>NC_091014.1:14558577-15183577 GCF_041296385.1 Aphelocoma coerulescens | reverse complement strand
TTCTAAAGCAGCCAAGAGGAGTCTGCTATAAATATTTACACTTCCTGAAGCTGATAGCACCACACAGTCCCATGCAGTGATTGGGCCAGTTAAGGAAATACTAGTTGATCACCAGTAGATGTTACTAGGATTTATTTCTGAAAAATGAAAATACAAACTGTGTCTCTTCATATGTGTGTTTTTTGAAAATCATACATGTGATTAGTCTAGTTTGTCTACAAAACTAGCTTTTCTTGAATCTCAAGCCATGACACTGAATTACAGGGGCATAGGTAATAGGTACAGGGCTAACAGAGCTGTATATGTACTTAGCTATGAGTATTTTGATGGTAATTTCTGTCCTGATAGTATTGGCAACACTGGCAGTGTTGAATCTCAGTTATAGTAGGGAAAGCCAAGAATGCAAATAATTTGAGAACTGGTGGGATTTTGTTCTCTTCAATTCCTTTTCACAAATTCAAAAATGCCATCCTTAAACTGCAACACATTTTTGTCTTCGCTTGCAATTAAATTTCATCCAGACTGTTTCAGTTAATGGGTTTGCTGGTGGTCATGTTCAGACACTGATAAATTGTGCTAACCATGGAGGTATTAAGGGACAAACCGTGGGATGGAGGTTTTTAGGCTGAGACAGTGTCATCCATGAGACCAAGTAGTGAAGCTGGAATACTTAAGTTTTCCTTTCAGTCCTTTCATTGAATCCTTTATTCATTTTGCATGGCTGGTTATCCATATGTAAGGCAGGCACGCAGACATCAGTCACTAGTATGACCATGAATCACTCATATTTTCTTTAATACTCTACTGGAAGATTTCTGAGCCTGCTCTTTGTGTGTCTCATATGAACCCAAGTTGAACTACAGGCATCTTGCTCTTTTATCAGTCACCCTCTTCAGGCTTTTTCCACCTGTAGTTGTTCAGCTGTGCAAGTTGAACTTTGGATGTTTGGAGCCTTCAGATCCCTGCACTGGCCTGCATCAAGATAATATCTTTATGTTTGCTGCAGCCTTGCAAATGGTAATTTCCTGCAACTTCCCTTTGTAACAACTGTGGAATTACTCTAGGGACCTGCTGCCTAGATATTAATTTCCTTGTGTTACCAGGATCCTTCTAGCTTCATATTAAAGCTAATTGGAGTCCTTCTTCCGCTCTGTAGGTATTAAATGCTTCACTTGCAAAATGGTGTGAATGGTATGAATTAGTCCCATTCTGAGCATTTTTGTGCATTTCTTTCTGCTTGTATTCAGCACAAGGGGTGGTATTTACCTGGCCAGAGGTATATTTGCCAGACTCCCTTTATAGTCAACAAAGAGAAACAGGCACTGCTGGGGCTGATTCATCTCATCCTGAAGCAGGTACCCAAAATAGGTCAGTTCCATTGTGTCCTGAAAGCTCCCATTTTCTTTGTTCAGTCAATGGAGTGTGGGCTGGGACACAGGCAGCCAGCTCAGGCAGCCAACTGCCCTGCAGACATTTAAAGTTAGGTGAGATGACCCTGCTGCAGGTGTCCTCCCTGAGCAGGGATTGGGTTGAAAGAAGCACTTAAGTGGCCAGGGCAATTTTTTTCTTTTTCTTTTTAAATTAAACTTGAAAACTCAACTTTTCTTCCATAAAAGAAACCCTATTAAACTTGACAGGATTTGAGCCAGCCTGAAGGACAGTTCATCCTTTTAAGGGCCAAATTCTTACCTTTGCCATTAGAATGTACGTGAACTCCCTTTATTCAAGCTCCCCTTGCTGAAGCAGAGTTGAAAGCCAGGCTCAGTGAAGGGTTCACTTCCATAACGAGCTGCTGTCCTGAGCTGAGGAGTGGCTCTGACCACTCACCTGCCCGGGGCAGGGACAAATGGCAGCTCAGGGACCAGCCTGAAAGCCCCATCTGTGCACTGGGTTCAGTCTGGTAGGGCACAGACCCGCCAGCTTTGCTGGGAGCAGCGGAGCCGCGCCGGGTGAGCGCTGCCTCTGCTCCAGGGAGCGAGCGCGGCCGGCCCGGGCCTTTCATAAACCCTCGGTGCCGCTCGGGCGGCTCTGCCAGCGCACGGGCCCTTTGATCCCTTCATTTACAGTCTGGAATAACCGGACATGTCTCCTGCTCCTGTCTTGTCCTACAGGTGATGCTGTTGGAGATTTTACTGTTTGGTTTTACAGTAATTTTTATAGCACTGGATTTAATAGACCTGGTGTCAGACAGATGTGCTCTTACACAGCAGATTTTCCATTTTCTGCTTTGCGCTAAGGTTTGCAGAGCAAACAGACTTTTACCAAAGTACTAAAGAAATGTCTGGCCCCAGCATCCTCCAGCTGCCCTGCTGATTGATCGGGACAGGAGTGCACAGCGTGCAATCCCCCTACTGCTGAGCAGAAAGATGATCCCTGCCTCTTCTAAGCTTACGATGTAAATCTGTTTGACCAAGGCAGAGCCCAGGAGGGCAGCACTAGGATTCACAATTCCATATAAAATTAATTCATTAGAGTGATTCTAAATGATGCACATTAAGATCCCTTAAGAACCACAACTCAAATCATACTTCTTTTTTCCTTTTAACTCTAGATATAAATCTTCATGGGTTGAAATAACATTTTAAAGAAGAACTATCAGAATCTTATATAATCAGCTTGTCCTGATTTCCAAGAAAGCTCATGGTTTTGCTCATGCAAGTGAAGTAATTTAATAAGTGCTTTAAAATCCTTTTCCTTATGTGGGAGGGCATCTTAAACTTAGGGCTTTTTTTTTTCCTTACTTTTTATGGCATTTTTAATGAAGCATTAATATATGCAGAACATCCCACCAACCCTTCTTCCATAGCTCTCTTTTACAAACAACATTTGTAATGTATACCATAGCTTGTCTTTTGAAATAGAAACAGATTGCTGAACAGGTTTTATGTCCTTTATTAGACTAGAAGATGCTGAATTTAGGGCATTATTTAGTCTAATCCCTTCAAGAGTATGTTTTGTATATTACATAAACAGGGTTTCTACCATCTTAAACAACAATAATATAACTATATATTACATCTTTTTATATGACAACAGCTGTGATCTCCTCTGTGCTGGAGACTTGATGATAGTGCTTTCACCCATAGCGCTGTTTATTTTTCCACAGCTACTTTGGCACTGGTGTTTTTACAGTGTCCTCAACAGGAGTGAGCCTGCCTTTTTAAAGACAAGATTTTAATGGTGCATCTGAATTGAGTCCTGTACTGCCAGCATAGTTACAAAAGCTCATTTGAGCTAGGACTGCTAAAGTTTACCAAAATGTCATGGTAAATCCTGCATTTCAAATGTTAACAAAGCCTCTGAACTAATTTATCTCCCCAAATTACAGTCAGGTAGGCTTCCCAGCTCCAGTGATGTTCCAGTTTGCCCGGCTCAGGCAGCCTCCACTGAAGTCTGGCTACGTGCAGCAGCAGCCATCTTGCTTTGCCACAAGCAACTTCCTGCACTGTCCATATTTCTGTATGTTGCAGTCCCAAAATCCCACCTTGAAGACTTGTTGACTGTCTTCAGCAAAACAAAATTCCCATCCCAAATGAACTTCTGTAACCATGTCTACTTTATGACCATTGGTGCTTTCAGTTACCTCTTCCAGCCCATTCCTCCAGCTCACTCTGGAGCAACCTCACCATTATTCTCTGGACTACAAACAACCTTTCTCCCTGGATTCATGATTTGTGCCATGGACCTGGACCTTTCCTAACCAAGAATGTTGTTCCTGACAGTGTGGACAGACTTCCTGGCCTGTCACTATGGTGCCATTCTCACAGGCAGCAATGCAAAAGTGTTTCCTGAGCTTGACCATGATTCCCTTGTCAGCTGGTAGGGTGTGGAGCTCCAGGTGACTGTGACTGCCTCTTCACTCCCAGCCTTTAGCAGCTGCAGCAGCTTTTCACCCTCCCCTTGGCTGCTTTCCTACTCCTGCCCATGTGGGAGCAGGCTCCCAGCCTTCCCTGGGTGGGCATAGGGAGCAGGGAGTTCTCTAGGCCAGTTTGCTTTAGCAGAAACACTGTTCTTCCCGTGTTTCAGGTGAAGTTACTGATTATGAATGGGTTTTTAACATTCAGCTTCAGAGTGTTTAAATACTTCTACTGGGGATGCAAGTGTGGGATGCAGGAAAATAGTGAATGCAGTTGGAGTAGTCAGAAAGCTTTTGTTTTCATTGTAAAACAATGTTTTCAGTGTAAAGCTGTACAAGGTCTGTTTTAGAAAAATGCCTGAGAATTCACCTTACAGTATTGATATTACTGGTTGTCTCTGGAGTGGGTAAGAGAGCTAAGATGCTCTCAAGTTGGTCATATTGGTGAAGTTTGACTCCATCTTTTTGAAACAATGCAAGCAAAGCCACAGTAAAAGAGCAAGTGCAGCAGGAGGGACCTGCAAAACTCCTTTCAGCTGCCACTGATGGAGTTGGTTTTGCCAGTTAAATCAGATTCTTTTGGGGCAGAAGAGAAGGAAAAAAGATAAAAGCTGCTAGAAGGTGTGACTGTGGGACTGTAATACTGGTGTATGGCACTTAGCATAGCCTAAATCTCATTCCATCTTGTTTGATCTGATGGGAATAACAGTCTGGCAAGGGATTATCAAGGGCTCACATTGAGTGGTTTTGGGTGTTGCTTTTAGGGTAAAGCTTCTCCCTTTTATCTATTCGGTTATCTCTGTAATCTTTTTCAAGGGCTTTTTCAAAGCAAGGAGATAAGTCAGTTAAGGGATAGCAGTGTTACCATCTGGATAATGATACCAACCCACAACTTCACCAAGAGGTGTTAGAGCTTTCTAAGTTAAGCAGGTCAATATGTTTTTTTTCTATTTTCAGCTTTTGATGACTTCAGAAAACTATTTGAGCCCAACAAACTTTGAGGAGTGTATAGAAGGGAAAAGACAGGGCCACTGCTGAGTGGGAGAGATTTAGTGAGATGAATGACAGCTACAGTAAGAAAACTGTCACAGGAGTTTCTCAACTATTTTTTTAATACAAGGGACTATTCTTTGTAGCAGGTAACTAACGTCTAACATGTCTAACAATTACTGCTGACCAGAGCACTTGAGTGCTGATGTGACTGGAAATGTGAGACACTTCTGACTCTTCTGAAGCATCTCCCCTCATCAGGATGGCATCCTTGATGTCATCCTTGAGCTTTCCCTGCCTCTATCTCCCACCTGCTGCTCAGTCTGCTCATCACATGCTGCCCCCTCATTGCCACAAGAGGCCAGTTTATCTAAAAAGCACAATATCCTGTTGTCCCATTCCCTCAGTCTCACTTATTCTCTCTAAATCTTAGGATTTAAAATAAACCTGTGGATGTGCCTAATCTCTCTGCAGTTCATGATGCTGATGGCCTTTGCTGGGAGTGAAGTGAGGTGCACCCAAAGCACTTTGTGGCCACAGCAAGCAGTTTTTTTCGTTGCCTCTTTCCCTGTAGACCCTGTGCTGCTCCCCAGGGACCTTTGGGAAGGAGGAGGCTGAAGGTTTTCAGAGAGCTGACCAGGTGCAAAAGGTCAGCTTTACTTTAGCTAGATAAAATAAATATTATTCCCCTGCCTTTCTGCCTGTAACAAGGGATTGCTTCTCTGTTGCTGTTTGTTGCTGTACAAAAAACCCAAAGTGACTCCTCACTGTGTATTGGTACCTGGTGTGGACCCCTCAGCAGTAGCTCCACGAGTAAGTTGTTACTGAAATTGAAGAGCTCTCAAGTGCACCAAGGCCAACATGAGGAACTGTTTCGTGCTCACTAACTTTATTTTTCTGAAGCTGCTCAACTCTCCAGCAATCCAGTCCATCCTTCTTTTGTGTCCCCCCAGTCTCAGACAATATGTCCTGGGCTTCAGCAAAGAGGGACTGTGAAGTCTGGATGCTGCATAGGGACATCAGGAGCTGTGGTGGGAATCACCTCGTGCCTATGCTGTTTCATTCCCATGCTCAGAAGTGAAGCTGCTTCGGGTTCTTTGGTTGCACAATTGCACGCTTCACTCTCTCCATCAAACTCCATTAGCAGGGACTGCACGTGGGGCCAGTCAGCTCCTCCTGGTGCGCGCTGGCAGCGAGGCTGATGGATCCATGCATGCGTTGCTGGGCATGGGAAGTGCTGGCAGGAGCGGGAGCAGCCCCAGGACCAGCTCGTGGGGCCGGGCTGTCATTGCCGTCAGTGGCTTCTTGGAACCCAGAGCTCAGACTCGTCTCTCCAGCGAACTGAGCACAGGCTCTTGGCCTCAAGAGCATCTTCCTCTTGCTGATAAATGAATTTAGCTGAAAATTCCCAGCGATGCTCTGACACGGATGGCCAAGCCCTTGCTGATGTAGCAGCAGCTTTACTCACAGGCACCCAAGTGTATTGCGACCCTGCACCTACCATCTCTTCTCCTTTGTCAGGTTTGGTGGGCTCATCTGAGGCTTCTTGGAGCTGCAGCATCACACAGGGATCTTGGCTGCTCCTCTCTTACCATCTTACTCCAGGAGGAGCCTGTGTGTGTGAAACGTGGGCTGAATCTCACTCCTCAGTACTTCTGCTTTCCTTAAGCCTTGCTTGATTCACTGCCTATCGCTGCCAGGAGGCACGTACCAGGGAGCAGCGCTGCCTTAGGTCCATGAACTCTTCGTGCAGGAATGCAGGGTTCCACCAAAGGCTTGTTTGTTGGAAGGAGCAGCAAACATAAATGCAGCTCTGCCTCCACAGCCCACCATCCCACAGCAGTGTATAGGCACAACACTGCAGTTGCTCTGTGTTACCATCTCCCTTGACCCCTGTGTCCCCACCCCCTTCACCAGATGTGCACCTCATCTGCCTTCTCCCAGTGGGACTGGGAATGTTCCTGCCATGTTACTAAAAGCCAGCAGGCTCCCTCACTGTCAGAGCAGCTGTGCTGGTGCATCCTGCACTTCCAGAAAGGAATGCAGGAGACAAAACCCAGGACCACTCCCTCCTCAGTGACCACATTCGCGGCAGGGCCCACTGTCCTCGGGCTGGTGCTGGGAAGGGCTGTGGTGACACTTTGTATTAGAAGAGGAACAGCCAGGTACCAGGAGCTGCATTAGTCTCCACTTGAAATGGGGTCTGTTGTTTGTGCATTTTCTTAAATTTGTCAGTTTTGCTGTAAATAGTGCAAATATAAACGAGTTTTAGAAGGAAACTCCAAGATTATTGTATCAGTTACATGAAGAAATAGAAGCAGAAAAGGGGAATTAAATTCAAAGCTGTATTTTGAGTGTGACAACACTAGCCTGGCCTACTTAATGAATTAGTAAGTTGGAATCTCAACAGATGAGCACTTACAGTGTTTGTTTTACAAATATGCTGTCACTCAACAACACTGTGTACTAGAATGTCGGCTAAAAGGTGACCCTGTGTTGTAAAGCAAGTTAAATACGTACAGACAAGTACGTCACCACAGTTGCCCCTTTTAGCTTTGCCATGTTTTATTTGTGCAGTTCACACACGATGACTCTATGTGTGACATCCTGTGACAACGTGTAAGAGAGCCAGGCCGTGCCTTGCCCAAGCCCTGTCTGGAGTTAGCGTGCATTTCCGAGGACAGCGGGAGTTCACAAGGCTGTGCCAGGAATCACCTCAGGGCATGGCGGGTGTTCACCAGTGCCCCAGTTTTCGTGCTGAAGTTGCACTCTCGGCATCTGCAGCAGCTGGAGATTATTCTCTTCCTTTCTAAAGGTTACCAGTGCAGCACTGAGCCCGAGTCTGTGCGTCAGAGCTGTCATTTCAAGCCATCTGCAACATGCTGCTGCTTATTTAAATGTTAACTTGTTTGCTCCTCAAAACATGCAAGAAAGGAGAGAAAGATCATGAAACAATTATGCAGAGCTTTGCAAGGCCTTCCTTGCTCACTTCCTTCCACAGACAAGTAGGACCATCTGAGGAAAATTTTGCAGGAGGGAAGAAGGCAATTAATTTCAGTTGCAGATCCTGAATTTACAGTACTTAATTGCTTTAGCTACTTTACTTTTTTTTTCAGTGGTGCACTGGAAGCTTATGTTCAATCAGTGAGAACAAGAGAGGGAAAGGAGTTTGCACCAGTCTATCCCATAATGGTTCAGCTGCTGCAGAAAGCCATGTCAACCCTTCAGTGAACACAGCTGGACAACACTCTCATACCAGGGAGTGGACGGTAACAGAGCTGGGGGCTTTGGTGCCACATCTGTATTTACTGTTCATGTAAATTATCCCCAAGTAGATCAGCTTTACAATGAAATGTTTTCCTACTTCATGTCTGAAACTTCTGTCTTCTTGCTTTATGTTCACATTACAGGAACTTACTTATACAGAAATATCGTAAGGAAATTGTACAACTTTTATGTGCTGTAAGTCTACATCTAATTGAAACATTCTTAAGCATTCCTTTTGAATTTAGAAAAGTATAAAATTAGAACTCAAGTATTACAGTGTAATTGCTGAATATCTCAAATAAGGAAGCAGCTCTTTTCCTACAAGTATGGTTTTAAACAGTTGAATACATTTTAGCCGTATTCAGAAAACTACTTTTGAAACATTTGAATCATCAGTTTCCATCTAAAAATCACTAATTTTAACACAAGGAAAAATATTTATAACTAACCTAAATGATTCTCTATTGCACTTCTATTTGCTTAGAAATAATTTATATTGATTTCAACTCTTTTTGCTTAAACTGTAATAAAGAACATTGACTATTCAATCCTGAAAACAGTATTTGAAATTCTTCACTAGCTTCCTAATGACAAAGCTTAATTAAAGTATACTTTGGATGGGTTCATGTAAAGACTTCCATGCAGAACATGTTCATTGCTGCAGGGCTGACTTCGTGATTAGTCTTCTTCATTTTATAAAATACGCAACACCAAATTTTAATGAATTTATTTGAAATAATATACAAGAATATAGTGTGCAAAAATCTTAGGGGCAACATCATGTAGATGTGTCATAAACTGAAATTTACAGTTGTGATTCTTAAAAAAAAACAACACACAGCTGTTTAGTACAGGAAAAGCCATGATTGTAAATGTTCACAGCAGAAGCAATTGTAATCCTAATGCAGCTGCTCTAATTTTAGACAGTTGGAGAAGAAAAAAAGTAAAGTGCAAGTGTTGCACGTATAGTTAAGTGCAAAGTTTGCCCCCACCATAAAGATGTCTTATGGCAAAATAAAATATTGTAGAATATGTGGCAAAGACAAAACACAAAGTTATAACTATGATGGTGATGATACCAACAGCACCACTTTTCTTGAGATAATGCTATTTATTCATTTCGTCCTGTCCTGGGTCATTGTTTCCACCACGAAATGATAGCGCTCACTAGTGCCAGCTGATGCACAAATATCCTTTGTGGATACAAGTTTTCTAAGTGGCATCCCAAGCAGCAGCTCCCTTGCTGCATCACACCAGGCTTTCCATTCCCACATGTTCTGGTAACTTGCTGGCAGCAGGGCAGGCTGGGAAGCTGGAAGCTGATAATAACACTTTGCCATTTCAGAAAATCCCAGGCCCCAGAATCGCAATTAATAATACAGTTGTGCAATACATATTAATCAGCAATAAGAATCAATGTATATAAACAGCTGTTACATATTTTAAAATTCCCCTTTTTGTACATTTTCTTTTAAAAATAAACATTTATACATATCTCCTTCTCCTCTTTCTAAAGTACTTTAGCACCACAGGATATCCATTTTCAAGCCTATTACCTGATACATAATGAAGTTTGGAAGAAAAGTAAGGCAATTTGGTTTAAAATGCTGATAGTTTTTAGCTTACTTAATGTTCTATTGTAAAAAGCAAATCTGCACTCAGATCATTTCCATGATGGTGCCAGTATTTTATGGTCACACATAGTCACAACAAATAGTAAGACCTTGATCTTGCATCTTCTTGCGAACAAGCAACAGCCATTTCGTAAATACAGAGTTAACAGGAAAATTCTGGCTTAATGCTGCTGTGAGCCCTGAGAAAAGAGAAGAGAAAACCAGGTTAGCAATTAGCAAGCAAAGGGGCAGCAAACACTTGTTTTGAAAGCCACAAGTATTTCTAACAATTGGTCAGTTATTTGAAAGAAAACAAAAAGGCCAAACCAGACAGTTTTATTCCCTGATCATCGAAAGACCATCACAACTTCTCTGTCACAGCCTGGAGCCCACTGTCATTACTGAGTAAGGTTACTAGACTGCTAACAGTTCAGTTCACTGAACTAAAACAATTATAAAGGGTATTTCCTGCTGTAACACTGAGGTAACAGGTTCTACAGATCCTGTTCTCTTGGCCTGAAGACTGTAGGGACAAGGAAAATCCCACTACAAGGCAGGGTAAGAAAGCCTTACTGAGGCCAACCCATCACTACACAGCTACACACAAACATGCCTCTGAGTTGCTTGAAACTCACAGCTGAGCCTGTGATCTCACCATCCAAAGCCCAAAACTGCAGTAGTGTAAGAGCAGAGTAAATAAATAATATTATTTTTAATAAACCCACAAGGAAATCTAACAGAAACTGTCACTGTTGATTAAAATAGAATGCAGTGAACAGAAAAACAGCTTGTTTCTAGCAGCTGGGACTTGGTGGAACCTTCTGCAACAAGGGACTGGAAACTGCACAAAGTATGTGCTGCAGAAAGAAGCAGCTCAGTGTTGGAGCATTTCTTATTCAGTCTTAAGGCAACACTTGCATATGCTCTTGAGAAAAAAGCCTCATTTACACATCAAAGGAAAGGGGGTAACTTGAGGACGAAATCTTACACCACATGGATGGACGGTTTCACCAGCCATGTAGATGAAGTCCACACCACACTTCAAGCTCCTACCCAGGCATAAAATGGAAGAACTTGGCAAGCACTCTGTGCACCTCAGTGGATGTTTCCTTCCAATCTACTCTTCTACTTCAACAAGCAGAATCTCATTTTTTTGATGTCTGCTTTACCTGATCTTTCAGCTTGAAAGCCCTTTCTCTTTTTTAATACGTCCACCACCTACTGATACATCGGTGCAGACTCTTAGATTGATGATTTTCTACAAAGTGGAAAACAACTTATTTCCCTACAGAAGTAGTGTTATCTACTGTATTTATTTTACAAGTGAATAGAGTAATAAATATCCTCCCTCAGTATCTTCATATATGCTGATATAAATTATCAGTAAGACAAACAGAAAAATGTGTAAAGAAAAAGCTTTTATGGAAGAAAAAAAGTTCAGGTACAACCTTATGAACTCACTTCAAAGCAAAAGAACATGTGTCCTTCCTCTGCATTTCACAAGCACACTAAGTTTCAGTACAACAGAACTCACATAAAATTCACATAAAAACAGAACTCTCATAAAATATTCAGACAGACCCTATCCTGATCCATCTCCTGCTAAACTGCCAAAAGCAGGTTACACAACACAGGGGAGTAAATGAAGGTTTTGGCTACTAAGAAAGCAGCTTATTCTGAACAAAACACACTGTAGCCACCCATCTGAACACAGGTAACTGCATAATGAAAAAGACTGCTTCACAAACATACAGAATTTGTTCGTTTTCTTTTCCAACAGTCAGGATTTAAACGCTTCTGCTCCTCTGCCAAGGCCTTGGCTTCTAGTGTGTACATCCTTCTTTCCTCATTTTTCATTTTCTTCCACCTGTCACCAAGTATCACACTTATGGCTCTGCAAGATAAATGTTTACAGTACAGTCAGGACAGTGCTAAGAAATACCGTGATTTTTTTTGTTGTTTTTTATCTGAGCACTTTAAAGAAGATTTGAGTTAAATGTGGAAATAACATGCAAGGAAGAAATCAACTGTATCTTAAAATTTTTAATAATCATATTTGTGATTATCTTCTCATAGTTCTTTCAATTGTTAAACAGCTGAGACTTCTGTGTTAGCTGAGCATGGGTCAATGCACATTTTAACATTTCAAAGGGTGTACATTTGAATGCGCAGCAACTGGCATAAACCAGCAAAATAGAGATGTTAAAAAAACCACCACCAAATGGTAACTCACATTTGTTTTGCTCTACTTTCATACTAGCAGATCATATGACAGATTTGCTGAAAATATGTTCTCTAATAATTAGAGCAATGAACTGAATATGACCTCAGCCAAATATTTGATTAACTGCAAGTCCACATGTCTATTTAATCAATATCTGTAGCTTCCTCCACCTTTAATCCATCCTGGGTTAAGTTCCCATTCCTGTGCAAAGGGAACCATTTTTTGTAACACATTTATAACCATTTCCAGAAGCTGAATTAATTCATTTCCTTATAAACTCTACGTCTTTTTACAACATTTCCCTGTACTATCCTGCCATATTGCTTAACTGCACTCCCAAATGTTGGATCAATATCCCATTAAAGCTTTAACTCTTTTAGCTGAATGAAAGTCTCTAAACAACAGCTCTTATCAACGACTATTAAAGCTACCAAGTAGTTTGTACACTTGGCTTCAGATTACAGCAATAAGAGTTCTGTGACTGGCCCTAAGAAAAAAGTGGACACAACTAAGTCCTTTTCTTTCTCCTATTACTAAGTTCCTTGCTGGCAGAAAAGATATTCAAACTGAATCAAGACAAGTAGAGTGTCATCTACCAAATATTTCCATAATATGGCACATGGAGCAATCCTGAAGGCTGTTCTGCATCACAGCAAAAAAATGGATTTGAATCCTGCAAGGCCACGTGGTGCTGTTCAGGTTTCCACGAGCTGCAGAGCACTCTGGGATCACATCCCAAAGTGTGTAGGGACAGCCCTTGAGCCTGTGCTGTCATGTGCTCTGGTGACTCCTTAGAGTAAACTCCTCCAGGGGACACCACATCCCATCGCCAACAAACCCATTGGCACAGCCTCTTTGGCAATGGAATTTCTGGTTTTCTATCCAGACTGAGAACCAGTATCTTTGGTCTGTCATCAGAAGCAAACACACCCAGTTTAATTAGCAGATTTTTCATCTTTTGACAGTATCCAGAGACATATCAACAGAAACCTGTCTGCTCTGGGTCGCCAGCTTTTGCTAGATCACGCACGCTCCTCAGAAAGGAACATGGTGACCCAGAGAGAGGAGGTCTGCAGTAAAAGCCATTGCCTTTCCAAATAAAAATGCACCATGAAATCTTTTTATTTCAAAACAAAAATATTATTTCCCTCATCTCTACTCAAATTAAAGAATTCCTGAACACACAACCAAGTCCAACTATGGTTACAGTGTTACAGTGAACAGTATCTAGAAAATAAAACAAGTGCAGCCCTAACACCTAAGTTTTTCTAACACAATCTTGCAGTCCACAGTAGTTTTAAGTATCATGTGACTCTTGACTTGTGCTTTGAAAGTTTACAAGCTCACTGTCGTGGTGACAGCCTTCAGCTGCTTTGTCTCAGAACAGACCGTTTAACTCAGGATACCTCAAGTTCTGTCCTTTCTTACTCCCGTAAGGAAATAACTTTAGCAAACCTAAGAACTCCACTGTACAGAAGTGACTACTATGTTATAAGACCTACACAGTAATCTGAAAATGACACAAACTTACACTTAAAAAACGTTAAGAGTTGCCTCCCAACAGCTAAATTAATGAATGCTGCAGCAGCACTGGAGTGACAGTAGCTGAATGTCTGTATCAATTACCATTAATGCTATTTCTGCCGTCCTGTGTTTTATGGATGCCACGAAACTGCACCCAAATGCACTGCCTTCCAACCACGACAATGAGCAGTGCCTTTTGAACCACACTTGTAACTCTGTCATCACTTCCCTTCAAGGTAAACCAGCTCGCTGGAATGTTCATTTTCACATCCATGCAGCTGCAGCTCCAGTTCACTGCATCCATTTGAAATCAGCATTTTCAATTAAATATATAACCATCATAAACTTTCCTGGCTGACATTCTGTTCCATTTCTCATTGATAGTTGCAATGAATGTGAAGGCAGCAGATCTGCTTCACTGAACTTACTATAAACATTACAGAATGTATCATTGTCAGGGCATACAAGACTGGCTGAGATTTGTCTGGCAGGATTTTATATCCCAGCACCAGTTACAGCCTCCTTATTAGAACACTGTAAAATAGTAAAAACCCTTTCAAAGCCTTGTCAACTTTAATTTTTACCAGATTTATTTCTAGAATTATGTCACAATGCAATTTTTACAGTAGCAGTTTTTATAAAATTACATACATTTAAAAAAAACCTAAGATCAGTTCGTGTTCATGTGTTTTAGTTCCTATTTACATAGGCACAAATATTGGTGCACATAGCACCAAATACTACTTAAACATAGGTAATGGAAATCTTTATAAATATTTAGAAGCAAATGTGCTAGAGATTAAGAACAAAAGAACAAACAAGAGGTCTTCCCCAAACACAGTCATACGACTCTTACTGCAAGTTTCAGCAGACTGCTGAATGCCTTTAGGGCAAGCAAAATTTGGCAATGTGCTGTCTGGATTATGATCTTTGAGATATCCTAACTATCAGTACTCCATTCTTCAACAGGATATACAGACTGGAAATAAATGCTTGTGACTTCATGACCAATTTGCAATAATATGTCAAGACTTAATTAGAAGAACCAGAAACTCCATTTTTTCCATTATAGCACACGAACAGAGCACCTCATCACCATAAGCAAAGGCTGTTCTGTATTTGTGCCTCTGCACACATATACATGTATCAGTTGCTTTACCCAAATGTTTTCTCAGAAGGTGTCGCGGGTTGGGTTTGTAACCAGGCAGAAACACCAATTTAGTGTAGTGGTTTGGTCTAAAATACTCATTACTGTTTATCTTCTGTGAGATAAGAATTAGGAGAAGGTAAGTTTGCCAAAAACGTCTTGTATCAAGTTCACTGAGTACTGTAAATATTCACAGTCCACTCATAAATTACTCTTTACGTTAACATCTTTCAAAACTTGTTCTTAAAACACACATTTTATTTCAAATGCTAGATATAGGCTACTTAAATCTAAAGGTGGGACACAGATATTCTTCTAACTCACCAGTAATAGCAAAACTACAGTTTGTATCATTACCTGTTGTCTTTCCCTGGATACATCTGAGTGTATTCAACTCTGTATTTTTTGGCAAAAAGCATGAAGGCATTCATTGGTCTTTTGCACTTGTTTGGAGAAGTGGCACTCACAGTACTTGCAGTCCCTGAGCTGTGGCTTTTGCCAGCTTTGCTGTACAAAGGATTGGAGGAAAGATGTGACGATGCAGCAGAGGCACAGTTTTTACTGCTGCATTCTGATCTCTCAGCATCTTGATTGTTTGATCCCCCACAGGACAGCGAAGCGCGACGCTGGCGAGCCATGCTGCTGAGCACATACACTGCAGAGGAGTCCATCGGGGTAAAATCGTAACTACAAGGAAAAGACAGATCATAAAGCCATCGAGTAGTTGTCATGTAAAATCCCTAAATATATGTCCACTCTTCAGTTGTACATTTCTAGTATTTTGCTCTCTTTTGTGTGACATAATGATTTGTGCTTGATGTGGATGTCAGTGTGAAAAACAAAAAACTACAAGACTTTGGCAGGCAAGTTAATATTTTCTTCAATGTGATGGAGGCTGCAACTTTACATGATCTGCTGTGTACTTTCCTCAGCTATATATCAGTTAACTATAAAATGTCTTCAAACTTCATCCTCTTTTTAAACACACTTCTTTCTTTCTGCTTCTGTCCCTACCCTAAATCAAACCTGGTCAGTGAATGACAAGTACAGAAAGGGAAGAATAAGCAGTTGAGTTCACTTGCAAATATATATTAAGGGTAAATATGAAACCACTATATTAAAATGAATTATATTATATTCACTACTGTACAAATAACTTCTCTAGGTAGTTGAATACATGCTATTTTACACAGAAACCTTTCAGCGAGGTTAAAACCCTGCTCAGAGCCCCATGATGTCGCACTATTTGACGCAGTGCTGACAAACGCCTGCCCTCTACTGACAAAACCGCGACATTTCTCCTCAAGGTATTTAAAGTCAGGTGACTTGTTTCCGTAAAATTCAGACCTCCAGATAGGACAAACTCTCGCAATTTTTAGCTGACCAACAACTACAATTAACCTCTAATCACTAAAGAGGCAGTTTAACTCCACAGACTATCGGTTACCATCTCCAGGTGGGAACAACAGGCTATGCTGTTTTTATCATGCGATATGGGGAAAGCAATCTTGGAAAGGGGCTACTTAATCATAAATCTAAACCGCTAAAGTTACCACCACAAGATAAACATAAAATGTATATATGCTAAGGCTCCTCTTACCCACTGCTCAATGAGGCTATAGTTGCATGATTTATGGACAAAATAAGGAGTTTGAAGAGCTTTTCTGCGGACACCAAGTAGAACTACTAGCAAGGAAATGCTGCATGTTGCAGTCCAGCCCCCATCTGCAAAGGTAGCTCCTTTTGTGAGACAGAACCACGCAGAAGAGCGGAGCCTACAAGCGGCCTCCAACATCCCTCAGCAACGTACAAGGCAGCGAAGAAGGGATAATGCCAACCATCTTGCAGGCTCTCACGAGATAAGGAGAAAGGACCTCTCTGTTCTACAATAGGCCAGCACCCTTCCTATTACTTATCTCCTTCCCATAACACAGCAACAGGATTTTGTTTTTAATTCTTCTGTCCTGTTATCCCAGCTGCAGCTGCTGCATGCTCCTTTCTCAATCACTCCCTTCGGCCCAGAGAAAGACAAGGAATTAGAAGTACCACAGAAGGCAGTATTCAGCTGGGCTGCAAATTAGTAAGGAGCCAGAAATCCAGATTTTTCAGTGAGATGTAGATACAATGATTCTAAAAGCTCTCTACATATGCAGTTCACAGTAGGAGTTAATAATAAGAAAAAAAGCCCAGACAGCAAATGAGTGAAGCCAAGCAATCTGAACTCACTCTATGCCAGACTGAAATCATACAAGAGCTCCCAGGGCTTGAACTGCAAACAGCATCTTAAATTCCTCTTTTTCTATTGTAAAAAACCAAAGCTCAACGGATTAAAAACAGATGCTATAAAGGCACTAACATCATAGAAAAATATGGATTTTACTGAACCTTAAAATCCCAAAATAGTGTGGAAAAATCTTTGTAATTTCCTTAGAATCTTAGAGCAATTTATGTTAAACAGGACTTCTGAAGGTTATCTGGTTGAAGTTCCAGCTCAGGCAAACCCCAACATTAATCAAACTCTGAAGTTAGGTAAATTTGATCTAATATAAAAGAATCCCAAAAACCAGATTATACAAAAATAATAACTAATTATGAACATACTGTATTCTAAAGCCATTGCACATGCATTTACCACTAAGAAACTACTCAGGTAATTCAGACATAGCGTTGGATATGAAGCATGAGGTAACAGCTAGCAGACATACTATTGTCAAAAATTAGTACTAGGTTTTTCAAACATAATCCATTTTACCTGGAGAATTTATAAAGACAATATATATATTTTTACTGTTTTATCTAATGTCTTCAACTGCCCTAAAAAGGGGCTAAAATGTTATTTCACTCCAAGGCACTACTTTGCAATTCAGCAGAGCACATAATTTACACAGCTTTCCTAGTATTATTTTTCCCTATCATTTGTCTTGTATTACCAAAACTATTCTCTATAATGCTTCAAATTCTTCTAGACTTAAGGTGCCTACTCATTAAATACAAGAACCACTGAGGCCACTTTATCCAAAAATTACCTTTTAAATGTATCAAAAACACCTGAATCATCAAAGTTAATGGCATCAGGGTGTCCAGGAGGTAGACACAGATCTCCAAGATGCATTTCACAGCATGGAATGCCATGCTGTACCACAGTCAAGCTTGGATAAAAAGATGACCAACCTGAAGTGGTAAAGAGTTAAATTAGACAAACGGCCAGACAATCTCTCCAGTTCTTCATTGGAGCAATCCTGTATCTCGAAATTACATAATTTTATAAAATGTTCTGATGTAGTTTCTTTCACCCAAAAGAAAAACCAGAAACACTTACTTAGGGAATTCTTACTGCAAACGGTTTCTTTTTATCTCAAATAAAATCTCATTCTAGCAAAAAAGGAATCAAAACCTGGAAACTTTTACCATAAAAAGTCCATGTTTAGCAAGTGAGAAAAGCCTCCCTTATTTGCAGTTTTCCTTTCTTCCCCCCGCCCCCGTTCTTTCTGCTTTCCTGAGCTCCATTGATATACTCAATCAAATCTTTCCTTAAGAGATAAGTAGTCTTCCTGGAGCTTTATGGCTTTACAGTTTTGTTTGTTCATATTCTGGATTTCTTTACAAAGACAGTAATTTCTACACCGCAGCTTTTATCGCTTCCTTGAACAGTATGGGATGCCAACAAAATCTGCAATCACCTTCTGAGAGTATTTTAATATACAACCAAGTGTACTTGAGGTATTTCATACCTTTATTTTTAACATAAAATGGATGATCGAGTCTGCATTCTACAGTAAGCAAGCCATCCTCCACTGTGCCAGGATCAAAAGTCAGCTTCAGCACTGACTCACCACAGGAAATGCTTTCTTCATGGGAAATCAACTTCAAACCATTGGAACCATAGTCCTGTTAACACACATACAATTCAAAAAATTTCCCCCAAGAAAAGCATATATCTGTGTATACTATAGGTGTATACTCATCATCATACATTATATTAAAAAATAACAATATTCTAATTGGCATTTCTATCTTGCTAGAAATTAATAAAGATGATATAACATTCAAAACATACATCAATTAATTCCGTTCAAGTGCTTTACAATGAGATACTCAAACAGCACAATGATCTGCTCTAAACAACATTAATGCCAATCTGTTTTCCTGAGGCAGTAATTACAGGCACAGGGATAATGTAAGAAACTAAGTATTTGTTACAGGTATTGCAGTGAATTTATTAGAACTAATGGCTACCTTGTAAGGACTGACTGGGATATTTTCCTCTTTTCCACAGCTTTCAGATCTTGCAAACTCTTCAACATCCTGCCATTCTTTATTGCGTCCCTTATGAAAGCACAAACGAGAGCCTAAGAGATTTTTTCAAGGGGAAAAAGAACATTAGTGTTAGGTAAAAAAAGCCTGTGCTACAAGAAAAAAATAAAGGACAAGATAAAACAAATACTTATTTCATGATACATGTTATTTTACCTTTTAGAAAACAATGCCAGACGGTTGAGGGCCAGGAATGGCACCATCCTAAATCATCATCATCTGAAAGTGATGACATGCAGAAAATGCCAGATTCTGATTCACTATTGGCCTGTTAAAAAAAAAAGCAAAATGGTGTTGGTATTTTACTGCAGAGTATTTTACGGATTTGCACTTGTGGCATCATTTTGCCTTAAATACTAATAGGAATGTAACACGAAGACAAAGATTAAAGGAATGCAGTAAATGTGAATGGAGCATTTTCATCTCCTTTTGTGAGATGCAGCTTGACAATTTTGAGTTTCATTCTCAGAGACTCATTTCACCCCTATGGATTATCTTATGCTCATGTGTAAGCATTTTACACCTCATCATTCCTTGGTCATCTACAGAATCACTCAAAGCACATTACTCTATGGTCCAATTACTGGAAAGCTGTAGACTCAAGGCAGTTGTAGATGAATCACTGGAGAAAATTCAGTGTTGTTAACAGACAGATTTCAGATACAAATTAATGTAAGGGAAAAGGAGACATAGGACTGACAGGTTTTGTGGATCTAAAAGGAGAGGGATGCGTATTTCCTTCTGAGGCATCAAACAAGTTAACAGTTTTTTAAAGCTTCCCATAGAAGGAATTATAACAGAAGGAGAGCTTTCTTATAAAGTGATCTCGTCACAAAAAATATGAAGTAGCACTACAAGCCTACCCTGTGTGGTAAAATGAAAACTAACAGAAAATCTTAATAGCTTAATAGCTTAAATCTTAAAATAGCTTAAATCTTAATAGCTTAAATAGCAATAGTAGTAACACTACACCTATGTTTTTCTTTTTTAAACTGGTTTCCCTTTTCAAAAAACTTAATCCATTACTCTTACATGTTTGTTTTAAAATGTTTCAGAACAACTCACCCTTTCATGTCTGACTGGTGTTTCATCCACATCATTCTTGGAGAAGTTAGGATCATTGTTTGAAGATCCTGGTGGAGGACGTGCATAGGAATGTAAACTTTTGCTTGTTGCTATTATGCGAACAGGAGATGATCTGCAACAGAAACATGTATTTTAAAATATCTCAGATTAAGACAACATGAGACTTTGCTGCCATTACTCTAAAATGCTTTTGTTGCAAATATTTCCATTTGCATGAGCTGAACACCAAATAAACCTCCCACACACCAGTATTTCAATGGGATGATTAAAGGGTGCAAGCCCAGGCAAAGAGAACATTTAGCATAACTCCTGCATAGGTTCTGTATAGCACCCAAATGACAACAGCACTTCCACAGTGGCATCTCCTTACCACAATGCTGAAGTTTTTACACAGATCTTGAAGTAAATACCAGCTCTTAAAGATAATGTAAAGACATCTGCTCTGTCCAAATGATTAAATCTCAACTCCATGACTATTAACAGTATTGCATTGAGTTTTCTGATTATAAACCTAAGAAAAGCTGTACAATAAAATGTGAAGCCCAGAAATTTCCAAGATCCCACACTTGTTGCTCACAACCTTACAGAATTTACAGATCACAAACCTGAGACAGTTATCACTGAAATACACATTTGCACTAGATTTCCAACTAGCTGTTTAAAAGAAAATCTGAAGTCTGTGCACTAGAAAGCATTAAGAATTTAATGTAGCAAACTCCTCTTAGTTTTTATCTGCTGCTTCACATGAGATAAATGTCCATAACTTCTGAGCCTGCTGTGGATAGGCAATGTCTTTATATCATCCTATGTCATTCATGGCTGGAAACTAAGCAGCTTTTGCACCAGGCTATGGGACGAGTTCTGTTCATGCATTCACAGAAAAAATAAAAAGACCAAAAAATAAGGCTCCAGTTCAAAGTCAGAGGGTTTAAAGAGTGAAGGAAATGTTTCTGGAAACAGTATTATAAATCTCTATAGCTCAAAATTGAAATGAATGTCTGTACCTGTTATAAAAGGCGCACTGCATCAAAGGACTCTGAGGACTTGTGGCTATATTTGCTAATTCTGTCAACCAGTTCACCCCATTCTCACAAGAATAAGCATTTTCTGGATTGCTGTTTGAGGTATGTTGGCTCCATGAAGGCCTTGAACATTCCTGATGTGAAACATCAGCACCAAGCTGAAAAAGTGCAGGTGGGGTAGAATCTGTCTGCACAGCCTGTAATTCAGGAAGATCATCTACAAAGAAATGCACAAATTACCATAATTATTCTCAATTCTAGCTGACCCCAAATCTTGCAAATTAAAATAAAAAAGGAACCACAATAAAATAATTTTATTTTCTCATATCACAACTACGAACATTTCACAAACCCTATTCATAAAAATGGCTACAGAAATAGTAACATCTCTAGTCGATTATACATTCACACAAGAAATTTAAGAAAAAATTAGGTAACTAGGTAAAAACATAGTTCTGATTTTTAAGTTTTTATTAGATTGACCAGTTTACACAGAACCATACTGCAGAATTATTCAAAAACAACATGGTTCACTAAAACACTAAAACATTCCACAAAAGACAACCAATCTGTCCTTGAAGGTGTGACACTAAAAAAATTCAACATCAGACCATGTTCAAGGTAAAAGGTTTCTACCAGGGAACTGGAGTTAAATAACTCAGATTAAATAAACCATGAAAGCTGTGTATACAGCCTGGTAGGGTGAATTCCTATCAGTAATATATATCGTTCATATTCCATACAGAATAGCAGAAAAGAGCCCAGCTTGTTAAGAGAAGTCTGTGCTATATGCTGTCATGTAACTAAGTATCAATATTCTTAATCACAACATACCTTTAATTAAATGTGTTAATAACTCACTGATTATATCAATACTTTCTAAAGTATATGCTGTTTTTCTCCAATATCTAAGGACCAATGTTCCTCAATCCCAGAAACTTTATTTGCAGCAGATCTAAAACAACCTAATTTCCCTTTAGGAGGAGCTCTTGAGCTTTCTGTTTGTTTTTCTTGTGCCAAAGAAACCCCACTCCTCTGGGGATTAGAAGCAGAAATTTGTGGCTCTGAGTTCAAGAACACATTTGAGTCAACAGGCCAGTGTGTCAGAACTGGAAATGGGTTAAAGGGAAAAGGGACTGCAAAGTGAGACCTTCAGATGTCACAATTCCCTGCCCTTCTCAAGCTGAAAATCAGGAATCTCATTCAGTCAGCTTCCAGTAATTTCAGTAAAGGACATCTAAAAGAAACTTCAGAATTCAGTTTCTTCTGAAAAAATCATGTTATTTACCAAGTTCCATGTGCTCATCACAGGATGCATATCCAGGAGAAGAGGGCAGGTTTTCATTACACTTCAACAACTCCAGTGACTCGTTCATCCCTGAAGTTCTCTTGTCCACTACCAGAAGGAGTTTCTGAACTGCATTAGGCATTTGATTTGTCTTCACTTCCCACACCATGTTAGGATGCTCCAAAGTATCTGACTTTAGAAAGAGAGAGGTTAGAAATTTGTATGCATGTGAACCGTTTTAAGTTGCATCTGATATACTTCATTACCAGGGCCCTAAATCCTCATTAGTCTGTTGACTATCACAGCATATTTTAGGGGTGTCTAGACATGATCTTGTACAATCCTTACAGAAAACAGAGCTAACCTGGAAGTCAAGATGCTGCCTGGGGCCCTGGCCACTTGAGTTTCTAGTATCTTGAAGGATGGACACTCCCTGGCACTTCCCAGGAACCTGTTCCAGTAACCAACCACTCTTGCCTAAAGAAGCTGTTCCTCACACAGGTTTGAACTTCCCACAGCCTGTACCCACTGCTGCCAGGAGTCTGGAGTTCTCTCCTCAACCACCACTCAAGCCAAGATAATATTCACTTGGTACCCTAAGCCACTCAGCTCATTACAAAAGGCAATCAGATGGGTCAGACAAGATTTGATTTTGGCTAATCTGTCCTAGCTATTCCCAGACAATTTCTTGCCTTACGAAGAGGGTGGACATGGCTTTCAGGAGAACTTGCCCCATAATATTCCTGAAGGCTAAGGTAAGGCTGACCAGCCTGTAGTTTCCCCACATCCTCCTTCCTGAAGCTGGGTGTGACATTTTCTTTCTTCCAGTTACTGGGAGCCATCCTGCCACCAAATCCACTTCTTTTTGGAGACCATCCTCAAAACACATCCCTGCCCACGGCAGGGGGCTTGGAACTAGATGATGTTTAGGGTCCCTTCAAACCCAAAACATTCTGTGACCCATGACTGACACCTGGAGGGATCCCATCTGGTCCCACTGCCTCATGCACGGCTGCATCACGGAACCGGCCTGCCCCTCACTTGCTCTGCTTCTACCACAAAGAAGTGTCTCGCTCTGTCAGAGGCAAGTTGCTACACCCAGGGACTTGAGGAGCCCAGGAACAGGCCTGGAAAATGAAGATCAAAGCAAAAATGCTGTCCTCAACCTTGTGAGATCAGGTCTCCTCTGCTATTTAGCATCAGGCCGACATTTTCTCCAGTTGCCCTTTCAGCACCAGTGTCTCTGCAGAAGCCTTTTCCACTGCCCTTCCTTTGTCTGGCTTCCAGGAAGAGTCTCAAACACACTGGACTCCTAACATCCTTAGCTGTGTTGCAAATGGAAAGATAAAGAAGCCTCTACTTCTACTAAGATATTTCACTGCAGTTTCATTTCCCCAAATCCCAATACTGTAATGTTTATACCAAACCCACTGTTTTGAATCATCTTCAGAAGAGAACTGTGTGCTTATTCTACACAACCTCTGCCTCTAAAAGCTGGCAAACAATGTTATCCAATCTTTACTAATTTGGTTATCTACTGGGGTTTTTTTCAGGTGAGGATGAATTAAAGCTACCATAACATTGATTACTGTGTACTTTAATGAAGTGTCCTTGAAAAAGTAATCATGAGTCTGTCACGAAATAAGAGAAAACACAGCTTAATAAGAAAGAAAACCTGAGAAGTCTACCATGTGCATGTCAACTACGTAAGCTACATTAGAGAAATACCAACCATAGCTTTAAAAAGTGTAATATTTTCATATCATAGAATGACTGGGTTGGAAGGGACCTCTGGAGGTCATCTAGTCCAACCCTCTCCACTGCTAAAGTAGGTTCACCTACAGCAGGTTGCACAGGATCATGTCCGGGAGGGTTTTGACTGAAAAATTTCTAACTGTCTGATCACCTAATCTTTCAAATATATGCAAAACTTATATAAACTTGCATGCTAAACATAAAAAGATGTTTGATTCTACTCAAATGGCACTACTACAAAGCTACATCAGCTTTTTCTGATTTAAGGTGGAGAAGAAAGGTCAGAGAAATAAGAATATGTAACTCAGACTATCAGTGACACTACTTTCACCTCCAAGAAACATCTTTAACACAATTTATACCCCTGTCACCCATGAGGGACAGTAAAATTACAGAACACCACAAGAGCAGATAGCTCAGTTATTTCTGAACAGAAAAACCAGACCTCACTAGTACGTATCAGGACCTTGAAGATTATCTCCAAATCTAATCAACTCCAAAAAGCCACTCCTTGTTTTTCTGGCTTATCTACATCTTCCCTTTCCCCTCTTCTGCCCTGTTTTTTTTCCTCTATTTTTTCCTCTCTTCCTTTCCCATTTTCCTGCCAAATTGAAGAAGCAAACTTATTTCTGGAATGTTACCTTCTCCTTCCTTCCTGACAGGTGTCAAGACTTGAAAGTATGTGTCCTCGTATCCCAACACTCTAAAGGTCAGAGGTAAGATACAGATAAAAAATGCTAGTCTAACAAGAAGGATACTTGTTTGAGAAATGAATTATTTCTCCAAGTCACAAGAATTTCTCAAAAACAAAGCCATCCATGTACAAAAGCCAAAAAATCCTCTAACAAATTAATTACGAAGAAATTGAAAGAAAATTACAAAGAAAAACAAGGAAAGTGCCCAACTTTACTTTTCAATTTTTTTTATTCTACTTGATTAAAGCCTGCTTTGGATATGTCAATGGTTTGAACAGGAAGGGGATTGGTTATTAATTAGTTTGTAAATATTTTTTTAAATTTAACTTTATGCTGAAAATTTGTTGCATCAGGTGTTGTCTAGAACCATGCTTCACAGGACTTTAATTACTGTGGCTGTCTTTGGAGGCTAAATGAAATTATTATTTTGTACTTTAAGTTAATTTGTCATGCTAAAACAAATGGCACCATTAACAAAGACCTTATTAATTGAACCGTGTCTGTTTTTGAGGGAGAAGAATAAAGCTGGGAAAAAAGTAAATAAAGACTGTGGCTGAGAAGGGGTTCAGCAGGAACTAAGCAGCATCCACCCAAACCGCACTGCGCAAGAATGCCTGGGTGGAAATGCTTCCCGTGGTATTTTTCCTTCTGCTATTTGCCTTTCTTCCCCCAACCTACTGACGAAGTTTCAGGCCAGGTCTACGCCTGAGCAATAAGCTGGACGGAGTTTAATTTGGAGAACAGCTTCTCCAAGCAAAACACAACATACTGGCAAGACTGGATCTACACCAGGGACTTTTCCTGGCGCAGCTGCTTTGATCAGGAATCCTCGCAGCACATCCCCGGCCGTGCCAGAGCGCGCAGCCGAGGCAGAGCGTGATTCACCATGTTTTCGAAGCCCGGGCGGCCTGTTCGCTGACTCAGGGCGGGCCGCGCTCCCGCCGCAGCCCCAGCGCTGCTGCGGGCCCCTGAGGACGGTGTTCCCAGGGCGGCCCGGGGGCGGCGGAGCAGCGGGACCGCCGGCGGGACCCCCGGCAGGACGCCCCAGGGACCCCCGCACAAACCCCCTCAGGGCCTCCCCCCGTCACGTGACCTTGTTTACACCCGCGGCCGCACGGCGCACGCGCGCTCGGCCCCATTCATTCGAACTGCGTAACACCGACCCGGGGGGCCCCCCCCGCGCCCCGGCCGCCGCTCCCCCCGCGGGGCTCACCCGCGCCCACCGACACCCCCAACACTCCCCATCCCGCACGGCCGCTGCTCCCGCAGCGGGCACACCGCCCTCACTGACAGACTGGGGCGGACAGCCGCTCCCCAGGGAAAACAAGGGGGGGACACCCCCCCTATTCTGCTTGTTTTCGTGATTTGGAGGGGCCCAAAGGTGGCCGGCACACCCCGGGAGTTTCAACCCAGCGGCGCGAAAGGGTGGCGGCTCCGCAGGGTCGGTCGGGGAAGGTGTACAGTAAACAATGTCCGGGGTTCCCTTCGCCGTCAAAAGCCTGGACCCAGCGGCCTCCTCAGCTCGGCCTACGCCGCTACGATTCCCCTCCGACCTCCCCGACCCCTCTCATCCCCCGCCGGAGCCTCGCAGCCCCGAAAAGCGGCAGCTCCAAACTTTGTAGCACTTACCGAACCCGTCGCCATTACCGAGCTCCCCTCGGCTGCCCCCCCGCCCCGTCCTCTCAGCGGGTCCCGCCCCCGCCGGCCACTACTCGGGCGCTGAGTGGCCAGAGACGACGTTGCTCAATTCGCAGCCGGTTTCTATTGGCTACCTGGCCTGCTTGTCAGGCCTCCGCCCGGAGGGCGGGCATGTTTTGACTCTCCCGCACAGCGGATTGCACCGCGCCGCACATCAATCACCCCCATGCGGCGCCCCGATTGGCCGGCGCCTCCGCCAGCACGCGCAGGAGCATTCTGGGAGCTGTAGTCGCCGCCGCCGCCCGCGCCTGCCCACGGGTCCGCGATAAGACGACAGCCCCCAGGATGCCCCGCGGGGCCCGGCGATGGTAAACAAGCGGCGCGGGACACGTGTACCCGGCCCGGCCGCTGCCCTCCGCCCGCGCCCCCCGCCCGCCCCCGCCCCGGTTCGCCCTCAGCAGCGCCGTGCGGAACCGGCCCGCGCTGGGCCCGAGTCACGGCGGCAGCGCAGAGGGCAAAGGAGGTTGCTAAAGGTCAGGGAGTGAGTCAGCATCTGCGCTGCGGCCTCGTCCCTCCCCTCTCTTTCATTGAAAAGACACTGGTGGGAGGTTAGGCCCAAAATACAAGTTGGGGTGGGAGGGAGAAAATAAATTAAATCCATGCAGGTTTATCAGTCCGGTAGTGTCTCCCAGACAGTCCCATACATTTATTGCCAAAATAACAGCGTGGTTTGGTTAAACATTATTATTCAGACATTTTCCCACTTACCCAGTAACTCTGGGAGATCAGAGAGACACAACTCCTCCAGAGACCACATCTTCATCACAAAATAGATTCATTACTACACATGATATGATACAAAGCAAGTACACGCACAATTCAGAAATAGACAATATTTTAGAAACTGCTGGACAGTTACAATATTTTGCAACTGTTGGGATTTTTCCAAGAAAAGCATTTCTTATCCGGTTGTCAGCATAATTCCAGAAGTGAGAACGTGTCTTAAATCCTGTCTCAGAATCTTTGCCGTAATTTGGTATCTGCAACAGTTCTGCCTTTCAGACATGCTAACATAGCCGTGCAGGAAAACAATAATAAAGAAAAAAAGTAGTTAACCCAAGTTAAACAGAAATGGTTCCCTGTTTGGTTAGTGGCCACTAGAGGGAATGCCGGGTTGTTGTTTCCACAGGCCTGCAAGGTCTTACAAGGGTAACACAATTAAAAAAAAAAAAAAAAAGGAAATTACACCAAAATTGTGCTTGGCATCACAACACACTTAGTCTGCAGATGTCGTTGGCACATCAGTTTGAGATTTGCCTTTTCCATGAAGTATTTGTTTGCCTGTTAGTAAAGTCATGGACAGCTGTAGGCACTGTTTGAAGACAGACATTACTCTGAAAAACACCCAGTATCTTCTGCAGTGTGAACTGGAAATTATTACTCCCTGTAAGCAAGCTTAGCTTTAAAAGTAGAAAAGCCAATGCCATGGAATTTAACTCAAAATCTTCTGTGCTTAATGACCAAACAAACCAACCCTTTAGAGATCATTTTCCTAATTTGAAACCATGAGTTATTTAAATAAGTAACTTGAGGAAAATAATCTTTAAAGTAATATTGAGATTCAAATATTAAGTGACTAGACAGCTTATTATAATATCAGCTGTCTACCCCTCATCCCACAAACTCACATTTTCCCTATATTTACAATTCAGGCTTTTTCTAAATAACAGATACATCTTTATATAAGAAAGCTTTCATAGCACCCCCTCTCTAAAATACATTCTTTTAATAAATAGAAAACTGGTAAACCAGGAACCATCTTTTTTTACACCACTCCATGATAAAATTAATTTTAAGGCTGTGTTTCTTCCCCTTCTCTTTTGATCTCTCTTACACATCTAAACAGCCTTTAGGCTCTTTGGAGAGACATCTAAGCTTCCTGGGCTTTTAATGAGTTTCAGCACAGATCCTGCACCGCCAGATCGAGGTGGGGTAGAAGACCAGGGCATGCAGATGTCTCCATTCTGCAAACAGGCTTCTGTGCCTGTGGTACAGCCACTTGTGAGGTAAAACTCAAAATGTACTCTTCTGAAAGCTCCCTCTGCCCCAGTGTAGAAGATGGAAATGGCAGAGGTCGGATCAAGCAGCTACAGAAGATAAAAAGTCCTGTCTCAAGTCCCATCTTTCTTCAGAAGAAGTCTGTTGGCCTAAAGGACATGAATCTTGTTATGGAGCACATTTCCACCCTGCTGTGTACTGTTTGGACCCAAAACAAAACAGCTTCACAGCTATTTGCTGTGGAGGTTCACAGTTCTCTATAAAAGCTTCATGCATGTGTGTTAGATATGAAGCCCAGTCTCTGAGATCCACTGGCCCAGATTCCAGACACAGGTCTAGACAAGCAAATACCATTGCTGAATTAGAGCCTCGATATCACACTGGAATCTGTGACATACTCAGAAAGCACAAAAATATGAATCCTACCTAGGACTGAGATTAAAATCTTGTAAAGATAAGTGTCTGAACTGTTTTGAAATTCTAAAAAGAGACACGTAACAGCTTTCTTATTTTCAAATCTACTTCTCCTTTTCATACAGTAAGTTAACATTTACTCAGTGAGGATGTAAGTGAAAATAAGTAAAGGGACAGGTAGTCCATGCAGTAGATGACAGCAAGACACACAAAACTAGCAAAGGTTACTTAACTAACCCCATTGGCTCAAGGCAAGTATGTATTATCTAAATTTCAGAATTAAGATTATGTCAATGCCATACTCTGCTCTGATGTCTGGTCTTTAATTAAATCATTACTCCCCCTCCACACACCCTACCTCACCTTACTCCATGCCCAAATGAATGAGTGCTCAGAGAATGAATCAATACTGTGTAACACAGGCACTCTTGGTAGCTTTGCTGATTCAGTTGCTTCTGCTGTTTTAAGAGGTAGAAAATAGGGTGGGAGATTGGGAAGTGTTAGTCTTGAGTTACCGTCACAGGTGCCTACCAAGACGCACAAAACAAACAGGAGAGACTACAATTAGAAAATACTGATTTATTTGCATCTTAGCTACTTACCTCTTTAAATTGCCAGCCACAAAGTTAAGAAGCCACAAAGTAGATTTTAAAAATCAGTAATGTTTCAGTCAAAGTTGTATTAGTAAAATACATGTTATATATTAGGTTTGTGCTTATCTCCACCTTTAATCCCTCCTGTCCTAAGTCACTCCTACCCTTATGTCACAGCTGTTACTGCTGACTCTCTGAAATACAGCATACCATTATTTTAGTTCTGTTACAAGAGCTTTCACATCAGCATGTAGACATTCACCCTCAGTAATTAACTAAATACTCCCCCAAACATCAGAAGAACCCCGCTCACCAGAGCTGCTACTCCTACCCAAGGTGGCAGCCTCTGTTCTGCAGCCATTCTGCCAGACCCTCTCGCATAAGTTGTCTCCTCTCACAATGACCTGTGTATCTCCTAAAGCTATTTACTCATTCCCGCTTCCAATGGCCATTTGTGGCTAGCTGCAATGGTGGCTGACTCTGTCCACGTTCCTAAAAACACCCTACCTCTGCACTTCATGTCCTTCATCTCCTCACAGAAGATGCTCTTGGGAATGGAGAGCAAAGGAACAGAAAACTTTTTGCTCCCAGGAAATAAGTTTTCTCTTGAGTGCTAGAAGAGAAATTTCATTTGCCTCCTGCAGTGACTCAAATTGAGGAGAAATAGAATAAATACAGGCCAGAGATTATTTTTTTCCCTTCCAAGACAGGTCAGGAATTAATGAGAATTTTATTTCCTGTCATTATGGCACAGATTCCAGTTTTAGATAAACTTTTTTCACCTACAAGGATAGAGCACGACTAAAATTCACAATAGTATTAGGAAAAAAATAAAGGCTTCATATATCACAAAAAACCCCAGAAGAATGATAAATAAAAAACTCCTCCATCCTAGCTCAAAGCTTGCAGAAAAACAAGTCAAGAAGAGATTACAGAAGAACTGTAGGTTTCCTCTATGCTGATTGGTAAATTAAAATGCCAGTGAGTGTTTCTGGGCACTGGAATACAATCATCTGTACTGCATATGATTCATTTTAGAATAGCCCTTGTACAATTTTTCCACAAGCCAATAGCTAATAATTTTCAGATATAGTTTAGGAACTACCATAGCCCAAGAGCTATTCTCAGCTGGCCATCTATATATGGCCACCCATATGGAAAGCTAGAAAAAAGCTTCTAAGACAGCTTATAAATTAACCCAGAGAAATACTGGAAAATGATATGAGTGTTGGTCATTCAGTGCCTCAGTACTAGCGAATAGTCTGAGGCACATAAAATTTCCTCTGATAGATATAGTCATACAGATGCAGCCAAAAACTAATGGTACAGTGAAGCTAAGGTTGCTTGAGATAGTCACACCACCTGACCCCAAAAGGACAAAGCAAAAAAATAATATAGAGTGTGGGAACCTAGAATGCAGAGAAATATTTCTCTGCATTCTACGTTCCCACAATAGAGCTTCTTGGTAAGCTGGATGGATTTTTCTAGATAAGACATTTATCAGAACTGAGTTTCCAGCATCTTCAGAGATGTGAGGGAGCAGGTCCCAAAGGCTCACTTGGCTGCCAGGAAGTTAGTCATCCACAGAAACCTGCACAGAGCAGTATCCTCTCCCAAGACTTCATAGCTGCTCAGTTGAAATAATTCAATACCTTCAAAGAAGAAAGGACAAAGTATTCATATAATGAATGATGTTATTTTTAGGCTGTTCTAATTTACTTCAGTAAGAAAAGGTTGAGTCAGCAGATACTGTCACAATGACCTAGTAGAACCTAATGTTAGTTTTTCATATAGTCTTAATTGGGCAGCTTCTTTTATGCAATAGTTTGGTCTTTGTCTTTTCCCTGTTCCCCCCTACACACATAGGCCTCTACCAGTTCTCTGGAAGAAACACAACCCTGGCCATGCCAGAACTGCACTCCAGCTCCTTTTGATTTGCCATCAGAGAAGGGACAGGGGTGGGACAAAGGGGATCAGGAAGGGCAAGTGGCAGCCCAGTCAACGAGGCCACTGTGTCCCAGCATAGACCCACCCGGTCACTCCACTTGCCTTATATCCCCCTACTGCTATTGGCTCTTCACCTGGCTGCCAGGATAAAGATCATTTAGAGGGAAAGAGAGAAATGGTGTGAAGGAAGAGACAATGTTAAAATCTAATTTTCTTTGGGTTTTTTATACCCTACCAAGATTATTCAGATTCCTTTTAGTCCATGAAGTAAGAGTGTCCAGCCTGCTAAGCATCTTTCTGAGCCAAAAAGTAGATTAAGGACTTGGAAACAGCCTTGGTATATATCTGAAGGAAATACAACTCTCAGAACGATTTGAAAATGATTCTAAATTTTGTAAGACGGTCAACAGCACAGATCTGTACATACTCAGCATACAAAGAGGCAATTCCTCTCTGCAGTAATAGCTGAGAACTATAGACACAGGAAAGTATCTTAGAAACTTAAAAAATACACACCTGTAATCATCACATGTATGTTTGGATAAAAAGAGCTTTGAACTAACATAAAAACTTTGGCAAGAAGATATAAGAATGTCCATGCTGTGGCAAATTGACTTCCAGCAAAGCACTTTGTTCAGCAAACACTATCAGATGCAGAAAACATCTGAAAAAAAAAGAAGACTAAGAATTGTCAGGTCTGTGGAGGATGGCCAGAAGATATTGATTTTGCACATCTGGTAACTCTGATATTGAGTAAACAATAATGTTTGTTATGGCAAGTGTGCCATGGACAACAAAATGGCACAATCATGACAACTTATCACAGTCACCTTACAGGAAGCTTGAAGCACCAAACATTTCAAGCAAAACAAAACCGAACGACCAAAACCAAAACAAAACTAAACCCACCATTCCATCCAGCAAGGAGCAGAATAGTCTTTATTGAATAGAAAAGAAAACACAAGGGAAGAAGATGGAGCCATAGTGGTTTAGGCTGTAAATGGTTTCACAATACTCTTCAGAGGTTTGCCTCAAGACTTCCACACTTGGTCACTTCTGGTCCTTAAACAGGAGATCCAGAAGGGAATGACTTCATATGTGTTTATTTCAGATTAATTTGCATTAAATCTCATGGAGCACAATGTCATTTGACATTTAAAAAGTCATCAGCAGTAGGATCAAGGAATCTTGCTCACCTCAGGGTGTCTTGTGATCAAATTCAGGGCTGCAATCAGATTTTTTTTCCCCATGGTTAAGGCATTTATAAACAACCATTTATTGCCATGTCGATTCTCTTCTGGTTAGTAAAACGTGTGAACCCATGAATGCCTCTCATACAGGATTTCTCTCAGGATTTTCTGTCCTCACTCAGTGGAGCATATTTTCAACAAACTCAACAAAAAGCTTTAATAACAGAATATTTAATAACAGAAGCCTCAGGTAACTTAAGCATGGACACAGAGTCTAATAAGATAAATCTGATACTGTGTTGTTTAAAATTATTAGAATTGTTTACTTTTTATTGAAAGGTCTGTAAAAAAAAAATCAGTAACTTGGTATGATTTCATTTTTGGGATGAACACTCAGCACATTTATGACATGAAGCCTGGCACATTTCAAGTGTACATATGAAGAGTTCCAGGAGAAATCCCAAGTGCTAACTGATGAAGGATATAATGATTTGGATGAAATGTAAAAAGTGATAACTTCTTACTGTTGGTTAAGCTCCCCTGAATTTACCAACAAAGAAAGCTCCAGAAATCATCCAGTACCCAAGAGCAACACAATAAAGCTGTATTTTGGGAATCAGAAAATCCAAAGTCTCTGATTGTCCTAAATTTGTTACTCCACAGCTTTTTCCCAGCTATAAACTACAAGCAAATAATCAAATAAAGTTATGACAATTACAGCATCAACATGTTGTCTGTTCTGAGTAGACAGAGCATTCACAATGTCATTTATGAAAATCAGCACGAAAGTGTTAAGAATTATGAATTTTTTAATAAACTAATATAAATAGGTCACTTGTAACTTTATGGTAATAGAATTAAAAGACAACAACAATATCAATAAACATAGTTTTTTATATATAAAAGTGTTGTTTATTGTAAGGAAAGTTTAAATATAACCAGCAATATTGAAAATATCATGACTGGCATTTATGGCCTTGATTGTAGTTTACTGCCATACAGGTAATTTCTAGCATTTTTCTTAATCACATCAAGCCAGTGCAAAATATAGGTAGCTTTTAGAGATTAGCGTACAGAATGACAAGAGTGTAGATTTTGGTTACCTGATATTTCCTTCTAGTATAACAGGCTTCTCTTTTTTCCATAAATCAAAAGTACAAAGGCAAGTTATCGTATGTGCAATTATTCATACCAGGTTTCTAGGTAAAAAAAAATTACATATATAAATTTTGCTCAGATTTTATTTTGTTAGGAATCTGACTTATAATTTATACCATACTATATGATATAAATTATATACTGTTATCATATTATATAATCATGATTTCATATACAGGTATGATTATATAAATTGTCAGAACGTATCACTAACTGTAGCATAATGATTACATCAACATACACAAATATATGGCATTAGAAAAGTCATTATCTAAGAAGGAAAGATGTTATAGTTCAGGTGTTTGAATCAGGGCACAAGCAGCCTTCCTACAACTCTTGCAGTGTCATTTTGGCAGCACTGCCCATTGCCAGTATGTGCACTGGCTGTCCATGAACATCAACAGACAGGTCAGTAAGCAGGATTGAACTGGACTGTGCCTGAAATTCCCAGTCACAGACCCTCGTAAGCAATGAGCCCCGTGCTCCTAATTAAGATGATACTCTCTCCCCTCAGTCTCAGAAGGTATCCCATGCTATTATGGCTGAACATGTTATTTCATGATGACCTACAGGTTTTTGAAAGCAAGACATGTTAGCTTTAACAATGACAGATGTGTGCAAAGCTTTGGAAGTACTGATCTTTCAAATTAAAAATATTTTTGCACTTCCTGTTAAGGATTTTCCAGGACAAGCTTAGTTTAGCATGGCTTTTGATATCAATCACTTCAGTAATTGACTCTGATAGCTAAGATTAGACTGCAAGAAGAGAGATATACAGAGATCATTTCACTTGAAACAGATTTAACAATAAAAAAGGTGAGATCCAAAAAAAAATTAACTAGAGAACAAGCATAAATAGAGAAGACAAAATGCATAAATATAAAACAAGGGAAAAGGAAAACAATATAGATTATGTATGATTAGGTAGAACATGACAATGACCCATGCCTTTGCTTTGAAAGCATTAAGGTTAATTTGTCAGCTGTCCTCACTCATGTACAGAATTCATGTAACTAATAAAAATGCAGTTTATTGCAAAAATATACAAGTCCTCTAAATTGCATAAGATATTACAATGTCGTGCTGAAACATGACATACTAAACAAAGAGGACTTTAAAACAAATTACAAAATGTTAAAAATCAGATTTGGGTCATGAGCGTTACACAAAACGCATTGTCATGCTTTATCTTATGATTAATCTTGTGATTCACTACATCTGTGATAAATGCAACATAAAATCATGACAACTGCAATAGTCAAAAAGTAATATCTACTGTATATCTTCTGTATTAATACATATAAACACTTTGTGTGCACTAATACTTTCAACATATCACATTCAAACTAACAGTCTTTCCAGAAAAGATGTAACCTTTTTGAAGAACAGAAGCTGGTTTAACAAGTTCATCACATGTGGGTTTTTTTTTTAAAATCTATTCTTTAAGGAAATGCTGTGTTAAAGGACTTGATCTTCAAAGGTGCTGTGCTACTACAGGTCGTCCTTATATCAGATGGAACCATCAATTCTAAGCACTTTTAAAAATCAAGCCCTCCATTTATTGAATTGCTATTTTCTTTACTATTTCTCCACTGTAATAAGTAAAAAAAAACAAACAAACAAAACCAAAAGAACCACCCAACCAAAACCAAACCAAAAAACCCCAATCCCATTCTTAAAATCACAGAAAATGCTTGGCATCTATAGGAAGAGAGACAATTTCTCAGTGGACTAACCACTACTGTGCTATATTCTCATAACAGATCTTGTTGCTCCAATGTTTAGTTCATGCACTGGTATCAGCAATGTCCATGTTTGTTCCAAACAGAGCAACTAGCTGCTCTTCATAGTTTGCAATGTTTCTTTTCAGAATTTCCATACAAGGTCCCAAAAGCCTTTCAAATGCCTGAACATCCATAACTAAGATAAAAAGGGAGAGAAAGAGAAAGAATATGATGTGCTCATCAGTTACAGACACTAATCCTAGTATTTATGATATTCCAATTTAAGATTTTAAATGACAACATATACTACTGAGGCATATACATTGTTTGCACACAAAGGAAACACTTACCTTAGCAAAACCAAGATCAACCACCACATTGCTGTCTCGAAACTTCATAAATAAACTTGAACTTTCTCTGTTCCTTGTTTTGAAAATATTTTCATAGTAAGATTTATGTTACCCAAAAGCTGGTGAAGAAGTCTGAAGGGGCCTGGATTCCTCCACAAAATAAAGTTTTAAAACCCATGAGATTTCAAAAAGCCACGTCCTTATGTGATGTTGTTGGCTCTATTTGGGCTCTAACAGCCGATATTTCCTTGCTCTTTTTATTTGCTTCCACCCAAAGTAAAAATGGTAATGAATATTCATTTTCCCAGCAAATGAGCAAAAAGTTGAAAACAGTAATTCACACACACTGTCAGTGCACGGCCAACCAGAATATTTTCTTTATCTGATCACATAATGTGATCCTCTATAGTTCCAGCCAATAGGCCAGGGAGGAAACTTCATATACTTCCAACCTGCTGGCCTGTAATCTCTTGTCTCCCGAGAAATGTTCAAGATGTCTGCTGTTTGGGAAGTACCAGAGATCTTTGTTATTCATCCATAATGGATAATAACATTCTTCCTCACCACTGCCTCTTATTCTTTCCCATGTGTCTTATCTTTGATCTCTATTGCCTGATCATCTCAGTGTGTTTGGAGTTAAGAATTTTAGAAAAATAGAGAAAATTTTTGGTTACTGGCTTGGTCATCAAATTGTTATGCAGGAATGCCAAATCTATCTTTGCAGTTTACAGTTTTCCCATAATTAGGAGCTAAACATCAGACCATGAAAAACAATGGATGCAAAGGGTTGTCTATGAACACAACTCCTACAGTCTTCACTCTTCCTGTGCCTGAGACTACAGTGTGATGGGATGACTAAATTAACAGCTGGTGAAGACAAAAGAATTTGTTAAAAGCTTAAGTCATGGGGATAAAAAGGCACAGGATTTTTAACAGAATTATTTCTTAGATGAGTCAGTCTACTGAGAAAAGAAACACCTCACCTTTCTGCAGAGTATTAGACATTTATCTGATAGTTATAAGTGGTTTGCAGCAATACTCTGTACTGTCCTAAAACAATGTTTATTTCCATACATTCAGAGAAATGTTGGAGAAATGTTGTGTAATAGTATTTATTGATTGCAAGTAAGTTTTGCAGATAAGTAATGCAAATAGTAATGCACGATAATAGGTGATTACTGAAACAACCTTAAATCTTATATTCTGCAGAAAGACAGAGTCACAATAGAAACAACCAAATAGATTAGGTGTCATTTTATATTATATATAAAATAATATTGAATAATACCTAAACATTTGACTGTGCCAAGAGCAAATGCAGAAGCAGCTCGGGGTTTGTTAGTTACAAGAGCAAGTTCTCCAAAATACTGTCCTCTTGAGCATCGAGCTATTTCTACTGCTCCATTCTCTTCTAGATCTTGTTTACCCTGAAATATCACGTAAAAAGAGAAAGAGAAAGAAAGAGTATGAGAGGAGAGATTTGCCGAACTCAGGATTTTAGTGACAATGGTAAAAAAAAAGGTTGTTTTAGGGATGCTTACCTTCCTTGTCATTATAATCCTTACTTCTCCAGATTCCACAATAAAGAAAGAATCAGCCAAGTCACCCTGCACAAGAAAAAAAATAAAGTGAGTAAAAAAAGTGTAAAATTTCCTTTTAGTTTCTTGGTAGCATCATAATATTTGCAACCAGTGCCTTGAAGCTCCTCTTTTTGATACCTGTTGCAAAAGAAACCACTTTTAATTTGAAAATGATACTCTAGACACATAGCAATCAAAACATCTATACAGAACTGACAGCAAGGCCTTTTCATTAAAAGACATAGCTGACTGTGCCTTACACAAAAAGCAGAGAAAACCAATGTTGTGGAAGATTTTTAGGATCCTTACTACTATTTATCCACTTCTGTGTTCCTCCCAAATTATTTCCCTTACCAAGTTTCCAATATAAAAAGCCTCAGGGGCTGTGTGATATCCACTAATTATTCTGGGGCAAAACAATCCCAATTGCCTATCCTGAAGAGTTTACTTCTGTCTTCCTCTTGAAAAGGTTACCATATTTTAACAACAAGACCAAGGTGAGTCTTCAGTGCTCCTCATTGGAGCACACTTACAAAGTTTGAATTTCTAAGTAAACTAAAAATGTTGACTCTTTTATTTATACCAACAAAGAGGGTTGTTTTTCAAAGTATCATAAGTGAAAAGTGAGCTTTTGAAACAAAATAGCCACCTCTTATATTTAAGATTCATTGATTTAATGTGACAAAGACAAATAGGGTTTGAAAGTATGCATTGTCTATAAATAACATGATTATTGTTACCTATTATGAAAGAAAAACTAAAACTAGGAAGAAACTGTACCTGAGCAATGATTTGTTCTCCATCTTTGTACACTTTGGTACCAATCACATCAACCACTTTTAAACGCTCAGATACCTTCATTTAAAAAAAGAAAATGTAAGAAATATTTGGTTAACATTATGATAGCATATATTTAGAAAGCCCTTTCATATTTCTTTCCATGAATCTGTGCACAGAATAGTGTATCTTTATTTTCCTGGTGTGATTACAATTAAAAAAAGAACTGCTGAATAGTGTTCCACAGGGTATATTACATATTTAACAGCTATTCTGATAAGCTTCTATTTTTGTAAGAATCCTTCAAAACTTATGTTCAGAAAAGCATGCATGTAAAAATATATGTAAAAATATAGCTGATAAAATATTTTGAAATTCCCCAAGTCACTGTTTAATTTTATTGGCTAATATCTCGTAAAACTAAGTTTAGGGAAACTGAAAGTAAAGTTAATTTATGTTTTAAAATATAATATGAATAATAATTATTTCTCCTAAATTTAATTTTAAAAATTTAAATGTCCTTTTCCAAAAAAAAGTATGCAAACTTCTAATGTGCAGACACTTCCAATGCCAAATTTAAAGTCTTCAAAAGCAGAATCTTATCAGGTAGCTCCAATACAGCCATTAAAATAATGCAATAAAAATCTTACTTCTAAAGATTTAAGGAATGGCAATGACTCAATAAAACTTTCATACATTCTTCTCTTTTTGGCATTATTTTTTACAATGATTCTTCGGAATGTTACCCTATCCTGTAAATACAAAGAGAAAAAGAGAGTTTACTAACTGCAAATATGTGCTAGAAAATACTTTAGACCTGGCTGAATATGATCAAATTACCCAATTTTAGTCATACAGTGTAGCTGTCAACCTGACTGGTCTCTCCCTACAGTCAGTTGAGAAAGACTCCTCTAGAGGTCAATCAAGAGCTGCTAAAGTTAAGCTCCTGATCTGATCATGCTATGAAAATCTCTGCCGAGAGTACATACTGAGTTCATGTACAGAGGATAGAGTTTACAGCAGTGAACACTGAGTGGGCAATTTAGGATATTTAAGAAATCCTCAGTATTTAGATGTTTAATTTACAAAGTTAATTCATTATCCTGAGGTCCCATACAATCACAAATTGGTATGTACTCAAAGAGGCTTTTAGTTTTTTATATAAACAAAACCAAAATACATGAATCTGGGTCTTGGGTCACAGTCCACTTTCTGCTATTTCAGCACAACAAGACTCACTGCTGCCCTAAACAGCCAACTGAACATTCCTTAGTATTTGGCCATGCAAGTGAACCAGACAGATGGAAAAACTACACACATGGTGTTTTCTTCTCTTAACTTTGTGTGGCTGTGCCCTGGTGACAGGCAGAGGGGAAATGCATTGCAAGCCTTCACTGCTACAGTGGGCACTTACTGGCCAACACAATCCAATCCAATTTAAACCATTCTTACAGTGTCCTAAACAATCCCAAAAGTCACATGGATTAAGCTGGTGAAAAACCATGTTTCATTTCAATCCTGAGGTCAGTCATTGGATCAATATGTACATCTTGAAGATGATGGCCATCCCAGTTTTACTTTTGTGGTAAATTAGATTACTCTTGTCAAAGATCCAGGTAGTATAACACTAGTAAATAACCTCATATTGGAATTTTACTCTGGAAACAAAGGAATTTCCAATCAAGACGTGGGGAAAAAAATTAATATGCAATTATCAAGTGGTTTTCAATTTGGGAAATTAAAATTAATTTTTTTTTTTTTTAAAGTCAGTATTTTATTAATCCTCAGATTTGCATCTGTGGATTCTGGAAAAAGATAGCATTTTGTTGGGATTTCTCAGGATTTCTAGAATAAACTTTCTGAAATTTTTTTTTTTTTTTTTTTTTTTTACTGCTTCTATAGCATGCCAGTGAAATCTATATAGAATATATTTTTTAAAAGATAGCTTAAAAGAAGCACTCTACTTACCAAACCCCAGATGGAACCAGGAGAGGTAGCTATAATTGTAGCTGCTCTGGGTGTATTGTACATTAAGGCCAACTCACCAAAACATCCTCGATTGTCATAGGTTCCGACACACCTCCCAACACCATCACACTTTACATAAATATCATATGTACCTCTGTTAATAAAATATATAAATACCATGAGTTGAATCCAGCCTAGCCTTTGCTAAGCAGCCTCTCACGATATTTTTTATACCGTGAATTCCAAAGATAAAGCATTTGAAATATACGTTTGCTGGCTTAAATGATATTAAATACCTTGTAAAGACATCTCACTGACTTCTATAAACAATAAATAATATAAATAATCCTCTTTACAGGGAAGGATAGGGTTATTAGTTTTTGCATTAACTCAGTTTAAAGATAGAATGGATGTACAGTGATCAATCACCAGAACTTATTAAAAATTAAGATCTAACTTAGTATCTGTTTCTTAATTTCATTTTAACCACACAAAATACAAATGTCACAAGTCTTTGCAAAAATTGCTATGATAGGATCACTGAAATAATTATACAAGTTATTTAATATTTTAAAGTAGTAATTTCTAATGAAACAAACAACACAGATGTAGGAAACAGAAGGAATGTATCTGAGGAGCAACATAAGATCATGAAATAAATATATGCATTTTTCTAATATATTGTGCACTTCTTCTCACCATCGTTAATTTAATAGCTTTTTTCTTTTTGCTTTGGGAATGCAGTAAAATCTGATATCTTGTAAAACATCAAGTTGCCAAGCCCATTGATGCTGAGCCATCATTTTCTTCAGTGCTGAATATTTGTATGGTATGCACTGATAAATCCTGTGAAGGTAGTGCAAAAATCTGTGTACTTATTTCATTGATAGGGGACACAGAGGTGATAACCCTACACCTAAAAACCACAAGGCTGACAGAATATTGTAAAGTCCCTGCAGCCTTTTGGGTAAGAGATGACAAACTGTAACCTCAGAAGGCTGAAAAATATTGTCTTTCCAGCACAGAATCCTGACACACTTTTATGATCATCTGATTTAATATTTCAGTTAGAAGGGTCCTACAACAATAATTTTATCCACCTACCTGACCACTTCAGGACTGCCCAAAAATTAAATACTGTTATTAAAAGAATTGTCCCAATGCCCCTTAAACACTGACAGGCTTGGGGCATCGACCTCCTCTCTAGGAGGCTTTTTCCAGTGCTTGACCTCATTTGGTAAAGAAATGCTTCCTAATGTCAAATCTAAACCTCTCCTGGCACAGCTTTGAACCATTCCCATGAGTCCTGTCACTGGATACCAAGAGGAAAGCTGTAATGTAAGCGTTAAATACAACTTCATAGAATACAGACTTTTTTCAATGGAATTTTGCATAATACTTTGTGTTATAATAAGACACAGCAATTCACCTGTCAATGACATAGAAGTTGTCACCATCATCCCCTTGATCAATTACATGTTCCCCTCCTTCAACCATCTTTTCAAACATCGCATCCAACACCTGAGACATCTGTTCCTGTTTAAAAGAACACAAAGACAAGAAATTATCTGCTTTTAAAATTTTACTCTTCAAATTAACTAACTGGCCAGCTTCCCAATATGCAGATAAAAAATGTTAACGGTGGAAAATATTCATGCTACAGAAATGCGTGGATCAATAATAGAAAAACAGCTCTATTTAGTATTCAGTGTTAGGTTTTCCTCTTCCAGTGTTCAGAGCACAGCTTCCCACTTGTCACTGCAAATGATAAAATAGATCTTCCTTGCAACATAAATTGCTCATGACCATCCAAAGACAGAATTTCACCCTTCACAAGTGAGTAACGTTATACCCTTGAAAAAAAACCTGTATCCATTATTCTAAACGATACATTTACCTGATTTTGTCTTTAGAACTTCCTTACAGAATTTAGTTTCAAAATAATTGTGAAGTATTTTGAAAGTCTAAGTTTACAATGCCTGCAGAATGTTGGGCCAGATGCAACTATAAAGGTCTGCAGTGCTTTGGCTGAGTAAGTAAATGCTGGACTCATTGGGAAGTAGGAATTTACACACAGCTACAAAACTACTTTGTTGAGAGAGAAATGTTAACAGACTAACAAAATGTGATCATTTGAATTACGACTGTCTAATAACAAAAACAAAGCATTAATTACTTAATTTGTCTTATTTGATGTAAATCTCCTAAAACTTGACTATTCACATCTAGAAAAACCAAACACAGCTCATTGTGGATTAAGAATCCTAAAAAGATAAATTAAAAATTTAAATTTTATTTTTGGTTTATTCTGCAATATGCCTAGAATTCTATACTCTACTTCTTGAAACTTATTAAGTATGTATCATACTGAAACCAGCAGATTCTAGTGAAAACCATGGTAGAAAAAGCCCGTAGATTTGCATTTTGCAGAGGTTTGGTTCACAGCATTTCCAGCCACTGAAAGATGGATGGCATTTGCCTTTCCAAAGAACACCAGCCTAAGTCAGTCCTCTAGAATCCTCCTGCAGCCCCTGGACAGAGATAACCATACAAGATAGTTCAGAATAATTCTCTAGAAATTTCCCTTTCTTTCCTCTGAGGATAGAGAGATCTACTGTACCTCCCAGTTACACAAAATTTTTAGACAGATAAATTAGGTGTAATGAATTCCATCCTTATGCTGTTGAATTTTTTACTTACTGAAAGCTTTTAAAAATACCAGCAGTACCATGTTACCCAAGCCTTTTTGAAAAATGGAAGCTGAATACAAGTTTTCCTTCACAGAGTTGGCTGTGTGTGGGCACAAAGAACAACAGAATGGCAGTATCCATCTTTAGTGCAGTTGATCATGGTAAAGTACAGGGAGACATCAGGCAGCCCTTCTAGGCCACCAAAGAATCATTTAACTATGTCTCTGTTCAGTACCTTTGTTAGTATAGACAGGTATGTATTTGAAAAAAGATGGATCATTTCAGATAGCAGTGAATGTGTTATAGTTCATTTCAGAGAAAGAAAAGTGTGAGTGGGTGCCATTGGGAGAGACTGAAAATCATGTACAGGAGTTGCCTTTTAAAAACTTCCATGCTTAAATGAATAGGTAACATTACTTCATTCTTTTCAGTCCTCTCTATGTAAACAAGAAGAAATTCCTACAGAATCTGCAAAACTGACCTAATGTCAGCTTGTTGTCTGAAGCACTTGAATCAGCACCTTCCCTTCCTCTGGCTTTACATCTGAATTGGCAAAGTGGCTCCCCAACCAACAGCCCTTCTCTGCCTTTTAACAACAAGTGAGAACATACAGAATGCTCCACACTTCATGGGAGGCTAGAGGCCTAAGTGCAAGCAATGCAAGAAAAATGGATTATATGGGCATCGAACCCTAGAAATTAAAATACTTCCAAGATACCTTGGGTAAAAAGGTTAAACCAAAAATACAGTTATTTCCTGCAATGGAGGAATAATACATATAGTTAAAATCTTTATTCAGTGTGCTTCATCTTGGATTTCTGGTTAAAACATTTTCAATCTCATAACTATAAATCCAGCTCACCAAACCACAACTTTTCCAGTATGTAAATCTACAATTTTTTAATGCAACTGAGTAGAATTCGCAAATCCAATTCCCTTTTAAAAATATTTAAAACATATGAAGATATTTAATACATCTGAGAGCAGTCTAGTGACTGCTGAAGCATTGCATATGAATTTTAACTTCCTAAATAAACTGCAACTAACTTAAAGGCAAGTGGTCCCTTTTCTAAAATTTTCCACTTTAAATTAAGACAGAGCAGACTGCAGTAACCAAACCAGGAACATGGTTTTTACTTTTACAATGAGAATTACATAACTTGCTTGCCCAGTTTGCTCTATGTGAATCCTCTCGATCTCTGCCAGACTGAGGCTCAATTTACTGGCACCCTCTGTCGTTACTTTGAAAAGATAAAGATAGGTAATTTTAGAATTAAAAAGCAGATCTGTTTTATAAACAGAATTAAGTCTAGTATTTTGTAAAATGGTGCAGTCTAAATGCTTTTTTTCCTTAAAGCAGTTCTACCTTCAAAAATACATGTAAAATGAAAACAGGATGAGGGGGTTTTTTGTGACTGCCTGGCCTGTAGTTCCCTGGGTCCTTTTCACTTCCTTTTTAAAAAATGGGGGTTATGTTTCCCTTTTTCAAATCACTGGACTGCCATGACTTCTCAAATAAGATGGGTAGTGGCTTAGCCACATCCTTTGACAGTTCCCTCCAGACCCACGGGCATATCTCGTCAGGTCCCATGGACCTGTGCTCCTTCAGTCTCCTGAGATGTTCTTGAACCCAGTTGGGGTTGTTCTACACTGGGTGGCTCTTCATTCTCCCCATGCCTGCTTTCACCTTCTGCAGCTTGGGCAGTGTGGCTGCAGCACTTGCTGGTGAAGACTGAGGCAAAAAAGTTGTAGAGTACCTGAGCCTTCTCCATGTAACCAGGTCTCCCACACCCTTCTTGAGAGGACCCACATTTTTCCTAGTCTGTTTTTTATCACTGACATACCTAAAGAAGCTTTTCTTATTACCCTTGATGTCCTTGGCCAGATTTGCTTCTGTCCATGCTTTAATTAACTTCCTAACAGTCCACACAGCACCTCTTCCTGCTGCCTCCTCTATCACTTGGAGAAGGACATTAACATCAACGCGTTCCAAGATTGCCCGTGCCCTGCTGGATTTTCCCTCTGACAGATGTTGGGAGTGGTTGAAGGCCCCCATCAGGACCAGGAGCTGTGAATGGGAGGCTGCTCCATTCTGTCTGTAGAGAAGCTCCTGCTCAGTTTTCCTGGTTGGGCAGCTGTAGAAGACCCCCACTATAATGTCACCTGTCCCTGCCCTCCCTTTAATGCTGACCCATAGGCTCTCTGTCAGCTGCTCATCCACCCCCAGGTGGAACTACATGCACTCCAGCTGGTCATTGATGTAGAGGGCAACACCACCTACTTGTCTCCTCTTCCTGTCCTTCCTAAAGATCCTGTATCCTTCCATCTCAGTGGAGTCATGGGAATTGTCCCACCATGCTCCTGTGATGCCAGTAAGTCCTGCATTAGTAAGGTGTGTGCAAGCCTGTTGCATTGCCATTCCATATTGGAAATGCACAGAATTTTGTACACATTTACAATTGCTTACAAAAGGCAGGATGAAATTTAGAAGAACAAAGCCCCAGACAGGAATGATAAATGGTTTACCAAGGACATCCTCCTGACACAGTGTGTGATTCCATCCCTCTTGCCAGGTCAAGTGAAAAGCTACAACTAAACACTCACAACTCTCCTCTCATAGACTTTGTATCACAAAGTACTGTCCTCCAGATGCATGTTGCTGTGTTTGAAAATAGTATGCTAACCTCAATTTCTCTCAAGTCAACAAAACAAACATGGCAATCACAGCTCAACACAATTCCTTGTCAACAATTAGATAATAGATGTTAAGTATAATTGAGATTTTATTTAGTACACATCTCACACAGATTAAAAATCCGGTCACTTATATGTCCTTGCAAGACAGCTTTTATTCAAGAGAGCTGGTAGACCATGGCATGTCCTTCCCAAATGCCAAAGGCTCTTTTAACTGCCAAACTACCAAGTGCTTTGCTACTGCTGTGCCAGGTACATGTCTTCTTAATATCAGTTTATAAATTTACTCTGAGCTGTTTTGTAAAAGGAAAAAGGATAAAGTTCATACTAAACTCAAACACTGGGGTTTCCAAGAAGCATCAATGTTTAAACTGCTGATATAAATGTTTGTTGTTTGACAAAGTACTACTTGAATCAATCAAGGCACTGTAGATAAAATGAAAGTAGGGCGTGATCATCACTGGCAGTCATGACAATGACAAATGCAGAAAGTAACTTCTGAAAATTTTCCTTCCTGACTTTTAGAAAAGGTACTCAGAGGACAGAAGGCATAGCTACATTTTTACAATTAAAATGATGTGGCATCTAACAGCAAACTGAGCCAATCCTAATCTGGCATTTGACAGGAGCTGGTAAAATCCAGCTATCAAGCTGTATGCATTAAATCTCTAAAGTAATGGATGATATGTTGGGATTATATATGCTTGGGAATCCCACAAAAGAATGAGTGTGCTGCTGGAGTGCTCCCTGGTAGACAGGAAATCTCAGTTAATTTCCTTTTTAGATCCAAGACAGCCTGCACAATCCAGTGGGCAGAAGACTTCCTCGCACTTTAGCAAAATAGTAGCAACAAGACTTGCCTGTCTCATATGTAAAAACATTCTGAGACACAGCTGTAAGATTATCATGTGAACAAAGTGAATCCACAGTTCTTCTATTGTCCCTGAGTTCATAAAATGAGCCCCAGTTAAAATGGCATCCTGCTGGCCACTTTTTCCTCACTTTGTGTAATTTGAAATATCAACAAATTAATATTCAACATGGTATTAAAAAGTCAATGAAGAAGACAATACCAGAAAAGGAAGGGGACTGGGGATGGGGAGGGGGAGAAAGGTAGCAAATGTTAGCAAAACACAAGCAAGTAAACCATGGAAAGTAAAGGACTTCTTAAATCATCAACTCAGAAACTTGTAGAGGAAGATAAATTACAGAATTCATGTCTACACCTCTCCGCATTTGTTTTTCAAAACAAAACCATGCACATATACTCCAGGGGAACTCTGATAAAAATGTTAGCAGCAATATTGATCCAATTCAAAATATTTAATTCCCTTGTATAATATCCACTTTTAAACTAATGAAAAGGTATTTATTTCTTCACTATCAAAGAATCTAATTTGTATTTCAATGTACAATCAATATTTTCAAGCAATAGTATTTTCCTTGAGAATATACCTTAACCGTCTTCCACACAGTTACATGCTAAATTAGTACTCTGCCTCTCGAATATCATGCACGTGCCCATCAGACAGGCTCAGTAACACATTTCATACTTTGTAACTACCCCAAGTGCCACAACTACACATCTTTTAAATACCTCCAGGGATGGTGACCAAAACATTTTCCTGAGCAGTGTCTTCCAATGCTTGACAACTCTTTCAGTGAATAAATTTTTCCTAATATCCAATCTAAACCTCCCTTGGGTCAATTTTAGACTATTTCCTCTGGTCCTGTTACCTGGGAAAAGACACTGACCCCCACCTGGCCACAGCCTCCTTTCAGGCAGTTGTAGAGACTGGTAAGGTCTCCCCTGAGCCTCCTTTTCTCCAGGCTGAACACCCCCAGCTCCCTCAGCTGCTCCTCATCAGACTTGTGCTCCAGACCCTTCCCCAGCTCCACTGCCCTTTTTCTGGAAGGGCACTTCAATGTCATCACCTCTGTGTCATCTAAGAGAACAGAGTATTAATATGTTCAGGCATTCTGGGCTCAGTTTTATATATATATATATATATATATATATATATATATATATATATATATATAAAATATATATATGTGTGTGTGTGTATATATATATATGATACATACATTTTATATATGTATATATGTGTGTATATATTATTATGCATTTGTGTGTGTGTGTATATATATATATATATATATATGTATGTATGGGGGGGGTATATTCCCATTAATTGCTCCAAAATCAGTAGTTCTAATTCTTCACCAAAATTCTTAAGAACCTAAAAGCATCATGAGAATCTTCTGTTAGTTTCAAGGAATGATTTGGCCTTAAGTATAAGATTCCACTGTTCATAAAACAGTTACATTATATTCTCTTTCATCTTCCTTCAAGTTAATCAATTCTAATTGATTAATCAATATTTGTGAGCTCTTATACTAATTCTCCAGGTACATGAGTGGTAATATGGCCAGAAATTGCTCTTGCATATTTATGAACAATATGTATAATTTATTACTTTTTAGAAAAAGGTCAAGACCTATTTTATGTATTCTGTGCAAGCATTAGCAGGGCAAAGCTCTCCAATATTCAACTTCTCTGAAAGAGAATAGATGATGTAACACTGCTTGGGAATTTTTGCCAAAGAAAGGATTCAGACTTTAAGTGCAAGGGCACGGCTCAGCTTTGATGGTACCAGTCCCTAGAGCCAAACTCTTGCTCTGATTAAAGGTTCATCAGGTTTTTTAACTGCTGCCCTATGGGCCGTAGCTGCCAAACCAAATAGCCTGTTTTTAATCACTCCAGCAAATTTTCCTCTTAAGAGACAAAACCAAAAGAACAACTCTGAATTGCATTGTGAAAAGGAAGTGTAGAAGGCTTCATGTGCCACTAGATGAGCTGCTGCTGCTATTCTTCCTGGTGATTGTAAAACTGTTAGGCTGAACAGAGAGAAATTTCAGCGATAGCAACTTCAGGCTTATCCTCTGTAAGGGCTGAAAACATTTGGTCATCATCTTGGTTTTCTCCTTGCTGGCTTACACAAAGTGAAAGTGGAAGGGAAAGCAGACAGCTTCAGAGCCCTCTGTAGTAACCTCCAGCACCTGGAGAATGAAGGAGAGGGTCTGGTAACAGTCTTTGTGCGTGCAGGTAGAGTAACCAGCCTGGCACACCATGACAATCCTGGAAGCAAAAAAGTTATATTATGGTTTCTGGCAATGGGGAGGCAGGCAACCGAGAAGGACAATAGATAATACTCTAAGAGAAAGAAGTTTTCCTGGGAAGAAGAACAGGAAGAGATGCTTTAGAAGAGGAATGAGTTAACCTAATACAGCATGGGGAGAAGAAAACAAACATCTGAATAGACTTGTCTCCTGATTCTGTCCTGACCTGGTCCTCTAAAAATAACCAAGCACCTCTGCAAAACCTCTTTCATTCATCTTGTTGCACATGCATGTTTCAATTCATATTCTTCTCTTGAAGTAATTTTTTCAAAACTGTGATGTGCTAGGTGAAACTGATATTGAGTGACAGCAGCTAGATGGCAAATGATTAAGCATCCAGAAAGGCAAAAATATTGCTAACATGTCAATTCTTTAAAAGTATTTTGCATTTAAGGGAGTTACCTAAGGAATACGTTGCTGAACTCACATTCACTGACCAGTCACATCGTCATCAATCTACAAAGTTAAAGAAAGTGTCCATAAAATTCAAGTAACTTCACAGACTTTAGGAAATTTATAAGAGTTGGCCTTTAAAACATAAGAATGTTGCCCAGGGAAATGTATGAGAACTGGTGCTCCTTTACACTATTATATTTTTAATCACAGACAATATGTGAAATACTGATATTTATAAATATATATGTGCAAGTTTACCTGATATTTAAATACTACTACAGTTAAATGACGGCTCAAGACAGTGTTGTGTGTGTATAGCAACTCCTAAGTTGTCTCAAAGTCTGAAGGTTATCTTTTCTCCTCTCTCATTTAGCCTAATATTCAAATGGTTCTTCTGGGTTTTAATTTTATGTGATGGCTCTTGTCTTTTCAAATGGACTTAATTAACATGCTGAGCAGAGAACTGTAAGTCACTCCCAAGTACTGCAACGTCTCCTTTGGCTTTAATGATAGCCTTATCTTATCCTTCCATTCAAATTACAACACAGTGTGTAAGGGTGGGATAAAGTGTTAAGAAAAGGTGTACTTCACTGAGCATCATCTACTGAATTTAATTCTGATCACACTGTAAGACATGTTTTTCTGTATTTGAAAATGGTGTTTGACACCCTGCTAAAAGGCCATCGGGGAAAAGCCATTAAGCCCTTTACATCATCTGTTCCCCTCTAACTGACCTTTGAAATGGTGACTTTCACACACAGAACTACAGCAGAAAGAAGCTGAAGTTCAGTACAAGAAGAAACCCAACCAAAAAACACAGCAGTGAGAGTGGCATATGCTAGCAATACAAAGCTTGACTTTTGTTCCAGAGACTTGAGCTTTAGCAGCAGAAGATATCTCTCTTCAAGATGAATAATGTTTTTGCTAATACAGCACTCTGTAAACTGCAGCAGCTCTCATGTAGAGGCAGAGGTGAGGAAGAGAGCTGGCACAGGAACATTTAATTACTGCAACTACAGTGGCAGAGCCCTTGAGTCGCTGCTCAGAAGCAGAACAAGAAGGAGGAGTGGGAGAAGCCCCTAGGGACTATAGATCCTGGCTCCACAGAAGAAACAAGCCAGACTTAAGAAGGCTACATTTTCATATCTTTGCTCTCTTCAGAGCTCAGTAGTTTTCCAGTGTCTTTTTTGAATAAAATTATTGTAATGAAAAACTCCTTTACAAAAATTATCTTATTCAACTTTCCAGGATGCTGCCTGTAAAGGCTTTCAAGCAGGAGGAAGTGTTCTTAATCCACTGAACAATCTGAGCAAAGGGAGGGTGAACAAGACTTGGGAGATCCCCAGAGCCCATTTTAAGACTTTGGACTGCAAACCTCCACAAAGGGAGAGCTCTACTGAGAAGTCTTCTGCTAAACACCTGGAACAGACTGTGGGAACTGTTAGCAATTACAAGTAACTGATTCAGAAGAAGAATTGAAAAAAATACTTCAAAACATCAGTATCGAGACAGCAAGCACAGTCCTGAGAAGAGCAGCACAAACAGAGGAAGTAATACCTCAGTATTCCTTGGAAGAATTTATCCTTGGAAAAAGTCCATCAAGTGCCCACACTGGAACAGTTTAATGCTCTATGTCTACACAACAGTACAATATAGCTGATAGGATGCCAACAGACCCCTATCCTGCAGACCAAGTGGCTGATGAGTATTTAGACTATTTAGCTCTGACTGTAAGGCAAAGCAGATCCCATCCAGAGGATTGACACTGTAAGCACTATTAATATCACAGCAGGTTCTAGGAGTACACAATAATCCATCATATTGCAGGGCTCATAAGAGAAATATTCAGAGCTTAATTAAGAGGGGTCTGCCAAAATGCCATTGGCAGGGTAATGTAATGATGGTCCCGCCAAGTGGAAGCCAGGGCACAGCAACAATAAGGAAAATATATAATAAAACAATTTCACATCCAGAGCAGACGCCCACAAGTGATTTTGATTCCCTGAAGCTATTTAGAAAAATAATTCCGGAGCAGAAGGGTAAAGGTTTGCATGGCTTTAGATTGAACAAGAACAGTGGAACAGCTGATTAACTACCCATTAAACATACAGCATGAGGGAGTTAGGAAACCTTCTGTGTCAGGACCCCTACTGTCCCAAGAATGCACATATATTAGCACCCACGTTGAGACTTTTGATGCCCTTCCATAACAATAACTCCAGGTTTCTGCTAAGCTGGGGCTTTGTGGCTCACTGCTCCTCAGGGCTTCTCTGGGAACAAGTACCCAGGGTCAGGACTCAGTCTTTGTGCCAGACATAAGCAGGAGCTGGAAACCTGCAGCACAAATTAATGTGCATTCTCTGTAATAGCACCTGACTTCCAAACAGAGCTGCAGGCTGGTCCTTCCATTAGCTCCCTCTTGAATCAAATTTTAAACTTTCTGTTCTCATACTTAAAAATCTACATAATTGTTTCTCTTTCCCTCATGCTCTCTCCCTTGACAGCACTGAATCAATTCTCTTGAGAAAGTATTTGGGATGCTGTGAGTCATCCCAACCTCAGTATGCATGTTCTGATTGATACACTCACCTTTCCCCTTAAACAATTCTGTGCTTTTTTGGTAGCGTTATCACCTTTGTCTGATCCAGATCATTCATTCAGTGCACTTAAGCTTTCTTAAAAGCTCGTCGTTGTTTTTATACTAAACAGAAGGAAATTATTTGCATGGAAGAAAATTACCTGAAGCTTTTTTATGCTATCTGCATTAAGTGAAATAATAATGTAAACACGTCATTAATACCTTTCTTTTCCCCTATTTCATAATTCACTTGTTCAGCTACATCTATAGCTAAACTGAAGGCTTTGGGGGTAATTTTTTCTTTTGATGGAGCACTCAGCACCTTTTGGATGCTAAGAAGTAACTAACAGAAAAAACTTAAACATTCCAGTTAACTGATGTGTTTATAGACATCAGTGTACAGGAAGATTTAAATAAGAAAATACAAGAATTAATATTATTCGTGTATCCATTTTATTAATGTACAGATTCATATTAATGTGTTTCAATATTACCACTTGCGGTGGTAAACAAAAGACTCTATACATGATGTATCAGTTTAAAAAAATGGCATTTCTGGAATTTATTAAGTGGTCAAGAAAGCATACGTAAGAGGTTACAAAAGTCAAATCTGTAAATTTCTGCTCAAAAGCTCAAGAGAAATAATTCTTAGCAGCACTGCTAAATGCTGCTCATTACCAAGAATTTCTTACCGGGTCTAGGTTCTTAAAAAGAAGGATGTCCTTGCACGCCTCTTGCAGTCTGTTTCTTTGATCATCTGTTTTGGGGTGAATAATCTGAGGGATATAATACAAAAGCTCTTAGAGTGATTATCATATAGTAGCACCAGATGAAGGACTGAGTTAATTCAACTAAGCATTTTACACAATATTTTGGCCATGATTCATAACTCTTTCATTTCAAAACCTTCAGGATTTGAATAAACACTCAGTGATAAAATGGTATCACCATAGCATTAGCAAATGAAACACTGCTATATTTAAGATCACAAGATCTTTACACCTGTAGAATCCATTTCATTTCTGCAAGCCATTCTGGACACCTTTATCTACACTATTGCTACATAAACATTACTATTCTCTAATCATGTTTGGGACATGCATGTTTTATAAAAGGCACCACTGTTACATTCAGCCATTTGCCATCACTACTTCCTAAAGAATATTTTGGTAAATAGTATCTGTGTTAAATTTGTATCAGAAATTTCACAGAGTAAACAACAGACTTGACACTATCTGAGTGAGCCAGAGATTTACTAAATTACCAGTGTCTGGTTCGTCTGAGTATCAATCAAGTTGTTCCAACTCATATGCTTCAAAAGATATGCTATGTATAGCTGTAATACCATAAGGTAACCTTTTGGACAGTGTTACAAGCCATAAAATTACGTAGAATATAAACAATTAAATTTCTCTTGAAAGTCATGCTATTTCATCTTAAAAGCTAAGTAAATGTCTTTAAAAGGGTGACATAAATAAGAGAAATAAATACAGTTCATTATTTATCACATTGTACATTGAAAAATCTTAGCAATTTTGTAGTTTACCTTTTTTCTGCCTCAGGAAAAAGGAAACTAGTGCAAGATTATGAGGACACCCAGTAAGGGTTTTTAGAAGCAGGTGCTTTCTGGGTAAATATAATTGCACAAAAATGTTTTCTTAACCATGTACCACAGGTTTGGTAATTAAGAATAATACATCAAATCCTGCATGGGTGACTATTACAGAGAATTTTTAAATGTTCCTTTAACACAAAACCCCAAGAGATTACTCAAGTATATTATAATAAGGATGTTTTTGGAAAGGAATGGTAAAGCTGGTTACATTTTTCCTCCTAAATTTAATGTCTGAGAATTGAAAAACTATTTGACTCTAAGCATGAAGTACCCTGGATTCTGCGTCGTCCTCCTCCTCATCAGGATTGTAAGCTTCTGCACACACTGAAATAAAAGAAAAAGGATAATCTTAATTCAAATTACAGTAGTGTTTCACAAGATTTGCAGAACAGAAAACGCATTGTGTGGCACAGCAATAATACACAGTAATGTCACACACTCAATAGAGAAGACAATGCTTAGAGGGCCCAGAGCAGGTCAACTCCAAACTGCAGACGAAACAAAGCTACACTTGTATCATTTTTGGATATGTTTTCACTATTTTGAAAGACTGCTAATACACTTCCCAAATTCTCACCTTACTTGTTCTAAGTATCTTACCTTACTGTCATTTTTTTCTGATGTCTAAATTAATTCTTTCTCTTAGAATTTAAGCTATCCATACAGGATGCAGATATTGGATAATTCCCTTCATCTGTGTAGGTTCAAGGTGGTTTAGGGTGTGTTTCTTTGACTGGTTGGTTGGTTGGTTGGCTCAAGATGTTTTGCTGGGGTTTTTTTGCATACTTGGAAACTTTTCACTCCTACCTACACTTTACTTTCGAAGCGAAGTAATTTTGGTTCTTCATTTTTTTTCCTTACAAGTCATGTTTTTCAGCTAACTATCTTTATTGCCATTCCCTAAACTCCCTCTAATTAGCTATATTTTTATTGAAATGTGATGCTCAAAACTGATCCCAGTATTTGAACTGAGCAGAGTACTGAATACATCAGATTAATTACTCCATATATTTTACAGGCTATATGTCTTTTTCATACATCCATCCATGCCTTCTTTACAACAGCTTGACTATGTTTATTCATGTAATATTTATGACATATATCATTTTCAAAACCCACTGCTTAACCATCTGTCCTGTGCCTGCATATGGCTATTCTGCCCAAGTACAGTACCATACACTTACACCTGCTAAATATCACTTTATTTTCAAAGCCATTTCAAGATAATTTTCAATTCTAATCCCATTCTCTGGCATCCTTCCAATTCATTCTCAACTTTGTGACAACTGCAAATTTAATGAGCATATTCTCTAAAACATAATCCAGATTATTGCTGAAAAAACAGATTACTGTCTAAAATAAACTCTTGTGGAATACACAAGTTAAACAGCAGTAGTTGCTTGGGGTTTACCTTATCCAACCAGTTCTGCAACTATATCCCATGCAACTTGCATATAAACACTGCTTGATGCTCCCTAGCTTGTTTATAGGGGAGCCTTGTAAAACAGCATTCAGAAGTTTCTTAAAATGAAAATGTAAGGCATCTGCTCCTTTTCTTTTATCCACAAGTTTTAATCTCTTGTTACAGGGTATTAGATAGCTCCAACAAATCCATGCTGATTGCTGTTTGTTACTTTCCTCCAGGTATTTGAAATGAATGTATGTAATTTTTTTAGGAACAAAAATGATCTGCAAATCTGTGACAGGACTTTTCCATCCATAGCCCCCCCCCCTCCTTTTAAGGATGTGTTTTTCTATTTTTCTGGATTTTTTTTCACACTCATTTTTCTTCTTCAGATTCTCAATGGTAACTGCTAACAGGGCTGAGACTAATTTAGAAAATTCTTCCAGTTTCCAAGTATAGCAAATCTGAGGCACAGCTAACCTGGGAACACCTAACACACTAAGTACTGCATGATTTGTCCTTTCTCTGTTCTAGGCTGTTTTCCATATACTCAAAATAACACCAGTGAAGACCAATGTGCTTCTGTTAAGCAGTAGAGCAGCACTTTCCTGGAACATGCTCTTACCAAAAATATACTTCCAGAACAATTTCTGTTACTCCTCATGTACACTTATTGTACACAATCTTTTCTTGTACACATTTTTTGGTCTTGGCTTCTTTGATGTGTTTTGGGATTTTTTTTCTCTACATCTTTTGCTATTCTTTTGTATTTGTTCTGAATAATCCAAACTAGTTTTAATTTTGTACATGGTTCCTTCTTGTGCTTGACATAAATGAGCTGCTTGTATTTTAGACAGATTCATTTTACTATGCATTTTTTCCTTCTATGCTGTCTCAATTTGCATTTTTTCTCTTTATCTGTAATTTTTCTTTGGGGAACAAACAATTCTTTAGCTTCTTTTCTCCAGACTCCTTTCCAAAGAGGTTATGCCCACAGTCCTCTCATATCCCCTTGAAACCTGTTGTTCTAATTCTTTTACCTCTTTCCTTTCCTGAAATCTGTGAGTCCTGTCATTGCAGGGTAATTCTCACCCAACCTGCCTTTTCTCTCCCTATTCTTTAACAGTTTCTCCCTTAAGCTGGTATCAAATATAGCTTCCCTTTAGAATTCTTTTCCCACTGTCTCAAAATTTAGTTGCAAGTGCATTGCAAAGCATGTTGGTAGTCTCCTTCACTGGCTTCCAGCAGGTGACTGATTTATTAAAATCCCTCATTCTCACCATCACCTTTACCCTGACAATAAAAATCCCCACCTACCTGATCTGTTTGGCAGTCTGTGCAATGCCTGCATAACAATGGAGCCCATGAGCTTTTTCCTATTATTGTTACTCATAGAGCATCTGTTATGTCCAACTCCCTGAACAGCTGGATCACAGCACAGATATCGGAATCAAAATATACAACAGCCTCTTCCTCCTCCCTGTCCTCTCACCAGGTCTGTGCTACGCCAGTTCAGTCACAGTGTTGCTCATGGATTAAGATTTGGTGTCCTCTGGCTTATTCTCCATACTTCCTCTTTATTATACAAACAACTTACGAACTAGTGACCAGGTAGACCCATCAATTTCCTCACTACCACATCCAATGGAAAAGATTTCATGGCAAAGCATATCATTGCACATATTAAGCAGAGTCCCAAAGGAAGTCTTGGTCCCCACTCTATCAGGCACACAACTAAAACGTCGATTTTATAAAACTTGGCATCTTCAAAAACTTAATGAAATTTGAGACAAGTCCCTCTGGAACTGACTGAGATTCCTATCCAGTTTATTGGAAACTGGATTTGGTCCCAAACAATTACAAATGCCCACAAAAGGAAGTCTGCAATCTCTTGAACAACTATAATATTTTGCCTCTACATAAACAAAATGTTCCTACTGACTGTTTAATGGTACTACAGTTACTACAATCTTGTCAGAAATAAACTTCAGGGGATTTTATTTAAATAGCAACAATAATAACATGCCAAATAAGCAGCATATAACCCCTCATAATGTAAATTTCTGTGTTGTTTCAGCTGTGTCCCAGTGCACGTATGTGTACATGGGAGCCAACAACCTGTGTTACAGCACAGTGTGCTGCTGGGTGTATGAAGAGTGTGTCTCAAGCTGACCTACAGGCACATCCTGTCCTTACCTCTATGTGAAAAGAGTTAAAACAAATCAGGAATTAAATTTAACAGCTTTGATACTGTTAGGCCAGAACAGACAGGTCTCAGAGAGCCTGGCTGAACAACAGTCTTCCAGAACACACAAAAGAAACTGAATTTATCCTCGTTCATGCCCATCCTGAATCACCTTATCAGTCCCTTTCATGTAGGAGGGCCAGTCCAGAAAGAGAGTATGTTCCTGAGGTATTTATTCTCAGTCGTTTTGTTTCCCTGCTCTAACATCACTCTTCTCTGCTAGAAACTCATTTCAGTCAGTCTCAGCAGCTACTATCAGCAGGTTCCTTCATTATATATTTCTTCTTTATCACTGGTTATGGACAATACGTTTAAGAACTGCCGTTTCTCCTGGCTAGTGCCCATAGGCCCAAATTCTAAGAGGACTTATTCTTAGCATCTGTGATGAGAAACTTACTCTTCTGGTTGCAGATCTGTACTTATTTTGCCTTCATTTGGGTCAGAAAGACAATACCAATGCTGTGAATCTGCTGTTTTAAATATGGAAATTCCTTTCATTTATTGCTTATTTCAGTAACACATTCATTTCTAAGTGCATACCACTAGATGTCTCATGGAAAAACTTGATCCATTTTATTTTGGTTCTTAAAATACCGTTTCTGACATTACTGTGGTTCACCCAATTTTATGACATGAACACTGGGTTTTGCCACATGAGAATCCCACCATCTAAAACTGAGATGCCTTTTACACAGACATCCATAACCTGCACAAGTCATCTAGATTCCAATTACAGTCAATGGAGAGAAACCAGCCCTTTTACAAAGTGATTCTTCTGACCTGTATTATATGCCCAGACTAAGATCAGATTAATTAAAAATGTGGTTTATTTATTGAGGCAAATCCAATCCCTTTTGAGATGAGTCCTAGTAGTTATAAAAAGCTGCAAGACTGGTTTTCCCCACTTCTCCATTTAGTATGTATTTCCTGGAAAACGAAGACATTCATCATCTGGTGACGATGACAGGCTGCTCATGCAATAGCACACCTCCTGTATTCATTTCATGTATTCCAAGAAGACACTCTGTGGTCCCCATCTCTTTTGCCTAAGGCTTGACTGGCACCACAGACATTAATTATTCTGAATGACTGCACTGCTGGTGGCTGTAATACTCATAGTGTTCAGTATTTTATTTTTTTTACCTCTAGCTCATTCCACATCCCAACAGTACTCAGTACATGCTGACTTTACCATGCTCAGATGCCCTGCCATGTTTTGCTCTGTGCCACTGCTGAATGCAATGCTCACATTGTTGTTCAAAAAGCAGTCCTAATACTGTTCTTGGGGACCTATTTCATCCCATACATAATTAGAGCATTAAAAAATAGTGGTACAAACACCATACACATTTCTCTGCTAGTTGCTAAGCTCAACTAAGTGAAACTATTTTTTGTTTCAGTTTTTCCATCTGAGGGTTATGTTTTACATATAGTTCCCCAAGATGGACACAAACATGAGCAAACCCAAATACATCAACACAAAGTATTTGTAGGAAAAATGAACTGTCAAAAGACAGTGTATTATGAAAATACATGTGCACTGAAATCTGAGCACTACTCTAGATGGATTGCTTTGTCAGCAAGACAGAGGTAAGCTTTGATAATTTCTAACTCATCGCTCCAAGTAACGTCAATTTTCTGCTTTTCACCTAGTAAATATGCTTTATATTCAAATCAGCAATACAGTCACTTCAGCCATGAATTCTAAAATGAAAATTAACATACAGTTGGCATTGTAAGATCACAAAACATGTTAGTCGTGCTCTCTCATTCCCTTGATGCATCAGAAGATTAAGCTATCAATAAAGAAATCAATGAAAATTCATATATAATCACTGAATAATGTATTTTACTCAAAACATGGCAGGAAAACCAATCAATATATGTGTACTCTTTCGAAACTACAGAACCCCCAAGTCACAAGTGGTATTAGAAAGAATTTTTCAAAAGAAGAAGAGCTGTGAAAACATTTTTTCATCCCATTCAAATCAAGACTAAAGTTTGGCCAGCCTGACTATCAGGCTGGAGCATGAAAACAGACCATTTCTAGCTGCTGTAGCTACCCCAGCATGTCATACATGCCTATAAACATCCCGATCTATGGCAGCTATGCCCATTCCCTCATACAGCAAAAACGTCACTTCCCTGGTTTAACTGTATGAAAATTGCTAAGGTGACTTAACGACAGTGTGAGATTTTTCCTCTTTTGTCAGGATTTACTTCTCTTGAATGAGAAATATGGTACACAGAGACTCCTTGCAGAGCAGGTGGTAGTTCCAAACTAGATTAGACAAATACTACTGGACCTCCAAAGTTTCTAACATGGAAACCTATTTTCTGGCATCTCACCAGTTCCTTCTGCCACAGAAAGAACTAGCAAGACAGCCCTGCACTCCAAAACTCCAATTTCGTAAGTAGTTTTTATTTAAACAAAAGCAACCCTTGGGGGGTGGTAGCAGTGAGAAATAACTGGTCATGGTCTCTGACGCTTACAACTATCAAGTGCCATATTATTTCTGTCTTCCCGGTTTTGACTGGAAAGATCTTCCATATGGTAGATGCAATTGAAGAGCTGTAAGTAAACATAAGACTGAAGAACAGTGCAGAGGAAAGTTGTTCAACTCTCTCATCTGAGCATACAATGAGATGAGATAGATAAAATTTATCTGATTTCCATGCATGATATAAGGCAATACCAACTGGCTCTGCTGCTGAGACCCACCATTTGTGCCAAACCCTGGAATTGTTTCAAGACATTAAGATTACTTTAAATATGAGCTAATTTGGAACAAAGCATGATCACAGGGGCTATCACTTCCCATGATACTGTCAAATAGAGGAAGTCTGTGAAGTGCCTACTCCTGAGGGGGTCATTAAACTGAAACTTTATTTAGGCATAATTAGGTGAATACACAGAATGCTTGAAACCTTGCAATTCTGTGTTATTACTCTTTTAGACATAGAATATTTACCTTAGAGATGCTATCCAAGCTGGAATAAAAGTATGTATACTCAGAAAACATGGTCTGGCAATCAGAGGGACGTGCATATTGTAGAGACTTCCTCATATGCAACAAACCAAAATTAAAGACATTTCCCCTCCAATCCACCTGACTTAGGGGATAACAACTTTTGAGCAGTCAACTACCTAACACAAATAACTAAGTGTTCAGAATGTCAGCTTAAAAATCCAAACTGGATAAAATCCAGGCAGCTTGTTTCTTCTTAATTATCAGGAAGGTGGTCTTCAGTTCATTAGGCAGGAACTGACTGAATCAGAGTCTTGGGAGCACTGCCAATACAGTCTGTTTCAGGATCAGCTGCTCGGGAAGGACAGTTACCTACTCTTGCTGTCAGTGCTCAGACTGCAATTCTCCAAACACTGCCTTCATAGTCACGAGCACCTACCAAATACCAGGGTTGTGCTCATCTACACAGCTCAGTGGCAAAACCTTCATTTTGCCAGAGCTGGAAGACCTTGCTCACCCTGCACTACATGCTTGCAAGAAATCAGAGTCACACAATAACTTTTCTACAGCATTTTGTCTTGGCCATCTGCTACCAGTGCTATTTCTAATGTGCTATTTCACAAGCTATTTCCTAAAGCATTTCTAAAAAACATGAAGTATCTAATAAAACATGTAGCATCTTGAATGAGGTCCATGCCAATAGTGAGTCATAAAACCTCCCAAGGATTCTCTTCAAAAGTCCACATGGAGTTTATTCATATTTCAAAAATCCTTGCAACAAAGCAGAAGTTTCATCAAGATTCTACTGATCACTATGAAAGCACATTTGAAGAAACATGAGAGCCCCCCAAGAGACATTTTTGGATAACTTTATCCCAGTTGAGTTATTCATGTGTGGACACCTTCGCACAAGTGCCTTAATATTATCTAGTATGTAAAAGTGATAATTGTGATGTGTTAGACCATAGCAGCTTCCTCTGCTTCAAAGCACTCTGGATCACAGCTAGCACACTCATTGCTGGGTCAAAGATGCACACTACTCCCTGAAATCATAGGGGTTTGAATCACTAAGCAAGCCCCTTCACAGAAACTATCTATTCAAACTTCAGCATGAGGAGCTGAAAGACTTCCCTATTTTTAAATAGGGCACCAGAAGGGAGCTTTAACTGAATTTCCCTGAGGATTTCCACAGTACTCAGTCCTCTTTCTAGTCCTATTTCAGTTCTTTCAGTAATTGTGCAATTTATCAAGATGGAGCTAAAAAAAAGAAAACAACAACTCCAGCCAGGCTTCTGGCTCATGGTAGGAGACAGTTTTGCTTGGTGTCTCAGGAAATGCTTGATTTCATCTGTCTGGCTAGTGAAAACCAGCACAAACACACATTACAGTGTCCAGAACATTGCAGGTAGTTATTAAACAATAAAGTCATCACAAAAGTAGGATGTATTTCCACTAGAAGAGTTTGACAATATATACCATGTACTATAGTACTTATTCTATAAGCTTTTCCAATACAGCATAAAGAGTAGCACAGCATATAGCAACATACTGTACTCTGATGTTGACTTGTGTAACCTTCTGTTCCCTTTCTCATACAAGTCCAGCAGTTCACAGTGCTACAGTGTGTTATTTGGGATATATATAAAATATGCATAAATATCTGACAAAGTCTGAGTACACACAGAGCTCTTTGCATACATTTCAATTTTATATTTGCTAATACTACATAATAGAAACAGAATTGTACCCAGTTCTTCCTGCCATATTTAGTACTTTGTATCAAATCATACAGTGATGTGATTACACAGTACATCAATCACATATACTTTTTCTTATTGAAAAGTCAGCATTAGGATGATGTCAGAGAGACTAAATTATTTTCCCACTAGAAATGTCATCTCTTATATAGAATGTGAGCAAATATAAATTGCAGCTGTTAAAAAAACACGTTCTGAACAATGCAACCTAATCTTTGCCTATTTTGTTAACCCACTTAAAGAGGGTCAAAAATAAAAACTGTCTGGGACAATGGTAGCACCTCTTGGATAACGTATTTAAGAAGGGAAAATAACCTGCTGTGTAACAGCAGCTGGAAGACAGGAGTGAAAATACATGAGAAAATCTGTGTTAAAGACCTGCAAAGAGTTACAAAGACTAATGAAACAAAAAGGTGGTGGTTGTTCTATGAAACCACATATTTATGGCTATTTTATATGCTAGTGTTTAAAGACTAAAACAAGATCTTGATAGCTATAGGAGGGATGTAGTGAGGGGAAAAAAAGGGTTGGGTGTGACAAAGAAAATAATCTGTGATGACTGGACACTTAAAGATATGAAAGATTCAAGAAAGCAGAAAAAAATTATATTAAGGGGAGACAACAGAAGGTGACCTCCATGACAAAGACTCATGTAAAAAGTGACTGTAGGGAGAGTACAGACAAAGCCAAAACTATTGATTCTGACAAGCTTGTCTTAATGTCCTGCCAGGGGATTAAACTGATTTGACCAAGACAAGGTGAAAAACCTGCCAATAGCAGGTATTACAGTTTGGCAGTACAGTATATAGTACAATCTAACATCCAGCAAAATGGAGAAGGTACACATAATTCCAAATCTAAAATACTCCTATGAACCTTTGGAATGATGTCTAAGTCATAAATACAAGAGTTCTTCAGAGGCATGTGTCAAAACCTGTGATCCCACATACAGTGAAGATTTGGTCTGGGCAGCTAAAGGAGTACAAAATTCAATCTCAAACAGGCTTCACAGGAAACCCTGCATCCATATGGGATTCAGAATAGCAGGCTGAGAATAGGCACCTAAAAAGGAGGTAGAATCATCCTTTTGAAAGAATGGTTGCTATAGCAAAGTTACCTTTGGTTTTCACCCTGTGGGACCAAGGGAAGGAAGCTTAAAACCACCCTTCCCATTTTCCAGAAGTGCCCTACATTCTACATTCCAAAGTACTCTGTAATGAGATGCTCCTCATTCCTCCCGGGCCCAGGCTGCTAGGCAAAATGAAATGAGGGAATAAGCTAACAGAGCTTGTGTCCTGGAATTTTAGCATGCTGATTTTAGGTATGTTGGCTTTGGTTGAATGGATAAGTCATGCTCACATAATCCTCTATAAGAAATATGACAAACCAAACTTACTAAACAGGTTCCAGATATAACAGGAAGACAGGTAGACAAAAAACATTATGGAAAATATTTCTGCCAAGTTTTGAAATGGTTGATTTTGAACATCTGTTTTCTCAACAATTCCAAAAAATAAATTCAAGATGTTTTGCTGACAGGATTCTTTTCAAATAGCCAAAGGAAGTTCAGAAGACAAATCAAAACTATGAAATAATATATATGCTGTTTTACTTTTTCACAGTCAAAATATAAAGTACTGTTATGAAGCAATAGTGGTAACTAGTCCCACATAGCAATCAGTACATGCTCACCTTCATCTGTAATGGTGCAGACAACCATAACAAGCCAAAAGATGGGCTACAAAGATTATCATTCCAAGAACGGGGACAATAATCACTCTGAAAACACAGATTACCATACTTACATTCCCTAATAAGAGAAGTTGTCCATAACTGCGACTACTTACCACTCAGAACTAATCTTTTTCTAAGAGGAAGAAAACCCCAAGGCTCCACTCATTCAGATAATGACCTGTCACTACTTGAAACTAATATTTCTCAGAAAGTCCTTAGTCAATGCTAAATGCAGACAATGCATTCTGATGACTTTAAAAAAATGCATTTTTTATTTTCAGCTTGCTAAACAGCCTCCAACCCTCCCACACATACACATTTGGTACCATTATGAATTATGCTAAATACTACTGTATTCAAAAGACTAAATGGGTAAACACACAAACACATCTATCTTTTTCCTGCATACTGTGAAACCAGTTTTATTTCTTCTTCTTCTATCTATGGATCTTGCAGAATTCCAAAGTTCTGTTTCACTCCTTCTTGTTTTATACGATTATAATAGGATGCAGAATGGTTGGATGAGGTGTCATCAGCACACATAGGATGCTGCAAGGTGTACTACTCCTTCATGCTGGTCACATCACTTAACTCCATTTTCTCAGTATCTACTTCAAACCACAATGCACTTGAAGAAAATATGAACCCATGAAAACTAACCTATGTATGCAGGAGGAGTTCACTAATGAACACTTGACAATATGACCTCAGACAGCATCAGACTGACAAGACAGTTGGTTTGGACTTCCCAGTCTATTCCATACCTAAATGACTGTGATCACAAAAGCATCCTTCTCCGCCTACAGCTGATCAAGAAAGATTGAGCTCTTTCCATGTAAAGAAGAAATTACTAAATTGCATGAATGGCCTCCTGACTTCTGCAGCAAGTTTTTAATAATTACATCACATTCGTTGAAAAAAGCTGACCGCATCTTCACAAATACTTTGCTTCTGTATTCCAGTGCCTGTTAGAGTATTCTCCATTTTCTGCAGAGTTCCTTGTTTTACACAAACCTCAGCTCCTAGTCTTTTGCCTTAACACACAGGATCTGCACTGGGACCAGCTCTTGCATTCTGCTACACAACCACGACCTCGCATCATTTCAGCAGAAAATTAAACTGTTAGACTACAGGAAAAAGCTCACGAGTGCAAATACAGCAAATTTCTCAGCAACTGAATCCATATCAGAAAACCTCTGAAAAAGTGGACTGGCCATTTTGAAAACTAAACATAAAATTTGTGCTTCTAACTTGCTTTCCTCTTGAAACTGTGCTGTGCATGCAAAACAGATCCATACTTTCAGGAAAACAATATACACATGAAATTATTGTTACTGGATGGAAGGGAGGAAATGTTTTTATTTCTATTTTTATTTCATGAGAGAAGAGAATAACACACGTTGCTTCTGCAAGACAAAATTCCTTTAAATTTGAAAGGGCAAAATAATGAAGAATTTACTGAAACCAATACCCTAAGAAATCCTGTATCCCAGGTAACCACTTTTCACAAAAGCTCCTAGAATTACAGCACAAATTAAACAAAGAGTTAACATCTCACTTTGCCAGGTGCTAGAATTCCGGCTTATAGTTCAATCTTTTTCTCCCAGGAAACGAAACACCTACAGCTGCTCTTCAGCAACAACTCTGTTAATTATCAAAGAATAAATGAACCCTTAGTGTAAGACAGAGTGGCATCTAGCTTCTTCAGCCAAAACAATTATTTGTAACAGAATGTTCTTTTAGAGATCAAACTTAGAGGGAATAATCAAGGCCATAGAGGAAGATCAAGGAACCCCAAGGAAATTGTATTCTTTTATAAATGCCCTGTGTGTAAGCAGCAGTGCTAAAGAACTTCTTGATTTAATTTGTATACAGTTCCCTTGAGACTTCTAGAAATTTCAGGTTTAATGATTAAATAATCATTCAGTGTAAAAGTTACCAAGATAACAGCACAGCTAGGAGATAACAAAAATATTCCAGCTGAATGAACCACACTGAGTTAAATGAATCAGACTGCTGAGGTACCCACTGGTACCACTAGCTGGTATGCTAAATAAAGCTATTCTAATTATAAAGAAATAGAAAACAATAAAAAGCAATAAAAATTGAAAGCTACAAGTGTTGAAAATAAACAGTTCCAGGCTTGGAATATTGTGACAAATTAATTTGGAGGTACTACACTTAATATAAACACCTATAAATCAGTGTGGGTTTTTTATACTCAAGGGCCTTTCAGTGGGCCAACCAGTAAAGCAAAGGGAAAGTTACTTACAACTAGTTGAAGCTCTCAAAGTTGCACGGTACACACAAGCCAGTGTATAGATCATTCAAGTCTGGTGAACATTTTCCATCTTAGACATGCACGAAGAGAAATCAATAATATGAAGAAACTGAAAAGTCTGGATAATAGGATTTACAGAAGAATGATCATTGAAATACGGAAAAGCTCCAGGAACTGCAAACAGCCAAATGCGTAATAGACAAAAATGCTATTGATTGAAGTTCTGAGCATGCTATTGGTGTTTGTACCCCAATGCCTCTAATATTAGGGGCACCAGAGTTAATTACTGTTTTATGGTAAAAAAACTTCTGTGTAGCTCATTTGAAACTATTTTCATAGAAACAGCTAGGTTGGGAAAGACCTCTGAGATCATCAAGTCCAACCTCTGACTGGTCACTACCTTGTCAACTAGACCATGGGACCAAGTTCCGTGTTCAGTCTTTCCTTGAACACCTCCAGGGATGGTAACTCCACCACCTCCCTGGTCAGCCCATTCCAGTGTTTAACAACCCATTCTGTGAAGAAATTCCTCCTGATGTCCAACCAAAACCTCCACCGGCACAGGCTGAGGCCATGTCCTCTTTCCTTGTCGCTAGCTGCCTGAGAGAAGAGGCTGATTGTATCCTGGCTACAGCCTCCTTTCAGGCAGTTGTAGAGACTGGTAAGGTCTCCCTGAGCCTCCTTTTCTCCAGGCTGAACACCCCCAACTCCCTCAGCCACTCCTCATCAGACTTGTGCTCCAGACCCTTCCCCAGCTCCACTGCCCTTCTCTGGACATGCTCCAGCACCTTGTAGAGAGGGGCCCGAAACTGAAAGCTGATATATGCTTAACATCTTGGTAAGCCAGTGCTACAAAGTGTCAACACAAAAGCTTCATCCATATCACAAGACTTGAAGCTCCTTGGGCTCCACTGGTCTCATCTTAATCATGACAAGTCTGGAAAAAGACACTTTGTTAAGAAGTCACCTTAGGAACGGCATCCCAATCAGTTTTGTCCCAGAGGTGCACGAAGTGGTGCTTGCCCCTGGCAGGGACCAAGAGGGTCACTTAAACCTCAGACACCTGACCCAGGTGAGGCCTTGGTGGCTTTCATGGCTCTACTCCTGTGCAATACATGCACCTGATCCCTTCCCTTGCTGAATTTAAGAGAAGAGCAAATACAGCACTCATCAGGAATGCATCCCTTTCTAAGCAATAAAAATACTTCTCATATAGATCAAAGGTGGAATTCAAACCTCTCAAGTCTTACAGCAATAGACATAAAGACATTACTGCTTTAAACAAAAAACAGGATCCACCATGCAGAAGAAAATCTGCCTAAGCAGAAAGTGGTTCATGTCTGCAGAGTGGCTGAAGGATCTGACACATCTCTGAGCTTGTTGCAGCTTATGCTGTAACCCATTCCTCCTTCCAAGTTATCAGGTCCCTACAGATACTGCCACGGCAAAATAATGTGTGATCTGCAGTAAGGAGGAGGATGTAGTGACACTGTCGATATTCATGTAGAGTATCATTCACAGAAAAGCACAATAATTTATTGATGATAACAAAACTCTCTAACAGAGACATGAATTCCTACTAAAACACACCTTGTAAGAAACAGGCTTTCCGCATTTTCTTTTATTCTTTTTCAAGAACAGTTCAAAATAAAGCATTTGCTATTATGCTGTCACCACTGAAAATCTAAGAAAAGGCACAGTGTAAGAGGGAAGATAAAAAAAATTCAGCGAGCTAGTAATGAAATTTTAAGATCTTCCTCACCATATAAATCCATTCATAACTTCTAAGCAAAATACACTCACCTTTGAAAATTAAAAAACTTTTAAAAATCAATCAAACCTTCATTTAAAAAAAAGTATAAACATTACCACAGGTTTCAGTGGGCACAGCAGAAGGCCCACAGGATATTTTTAGCCCCTCACGAAGTTAAATGTTTTTAACATAATACACCCATAAAGGTGAAGCCAAGTAATGACTATGTGGCTCTGTAAGAATTAGAGCACATAAAAGCACTGTACAGAGAGCATGGGTAGCCTGTGGGACACAGAGAATGGCAGATATACCAGAGATAGAGACTTTGCTCCCTCATGCTGGTATATCTGTCCCCCCTAGTATCTCTGTTAGAAGGTAAAGAGATACAGCAGACAGTTCCCAATACATGTCTGTGTCTGTACCAACTAATCAATTATTCAACTGGAGAACAGAATAGTCTTCATTGGACACAATCCGCCCCAGAAATAAGAGGACAACATGAAGTCACGCCACTCCCAGTTCACTTTGTGCAGAACACAAAATAAAACGTGGGTTAAAACCCTCCAAAAGTTATGATACTAAGCATTTGGTTGTTAGAAGAACTGTACATGCTCATCCCTGATGGCTAGTAACAAATTGCTTCTATTAATCCAGCCAGCCCAGAGTTACATTATTGCCTTCCGTTAAGTCACTTACGTATGCTCTACCCACTGCATCGAGGTGCAATTTCATAACCCAGTCATTAAAGTGCGTTGATTTTACCTTAGGAAGGAAGGACGGTGGTAGCTTTAACTTTGCAGTCATGAAACCAACACCAGGAAGAAAAATTGAGAAATTTCATTAAAAAGAAGTATTCATAAAAAATGGCAGCATGGGGATGTAAACGCAGAGTTCCTGCTGGCACCACTCAAATGATAAATGCACTAAGAAACCCAGTCGTCGGATGTGATTGCAACCAGTCTATAAATAGAGACAATTCCAATTGCTCATATAAATAATGCCTTTGCAAATGATCCCTCAGTCATGTTGTGTTTTGATTAAAGAGCCCTGTGTGAGAAGTGTGAAATGAACAGAAATGCCACTGAAATTCACTTCCTCTCTTGCACAATACAAACACTTGCGACCTCAACCTCCACCCAACCGAGCACCTTCTTTCTCATTCAAATCAATGGGACATATTCAGTACTTTTTAAAAATAAGGCCTAGTCCTGAATACAAAGGTTTAAAAATTCATGACAGAAAATGTCACTTGTGATCAGTCAGTCTCAACTTTTGATGTACAGGGTTTTTTTTTCTACTTAATAATTCAATCTTAATGTAAAGATTTTAATGATAGATTTTAAAGCTATTTTGTCACATATACAGTCCTTAAACTGAAAGTCACCTAACATTGAAATTGATTTTGCTCCACCCTTGCAAATGTCACAGATATTGAAAGAACTTTGCTCCAACACCAAACAAGAATGACGTTATGGTCAGAGGTGAACCACAGAATATTACATCCTATTATTTGCCAGAAATGTATGGATATGCCAAAATTATGGGCATTACTGGCATTTTTCAGTAATCAAAATTATGTAAGTCCAGTTACCTAAAGAATCATAGAATTATTAAGGTTGGAAAAGACCTCCAAGATCATCAAGTCCAACCTTTGACCTAATACCACCATAGCCACTAAACATATCACAGTGTCCCACATCGATTCACTTTTTGAACACTTACAGGCAGAGACTCCACCACTTCCCTGGGCAGCCTGTTCCAATGGTCTCTTCCACCAGGCAGCAACTGACAGAACAAGAGGACACTGTCTCAAGCTGTGTCAAGGAAGGTATAGGTTGGATATTAGGAAAAAGTTTTTCACGGAAAGAATAATAAAGTACTGGAATGGTCTGCCCAGGGAGGTGGGAGAGTCACCATGTCTGGATGTGTTTAAAAAAAGACTGGACATGGCACTTGGTGCCATGTGTAAGGGCATGGGTTGGACTCAATGATCTTGGAGGTCTCTTCCAACCTCATTATTCTGTGATTCTGTGATGCTTCACCACTCTTTAAGTGAATAAATTTTTCCCAATATCCAACGTATACCTGCCCTGGTGTAACTGAAGGTCATTTCCCCTTGTCACTTGTTACCTGGGAGAAGAGGCTGACACCCACCCAGCCACAGCCTCCTTTCAAGCAGTTGTAGAAGCAATAAGGTCTCCCCTGAGCCTCCTTTTCTCCAGGCTGAACACCCCCAGCTCCCTCAGCTGCTCCTCATCAGATTTGTGCTCCAGACCCTTCCCCGGCTCCATTGCCCTTTTCTGTATACACTCCAGCACCTCCATGTCTTTGTTGTAGTGAGGGGCCCGAAACTGAACACTGGTGTGTCCTTGCCAGTGCTAACTACAGGAGAAAAGAGTTTTTTAATAGAATAAAAACATTCTGTAACTTGATAAACTTTACCTTTTTTTTTTTTTTTTTTTTTTGTGAAAAGTAAAGCTGGCACACTCATGAAAAATTTGCAGTTCAAACCAAGCATTTCAAACAAGTGTCAGTGCAGTATAACACAATTTCAAGTGTTTTCCACCCCAATTTGATCACCAAAATAAAAAAAAAAAATTAAAAAATAATTTGGGAAATCATTGCCACAACAACTGACAAAGAAAGCCGGTTGGCAGCCCTGAGACCTTGTCTGCACAAGGTCTACTCAGAAAGAAAACATGTAAGAAATTTCACTTAGAAAGTTAGAATACATAAATGAATGATAGTATGTAACAAAATGGCTTATGACTTTCAGGCAAATATAGCAAATACTGTTACTTAGTGGGTTGTACCTATTGTTAAATATTTTTTCCAAATTAATTCCTTTTTAAACAAAATCATGAACATCATGTTCCACTTAAAGCATCTCTCTACACCAATAGTTACACACTGTATTTTGCTAGATTTACCTAACTAAAAAAGCTAGAAAACAAAAACCATTAGGTTGTGTGCCATTTAACTAAGTGCCTTATATGTAAATTTCTGAGGACAACTTTATATTCTATGTTAAGTGACAGCAATAGTTCATCGTTGTGGGGGACAGAGCATCTACAGGAATTAAATTATTCCTGTTACTTTAAACTTTAAGTCTACAGTTTCCTTGTCATTCCACAGTCCAGTTCTGTGCAGAAGGTTTTAAGTAATTGGCATCCTGTGTCAGGTGTGAGGATACCATGAGCTGCACGATTGCATCAGCAGGTAACAGGGTATTAGCATGGCAATATATACAGCTAACATTTGTGTCAGACTGCAGCAAACCAGCCTCTAATAGCAGGCAGTCTTTGTCTCCTTTATGCAGCACAGCTTTTATATCATTATGTGTTTTAATCTTCCTTCCCTTTCAGGGCAGGTTTTCTGCAGAGATGGGAATGTGCACAGTGCAGGCAGTGAGGGTGTCTCACACCCAACAAGCACTGCTGCTGGGCACTTGGTGGTAGGCGTACCACAAAGGATGTGAAATCCCACTTAATTGTTCTTTTTGACTGCATCAAGCATAGGCTTCCTACTCTTCTCTTCCAGGCCCTTACTAATCAGCGTATCAGCTACTGTCACACTGTGTTACTCCTGCCTCTGCTTTGCTACTTGACAGCTGCGTGCCCCCAGTTCTCCAACAGTCCTTTTAGTGTTTTTCACATGCGGACTGCGTTTCTTGAACTGACCCATAAGAACTGAACCACTTTCCCTTCCTCATTCTTGCAACAGAGCACTTTCTTGGATGGCGTATTAAAGCCAACTGTGTTGGTCTAATAAGCCCCATACATATTAGGATGAACTATGGGGCACTCCATACTTGTTCTTCCCACTCAGTTTGACTTGTACAGCTACGAAATTCAATTAATGAAATGTACAGTCTTCACCAACATGCACTAACATATTCATGTCATTAGGCAATACTGAACCACAATGACAATTTGGATTCTATGCTGTAATTACTCACGAACAAACTGATCCCAGGAGCACACCTCAGGAAGATCTTTTAGATTAGGATCTCATCTTTTTCAGTGTAATTATGCCACGCAGTAGGCGTCAGTATTTCTCTTTTTCTTTCTTAGCTGTCTTGCATTTGAAGCATTCCTTCACACTAACCATGAGAAAATGTGATTGATTCTGTGATATGTCTAAAAATTCTACAGAACAGTAGGTAAGCATTATATAGGGAGACATTTCTGCTATGTTCTTTATAAATACATACACACACATTTTTGTCTGCTGTTGGCTGATTCTTTGACTTCATCTGTTTGAGCCTAAACCCCAACTCCTGACGGGTGGTATCCTCCAGGAACTTATTCCCAAATGGATAGCATAAATGGGGTGGTTATTTTAAAATAAAGAATAAGATTAGTGCTTATCTTCTCAGTAAGGAAAATGCCTAAAAAAATTAAATTGTGACCTGCATGACTACCTTTGATATTAGTATATTACTATGATGATATATTACTATACATAATATATTACTATGATGGGATAGACAAAAAAAATGAACAAAAAGTAGGTGTACTCAGCTCTGGACCAACCAATAAGTGTGAAAGTAGTCCCCAAACCAGTGCTAGCAGGAGAAAGAAAGACGTCTCTTCCTGTTGCTCACTGGCAAGAATATGAGAGACTAGAAATAATTATTATCTAGGACTTCCCCCTTTCAGTGTCCCAAGTCCCCAGCTCAGAAAGCACAGTTTTGCTACAGTACTGCTCCAATCTGAAGCTGCATTTCCAAAACTCAGGCTGTGATAGCAGGAGAGAAAAAGGCTGACAAGTAGGCGTTAAATTTGTACCTTAAAAAATGCACTCATCACTTACTAGACTGCTCGCAAAACAATGTTAAGGATATAAACTCCCAAATTTTTTGCAGTGTGTAGCTGATGTTCAGTGTGAAAGATGGTTTCAAACACTGACTGAAGCTTTGAGTTTAGGCTGATAGGGGTCCCTCTTCTGTGACAGGCTATTTGAAAGGGAATCTCCACATTTTCATTATTTCCTTGCGTATCTAGAGGGAAAAGAGTTAGTGTGTCCATGCAATCTCACATTTAACAAGAAAACTAAACAAGGCTTTAACACTTCCATTTAATATTTCCTCTGACAAGTTCATTTTTCTTTATTTTCTCATGGAGTTCTGTTTCCTATTCTATGTGATAAATAGAATTTTCCTCATGAGTGGATTGTAGCATTGTAGCAAAGAAAAATTGTAGCAATTTTTCAATCTGGCATGCTCATTATAATTCTTCACAATAATTGTGAAGACACCAGAAATCAATCTTTCTCACTTTCATACAAAATTGTTATTAGAACAAGAAAAGGAATTATTCACCTTAACCCGTTATGGATGCATTCACATTAATACAACAAATACTGTTATTTTGAACAAATTGCTATGTAAAACATGCCTTGTCTTACTCATCTTTTATCCTTCAGGAGAAATCTTCTATAGCATGAAAGTCAAACCACATGAAGTCACAGATGGAATGGAATTGTTTTGGAAAACTGGTAAGCAGATACGACAGCCTACAGATTCATGCTCTATCAGTTACAGCGGAGGGAGCACACCTCCCTCACCTAACATAAGTGTGGAAGAGCAACACAGCACAGCAACCAAAGAGGAGCTTATTGTAGACACAGAAACTGAAATATTTTAGAGAAGATCAGAACTATTAAATAATTACTATCAATACACACTTGCTCCTAATTGATTTTAAAATCCTTCCTCTTTCTTTTACCAAAACAGATACACTCTCATTCAAAAAAAATTTTTTTTAATTTGTTTTAAAATCATGAGTTATGAGCATCCTGATAAAAGCATTGGAAGATTATTATCTTATGTGATCATTGGGATTATTATGTGTATTATTGGGATCTGTGAGATTATCAATAATGAATGCAAACTTAGAAGTGGGTTAAAACAGAACAAAGTATGACTGTTGAGGTTTAAGAATTTAGTGCTCCCACTGAGATTCTCCAAACTATGCTGCCACTCATTCATCTCCCTTCCCTCTGCATCGAGCTGGAGAGGAGAACTGGAGGCACAAAAGGTAAAGATCACGGGTGGAGATTAGAACAATTTACTGGAAACAGCAAAAAGATAAGGAAAGAACAGTAACAGCAACAATACTAATAACAAAAGTGCAGAAAAAAGAGGGAGTGAATCACATGCAAAGAATGCTCACCACGGAGATCGACCTGACCACATTAACCCTGACCACTCCCTCCAGCTCGGAGCCGACGGTACCCAACCACCCCTCCGGCTCGGAACCGGCACCACCACACCTACTCGCCCAGACCCGGCTCCAGCATGGTCCCAAACAGGACCATTCCCAAACACTGGTACAGCTGAGGCCACACTGCTGGCTGCAGGAAGGGCTTGGCATATAAATACAAGCTCTACTGTGACACTTTCCCATACCCATCTTATTTGCAAGTTATACTAATAAAATCAGCTTAAAGGTATTGGTCAGTCAGTCTAACAATTTGATATCTTGCTAGGATATCTGAGCTCTTCCTCAAACTGTCTGGGCAACAGTCCATTAAGACAAATTTGACTCATATTTCAACACCAATCTCTGGTTTATATTTCATATGTCTGAAACAAGACAAATAGCTGAAAAAATTACAATTATTGATTTTATTGATACAAAACCACATGCAGAATGCTTTCCAAAGGTAATACAAAGACAGCAGGAAAAACTGAAAAACTACAATTTCCCATAAAGGGGGATACACAGTAATTTGTGAGCTCAAAACACAACTCTCTTATTTTCTAAGGAAACAGTTGCTGTCTAGCTTTACCAACTCGTGCAATTTAAAAATGATTACTCTGTACATTTTAGTCAGTTTATAAAATGCAGCCAAGAAATACGTGATTGCAAGGACATCTAAACAAACACAGAAATACAGATGAAATTTCAATAAATCATCTAAACCATCTGCCTAAATCATCTATGCACTGCTGCAGTATGAATTACACCTCTATCCCTTCAAGAAAAGGTCTTATCTTTCCTGAAAACTTCTGATAACACAACATTCCTGTGCAGTTTAGTCTATTGCTTTACTAAATATTTAGTCAGAGAGTTTTCCCCGAAGCATAGCATAAATATTTGTGTGTGTTAAAATTAGGCTAATCACTATTTGTTTATTTCCTTCATCCCTTGCCACCTCCTTGGGACAAATATTGAGAGCCCTCTCTATAGCAACCTAGTGCAGAGCACAAGGCTTATGTACTTATTCCTACCATCTCCCTCTCTCCCTTGCCTTCTTTCCTCCCTTCCTCCACCACCTCAAATTTTGCCTTATAGTATGCATCTACTGAATCTCTTCTTCTTTTATTAAGCTTAATGTGTTATGACAAAACAGCTTAAACATATCTGTATCTAAAGCCTGGCATGACATTAATTTGCAACAGTTTGCCTATTTCTGTAACTCAGCTCCATCAATGGGCTTTGAAAAATTCATATTCAACCTCTGCTGATCATGTATACAAGGAAACAAGTTGATACAACCTGCTAGAATCTGTTTCAGGTTTTGGAGTTTTCAAAAAGGAATAAATGAATGTTGAATATGAACCACTTAAAAACTTCCTGAAGTAATGCAGAGATAGCCCAAACTTTGTTTTCTTTTGAACAAGAATACTACTGTCCAACTATACACTGTAGTATGGAAGAGTTTTGGTATACATGCAATGCAAACAAGAGAAGAAAAAGTTTCATGGGCAGAATCTGTCACTAGAACAGCCAAAACAACTGAACCTGGAAGGAAGCAGAAAAGCTTCTGAGCACACACACTCTTCTTCAGACCTGCATCAAAAGCAACAAATCTCAAGGTAACAACAGGACAGGAACAAGTACTCCCAAGTTTAACATCATGACATTATTTATCAGACATTCTGAATGAAAACAGTGGTTCAGAGTGGAGGCAAATGTGTGTGTTCTTTAGGCATCTCTAGGCCTATGTTAATATTTCATTTTTCTACAGGAACTTTTCTCAAATTGCCAGAAAATATAAGAGGAGACAAGAGCAAATTAAATTGTTTCTGTGACTGTCTCATTTGCAGAAGTGCACAGCAGATAATTATGCAAGAGAAACTAAAGAAATGGAGCTGGATCACTTGATTATGGATTGCATGGGAAACAGCTTTTATCACTAACTTTCCACAGACCCAGAAGTGTTGTGGGCAGATCACTGAGATCAGTTCTTCAAGAGTTAAAGAGTCAGCAGTGTGCTCTGGCAGCCAGGAGGGCCACCCGTGTCCTGGGGGCATCAGGCACAGCATCAACAGCTGGGCAAGAGAGGGGATTGTCCGGCTCTGCTCTGCACTGGGGCAACCTCACCTTGAGTGCTGGGAGCAGTTTTGGGTGCCTCAGCACAATGAAGATCTAAAGCTGTTACAGAATGTCCAAAGGAGGGCTATGAAGGGTGAAGAGTCTGAAGGAGAAAGCCAAGGAGTGGATGAGGTCACTTGACTTATTCAGCCTGGAGAACAGGACACTGAGGGGAGACCTCAAAGCTGTCTACAGCTTCCTAACAAGGGGAAAGGGAAGGGCAGCCATTGATCTCTTCACTCGGGTGACCAGTAACAGGACCCAAAGGAACAGCATGAAGCTGTGCCAGGGAGGTTTAGGTTGGACATTTAGGAAAACTTTCTTCACACAGAGGGTGGTTGGGCACTGGAACAGGTTCCCCAGGGAAATGGTCACCGCACCAAGTCTGACGGAGTTTAAGTGGCTCTAAGGTGCCTACAGCTCAGTGCACCACACCCTTATTGTTATACAGCAAAGGATTTGAGTGTTACAGTGGTGGTAATGGTAAGAAGGACCCTGACAAGGCACAATATGCCCTCTTTACGGTGCTCTGTTCATGCAATGTAGATACACCCTCAAATTCTGACAGCACTTTTTCTTCTGGTTTTCCTCACCACGACAAGGGCAGCCTTAGAGCTTAACTGACTTTTAGCATTAGACACCACTGTATGTCAGCTATGTCCTTGCTTATTTGAGAAATGTGACATATTGAGCATTTTGAATTTTGGACTGACTACATGTGTGTTACGAACAAAGGTGAATCCAACATCACTTGAATTCAGTTTGGGGGTTATTTATCAGTTGGAACAAGCAGAACCAGGAATTCTTCTTGAAGAACTGGGATTACCGGTTCATCAATAAAGTCCTTTATTTTTCTTTCTTCTGTCACTTGATATGCTTCTACAACAACGCTGCATCCTACCTAAGCATTTCAAAGGGGACTTTACAGTTACTTAATTCCACACCATTATTTTTGGTACAACCCCAGCTTCTGCCTTACTCTATAAAAGGGAATAGTACTTCATTTCAGTAAGCTGCCTTTCTCTGACAATTTTTAATATGCCACAGGAAAGTGGGTGCCAATCTTTTTGAGAAAAACTCAATATAGTTGAGTTGATTGAAAACCACAAGTAAAATATTGTTCCTAGGGACATTTTCTATTCTTGGCCAGCAATGTCAATTTGATCTTCCTATGTAACCATTGAATCTAATGCCACCTATGCTCTTCCATAATTTCAGAAAGCAATTAGCCATTCCTTAACTAACAGGACTCCTGTAGTCTAAATGCAGTAAAATTCACTGTGTTTCTTAAGTACGTTGTCATGCTTCCTGTAGGAATCATTAAATTGAAAAGTAGCAGTGATATATATAAATGCTGCTGTGGGCATGACTAATCCAGTCCACACAATGGTTCAGGATACTGCAGACCGAAACTTTTATTTTGTCACTTTCTTCCTAATGGCATCTTACACAAAGAAGAATAATAAACTGTTCTGGCAAACTTGCTCCCAGATTTCCCCTGAATGAGACTGCACAGAACCTCCCTCGTCCTAGCTGAAGGGGTGACAAAATGCAGGCACCTCTCATATGACAGGCAGAGGCATGAGCCCTGCGTGTCAGACACAGGGAGAACTGAGAACACCCATCTCCACAGCCATGGGATGAGGGTGCAGCCAACTAGGGCAGGAAGGGCCAGTCACTCCGTAGGGACAACCCTGCTCCTGGCCTGTGTGGGATGAAGTGTGCAGGTGTGTGTCCAGGGTTGGATATGGTGACACTGTCTTGCTGGGCAACCACAAGGCTGGAGGTCTGACAGGCAGCCCACCGCTGATGTAATCACTATTCATATGATGCTGTAAAGTACTCGCTAACCTGCTTGCGAAGTGTTTCACTGTGTGTATACAGTATTTTAGTTTAGGAAACACCTAAATTTAAGCTCATTATGCAGCAAACCCGTGCTGGTTTTGTTGCATTATTCTAAGCTCCTGACAGCGTTTAATGGGATAGTTTACTTGTTTATCTATCGGTCATGGTTGAATGGAAATTAAAATTATCATTGCAAGACAAGTACCTTATCCATTGCAAGAAAGTATCTGTCTATATTCAGAAAGTGCATCTCTTGGCCACCTCAGCTTGTTCAGGAATTTCTACTAATTTTTCACCTCATGAACAATATTCACAGCTTTCTCTTCCACTTCATGCTGCTTCTACCTCCATGCTCCCCTTTTTCCCACATCCAAGTCTCTTGATCACCTCAAGAGTTGTTTTCCTATCTCTTCGTCTTAGTGCCACCAGATTTTAAAAGAAAAATTAAGGATTAACTACTTGCAGCTGTCTCATTGTTCATTCTAGCACTATAAAGTATTTTTAATCTCCTCTTCTTGCTAAACTCCTCTTTTTAAGAGTGTGATATCTATTATTCTTTGTGCATAGCCTAGAACAATGGAGTGCATTATTAACTAGCCTGTGAGTAGCTATGTTACCAGCACTATGGTATAAGTATATTTTATGTATAGAGCCCACATTGCATATATACACATATGAATAAACACACAGCAGAGATACCAAATTAGGTAGCTCAGTAAATTTTAAGAGCTGGAATTCAGAAACAGTTAATTTATCCTAGCTTACTTCTGCTTTTTTCCTCTACATACCAATGACAGTTCATTAATACATTCTCAGCATGTTACCAGGAACAGCTGTTAAATAATAAATGCTGTACTGTATTATTTTCAGTAGGTGCTTCAGCAATTAAACTCTGGGTGCTTAATTTCTAGCTCAGTTAGGAAAAATAACTGTATCTTATGCAACCAAGTAAAATATGAAGCATTACCAAAGAATAACAGAAACATCAAAATACCCATTGTAGAGAATTATTGTTCTCTGTGAGAAAATGTTGGAAACTCAATGCAAATCAACACATCAGAACCTCGTGTATTTCATTTTTTTTAAAATCAATCCACCCTCAAGCAGCACAACTCCTAGGCTGTGCAAGAGAAGTAGAGAGAACCTATGGGCGGAGGCATGACAAAAAGGGACCCTGAAGTCCCACACTCCCAGAATCAGTCTGCAGCATCATTAACTAGATGCAACATGAAACCACGCTCTACAGCTAACTCTCTGAATATTCACCACTAGCTTGGAGTAATATCCACCAGAAGAAAATCTTCAAAAACCCTCAACAATCTTGCACATTCAAATTTTTAAATAACTCTTAGCCAAACAGCCTAAAATTAAGATAAATTAATACTTGAGAAAAAAAAACCCTACATTTCATTTGGTCTGCCTACATAATACATATGGCATTTCCTAAACATGAGAATCAGCTTTGACTACAGAAGGCTATTAAACTACAAAGCATTAAAAATCCCCAAACCCGACAGCTACTATCCAGCTTTTGCACTTGCAAGCTATCTTGATTGCCTCAGTTTACACAAACAATTGTTCAATTAAAAAAAGTATTTAAAAATATGGCTAGGACTGCAAACATCCCTGCGAAATGTTTATATTATAAGCATAGTCTGATTTATATTTTTAATTTTATATTTTTTCAATCAAGTTTCTTAAATGTACTATACCTCTCTGATAGTCATTTATCATTTGAGAAGAAAAGTAAGAACTATCACCTTTCACAGGCTTTCTTGTTTGAAAAACAGTTATTTTAACTATTAAAGCTACTAATAAACTAAAGTTTTATTACCTTAATAAAATAGTACACAGACTGCAGTATTACCTTGTTCTAGCTTGAAATGTATTCACATTATTTACATCTGGACAATATTACACCACCCGACTCGTTATTCAGAATAAGTTAACTATTTTATCTCTCCACAACAAGACCAAAATACATGAAATATTAATTCCCCACAGAAATTATTTCCCCAATAAATGCACAAAAATTTCAAACTTATAACATGGTTTTAGTTTCCTTTTAAAAATAAAAGTTAATTTAATATTAAAGAAACATTAAGAATAACTGATTGGGGGGGGGTTGTGTGCAAGTATTAGCTTTTCAAACAATCAAACTCTCTGAATGCAAAAGCTTATCACACAGCTGTTAGAAGGACTGCATTCATTAACGTCAGCTATCAATCAGTCACAGCAGAACTCTCCTTAAAACATGAAATGTGATTTGCATAGAGGCCTGCTCATTGTTACTGAGCACTAGTTAACGAATCCTTCCTTTCATCTCAAGGTACAGTACGTCATGGAGTATTATCACTACTTAAAGCATAAGAATATTATGAATTAATTACATTTTCTTACTTTGTGCTACATATATGAAGGTGGTGATGCCCTGGCACAGGCTGCCCAGAGTAGCTGTGGATGCCTCATCCCTGGAAGTGTTCAAGGCCAGGCTGGATGGGGCTTTGAGAAACCTGGGATAGTAGAAGGTGTCCCTGCCCATGGCAGGGGGGTGGAATTCAGTGATCTTTAAGGTCCCTTCCAACCCAAACCATTGTGTGATTCTGTGATATGCTATGCACCAATCCTACAAACCTCCTTTTTTCTGTACGGTTCCTCAGTAATCCTGAGGATTTTCACTAGTATTTTTACATTGACAAGGAACTGCTTGACTGGGGTTGAAACTAGCAAAGTCTGGATAGGCTTACTGCATTATGAAGTACATTTATTAAAAATGACCTGAAGTTGAAAACAAAGAGCGTTTTATACTTGGATGTTAAACTGGGCATACTGAAATGACTAGGAACATCTCACACCTCCTGCTTGCCTGACTCTTATGAGTCAGTCATGAGTCTCATTACATTTCATGGTGACTTTATGCCACATTTTCAGATTCATAGTACTTTAAACAAATGAGATTCAGGTTCTGAGCCCCATGCTTCAAGAGAAAAAAGACCTCAAAAATGAAGCCTAAAGGACATGACACAGCAGAACAATAAGAAAAGCCCAAGAATATTAACTTTTAATGATACATAATTTGGAGAGATCTGTTACATGTGATGGAAATAAGGTAAAGAGTCCTCTGAGCCAGCAAGAACCAAGTTAACTTGAAGAATACACAAACCAGCACCAGTTGAGGCAGATGCACACCCAGCACAACACACCACAACCACGGGAATGATGCTTCCAGACCCAATCTGCTAGCTCTGCACAGCACAACAACACACCATACACACAAACCAGCTTGGGTTTGGAAAACAGTGAGATTTCCAACACACTTGTACATTTCCTCATGCAGATTTTTAACAAATTCCACAGCAACAAAAAAGGTTTGTGCAAGTTCCGTGATGTTGGCTACATTATTCAGTAAAGCAGGTAACAAATTAGAGGTTAGCCCAAGTCCATCACCATTAAAGAAGTTTGACTAATGTCATATTATGTTCTACATGACAATCACTGTCAGCAGAATGTTTCAACTATTACGTAGACAAATGAAACTTCATTCAACTCACCTGATGCACGTCTGGTGAATCGGTTTACCGCTGGAGCTGAAAGAAAACACAACATTTTGATTATTTCTGTAGTAGTTTGACTTGCTTTAAGCATAACAATGTTATACTTCATGCAAAGTGTGACAACTATAAACACCTGATAAGCATTATTTTTGTATCTTTATAGGAACCTGTCACACCATTCGTATACACTTTAACTCTTAAGTAGCTTCGCAACAGATAGCACATAGTAACTAAAAAGCTTTCAAGACCATTTTCAGCTTTCTAAGAGTTACTGTTACTTACTGCTGCTCATGACTGGATGTGAAACATTCAGATCTGCATTTCCATTATTTATTGAGCGTACAGAAATTGGCACCTTGCAAACAATAGTGCAAGCAGGGATTAAAAAAAAAAGTAAAAAAATTTACTTTACTTTTACAAAATATACCTACTGGAAATCTGGAACTAAAGATATTCCTATAGAGAAAGAGATTAATTTGTAATCCCATTAAAAGATCAACTTTTGCTTTGACTAACCTTTAAAACTCCTTGGCTAAGTCAATAACAATGCCAACCCCCACCAAAACCCCAGTGCAAATGTTTTATAGTGCCATCCTGGCACATCTCCAACTGCATGCTGCAAACATTTGTAATCAGACTCCTGCCTTGTTTCCAACTGGGAGAGACTGCAAAATACAACTTAAACCACATGGCTTTGCCTCCATTTCATTTCTAGGTTTACTGGCTTCTTCAAGAGTTACTACAGACAAAATAGATAAATAGTTTTATGTTTTGCCTTCCAAATAGAACCTTCAGCTTTCTCCTAATTAGTAAAAAACACTGGTCTTGAACTCTACTTTAGTGTGATGTATTAACTGCTGGAATAAACAGCAAGAAGAAAATCTGAATGACCTAATTTCAAATGTGGGCAGCAGCTACATTAAAAATGTATGCCCTTACAGTGCTTATTAATATTCAACCTTAAAAACTGCTCTTCATGCTTACACAGAACTGAAAAACGAAAAATATTGAACTTTTTTTTTATCCCACTAAATTTTACATGGGAGTTATGCATTATGTCTTGAACACTTAAGCCAAGAGAAAAAAATTGCTGAGAAAAAAGAAGAGACAGTAGCAACAGCCTCAGATGCAAAATGACTTCTTATTCCTTTGGGGACAAAAAAACAGAGCAAAGCTACAATTTCTGAACCACAGTCACAGATGGTTTGTGCAAGCACATACAGGAGTGACAGGTCCAAGTGGCAAAAAAATACACTGGGAAACCCGACTACAGAGGTTTGGAGTGCTAGTCACAAGGAAGGAATCCTCTGGTTAAGAAGCTGTTATGAACCCCAAACATATATATAGATGAGCTCAAGAGTAACATAACAGCAAAGTTATTTTGAAACACGAGTTCTAATTCCCCCCAACAACTTTTCTTTTAAATAAAAAGACAAAAAAATGTAGACATATTTTTTATCAAAGTAGACACCGTATTTTATGCAACCGCCGTTCTGTAATACGGGGGCTGTTTGATTCCTCAAAACTGTTTATTTTGTCACTATTTTTATGGACCAAATTCATTTCAGGACATCAGTCATGACTGTCACCATCAGATGGCTGAGTTGTTTCCTCAAGCAGGTAAATTTGCAGCAGGTCCCAGCAGATGTGCTCATATTAAAAAAAAAAAAATGGAATCTGACATATTTCTAAAAAGAAAGCATAAAATGTTTCACTCCCATTCAAAAGCTTCCCCCAAACTCAGGGAGGGCTTTGGCTGTCAGTTCCATACATAATATGTAGATATGAAGATTTAACTTCTCCAGACAGCTACCTCAGCACCTTTAAAAAAAAAATAAAGGAACATGTAGCACAAAACTAACATAATTTGAAACAAGTTACTGGAATTGTCAAAGAAAAAAGGTTTTTTCCAGCTAGATAATTCTAAATTCACTCTTTTATTTGGCTACAATAAGCTTAACTTATTGTGCAACAGATTTTACAAATTATTTACTGTTAGGAAAAAAAGGAAAAAAATAGCAAGAATGTCAGAACCTTGACCAGCAACTATTTTTGAGCTTATGTGAATAATTAGTGTTTCAGCAGGAACCAGACAAAGCCTTCCTGCCCAGACTGGGATTTCATGGAGGTCATCCAAATATGTTACTGGGAGATTTAAAAGCAGAACCCACAGTTCTTTGTTATGGAGCAAGTTGGACTGCTCTCTCTTTTACTGGTAGCAAATCACAATATACTTTTGTTGTCCAGAAAGGTGGAAGCATTAGCATACAAGAAGGTCTCAAATAATAATCAGGCCTACAGGAATTTAGCTGGTGTTTTCAGCACAAAGTAAATGTGTGGTCAACCAGGTCACTACAATGTCTGGCAGGATAAGAATAGTAATGTGGGCAAAAGAAAGTCTAAGATGCATTTTGCTTGAGGCATAAAACAAATACTAAATTATCTTTCAAACATGTCAGGAGTGGAAAGTCTTGGCTCAGAAACAAATGGACAAATCAATGGCAGAAATATTCAATGAGGGATATTAAATGCTCCTCCTGGAGCCACACAGCATCAGGAACAACAGAGAGATTCCCAGGGAAGAAACACTATTCTGCCTGTGATTATCATCTCCCCTGGATATCTATTTTTAGCCCCCATCCTTACTGAGTTTTGAGTTAGGCTGACTCTTGGGTTTGGACTGAGATGACTGTCCTGATTCACACAGCTCAAGTGAAAGTGGTACCCAGAGAGACAGGGATGCCAAGAGACAGTCTTGGCATCCAGGTTGAATTATGAAGGCAGCTTTGAAATCCCACTCACAGGACACAGGAATATTGCACTTAAATCCACAGGTTCAAGCTGCAAGCTACACACACATAGAAGTGGTGCTTAGGCACTGTGATTCCCACTCTGTTGCTTCAGCTGCTCCCCAACACTTTGCTCCCCTCCCAGCCATGTTCACAAGCAGGTTCTCAGGACTCCAAGTGCCTGCCTGCAGGCACAGCAAAAAGCAGCTGGCTCTGTGCTCTGCAGGCTGCCCAAGGACAGCTCCCTACAATGTGAAACCCAGGCAGCCTTGTTGGAGGGTCACTCCATCCCTAATAACATGCTGGATGCAATACCGCTGAGGCACACCAGTTCACAGCTCCAGTTTTCCAGCAGGGCTAAACGTGGGAAGGGACTGGGCATGAGGTAATACCTATGTGGCTATTGAAGTTAACTCTACAGCAAAAATATACTTAATCTTAAAAGTTATAGTGACATTGTGCTGAGGGCTGGTTGCTCAAAATGAGTCAATCAAACAACTTGCTAGAAAAAACCACAGTAACTTACAGGAACACACACATCCCCACTAACCTGTGCAAAATGTAGAAGGAACAAAACTCATGGATTGCAAAACCTCACCATTGCAAAAGGCAGGGATTTTTCCCAATAAAAGGTAAACAGATATGCAGATAAATTCAGAACATGTCCAGTGACATTTAGTATTTTTTTGCAGTATCAGAAAGGGTGCTGCACCACAATGAATAATGTACAGCTGTGCACAGACAATCTTGTCTACAAACATGGTGTCACTCCAATATTGAACATGACTCTTCATGTTCTACTTTGTTTCAACCAAAATCCATTACAAACTTCAGAGAGGGAAATTATCAGGGGGTGGGGTGGGTATGTGTGAGAGAAATTACAGAGGTCTGTATTCTGATAAAGTTTTGATTAAATTACCATTTGAAAGTGCACAAACTCATGTGACATATTCCAGTAGTTTGATTGTTAGCACAACATGAGAGAATTCCACCATCTGTCACTTGTTAGCAACTGAAATTCCTGTTTGAAAATCCTTGCTCAGAGAACTGTACAGAAGTACAGCTACTAAAATGTTTTGGCAATACAGATCAAGCAAATAAACAAAAGTAATTGGTAGATGATCAAGAGCAGCATAACTTTGTAAGTAGAGGAGGAAATGGGAGTCTGTGGGGTGGTTTGCAGAGTAGCAAGACTAAGAAGATAATGCTAAGAAACGATCCCTACCTTGGCATCCTCTAGATGGTTAACCTGTTCTAACAGCCTAAGCTGCCCCTTTTTGCAAACTCACATTTTAAATGCTTTTGCTTCAGAAACTGCCAGAGATTCTTGTGCCATTAATGTCACCTAGAATAAGAAGCTAAACACATTGTAGACATTAGACATGCAGCCTTCCTAAGAAGTCAGAGATTTAACAAGAGGCACTGCATATCAGGGGCTGTTGAGGACATGCCTGAGCACTCTGAAACCAGACCTGTAAACTGGTGGTTCCTGCAGGTGTGCAAACCACAGCAAAGACACATCCCCAGGTGTGCTGCAGAGTGCACGGAACCCTGTGTGTTCCCAAGCCAGGGTGAGCACACCCCACTCCCTGCAGCTGCTCTGGGGGACAGAGGCCAACAGGAGACTGCTCAGTCTCCTGCCACACTTACAGCAACCCAAGGTAATGCTCTTTCAGAGAAAAACACACAAAGCCAAAATGCCTGCTTGGAGTGACAAGGGCTGGCAGGGGATTAGTGATTAATCTTCAGTGTTAGTAAAAATTAGAACACTTTCCACAAGCCTCACTTTCAATCAGCCACTGCAATTTCTTCTTATGGCAAAGGACTAAACCCCCCTTAGAAAAAAAGAAAAACAAATAAGTTAAAAAATAAACTAAGCTATTACATGTTTAAAACTTTCAAATTTGGCAACCCATAGCCCCCCAAACCCCATCCTTATTTACAAAGCAGGAGTACTGCTAATGTAGCTTAGTGGATAGACAAAGAGAAACATCCACACCATAGTGTGCCTTCCTTGTGTGGAAAGCACAAACGCCCCAGGTGAGGTTAGGAAACAGTGTCATATCCAAATCATACATTTTTTTCTATCCTGTTGAGGGCAAAACTGTTAAAACTCTCAAGGACCTCACTGAGGTCAGTGGGTCAAACTTAGTCCAAATTTGAACAATAGACTGAGAACCTGCTCTCAACACACTGTCTGATTTTATTCCATTTAACTCCAGTGTTTTCAGTAGATTTATTCCTGATTTAACTATGGTCTTTTCACCATATACCTCAAAATCCCAAGCTAAATTTTAACCGATCAGAATCATGGGCAGTATATATTCCACTTTTTCAGTTCCAAGATTACCTATTTCTCAGAGGTCTCAATTTTCAGAAAAACTTTGAATTATGCTTATTGCAATCACATTCCTATATTACGCTAATTAATATTCACTTGTCTTCTTTCATAAACAGATTATTAATTAGAATGACCTAATCAGAACAAGAGCAAAATCAAATCTAAATGAATGCCACTCTAAAATACATGCTTTAGTCAGACTTATGTTTTTATGTGCCAAATGAAGGAAATACAGTTAACTCCCCATTACCCAGAACAGTGATAGGCTGGGACACCATGGATAATAACAGTAATTTGGAGCCCCTCTAATTTCCCTCCATCACAGAAAACTTTCACTTTAGTTCAGGATTATTCCAGGTAGAACGATTATTTCAGAGGCTCAGACCAACACAAGGTAATACAGTTACGTTAATGTACCTTCACACTGATAAAACCTCACAAAATCTCAAGGAAAGCATGACAAACTCACTGACAGTTTGAAGAAATGACTCTGACAAAGAAGGGAGTTGTCAGGTCTATGGAGAATGGTTCTTTTCTCTGTGAAAGGCTATGACAACCTTGAGGAATGAGAAAAAGGGATGAGCACAGCAAATACACAGCTATTATTTGGAAGACAAACAAACAGTCCTAGCAATACAGCAGTTAGAGCATAGTTTTCAAAATATTTCTCTTTCAATTTCTGGAAGTTTAACAGCAACAGTAATATTTTAACAATGAAATATGTGAGGTATGTTTTATTATTTCCCTCACCAAATAAGTCAGCCTCAGAAGATGATTTTTTTATTAAAAACAAAATTTAAGAACAGCAGCACATAAGCTTGGCCTTTACATAGTAAAGAGAAAGGGTAAATCATAGCCACACAGGTGCAAGCTGTATGTACCAGTCAGCCAAGGAACCTGACAGGTTAGACAGCAACACTGCCACCAAATTTCCCAATAAGCAAATCTCAGTATCTCAAAAATATCTGAAGCCCACTCCAAAACTCTGATTTACCTCTGGGAGGAATACCCACAGTTCCTCAAAGGGCAGGATCTGCACACAGAGGAATCTGGCTCCATCCAAAGAAAGGTGTGTTGCTGGAAGGCATTGCAAGTACACACTTTCAAGGAAGAAAGAGCTCCCTATGGAGTCGAGACTTCTCTGCAGCTGGCGAGACAGAGTGCACACGGACACGTGCATTCATATACAAAGCAGAATGCAGGCAGTGAGGCATGAAGGCAATGCAGGCTTTCAGTGAATCCTCTAGACTGACTGAGAAGCCAAAGATGAGAGAGAAACAACACTGTAGTGGTAGCATTTATGTGCTACTGGGAGAAAAAGAAAGAATAATTTGGCTGTTGCAAGAAGAGTAGATGTTGGCAAGAAAAAATGGCTTCATCTCATGGGACGCCCTAAAATTTATTTACTTTTTAATTAAAAATGACATCTACAGATTTTAAAACCATCTGTACCAAAACAAATACATACATAATTATTGCTGTCTCTGCAGACATCAATACATCTATAAAAGGATTAAAATATACAGGAACCAGAATATCTCACTATCCCCATTTTTCTTTATATGCAAAATAAACTAAATTTACATGAGGTTGTAGTCCTAAAATGCAGTTGGATTTCCAGGCTGCCAGCACATACTGTGGGGTCATGTTGAGTTTCTCATCCACCAAGTCTCCCAGTCTTTCTTCTCAGGGTTGCTTTCAATCCATTCTCTGCCCTGCCTGTACTCGTGCTTCAGATTGCCCTGACACAGGCACAGCACCTTTCACTTGGCTGTGTTGAACTTCTTGAGGCTCTCACAGACCCACCTCTCAAACCTGTTAAGGTCCCTCTGGATCCCTTCCCTCCAGCGTGACAGCACCACACAGCTTGGTGTTGTTGGCAAACGTGCTGAGGGTGCACTCGATCCCTGTCACTGGCAAAGGTGTTAAACAGCACCGGCCCCAGACTGACCCCCGAGGAACCCCAGCCCTCACTGCTCTCCTCTTGGACATCGAGCTGTCCGTCACAACTCTTGAGTGCACCCAGCCATTATTATCCATCCGTTTGTTATCCACTGAGTAGTCAAATCCATGCCTCTCCAGTTTAGAGACAAGGATGTGATGCAGGACAGTGTCAAATACTTTGCACAAATCTATCCAAAGTTGCTCTTTCTGTATCCACCACTGCTGTAGCCCTGTTGTAGAAGGTCACCAAGTTTGTAAGGAATGATTTGCCCTTAGTAAAGCCACGTGGCTGTCACCAATCACATCCTTATTTTCCATGTACCTTTGCATAGTTTCCAGGAGGATCTGCTCCATGATCTTGCCAAATACTGAGGTGCAACTGACTGACCTGTAGTTCCCCAGGTCTTCCTCTTTTTTCCATTTTTAGAAAAGGGGCTTATGTTTTCCCTTTTCCAGTCAGTGGAAACTTTATTGACTGCCATCAAATACGATGGACAGTGGCCTTGTCACGTCCTTGGCCAGTTGCCTTGGAGCCCATGGATGTATCTTATCAGGTCCCATTAACTTGTGCACATTCAGGTTCCTCAGACAATATTGAACCTGACCTCCTACAGTGGGTGGTTCTTCATTCTCCCAGTTCCTTCTGGGACTCGAAGCCTTCTGCATCTTGGGTGCTGTGGCTGGAGCATTTGTCAGCAAAGATTGAGGCAAAAAAATTGATTTGTATCTTGTCTTTCTTCATATACAGATAATCAGGTCTCCCATTTCCTTCTGTAGAGGGCCCACATTTTCCCTGGTCTTTCTTCTGTCATAAACGTATCTATAGAAGCTTTCCTCGTTGCCCTTGACATCCCTGGCTGGACTCAATTCTTTCAGGGCCTAACGTGATCCCTGGCTGCTCAGACAATCCCTCTGTATTCCTCCCAGGCTACCCATCCTTGCTTCCACCTGCTGTAGGCTTCTTTTTTGTGTTTGAGTTTGTCCAGGAGCTCTTTGTTCATCCATAGAGGCCTCCTAGTGTTTTTACCTGACTTCTTCTTCGTTAGGATACATCACTCCTCAGCTTGGAGGAGATAATTCTTGAATATTAACCACCTTTCTCAGGCTTCTCTCTTCCCTCCAGGGCAACATCCCATGGCCCTCTATCAAGCAGATCCCTGAACAGGCCAAAATCTGCTCTGCTGAAGTCCAGGGTATTGAGCTTGCTGTGCACCCTGATCACCACACTTCATGGTTACTGCAGCCCAGGCTGCCCTGGAGCTTCACATTCCCCACCAGATCCTACTTGTTGGTGAGAATAAGGTCCAGCAGAGAACCTCTCCTTGTTGGCTCCTCTATGACTTGGAGGAGTTACCATCAATGCATTCCAGGAATCTCCTGGATTGCTTATGCTCTGTTGTGCTGTCCTTCCAACAGATATTGGGGGGGATGAAGTCCCCCATGAACACCAGCACTTCTGAATGTGAGAATGCCCCTAGAGGAGCTCATGTGCTTCCTGGCCTGGTGGCTGTAGCAGACCCCACTACAATGTCATCTCTCCCTGCCCTCCCTTTAATCCTGACCCACAGGCTCTCGGTTGGCTCCTCTTTCCCTCCAGACTTTGCTCCATGCACTCCAGCTGGTCACTGACATAGAGGGTAACACCCTCCCCCCGTCTCTCCTGCCTGTCCTTCCTAAAGAGCTGTGTCCTTCCATTCCAACACTCCAGTCACAGGAGCCATCCCAGGACATAAATCACAGCCCTGCAGGCGTGCACATGTCCCTGATTCCTCTTGTTTACCCCCCGTGTGCCATGTGTGCTTGCACAGGGACAGTGAAGTCAGGTCCCCAATGCAACTCACTGACTGAAATTATGCTGCAAGTTGTTTATTTAACCTGTCAGAACACAAACCTTCAAAGAGATGGGAAGAAGTCTCTCCTACTTTATCAGTTAGAGAGTTCAGCTCTTACAAATAATTGATGCTGCATGTAATTACAAACACTGAAAATAAAAACATTAAATGTCTGCCTGATATGTTAGACCAATGACCCAACACACTGAAATGGGCTGTCATAGCCCATTACTGGGAATCAAAAACTGATCTTTTCCCACCCAAGCAGTTTGATCAAGATTTTTTTTTTTTTAATTTTTACATCTATTCTTTCAGATTAATGTCCCATGTTAAAACAACAAAAGGAAGATGTTGATGAGTTTTTCTATCTGCAGGGGTTTTGGGAGTTCCCCTTCTGTTTTCCTTTTTCTCTTGAGGAATTTTTCCCATATATGTTGCCTGAGTGACAAATTACTGAGTGCTTGGGAGAAACAAAAGACCTGGCCATGGAGGGAGGGGTCCAACTGGCTACTCTCTTTCACCGGGGCTTGTGGGCTGTTGTTCTCGGCGTTTGGACAGAGAGAGGCTGCCATCGAGGTGGAGGGAATTCGTCAGTACTGCAGGCTTCTGCTTTTGGCTGCCATCTTTCAACTGTGAGTGGACCCTGCTCACTGGAGTGCTGCTTCCACTGGGACCCTAACACCTCACCTTACTTTTTACCATTTGCTTGGGTGCCTGAGGGCAAATCCTGGGAATCCCGAGCCTGCCTTTCCCTGCCCCGCTGGGAGCCAGGCTGCAGCTGCCCTGCCCCTATCACTGCTTCCAGCCTTCGCTACTCTGTAGCCCCGCACACCCTGCCTGCTGAGACCTCCCGGAGTTCCCACCGCAGCTCCAGAGTTTGATACATCTCGTCTGCCACCCGGGATTTGTGCTTGTCCCTGCCGTTCCAGCCTGCTGTTCCAGCCTGCTGTTCCAGCCTGCTGTTCCCGAGGGTCCGGCCAGACACCGGGATCGGCTGCCCAGGGGTTTGTGAAGCCTTTGTCCCATCCCTTCCCGGGATCCCAGGGCCCCAGTGCCGCGTGCTCCCCGAGCTCGCTCCGGAGCGCCCCCTGCAGCCGCGGGGGAACCATCGCACCCGCCCTGCTCACCGGGAGCCGCCAGCGCCCCTGCCGGCTGCGAGCGGAACTGCACCCGAGGGGAAAGGGCCCGACAGCCGAGAAGGCTGGGACTGGGTTTGTGATTGTTTGCTGTTACTGCCATAGATATTGCTGTTTGTTTGCCTTGTTATATATATATATATATATTAGTAAATAACCGTTATTTCTATTCCTCTTATCTTTGCCTGAAAGCCCCTTAATTTCAAAATTATAATTCAGAGGGAAGGGGGCTGCATTTTTCATTTCAAGGGAGGTTCCTGCCTTCCTTGGCAGACACCTGTCTTTCAAACCAAGACATTATCTTAAATGTGCATCCTGTTACTTAGCATGTTTGTCCTTAGAAATCCATCCTCGTTATTGCTTGTGACCAGTATATTTGGTTTATTATCTCATTAAAAGTAATCAGTGATCTAGTTAAGAGGAAAAAAATAAATATATAATTTACAGCAATCTTTCTAATCTTCTGTTATACCAGACAGTAAAAAAGTTAATTTGTGTTAGAATTTGTCTAGGTACAAGCCGAAGATGTGTACCTGTGTGGAAATCCTGGCTTGGAGTACTTGCTGCCCTCAACCCCAAATTACTCAGGATATATGACAAAAAGTAGTAGTGTGGACGAGAGAAGAATTCTACTCACCACAGACAATACCTTTTGAAAGCAAAACTGAGCCTAAAAATACCAACGGAATAAATGTAGGAGGGAGATCAGCCTTCCTAGGCCATACCCTTGAAACAGATTTTGAAGGAAACATTAAGATTCTAAGATTTTAGTTAAAGATAAGTTTTGCTAGAATTAGTTAGAGGAAGTAGGTCCACCTGAGACTAATTAAGAGTTAATAAGAGTTAAGTTAGAAACACGCTTTTAAGTTGCAGATAATTGTCTTTCTATATTTGCTTAACTGTGTTTATAATGAGAACCAGGAAACATTGATAGATAGATCTAAAGAAATCTGAAACAATTGCTACTTTTTCCCATCTAGATACTATTCAGAAGTCATAAGGAAGAAACTGGATGTTCCCCAAGAGGCCATTTGTATTGCCAAAACCCAGAGATGTGGAAAGTTCAAGTGAGGAAGAGTATTATTTCTTCAAGACCACTCCTCAATTAATAATGACCACCGACCCAATTTAAAAACTATACTACGCATGCTTAATGACATTAAAGCTAATTTCCATATGAAGCAGAGAATAGGAGGGGTCACTGTTATAAATATGTATTTGTATTTTGGATATTCATAACTTTTGTGGATAAATAGACTCTGTAACCGTCCGTACTTCAACACTGCGTATTAGGAAGCTATTCCACGCAGCTGTCTGGCGCCAATAAACATGCACTTTCTAACTTTAAACTGTTAGAGAGGTTTTGTCCGTCTCAGTTGGATATCAATACTAGATCGATACTCAGATTTTGGTAAATCACCCTGAGCTACAAAGACCCAATACTTCCCACAGAGCCAAGACCCAAGACCTGCAGCCCTGCTTCAGCTGGTCACCATCTACAGATTCTGTTTTGTACAATTTGCTGAACTGCCTATTTCTGCCTCAGCAGAGTGGGTTGGAGTTTTTTAGTTTGTTAGGTTGAGGTTTTTTTAACATGATCACTACACCCAACATCACTTGCAGTAACGTCCTTCTTTGCTAAGTTATTACCATCTCCAAGGGATATTCTGCTATACCCAGAGCATACTTTACAATTGCTACCAAAAATCTGACATAAAATGTCAGCAATGCTTACCTTCTTACCATCTCTAAATGGCTTCTTTTCACTTGAAATTTCATAAGCTATTTTAAGAATATTGTGGTTATTTGCTTTTTAACACTGCTGCATAGGCATTTAGATCCGTTTCACGTTCCTTTCTGCTTTCTAATTTTGCTGCCTGGAACTGACATATACTAATGTATGCATGTTCCCTATCAAAACAGGAGAAAAACTGGTCGTTCTGCCAAAGCTCTACTAGCAATGCCCAAATCAGTTGGGATCCTGTAAAGGATCAAACTGACATGATTGCTTCAGGTTCACCATCTCATAAAATAAAAAAACTGTACCTGTCCTTGAACCAATATTTCTGTCAAACTGAAAACTAGAGCACTGAAGATTTTACATGAATGACCAGTTCTCCTGATTTCCTTCCCTTAACCATTAGATAACAGTGCTTTAGGTCCTTTGGGGAGGGAGGGAGGAAGGGATTGGTTTGTTTGATTGGTTTATTTTTTTGCAAAATTTTGGCCTATGTCTTTTGTCTCTTGACAGTACCTTCAAGATATATTTATTACAAAGGAATAACATTGCAATCTCACTGATGGAAGTGGGCTGGAGAAGATGTCAGTATTCTTCTCTGAGGGAGTGCACCTTTATGTAGAGTTTATAATTATCTCATCTATTTTATATCATTTGATAATGGTGAACATAACTGCTTTCTCCCATACACATTTATACTACCCATGTTTAATCTAAAGCCTCAAACCTTTTAAGACTCAGGCTTTCCTACTATGTTTCATGTTTTTGTCACTTTGCTATTAGGTTATTACAACAAATCCTACATGGGCAAACACCATTAAAACTTTCTGAAGCAAAGATTTTATACAGAGACTCTGCTTGGTTCCGAGGACTACTTTGGCAGAAATGCGTGGTACAAAATACCTTGATGAAGAAGTATATGAATATGTATAACTTGCAATCTGCATTGCCTGCTTATTCACTTCCTGGTGAAATGTAAGATTTTGGACTTGATGCATATTTTAAAGTTTGCATATTTTAAGAACGTTACGTACTTAAAGGGAGTTTCTCTTGCATTCATGATAATTTGTTCTCAGCTATTCAGATCTAAAATAGACAATTTTGTTCGCTTTCAGATTATGAGGCAAAGCACATTTTCCACACTTGGTTTTAGAGACAGGCTGAGAGAAGTACCTCATTAGAAAGCACAGCAACTATAAAGGAAAAAAAATTTAAAGCCCAAACCCCAAGTGTTACTGCTTGAATATAATGAGAAGAATGGAACTGAGACAGTTACAGAAAAAAAAATTGAAAAAAAAGCCCAACCAAACAAAATAAATATAAGCATCTAACTAGAAAAGTCATGACCAAAAAGAGAAGTTCTTAAGGAACATTCATTCTGTTCTCACTCCTACCACATAAAAGAAACTTGCACGTGATACTGATGGCAGGATAGATCTTCCTTGACTCCAGCATGCTGACTAATGAAACACCTAACAGTCCACAGGCAAAGCCTATCACCCATTTCCTAGTCAGATGTCCCACTGGTTAAACAACAAATAACATAATTCCCACATTAGACAAACCGTTCAATGTCTGGCAGCCAACAAAACCAGTTAGTGAAATGACAAAATGAACAAGTCCCGATGTCCTTCCACCAGCTAGGAACACGTCTACTGAAGTCACTACACTTGGTGTCTGACACCTTCCCTAAGCTGAGGTCCCACAGTTCTGAGTGTGGCTTCTGAGAACAGGCTTGGGATACTTCTGGGTTTTGTTTTTCTGTTTCTATTTAATGCCTGTACTCTTAGGCTGCAGACCTGGGCAACACCAGCAACAAAAGCCCAGACTACAAAAAACTAGCATAGAGATCTGAGAGCTTGAGTCAAAGGTAGAGGAGAGGAGGGAAGACAAAAGACAAAATCCAAAATATTTCACTGTTCCCTTCCCATATATGCGCAATGCTAAATTACTGCAAGCAGCTGTTGGGGATTACAGTGAAGCTGTTGGCCAAAGCACCCTTTGTGATTTGGCCTTTGCAGTTCTCAGGGGCAAGTGAATGAAGCACAGCTGGTGCTGGCAGCTGCACTCACTTCAACACAGGCCTTGGAGACCATGGCAATACCTGCTCTCGTCTACTCTTGTGAACACGTAGGAAAACATGAGTCCAAGGAGAAGGTGAGATACAGATTCAACCTGAATAATACAAGCATCTACCTCCCCTTCCAACAAGCAGAACTATTATCCACATCCACAAGACCACTGATGATGCTCTAACTACAGAGACCCCAGGTGTGATTCAGGCTGACCTTCATGAATGTCTGTATGAGCCATGGAAGGGCATAGAGAAATCCACCTATGTGACTCCACTAATCTTCACACACTTAATCTTGAGTTAGCTGCATGCTGGCCTGTTGACATTGCTTCAGCAGCAATGCAATCAGGTGCTGCTGAAGACACGTGAGATCTGCCAGAGCAACTGAAGGACTGCAAATAACTACAAAAAATCCATCAACAATGAGCTACTGTGACTCACAATAAAATATTGTTCTCTCTATTGATAAAGAACAACACAAAGACACCACATCGACATATCATCCTGTCAACAATGAACTGAGGATCTTACAAATGGCACCTCCAAAACTGAACAGCTGGCTGTCGTTTTCCCCTGAACTGGGCAGGTAAAGAATAGCGGCAGTTGGGGACAACTACTTTCCAAGTGACCAGGCAGGACACAGACCCATTGCCTTGTGATGGCAACAACTGAACAAATGGCAAACAGAGCACGAAGCTCACCTCCATGATCACACCATCCCGATCCTGAAACTCCCCCACGAATGGCTAGGCCTCAGTTTTCAAACATGGTACCCCACTGTCGCTCGCTCTCTTCTCACAAATGTAGGCACGCAGAACACATTGCAACTCACAGCACAATGTGCTGCACAGCCCAGTTTCTGTTCTGTACTCAGTCATGATACAGCTCTGCTGGCATTTATATGACAACGATCAAACAAACACACAAGCTGCTGCATGTGACTGTCCCAATGCCAAGAGGCAAACAGCAACTAATTTAGTGCATATATGGTATAATGCCTTCATTGAGCATCATTTTCCAGGTGTACACTCATATCAAACTGTTTTTGTCTTCCACAGTAACAACAGAGAACATCCCCAGAACATTCAGACTACAGAGAATCAGTTGCCTAACTTGGTGAGGAGATTTTTGTGCCCCAAAGGTAAAATCTGTGTATAATCATGCCAAATATTGCCAATTGAGCCCCTTTATGTACTTTGCCTTTATTCTTAAATGGCTTCTTACCTGTGCCCCAATTATAGAATCTTTGAGGCCAAATAACTCATTTTTTCAAGCGAATGGAGAGGCCAAAGACATCCCACAGCTGAACAGGGACAGATTATGGACAGATTAATATGACATGTCTTTTCTGTCCTGAATGAATCGAGTCATACAAGTGAGCTGAGGAGTGCCAAAGGAAGCTGCAGACACCAATTTATTTCACTACTTTCTGCTGTGTTAGTGTGAAACAGAGAGTACTGGCAGCATCTGAACAACATTCCCTGAGAGAAGGGGTGGTCAAAGTGGTCAAAGTACAGATACAAAGATCCACCTTTTACAATTTATTTTCTTGCTACTGCAGTAGCATTAAAAGCACTCTACAATGTCAAACTAAATCCCATTATGTCTTTCAGCTCCATTACTTGTGGATCACATTCAGAAATGTCTAGTAATGACAAGTAGTGGATTTTTCAGCACTTCTCCATTTTACTCAATAGTTCGGGTAGCACTTGAAAAGTTGCATCTGTTGTAAGTAAACTTCAGACTCACAGTCACTTTCACAACCATTTTGTTCTTTCCCTGGCTAGGGATGCTTGAGAACATTGTCCTGACTTCCTTCAGTAACTATCTGTGAGATTCCTACCAGGGGCCAACTTTCCATGACTCCTGATAGCAAAACTCTCCAGCAGGCTGATTAATCATCAGGCAATGAAATAATTCTTGACATAAAATAATGTCTTCCAACAGAGGGCTTTAAAAAACAAACAAACAAAAAACAAACCAAAACCAACCAAAACCTACTTTTCTTCCATTTTGAATTCCATAGCAAAATTACATGTGATAATGACACCATTACCTGAAATACAGCTAAAACCAACCACAGCAAATATCATGGGTCATGACCCAAAGACCCCTTCCCTCTAGGCCCATCCAAGAAGTCCAACACACACATTTTCACATTGTCTATTTACACTTACCTACCTGGGAAGATGATCCAAGATTTTTTTTCTGGATATTAGGAATACACAGAGCCAGAATAAAGGCAGACTAGCAGATGCAGAAGATCTGGAATCTTGCTCAGACTCTCTGCTTTGGGAAATGGCAGAAATGCTTTAATCTGTGTCTGACAAAGTGCTACTTGTCCTGACAGTCTTCCCCCAATCTACACTGCCTTTCAAGAAATTCTATTTCTTTTAGAGCAGGTAAACAGAAAATGTCCAGACTGCATTAAAAAGGGAAAACAAAAATCTAAGGGATGAGCCTGCCTGACTGGGTACATGGCAGACTAACAACCCACACCTCTGAAAAAAAAATGCCCTACTTTCCAGGCTATGCCATATTCCAAGGACAAGCACTAAAAATTCTTCTCTTGAAGCCAAGACAATGTGCAAACAGGCATGCTAAAAATCGGACTGGCCTAGTGATCCGGATATTCAATTGTCCACAAAGATAGGCTAGAGTTTCTTCTTTAACTTACTGGAACATGCGTGCTTTACATTAAACCCTCAGCAGAAAAGAAACCCAATCCATTTTTGTAAATTAAATTGGAATTTTCTAACATTTTTGCCTTGCTTTCTCAAAAAAAAGAAAAACAAAACAAAACCCTCACAGACTGCTTTAGGAAGTTTCTGAAATTAAAGGACACTTAATTCACAAACCAGGATAAATACTACTTTTCACTTACATTCCCAGCATTCACATTAGGTTACTACAAGAGAAGATGAGGAGTTTAAAATTATTTCGGGCAAGAAAAAAATAAATTAATTCTACTTTTTGTCCTAATAGTAGATTTAAAAAAAACCATAAAGTTACAAAAAAGGACAACTTTTTTTGTTTTTTAAAAAAGACAGTGACTTAAGACTAAAAATTTATTCACCTTTTATAGGCTGAGTCAATGCATGACCTTTATGTTAAGTGTGACCCAAAGAGCACATGGTTTAATGCAGGATTCTGTAATAGTCATATGGTAGGATCCCATATAAATACAACAAGTGCCTTTTGTATAAACAATTTGGTAAATGACAGTAGGAGTTAGGACTATCAAGGAATGCAATCTCTTTGGTGTCCAGACCATTCTGCACTTCCTTCCTGTAAGGCTGAGCTGGTGCCTGTTGGGTTGAGAAGGACTGGTTGTTGGGGATGCAGCTCTCCAAGGCCATCCCCAGCATGTCCCACTCCCTACAAAGGCTGATCCCATTTGGGGCAGTTGCTGGCCAGGCAAACAGCTTTACCTTTGCTGCTCCCTGAGGCTCATGCAGAACTTCCATCTGCAGTGTGCCCTGTGTCTCTGCCCCGCACTCCCCAGAGGGTTCATGCCCTTTTGGGGACATGCTCTTCTTTCCACTAGAGCACAAAGCTATGTGCCACAGCCCGTGGCGTAAATCAAATCTCTCCTGATGGGAGAGAGTTTTTAAGGTCCTTGCCAGGAGCTAGTTCGAGAGACAAACAGAGACTTTCAGCCTTCACTGCTGCTAGATAGTTGTTTATTAAGTCTTATCAGAGAAAAAGAGTCACTAGCATGACCCAGACATAACACAGAGCAGAGAATGGATAAAAGTGTCCAATTATCAAGATTTACACAGCCTTTTAAAGATCATTTAACCAATGGTTACTAAAAACATATATTATTTTCACTTTCCTACCAATTATTCAGCAACACAGCCAGGAACTGCGGAATTTTTTGTCCAATCATTCCAAATTACTTTTACTACAGAATATGGAGTAGTAGAAGAAGAAGAAGAAGGTTTGGAGAACAACAATCCTCCATTTTGATATTTTTTACTCTTATCTATTTACTACAAAGAGAAGCCCAAAACCTCTAAATTATTCACCCTGTGACAATCTTACACAGCAGTCTATCACCTAATTCACACCACTGTATTTTCTAGTTCTTGTCTGATAGTTGGTAATTTTTCCATGGACAAAGGTCAAAACAGTGTTGTTCAGGGGGCTAAAAACCCTTCAAAACAGGCAGAGAAATATTCTCTGCACTCTGGTTCCTACAGCTATAGCTACCAACAATCTTACCAGCACTCTTCTGTGGGAAAACCAGGAAGAAGTCAAGCTGGCCCAGATATAATCTACGTAGGACAATGGCAAAATTCTCTAAAGCTTTCTCAGTTTATTACACTTTGAAGGGCAATCTAGCCTAACCAAACTATATAAGTCTCCTCTGTTTACAAGGGCTTTGCTGATTGCTCATGTATTCCTGCACTTTTCAGTCAAAGATAGACCCATTATTTTCTATATCTGGCCAGAAAAAAATGATGCATCAGGTAAAAATTTCTTAACTTCTAGCATCAGCTGGGCCCTGGCTTCTAAGATATAAAAGTTTTTTCAAGTACTGTAGGCAAACAATGGTACATGAGCCCTTCACACACATACAGCTACTGCTGCAAGCTGGGAATGGCAAATATTCCATTTCACCAAGTTACAGGCACCAGTGCAAACTACTCAAAGGTGCACAGCACGCCTGTGACATGCATGAAGATTTAACCTAATTTGTCTTAACTCTCAGAGCCCTATTTTTAATTTGTGGACAATTCTTCTTCCTTAAAAGATAGTTATCAAGGCATGAGATTAGAATAGACCAAACCTTAGCCTTCAGTCCAAATTCCTTTGTCTTCCAGACTTCATCCAGATCCACGGGGTATTAAAATAGATTTTTTTTCCCACAATTTTTAAGTATCTCTTATCACTGATAGGATATGGGAAGTTACCTTTAGTTGCTATACTGCACCACATATAATCATTTTAAGATGTTTTTATCACTAATTTGATGTACTACAAGAGCTTCATCAGGTCATTCTATTAAAAACAGACATGTATGTATTTTCTAAAGCATATAGATTCATAGGCACTATAGGTGTTCCTGTATCATGACCTTAAAATTTCTGGAAGTATTATAGATGAACACTACCCAGTTTTACAGACACACCAATAATTCTGATAAACATGCCTCTTTCATTTGTTTCACACCTCCAGTGCAAAATTCTGCTTTCTGCTTTTAAAACAAAGAGTTACTTAGAAATCAAACCACTTCCATAAAATATGTAGGCTCTGAAAAATAAAAAACAGCAGTCAAATGAAAGTAATATGTATTATCTTAGATATCAAAACTACTGATCACCAAAAATGCTTTTTTAAAACTGGGAACTATGACTAAACTTTCTTTTGATACAAACAGAAAAAAAAGTGACAGTTTTGTATCCAGTGCCAAATTTCACCTCACATTCTCACTGGAATCTATGTAACTTTCCAACTACAGACTACAAAGGTTCACTCCTCTTTCCACTCCCTTAGGCACAATCAGTTATATGCATCTGATCCTCACTCCAGGAACACAGAACCCCATGTCAAACAATAGCTACACTTGGAGAAGTTACCTTTAGAAAAAATTGCACCTATTCAATCTCTAATACAGAATTTGTGCAAGAAAGGCATGAGGCTAGTTTCAGGGGGAAAAAAATCTACCTAAAATGTACTGCATTAAAAGCTCTTGCTAAGACAAAAGCTAAATTCATCCCTTCATCTTAAAAAAAAAAAAAAAAAAGGTAGCTCTACAGTTCTATAAACTGTTTTGTCCTGGAATGCAGAACACAAGTTAAACAATGTCAGTTCTTAACCAGAAGTAAATATAAAGTAGGGTTTCCGGAACAAATGTGTACATCTTATTGGCTCTGCCTTTACATTTTTAAAACAGCACACGTTTATATTCTGATCTTTGTACATTTTCCAAATGAAAACAAAACAAAAACATCTAAGTAATACTTTTCAGCAATAACCAGGCTCCTGTTACTTTCCGAGTGTCAGTCACAGCCGGGTAACTGCTCCAAGTGTCACAGCAATTACATTTCTATTCTTGATATTTAGGAAGAAAGAGTGCTGTTCCACAGAACCTGGTCTGCCAATTTTAAATTGGTTTCAGCACAACCCATTCAAACACTGGAAACAAGCAAGGGCAATTTCATTTTGCAAGTGATACACAAATTCCTTAACAAAAGAAAAAACTGAACTTGCTCTACAATTCTGAACTGAATTTAACAATGAGAAAAGCCTCAAAGGAAAGAAGTTTCTAGCAATTTGTGAAAAATAGAAGCTGATACCAAACTAGTACCTACCATGAAGGATAGGTCACATGGATTCAGTCTTGGCCTGCCAGCTGATCAGTACTAGACACCCACATCAGTATTAGATGGCTCTGAACCAGTCAGGTGCTTCCTCCACCTGAACACTGCAGTGCACATTTAGAATCCTCTTCTTCCTGAATCAGACTCAGCACTGCAACGGTACAGTACACACTCCATGCCATATACCCACTGCCCCTTTCAGGCCATCAAGCTGGATTGTTTTCACTCCAACTGAACTGAACCCATACCAATCAACCAGAGTGCTGGAATAAATTCACACTGTGATTTAAAGAAACAAAGAAGGCATGTGCCAGTGTGTATGTTCAGAGCTGCACAGTCAGTTTTATTAGTTCTTCACAAGCAACTGTGTAATAACTTCAGCAAATTAAACACCAAAACTTTAAAAAAAAGAAGAAAAAAGAAAGAAATTCACTGAAAAGGGCATTGCAATAGATGGCAAAGGTGAGACATCAGATTGCAACATACTGACCACAAGCACAAATGATAACTGCTTTCTCAGAAGCTAAACACATCTTAGCAAGCACAGAAAACTCTAGGCTCCTAAAAAGAACAAAAATAATTTTGCTTAAAGGTTGAATATCCCCATGGCGGTGGAATGATGCCCTGCTTGTGCCCATGCCAGTGGGGGCCTCTAGCAGTGCCTTCTGGGACAGATCCCTCCTGAGGGGTGGGACCACAGGCCACCTCCCAGAAAAGGGACCTTGGGTCTGTCACCTCCAAGCTAGAATAGGCAATAAATCACCTGCTTTATTAGGGAGAAGCACTACTATTCTCCTTAACCTGTAGGATTTAAGGATGTCTTTCTGAAGCTCATTTACATGTTTAGTTTTGATTCTGCCAAGGATCCAGATGCCATAGTAACAGAATTCTTTCAGAGTTGGACACAAAAACATTTTTCTAACAGGAAAAAGCATATTTCAGTAAGCCCCAATGAGGTACAGGCTGACACCAAGACTACATTGATCTGGATCCAAGAGTACTTGTCTCCTGTTCTGAAAGCCCTATACATGCACCTGACATCAGCTCAGTCCCAGATGGTCTTATGCTGTGTTACAGCCATGAAGACAGTGAGTGTCATGCTAGAATTGTAAATATCAACCTGACTCCTTTTGACTGAGAAGGGTGATCACACACATTTCTGTAAATTTATCTCCCATTACTGTAAAACAGAACGCAAATAATACTTTATCTCAAAACAAGGGAAATTAATCTTAGCCCATGATTGAGCTTCTGGATAAAGAGCAGGTCAAGCAACCTTCTTAATTCACATACTGTAAAAAAAAAAAGAAAAAGAAAAAAAGAGAAAGAAAAGAAGGAAAACAAAACACTTGATACCCTCTTAACAGCAGCAAAAGGTGCAAAACAGGAATTGTTCTTACTGTCTTTTACTGTCTCCTACTACCATTTGTTTCTTTTTGTTGTTTGTCATTTCTTTGGTTTTCGTTTTTTTATTCCAGTGCATGAGAAAGATCTTTCAGCCAAAAGAAGGTTGAGATGGAAGAAGTAGGTTGCAACTCATTGCTGTACTTTTGTGCTCCATATAACCTTCCCAGGAAATATCTCTTTCATGGAAATGGATTAATGACATCCAATTTTGGCAGTTGCAAGAAATTCAGGTTGTTATAGCAGTATTTACAGAAATTCTTGTAGAGAAACTCCTTGAATTCCAAAAACAAAGTCAGAGAAGAGAACAAACACCTACATATTTGCATGGGAAGCCTAACTTTCTCTCACAAGCTCAAACTGCTCTTTGATTAGACTTTACAAGATCCGAAGACTTCCCAGTCTCCCTATGCCACCCAAACCCTGCATCTGTGCTTCATGAAATAACTTGAAGAATGGACTTGAAGAAAGCATGACATTGTTCCTCTTCTTTTTGCATTTTTTTTGAGGCCATAAACTGAAATAATTACTGGTGAGCCATGTTCATATGACAATATATTCCAGATAGATAGCAAACTAAGGTGCACTTAAATCAGTGACTCCATTTTTATTCCTGATACTAAGAAGGCAAAGCCAGAAGAACAAATTACTTCTTTTTGCAAGGTGGATAATGGAAATAAATCTACATCTACTCCCACCTCAACTGCCAGCAGCAGCTACATTCCAATAGAAGGGGGAAACTGACAGCTTAGCAAGGGAGACATGCAGAAAAATACTGCAGATAAATTTTTTAACAAGAATTGAAGTTACTAATACCTAAGAATATATAACCATCTATCTTCTTTTAAACCAATTTTTTATATGTGCATTAGGCATTAAACAGTATTTCCTGTAGGCTGAAGCAACAGGAAGGAAGGCAGGCTGTTAACTTTGTATTTAAATTACCTCACAGATGCTTAAATATTGTAGTGGTGAAGGCTAGATGAAAGTTTCTCTTGTTTAGACTACCTATTAAAAACCAGTAGAGAGAGAGAAATTATCAGCTAGAAGATGCTTTTGGAGAAAGATGCCTGAATGTTACGCAAAGGTACTGAACAAAATGGCTGGAAAGAAAAAGCACTATGCATTGAAAACTGGAAAATAAAAACCCCCAAAATAGAACTAAAGATAAAATGATGACTGGGTCTAGTACTAAAGAGGCTCATGATGAAACAGATCGATAAAGCTACCGGGTCCTAATTTCTCAATTTCAGTAGAAATTAGGCATAACTAGGAAGAAAAAATTAAACCTCTCCCTTTAATGTTTAATATCATCAATTATTAAGAATATACAATTTTCAAAACTCATTCATGATGAAAAAATGGGTTTATAACAATAGTAGAAAACATTATGTTTGAAGCCTGAATAAAATTTTAATATACGTCTATAGCACATATCGTAATTGTTTCTGACTGCAAATGTGATGAGTATCACAAACATTGTTTTGGAAGAGAAGAAGAAATCTCAGGACAATTCCAGCCCTCTATTAGATGTTTTTGCCATATTAACCATTGTTAATACAGGAGGAATACTGAAACATATTTACCAGCTTTTAGACATTCATTTCCAAGATGTTAAATAGCAAATTTCTTGATCAACGTCTATTTCAAGGACTTGTGGTATTAGTCTGCATTTTTTAGCAAAGGCAATTACTGGCCCAAAGATGGAGTTCTTCAGCATCAATGAAAAGTGTGACAGCTTCAGAGAGAGGATCTAAAAGGGAACAATTTTGGAGGTAAAAATAATGGGAAAGAGATTAGAAGGACCAGATCAGTGTCTGATAATATAAAAAATATATATTCATATGCGAGGTTATCCAAAAAAAGGCCATAGCAAAGCTGTCATGGACAGTTTGAGTTCAAGTTAACCCATATCCTGCAACACTTGCAAATGCCTTATAACTGATGGCAATGAATTTTGGTTTTCACACTAGCATTACAAACTAACATTAAAATCAAAATGGGAAAACACACCAAGCCTTTCAGGCTGTGTTCCTGGGCAGGCAAGTCTGAATGCTTATGCTTGGTTCCACCTTGTATTCATCCCAACACTGAGAATTCAGTACATCTTTTATTTATAGTCTACACTGAGGCTTTGCAAGGAATGTTTTCTTTCCAGTGTTGGGCAAGGATTTCTTTTCTTCCTGTCTGGTATGCTTTACAATGGACATGTGTGCTAAAAAGTTGTAATATGAAAACACTACTACTATTTATAAAAACATGTTTGACATCTGCATCACAGGGATTCAGAAGGGATTGATCCTGTTATAAAAATCTTTATACAAGCAGGATGGTATCTGGAACGACTGAGCCAGAAAGATCACATTACTTCTCCTTTCAAAATCTATTTTATACAGCAATTTTCTAGACCCTCCATTAAGGAAGCCTTCATAATATTTACTAATTGTCCCTTTTAGCCCAGCTTTACAAAAACCACTTCAGTCATATAACTGGAACAGTATGTGTAAGAAAGCTATTCTCATTATCAGCCTTTACCTGGTCAAGCTCTCAGCTTCAAATTCTTGCTCTGATGATTTTTTTTCTTAATCTCATTAAGCAGAGTAATTTAAGAGTCAAACACATAAGTGAAAAACACTTTCTGTTGTTACAGCATGCTTTTTACCACTCAACCTTCCATTATCCAGAGTGTTACAGCACAATAAAGCAAGGCTGACTAAATTAAAATTTGGATTTTTTTGTTGTTTTATTCTTCATAATTTAAAATTATTTTTATAATTTTATCTGTGGTCCACAAATTACTTTTCTGAGCAGCAAAAGGATGCTGAAAGGATGCCATTTATGGAAAGGATGGCAAACTGTCACATGGTTGTTGTATAGTTCATTCTGAGGATACCTTGTACCTATAATCTGCATTTTACTCCTATGTACTTCAGGCACCCTTGCCTGTCTCCATCCCCCTTCATTCCAGACCTCCCATGTTTTTGTATGACATGGTATCACTTGAAATGCTGAACGAGGCACTGGGCATTTGATTAACATAATCTTTTTGATGTAACCCCAAAACTGTCTTCTGGGCTACCTGCTGCATCAATTTAAAACTGGATTTGTGTATTACACCACCTAGAAACTGCAAATAGAAATTCTATGTGAGTACTTCTGCTATTTTTATCACCAAGTGCACAAAACCTTGAAACAGAGCTCCTCAAAAATTTTTATGTCAATTAGAACAGTAAAAAAAAGAAGAGAAAACAAAGCACACTCAGAGCCAAATTTCACCCTCTTCGACGATGTCTTGTTTAGTACTATGAGTGAAAACTGATCTAGAAGCCAAAAAATGTATTCAGTAATGAAAAAAATTAAATAAAACCCCAAGTTTGTAATTACTTGTCATGATCAAAACATCCTGTTCAGTTCCATGCAGTAAATGGGTTATCATTCCTACACAGCACATGAAAGGGTTAGCCTAAAAAGGTTCCCTGAAAGGATAAGGGGTTTCAGTATAAAACCCCTATATAAAGCTATCTAGACTTACCAGTATCATCATCCACTGTCCCAAAGAAAAGGAAAAAAATGTATATTTCCCTGAAAGTATTCTCATAAGACTACTTTCAAACAATAGCATAATTGATGGATGTTTATGGTAATACCTCCTTATAGACAAGTTTATTTCTTTTACAGCTTTATCTAGCATGTAGTAGTTCATGTATACATGGACTTCATCTTTTATGCACCCATAAAACAACCGACAGTATCAGACTATGTGATAAATGTATCATCCCAAGTAAAATCACCTCTTCTTCCTCTAATGTATGTATATCAAGACCTATTCCAGCAGCAGAGAACACTGAGCCATTTTTAATGGCTCTTTTTCTCAAACTCTTCTCCCTCCTTCATTCACTGTTTAAAAATCTCTCACCTTTTTAAAGCACAGAACTTCCGTATAATTACACTCGCTCAAAGCTCATAATAGGAGCTCAAACCTGGGGTGGGAATAGTTTCACTGCAGCATGACTTTAAGGCATTTCCATTAAAATAACAGTTGGTGAAATAACCACTGTGACTTGTATTAAGCATTAAAAGAAGGAACATTTCACCATGTTTATTATGTACTGTTCAATATTTCATTTCTCCATCAGCACCCTCTTAGCTGCCTATGAAGATGGCAGCTGTACCCACAGGCCTGTTGACTTTCTTGATGATGACCACTACTGTTATTTTAAAACAGAAATTGTCTGAAAACAATCTGAATTCTCCATAAAAAACTTGAGTTGAAACTTTCATTAAAATACAAGTGTTATGAGGCTCCAGACATGGTAATATGAGAGATGACCATGTCAAAACATTTCAAAGATCTCTCAACATCAGATGACCACTGATTTTAGTTAAGTTCATATTTATGCTCTTCTGAAATATATTTATAAGCCAAACAAAATTTCAATAGAAAGTTCAGAACATAAATTTGGGTGATGAGGGCTGTATCTGGGTAGAAAAATAAGGGCAGAGAATTTAATCTGCTCTCTCTCCATCACATGTGCTGTCTATTCTTATCTTTCACCCCTTACTTCAATTCTGTATCTCCTCCTTCCTCTTGTTTTTACCTTTGTATTTCCCTTGCCACACACGGACTCCTTTTCTACCTCTCTGTCCTGCCTTCCACCTTGCCTTCTTATTTCTTTCATCACTGTCACAACAAATGAAATTTCCCAATCTAGAGGTCATCTTTGATATCTGAAAATCAGAAGCGCAGCAGCAGCCTGTACCTTGACTAATCTATACCTTGTGACTTAAATGTGTGTTTTCCAAACCATATGTTCCAGATTTACAGAAGCCGCTAAGGCCAATAAGTCTGCAGAGATTTGATTGTTTAGGTAGATTTCATGCAGACTGAGGGAACTAGACAGAACTAGAGAACATAATGCAATACTTTTGCATAACAGACTTGGGATAAACCATGGGATATACATGTATTAAACCAAGCTTAACTTCCTGACAGATGCAAGAAGCACCTCTGTGCAGGTTACAAACACTAGGTCATTATGCTGTAGGAGTACATTCTAAAAACACATACTCTCCTAGTGTCCAGAGATTAATCTTTATTCTGTTCACCAAGCAGGGAAATAAATTGTTTTTTCCATTCACTTAAAATGTATAAACAGGAGTAAACACAGGGAACGAAAAATACAAGGTTTCTTTGGGAAACTGAAATGAAGTCAGCAAGTGAAACAATACGCCTAGAGAGTTCCTGAGGAAGCAAGTTTTCCTTTGAAACAGATATGATATAAGCAAAAAACTGAGAGTTGCTGTGCAAATGTTAGTACTGACACTGCTTACAGGTTATAACTCCTAATGCAATCACCACAAACCCACGCCAGCGAAATTTTATGTCTTCCTATATGCACTGAATTAATGCTGTTCTCCTTTTCCAAGCTGAACAGTCAGCCAAAATCACCTCTACATTGTCTCCTTAGTGAAAAAGCTGAAGACAAATTCAAATATTTTTGGTACAGTTATACTACTTTTCTGTCCATAACTCTTTGGAATTTTCTCCTGCTTCTCTTCAATACACAAACTTTAACAAAATATTAGCCAGCAGAGACACCTCCACTCATGCATGCTTAATTTTGAGCATGGATGCATAAATACTTTTGAGTGGAGGCTGCTATAATTTCAACTAAGTTATTAATTTAAACATACTTATTTTTTTAAAAAGTGGTTATGTCAAAAGTATTCCTTTCATCTACAATCACAAGTAGATGCACGTCAGAGAGGGAACCATACTCCTTACTACAAAGGCTACTAAATGGTACATATTACAAGTTCACATTTCTAGTTGCTTATAATTTTCTCAAACTAAGTTTTTTGATGGCAAATCTCTCAACTTGACTAAAACATCTGTGTCAGATTAAGGAACTAAAAAAAACCAAAAAAGCCACAAACAATAGCCAACTTGCTTGGGTTAACTTTCTAAAATAACTGCTAGCACAAAGAAAATATTTTAGTTTGCTCCTGTCAAAAACACTGGAAACCATTATTTCAAAAATCTGCATTATTCTGAAGACTTACAGCAAGGATAGAAAGCTTTGTGGTTTTGTGACTGTGTACACTAGTAGAAAAGTGCAGCCCGTAGCCAACCCCTGACCAAGGCCTACTGGATGAGTGAGGCACCCAATTCACGCAGCTGAATTCTTCTCCTTCCCAGAATCTGTCTTCTTCCCAAACACCCATCCTGAACAGTTATTTACACACATTATTTACCCTTCACTCACGTTATTCTCTGAATGACAGCAGGCATAGTCTAGAAAATTGCCAAGAGATATGGCCCAAAGCCTTGCCAAGGAGTGCTCCAACAATGCCATGCTCACAATGGTCTGCAGCTGGAAACTTGTCTCTTCTAAATTGCATCCACAGTAAGGCTGCTCCAGCCTGGGTCTAATCAGGTTTGTCCTTATAAATACAAATAATGTTTTATTTCTTTCTGTATTTCAAAAGAGTGACTGTAGAAATGATTAAAACTTCATTTCTAAGGTTGGCTAAGTACATATCAGATGGCAGTGCTTTCAGCCATTACCCATCGTACCCCAGATTTCAGTTTGAATATACACATTTATAAGAAATTCACATGCTTTTCTATATGGCCCCTGATTTAATGATATCCCACTATGAACCATATGTATTTTTATACTGCTCTCTTGCTCTCACTGACCCCTTCCACTGCTCTAATCTACCTGTTATCTACACACAATAGACTTACAGGAAAGTTACAAACTAATCAGTGCTTTCTGGTTTTCTTTAATTTCAGGAAGAAAACCATAAAAAAGCTTAACAGAACTGGTGAAGTACCATTTGACATCACAAAGCTGGCACAAATGTAGTTGTGTGCAAAGTTTTTTCTGATGCTCTCGTTTCTACAATTTACCTATTGTTTCAAAATTTCTATCAACAGTACATCTGTAAAGCACTTCAGATTGAATAAATGAACTAAAATAAAGACATGCCTTTAAAATTGGTATTGTAATGTAGAATATGTACGTTTTATACCTACACAGTGATCTCATATTATTTAGGTGCAATCCGTGGGTTAAGCTGAGATACACACTTGCATTTTCTAGCTCAAGTTTTCAAAGAAGGAACTCAAAGCAACCAACACACCAACAGAAGCACACGGGGGAGGAGAGGGACAGCTGTAGTATTTTCCTGTTAAAATACACCACTATCTGAGAAAGACACCAAAACAAACTGAAGTAAAACAAAACAAAAGAAAAATAAACAGAGTCTATGTAGTGCCAAATTATACATACAGCACTGCAATTTTTGAGTTTAAAGAACAGCAATGTTACCTCTAAAAACTCCTCTACTAATTTATATTAAGGCTAGATGAAATACTAATTTTTAGCTACAGCAAATATTTTAAAACAGCTGTTACAAATTACATGGGTTATTACCCACCAAAGTAAGTTGCAAATCAACATGTAAGTGGTAACATCAAAAGAAAAGCATAGTCACTGTAAAAAGAACAAATACTTTACTGAACATCTTCACATTTTGCAGACACAGTATAATAAATCTTAATATGTGCTTCAGACTTGTTAAAAGTTAGACAAATTTTCTAAAATGGGGCTCATTTTTATGTATATGTCCTATTCAATTTAGTAATTGCTATTAGTATTAGTAGGAATTAGTTGTTGTAACTGATTAATGCTAATACACCCATGCAGGACAACTAATGTATTTTTTAAAACAAACAAACAAATCAAATAGAAGCCCTAAAAAACATTCCCAAATTAAACTGTGAGTTCTGAAGGGGATAATCTAAATATTCTGAACATAAAGAATATCTCTTCTGAGGTCACCTTAACTCCAGGTGCCAATTCAAAACTATGACACCAATACAACAAAGTTCTCCCTCCAGACAAGGTAACTGGTAGCTTTTACCTGTATGTGGTTTCTGCATCTGAGATAATGGACACAGCAGAGATCTGAATAGACTTTAATTCAAGGTTCACGTGTAACTCTTAATCCCGAGTACAGGGTTTTTTTCTTTTTAACACAGCTTATGCCTCATCTCATCATTTCTGAAACAGGATAATGCTCATGTACCTTCCAAAATACATTTCAAGGACAAAACTAATACTGACAAAGAGTTCAACTGCAGTGCTTGTAGGTATTTAGAAGTATTCAGTGGGGAAAAAATAGGTTTGGAGCATTTGGAGTGAGAGCTCAACAATGCTGTTTGAATTAATTAAGGAACACTGTCAGTTTGACATTTCAAGTGTAGTGCTTTACCAAAGAAAAGATACCACCACCAGGTCTGACCTCTTTCACAGGGGTTTTCATTTTACATTTGTTCATCACCTTTACAAATTTCTTGCCCTCTCCTAAGGATGCAAACAGGATAAATCGGCTATACAGAAGCAGTTTAATCATTCATAAAGGCAAAAGGAAAAATTAAATTTAAAAAATTTGCCCCAAACTTAAGTTCTTAAGAATTGCTACTTCTAGAAACAGAAAGCAAAAGCATAAAAGAAATATGCTTTTAAATTGGTATTTAAACCCATTAAACAAATATTTGAATACTTTATGCCTCCAGTTATTTACAAAAGGCTGAGTGGATGCATTGTTACCTTAAAAGAATATATTCAGGGAAGACATAAAATTTGAATTTAAAATACACACTCCTGCACAATGCACATACACAAGCACACTGTTAGTAATCATTTACTATGAGTTACTTCTTATTAACCTTCATATGGCTTCACAAATATTTTCTTTTTTTTTTCTTTTAATTAATAATTATTTGAACAGACAGGAATTACAAATCATAATACAATTAAACAGTCAAAATATATTAAGCTTAAAAATGTGGTATTTTAAAGGGTTTTTGTCAAACAAGTAAATCAATTAGTCAAACTAAGAGATTCTAGCATGTCCCTTAATGAGAATATTGACAATAACGGCTTTCCCTCTTCACAATCACAACAAAAAGACTGTCAAAAGAATCTTGATTACAGGTATTCATTTGAAAAGCTTAGAAAGCTTCTTAAAGCACCCTGTAAAGTTACAGGTATTTAACAAGTACATACTAATAAATAAAACTACATTTCTGCACTTCCCTCCATACAACATTCCAGTTCTCCATTTATCAATGAGATTGTTTGGTGTTATAATAGTTAATGTTTGAAAAAACACATCTAGTGTTAGTGAATTAAGATAATAAATACGTTTTTTCTTCCATACTATAACCATTTCAGTTTTCAAAGACAGCAAATTTTCAAACTTCTACAAATGTCACAATCAGCATTAGAGTTTTAAATTGCCACATAAAGCTGCGGAATCTGATTGACAGATTCAATTTCTCATTAAATACATGAGGGTATAGCTGCAAAGAACAGATGAAAAGAATGGTGACTGTCTTATGGGGTAACACGAAGCATTTTGAAAACTTACCCAGTTCTTAAACGCCTACTTGTTTATCTACATTTCCTGATAAAATGCACAAAACACATCATTTTAGATGCACTGATATTCAACAAGCAAACAACTGCCTCCTGTACTCTGCTAAGTAAATCTACCTCCAGCACGACTCGGAGGGATGACTGCTTTGATGATCTGATGAGATACGCTTCAACTTCAACCTATCCTCAAAAAAAATAAGATAAAGATGCTTGGATGCTTTCCTCTTCCCCATCTAACCGTATTGACTGACCCTTCAGTCAGCCTGCTCATGGAACAAAGGCAAAGCACTACGCACTCTTCAGAGAGAGCTCCTACCAGTCCCATAACCCACACCAGCAGATAGATTGACACAGTCTCTAAATAAAACCTGTCAGCCACACAAAGATAAGGTGTCATTAGCTGCGTGCAGATCGGTGTTACCTTCAAACACAAAGATACTGCATATGTTCTTTGCTGTCACAGCAACACTTGTTCCACAGGCCCTTCTAAATGCAGAAAATTTCACCCTGGCTTTCAGGAAGAAATCTTTAGATTGTGCTCTACTTTTTAAAACATATATAAGTACATCTACGTAAAATGCTTAATCAAGTGCATGAATACAGCAACATGCCCATGAGAGGTGTTTTCTAAGGTAGACATACCCCTGTACTAATTACAGAATGCAGATTTGCTCTCTTCTGCTCTTATAAAACGGAAACATATAGATCTTTGCTAGACTGTTACAAGCGATGCAGCTGGTGCTACCTGTATGCCAAATACCCAGCACCGCCGAACAAGGGAAAGCCCGGGAGGTTAAAGTTTGCCGCGGGATACGGGAAACCTCCCGCGGGCTCCGCTGTTTGGCGTCAGCGCAGGCGGTCCCTGCCCGCGGTGCCGCCGCTGCCCGTGTCCACGTACCGAGGCCAGCGCGCTCCCGCCGCCCCTGCGACCCCCAGGCTCCTCACACGGCGAGCGGCCCGGGCCGGGACCCCCATCCCTCCGGCCGCGCACCTGAGCCCGGGCGGCTGCGGGAGCCCCCCCGCCCCCACCCCCGGAGCCGGCGAGGCGGGGGAGCCTTACCCGGGAACTGCTGCGGCGGCGGCGGCGGCGGCGGCTGCTCGTCCTCGCCGCTCTCGGAGTCGGTCTGCATGGGCTCCTCGGCGAAGTTGACCCCGCGGGCGTCGGGGGGACCCCGGCGCGGCGGCTGGGTGCCCCTGTCATGGCCGGTGCCCGCTCTGCGGCCGCTCGGCTCCTTCTCCGCCGCCGCCTTGGCCGTCGCCGCCTCCTCCTTGAGGCGCCCGAAGTACTGGAGGGCGAACTCCAGCAGGTCTCCGGGCTGGCTCCGCAGCACCTCTACCGTGAAGCCCTGCAGCAGCTCCGTCAGCCCCGCCGGGATGGAGATGCTCATGCCGGGGCCGGCCGGGGGGGGCACAGCCCGGCCAGGAAGGGGGAGGGAGAGGGGAAGGAGAGAGGAGAAGGAGGAGGAGGAGGAGGAGGAGGAGGAGAAGGGGGAGAGAGCCCGGGGCCGGGGGTCGGCGGCCCGGGGGACGAGGCGCGCCCGGCGGATCGCCCGTGGGCAGCGGGAAGGGGCGGGCGGCGGCGCAGGTGGGAGCGGGCGGGGGGCGGGCCCGCGGGGGGCAGCGGCTCTGGCAGCCTCGGCGGCGGCGCCTCCTCCCCCCGCGCCGGGGGAACCTCGCGCACATGTGACCCGGGAAACCATGACAACCTCCCGCCGGGGACTGCGGCCGCCGCGCCCCGCCCTGCCCGCCACTGCGCGGGAGCCGGCGGGGCGGCGCGGAGGGGACGGCGGGGCAGCGCAGGGCAGCTCTGCCCCCGCACGGGCTACCCTGCCGGGGCACGGCCTCGCCGGGCACCGCGGCCCCCCGCCACCCCGGGGCTCCCGGGCACCCAAGCCTTGAGCGCCTTCTCCCTGCGGAGGCGTCCAGGCGTCCGCGCTGGCGACCAGCGGGGATTCCTGATGAGCGGACATGTCCCCGCTCAGGGAAGGACCGCAGTGCATGTAACATTTCATAGCCGATTACTGCTGTGCTTTTTCACGGCCATGCACCACCTTAAAGCTCTTCTCCGCATCATTCATACATACGCATAGATGTGCTATCTACTTATATTCATCTACATCATTTAGGATGGGAGGGGTGCTGTGGTGCTAGCAAGAACATCCTATTTGTCAGCTGGTTGTTTCAGGTCCACAAAAAAAAAAATAGCTGGAGAAAGAAACAATTGTTAAAAAATGGGGGAGAAGTCCAATTTAAACACTGCTGAGTGCCAACGCTCAGCATAGACACTCTTCCAAGCCATGCTGCAGAGACTACTTAGCACAGTGGTAAGTGGGTGCTGCTTGTCATCACCAGGAAGCTTAAATGTTTTAAGTAGAGTAAGTAGCAATTACGGGTGCCATGTTTTTCAATGCTTCACTAAATACTTCTTGAAAGTGAGGTCTGTTGAACACATGAAAACTGCATCCCCCCCTGGTTTGTAATCGCCTCTGAATGTTGGCCAGCGTTTTGGGGTTCCAGAAAGATCTGTTGGAGTCTTATTTTTTGTGCTGCAAGCAAATTAACTGCTAAAACGTCTAAGGCTGGGACAACATGGCTGTTAGATAATTGATTTCATTAAACATTCAGCATTAGTCAAATGGCCTTGCAAGGAGCTTCATAAGGGCTTAGGGTAAGATCAGCAGTCAAAATCTGAGTTTGCAGTAGCAAGATACTGAAAGACTTGACCTCAAAAAAATAATGTGACAGCAAAATACAGCAATCTCTATGACAGTTTTCACACAGATAGGGATCTCAAAGCCAGTCTTAAACTGAGTTAATTTCCAAGTAGAACCCAACTCTCCTTGTGTGTGTATTTTCAAATGGAGCTTGGTTCACAAGTTGGATCTTCAAAGTGTTATAGACCAGGCAAATTAGTGAAGCGAGTAAACCATACCTGCGTGGGTGATATTGCTGCCCTGTAGCAGGCAGGAGACACCTCTGCTAGTGAAGCTGTGGAATACCTTCGAGCAACATCTCGTGGCTTCATTTTACTGTGCAGGAAAAGCCTACAGCTAGCCACTAGTACTTAATTGAAGTTAAATTCACTGTTGTATAGCACTGTCCTGCTGGAGGAACCTCTTCAAGGTCAAGCTAAGTCATCAGGGGGCAGACCACGAGTTCTCTCTGGACTGCAGAAGATTGCTCTGTCATCAGGCTCTAAGAACTGCTGCAGTGTCCAGGGGGCTCCCAGCCTTGCCAGCACACCCACACTTCATGCCATGCCCCAGTTTTGGCACACCCTGACCACAGCTGCCTGTTGGAAGCACTGCTGGTGCAGCATGGAGCCACATACATTAAAATGGTTGAGAATCAAGTGCAGCAGGAGAGCTGACACCTGTACATCATGGACAGCTGCATAGCTTAGTCTCTCTGGAGGGTGGGTTAGCTTAGAAATGCCAGATTGGCTCATTCACAAGTTTTGGAGCTTAAAAACCTTCTCACACCACTGAGAGGGTTGATGTGATTGTGACCAGGCTGAGAGATACCTAAGCTTTGAGGAAGCCCCCAGGAAGGGAAGTGTTAGTAATTAGTGCCTTCCAGGCACTAGGTGTTCTGTGAGCATATAATATTCCATTTAATGGAGTCTTTCAGGATTAGAAGGGTTGTCACCCCTGAGGTTTTGTCCTAGCCAGACAAGGCAGTCTTTTTTTTCTAGGAATTTACTAGCAGCATAGTGTCTTTTGCCATCTAATCAAGGACTCCCCTAGTTTGTCAGAGTCCCATCCTCCCAGATGTAAAATGAGATCACTTCTCTGAGGACATCCTCAAGATCCAGCCTTTGATGTTTCTATGCAAAACTGGGATAATTTGAATAAGAGATTCCTAGGTGGCAGAACTCTAAAGAATGCTTCTTTTAAAAAAGAATTTCAAAACAGCCCAAAATGTTTGTGCCCAGGGAAACTTATCCTGAATTTTGTGTATCTCAAAGGATGGCAGCAAACTTTGTAGTTCAAGTTGGTGTCATCTGGTTTCCTCAGATGCTTTCTGTTCTGAAGACCTTGTATTGATATTTAAATTGCTTTTAAATCCTCATAAGGAGGACAGCTGTCAAAAATATGTTATGTCTAGCAGAGTGAACAGTTAGATAGAGTATTGGTTCACACCTCTCCAATGAGTTTTATTAGTTGCTACTAATTTTTGTGTGCCATTCTAGTTCAGCTGTAAATATCTTCCTGAAATGAAAGAGAATATACAACCTACAGAAATCCTTCTGTACTGAAAAAGGATTGGGCAGAATATTCCCCTCACAATTCCCAAGGAAATAATCGAAAGACTTAGTTGTCTCCTCTCCTCCCAGCCAACAGATGCACTTTTCATAACACACTGCTCATCTGCTTTGCATGTCATTCTTGTCCCTTCACCTGGTTTGCAGCAGTGAAAAATGGGGAGATTAGAGCTAACAGGGGAGAAATAGCAAGCACTGTGCCTCCCAAGGACAGTTCCAGACAGCATGCTTCAGACAGTGGTTGGGAATACTTTGTCAGAGCTCAGAGAATGAGACCTTTTCTGATCACGTGGAGAACAATGAACAGAGTGCAAAGGGAAGAGTCAGACTTTCAAGACTTGTCTTTACCAGGGTAAATGCAAATTTAGTAAATTTAGTAAACTTTGCCTGTCAAAGTCCATCCAACATCCAACTATAAGCCTTTTTTTTCTGCCAGCTTTCAATGTTTTGCCTGAGAGGAACACTCTTCTCCAGTCCTTCTGAAGACATGCTCTCAAACAGCCATCTCCTGATGAGCCCGGGCTAAGCCTGCAATGCCGTAGGTGCCGTGCAGAGGGGCAGAAGTGTGCACTGAACATCAGGGGTGTAGGCCAGGGTAAAGCCCTCTCTCCCCTGTGGAAAGTTAACTTTAGCAAGCACACTAGTGGAGTACAGGCTTTTAAATCCTGCTCTTTGTTACGGTGTTGCAGGCAAGAGGGACTGTTATTACTGCGTCCTTGGAGCAGCTGCACAGCTAGCAGAGAAAGGGATCCTGATCTCATCATCTGTAATGGTCTCTCTCAATTTGGCAGCCTCGTAATTCCCAACAGTGGTTCTCCATGGAAAGAGTTCGTATTGTTGTCTTGGGACAATTGTACTGGAGAAACACAGGGCAAAGCCTGGCCCTCTACCTAAGGCAGCATAGTAGGAAAAGACTGTTGCTCCCTGTATTTCCTGCGTTTGAAAGATCATTGGTTTGTGTTATCTTAAATCTTTTGTCCAGGCTTTTGAAATTTTAAATGCAGATGCACTTTGCATACTGCATGACTAAAAAGCTGCTGCTCAGAAGGCACCTGCAAATCCCTACATGTTTTATACTTACTTCAAAATCTCTTCAGTTATATGGTAATGTTTTTCTAGCTGGCTCTTGATCAAGTGACAGCTGGTTTGTAAGTTTGGAACAACCACAGTTCATAAGAATAATCATGTACCAATTTCTGATCTTCCAAAATACCTTTAAAATGTTACATGTATTGACTTTCTTTTTGTCCTTCTCAAGTTCTTCTGGCTTACTAGGCAAATCTGGCTCACATAATTTTTTTACTGTTTTTTAATGGCAATCATTCAGCCATGAATTTGCCAGCAATAACAAAACTTGCAGTTGTGCAGATCCATAGTTTCACACCTTCCTGTTCTCATTAGAATGATATGTCACCATTATTGTATTACAAAATCCATTACCAAACCCAAATCTATTTATCAGAAAAATGTTTGGTTCCATAAACAATATGAGAAATTAGTGCCTATAATGTCTTAATCAAGTTTGAACACATTCTTCATTATTCTTCCTTCAATTGAATCTACTCCGTCTCATACTCTTTGCTCTACCTGTGCTTGTTGTTCTGTGGATTCAACTTAACTCCTCCCCTGCCTACTGTAAATCTAGAATGGCAAGAACCAAGTAGCCATTTACATACTGAAGTAAAATCATTATTTATGCCAATGAGGGTTTTCTCTGAGAAACAGAAAGCCCAAGTTCAAAACCTGGATGGAAGGAATCCACCTGAAGAAACAGAATAGCACCAAGGCAGTACAAATGAAGTACACCCTGCCATTTTCAGTACCAATTCACCATCAGTTTAACTAGAAATACAGTTTGAGGAGTTTCCTCCCACAAAAGGGCACCTGCTAACCGTGGAACAAGTGTTCATTTAGTCTCCCTTGTATCACCTTTTTGGCACTTGTAGTGCTATGTAGTCAGTGAAATTAAATGTCTGATTAGTGCTGAGATGAATCATCATGCTGTCAGGGAGAAGAGAGCAGAAGTGGTGGCTCAGGAGGAGGAGTATCAGATTATCCGCAATTCAAATTCAAGTTGGCTTACGCTGGTCCTGAATCCAAGTCTTCCATCCACCTCATCTACTGAAATAATATGTTCAAAAGAATTGAAGAGTATCACATATTCTAAACTCAAGTCCCTTGCTTTTCCACTCACCCTAGTCCTTTTTAACCCCAAACTGTATTTTCCAGGGAGTATGAGCTTTGTGACTTATTGCAAGCTCTGTTTACAAGTGTTACTATTCAGTAAATGCACAGCTGTTGATTTCCATTGAAATCTGTTGTTTGTAGTCCTTGATATTCAGAAGCTACAGGATACTGTCTCTTAGAAAAGTGCTTCTTTTTATGTGCCTCAATTTGGGCTCTCATAATCACCTGTAATTTCAGAAAAGTGTGACTAGAGTTTCTAAAGTCAATATAGTGAGTGCTGAATGTGTCATTAGAAGTAAACCTTCTTGTCTTAAAAGCAATGAAATAAAATGACAGTGTAGATGTAGCAGACTTCATCTATTTTGAGGATCTTACTTCGTTTGATGCCCTACTCTTTTTATAAAAATGGCATTATATACTGTCAAGACAACCTGTTAAATGGCTAACAGAGACATCTCTCCAAATAGCTGACAACAGAAAATCATCATCAGATGGAAAAGTTCCCCAGGAATTGACAGTAGGCTGCTTCTGTTCAACACCTCCTGCAATCACATGGGACCAAGTATAAATGTTGCTGATGACACAAAACCCGGTAGAACAGTGACGTCACTGAGCTCAGGGAAGCATGGAGTGATCTGGATGACTTGTCCATTTAAAGAAAATCTTACTCTACAAGTTCCTTATTAAGTCATTGACTTCAGAAGAAAGAGAGCAAGATGTTTCTACAGAATGGAAGGACCTTATCATGGAAAGCAGCACTTCTAAAAGAGCTTGGGCATCAGAATGGAGAAACAGCTTGACTCCAATTTCTGCTATAATTCTGCAGAGGAAGGGGCTAACAAGATTCTTGCTTGTTTCAAGAGGGAGATAGAAAATAGGAATGGGAGATCTTCCCTCTGTCGAGCACTCCTGAGACCAGTAAAAAAAAAGGTACAGATTTAGTGTTCATATGTTCAAAAGAATATGGAGAAGTAGGTGACAAGCTGAAGGAAATGTCTTGAGGTGAAAAGACTGGGAGAGCTCTCAGCCTCATCTAAGCACTTGTTGCTATGCTCAGTAGAAGAGGCTTATATGATCTAAGTGATAAAGAATATCAGTCTATATAATCTAGTAGCACCTTTATGGAAAAGAATAACATCAGTCTTTCTTATCAGAGATGGCTCAACATCTTCTCTTGGAAAGTCAAACTCTTTCATGTCACTAGAGGAACACAAATATCCCAAAAGATGCAGTAATTCTTAGATCTTTTGAAATATGAAGCACTAGTGAAAAAATCATAATACATATATGCTTTTAAAAACCTAAAGTCACTGCCATGGATGCTTGGGTTTTATTTAAATGAAAAAGAGTGTTAGTGAATGGATAGTTTTGCTTCATTTTCCTTGAGGGAGCTGGGGAATCTGATGATTTTTGAAAAATGAACTTTCTCCCTGCAAATCTTCTTCTATTAGTCCTGAGCTTAGATATGAAATATTCAGGTCATCTACTTTGTGGCAAAAACAGGGAGCAAAGAAGTGGAAATAGCTGTTGGATGGAGAACAACCCTATAATTCCATGCCTTGCATTTCTTATTAACTGTCAGTGTTCCTAAAAAAAAAAAAAAAAGTCATTATGAGAATTAACTTCAGTTTCTTGGGAGCTAATTTCCAGAAGGAGGGAGTCAGACCTGTGGAGTCTGTAGTTCTAAGTGATATCTTCTAGGGAAGAAGCAACTTTTTCAGAGAACATTAACTATTGGCATTTTGGTTTGGATTATTTTTTGGTTTTGTGGGTTTGGATTTTATTCTGTGGGGTTGTTTTGGCTTGTCTGTTTTGTTGTTTTGTTTTGTTTTGTTTTTTCCCTGATAGATTTAATTGTTACTCATTATATTCTTGAGGAAATTATTAGTTATTCTTGGCAAGAAGAATAAAGCATCTGCATAAGTATTGATTAAAGAGGGCACATATTTCCTTTGGTTTGAAGCCTAATATAGTGGTAATGTTCCTGCAGATTTTTGTTGGTGAAAAACTGAGAATAGCGTTAGTGAGTAAAAGCACTACTCTGACCCTAGCGTGTTTCTCAGTTTGGACATCTCTGCACACCTACACACAGATGGGGTTGGGTAGGTAGACACACTGGACTGTATGACAGACACTTCAGTGTCCCAAAGGCATCAGGCAAGGTGGGTTCAGGTATTGCCTAGTCTGAGAGAGAAGACGTGCCTATAGTTGGAAGGGCTACATTTGAGAGCAGAACCTCAATTCAAACTAGCAGACCTTAAAGGACAAATGTGGATGTGCTGGAGCTGTGCACTGGAGTGTCAAGTCTCCATTTTGTCTTAGGGTGGTTTGTTTATACAAACTTGTGGATGTGCATTTGATTAAAATATAATCAAAATGTAATGACCTTTACAGATTCAGGAACAAAAAGACTGCTTTTTATCTCTCTGTAAGTGTATATGTATGCATGTATAAATGAACACACATGCATTTGTCTGTATATGACTTACTGTTTCTATTTTGGCAGAACATGAAGACCCCAACCTATTAATCTATGAATGCAGTTGACTTGCAGTGAATTAAGACTGGCTATTTAATGTAGACTTATGGATCATCAAAGAAAGTATGTGATTATTTTTTATACTTTTATAAGGAACAGAAATATTTACATTTTTAAAGTACAATTCATAATTGCACCACCCTTACAATATTCCGACTTTAGCCCCAGGAGTGGAATATGAACTGTGCCAGACATGCATTCCCATGAGTTTTTATCGTTGTTTTCGACACAATCTATTTTTATTCAGTTCTATGGGAAATGCACACACTTTGTGCAGTTGCCAGAATGTAATTTCCCAATGCCCCTTATTTATTTCAAAGTGTGCTTTTTTTGGATTCAAGTGCTTTTGCAACAGCACTTTTTCACATTTTATCATGTAAGTACTCCTTGCTCATACTGAACCCATTTGGTGAGGACAATATGTGGAGCTGAAAGGGCAGCCACATAAACTAGCAGAAACCTCCCACACTGGCCATAGTGGTTGGTTCTCCTTCCTTTTTCAGAGTCTCCCATTAATTGTGTTCACTCCACCTAAGGGCTGCATGCAGGGAGCTGGGGGCAGAATTCTTGCTTTGTTCAGGTTCTGCTGGGTGTATCAGAGCCCAGCGGTTGTTGGGGAGAGGGTGCTGGCCTGCTGAAATCCCTCTCTTTGGGCCTACCCTGCAGGACAATTTGGAGGCTGCCCAAATCCACAGCAGGTTAATCCTTAGGGACCATCTAGGAGTTGGGACTAGCCGGAATGGATCAAGCTTCAGCCTGGTTCACAACACAACCATTGCCTAAGGAGCAATGGAGAGGTTCAAGATGATGATGTACAGATCAGATTTTGCTGTAGAACCTGCCCCAAAAGGACAACTTACCTCTGTGAGGACACGGTCCTTAGTCAACATGTCCACTAAAATTTGCATGGTGCTTTCCGGATCAGCATAATTTTCTGTCCTAAGGTCACTTTGACTTGATAGACTTTTTTTAAAGGGTTCATTTTTGTGTCGAAATCAACTTGACAATGTCCTCACATTCCTACAAACCATCCTGTTAGGTAATTGCCATAAGGCCTGGTCAAGGGCTCTCATGTTCAGACACAGTTGCAGTTCTAGGCCACTCCTTTATAAAGTGCCACTGACACTTTGCATATAAATAGGGCACCACTGAAGAAGACCTCTCCAAAACTCCCTTGCAGTGCTGCTTAAAGGACATTTTAATACTTGCCCCAACCCTGACTTATCTGCAGTAAAACATCACAGACCCTGCACCATAACATCTGCATAAATAAGTGCCCTACTCTTATCTCACAGCATTCTCCAATAAAGCCTTCAGACAAATAGGGAAAGGAAGAAATGTGGTCTTGAGACCAGGCACTGAGGTCAGTAGTCCTTCCTACTTCTGCTGTATCTGCCCCAATTTATACCTGGCAGCTCAAATGTGAGTTTGTTCCTGGAGGTTTGGCCTGACTGCTTGCAGAGAGGGTTGGTAACCCCTTGTAACACATAGAGCAAGGATCCAGGGTCAGGGTGCTTCCCTTGCCCTGTGGATTTCTCCATCATCCTCCTGCCATCTAGATGACGGCACAGCTTTGTCCTGCAGGGACTTGGACAAGGAGCAGATGGGTTTGGTAGCAGCTGGCAAGGCACATGGACTACTGAGATGCAGGAAGGTGAGAAGGTTCTCCATGGGTCTGAGCTCACGATTAAACCTTGAAACTATGGTCCATTGCTGGCAATGAGTCAGGGAGAAAGGCTGCGAGGTTACAAGTGTTACACGTTTTCCTTAGCAAGTCTCCTCAAACGGGTTAGGCCTTATAATTGGCAAGGCCACAGGCAAAAAGCAGCCCTCTCAAGGTCTGACAACCTTATAGCCTGCCAAAGCCCTATAACTCATGAAGGAGAGAGAAATATTTTGAAACTGGGCACCTGTGGGGAGCCAAATTTCCGTGAAATGGCATGGAAGTGGAGCCTCTCAAACTGGCAGTGTCAAAAGAAGCCTCAGTCCAGGTCCTTCCACAGACTTCACTGTGACAAAAACATCTTTCCCTGAAAGGCGAAGGACTCCCACCATGGAAAGGGACACTGCTGCACTTCCAATCAGCCTTCAAAATTACTGTTTTCCAAGATCATCTACCAAGATCATGATACCAAAAAAAAAAAATCTATGTTAGGCATAAATTGCAGAATGCTTTCTTTCGCCCAAAACAAAAAGAAAAAAGACAACTTTATAATCAAGAGCTGCAAGAGCTGTAGGCTTGTCCCTGGTAGCATCTCTGGGCTGTCAGATACTTCGAAGTTTTGGATTCTCAGAATAAGACAAGTCTTTCTTTCTCACAATTTGTATAGGCTGTTATGAGCAATCGGCTAAGGCATCCTAGGACCCCTGGGCTGAAATGGGTCTGTGCAGTCAGCACAGCTTACAAAGTCCATATGGATCGGCATGCTTCTCAGAATCATATCCTCTCACTTTCCTGAGTTCCCTTCTCATGAGCACGTGCATTTAAAATCCAGGTTTCTCTGGTAGCCCCACAGTAAAAGTTCTAAAGGTTCCTGTAACAGGCCACCAGGGTAGAAATAGTAGCAGAACTTCAAAACAGCAGATCTGCCCTTTCCATAAGAAAGAAAGGGAAGTGTAATTGCCCTAGAGCAGTCACTCTGAAAGGTAAGAGTCACTCATGAAGCATCCATCTGGCTGTCTGTGAAAACTAGGTCCTTGTTTTGATGTTCTTTTTTGAAAGGTGATGATGAAATAATGCAGCAGGAATGCAGACACAGAAGTAGGGGGATTTTGGGGTGAGAAAATTCTCCTTGACCAATCCTTTTCCTGACAGGACCAGTCATCTTTCAAAGTAAGTCCTCAAATTTTTATCCTTCTCAAAAATGCCAAGATGCGTCTGGAAAGACTGCAATATGGATACTTCAGAGAGTCCCTGAACAGAAATAGAAGAGAAAGATGCAGACAGCAGATAGCCTCCTTTACTAACATTACACAGCCAGATTGTCCTGTGGGAACTGGCAACAAGGTCCAGCTGATCTTACCCTTTTTGTAAAATAGGATAATGATTATGGGGAACACAGAGAGATTCTCAGTGTGTGATTGGTGCCACACCACTGCCCTGGCCAGTTTCCAGAGAGATACTCACCAGGCTGAGATCTTTTACTTAATCCATAAACTGCTAGCCTAATTTTATGGTCCTCTCCATGGAATCAATTCCACATGGATTAAGATACATGGAGGAGCCCAGTCATCACTGCAGCTAGGGAAGGAACCTGGGCTGGGGTTGCACTGGTCTCCTTGCCTGTCCTGGGAATGTCCAGATCAGGGTCATCTGCAAATCTGGTGTGTGCTTACAGAAATGAGAGAGCTCTTTGTGAATCTCTACCATTTCTTGCTCTTTCAACACAAATGGAGAGAAAAGGGAGCACCATAACACTCCAGGAAGAAGGGCTGACTCCTTGCAGACCTTTTCTTTGCCTGCACCATACCACATATCTGGTGTGGGCAGCACTGTGTCCCTGCTTGATATCGGCCCAGCTGGATGGCAGGTCAGGAGGACAGGAATGGGGAGGGAGGGCAGAGAAGGGCAAGCAGTCAGCAGTGTGCTGGCTCTCCTGAGACAAAAAGACATCATATCTGAGCAGAGGCCATCCTGGAGAACTGTAACTAATCATACCCTGGGCTCTAATGTGCCCAGACGCAAAGGAAATTTCAGTTTCTTAGTAACTGAAATTTTTCATATTTGAGAGCCAGAAAGCAGTGAACTTTCTGCCATGGAGATGGTCTCAGTGAAAGCTGGCAAGGAAACCTTCAGCCGCCACATCCCTCCCTTTGTGAGCGGAAGCTTTGGTACAGAGATGGGCACACTCCTTCATGCCATGGAAATGGCACAACACTCCTTAGTGATGGAGGACAGTGTGGACCCAATACTGACTGTATCAGAGTAAAAAAGATTTGCATTCACAGAAAACAGTAGGCTTTGATTATGCCTACATTTTACAAGCAGTGAAAACCTTTCATGTCCTGCCAGTGTTTCAGTGCATCATGTACAGAACCAGTACAGAGCTCACTTAAGATGGTAGAAAGCTGCTGCCCACTACAGATGGTGTTGGGGTCAGGCCCTACTGGATTCAAATTATGTCCTCCTGTGAAGTGGTAAGTTAATGAGAGTTGAGAAATGTCTGTCTATAGTCTAAAAGACTGTGTCTCATAGTCTTTAAAATACAGAGAAAACCACAGAATCATGGAGCAGCTGAGGCTGGCAGGGACGTCTGATGATTGTGTTTCAAGTCCTGACTGTTGTTGCCTCTTGCCCTGTCACTGGCCACCACTAAACAGTCTGGCCCTGGCTCCAGGATGAGCAGTCCCAGCTCTCTAAGCCTCCCCTTGTATGCCAGACGTTACAAGCCCTTAACCAACGGCCCTTGACTGGACTCACTGTGGTATGTGCATGTCCAGTACAACTGGAGAGCCTCCATCCTGCCAGGGTGCCACCGAAAGGCAGCACAGCCATCTGCTGTGTCAACCACTCCTCCCAGTTTTGTATCTTCTGCAAACCTGCTGAGGCTTCTCTCTGTCCCACCACCCAGACCATTAACACAGCTGCATCCTAACACAGGATGACCCCTGGGATATGTCACTGGTGACAGTACCCAAGGAACAGGAACAGGTAAGGATTTTGTGCCTGGAAGGCTTTAATTTCTGCAGGTCAATATATGGATGTATAAGAAGAGTTCTTTTAAAGGTTTATGGAAGAACATACTTTATTGGAGACAGACTAATGTGTTAGAATTTATTTTGAAATGTCTATTATTTAAAAATATCTACTACTTAGTAGAGCATGAAACATCATTTCATTTTAAACGTGCAGCATTTAAGACTTGGACTTTTAGAACATGTAGATATTTTTAAATAACTCCATTGTGTAAACAAGTCCTTGCTTAATAGTGCAATCTCTTGAAAATATTCTAAATAAATTAATTGATGGCTTTTATTTTCTTTCTGTGTCTCAACCATTGGCATTCCTCATTTTAGATGTCAACATTTCTATGCCTGGAAGCTGGAGAATAAAAATAGTTACACTCTAAAAAAGGGACAGTGCTGAGGGTGAAAGGTCCTGATCTTGCAAGTTCTTGCTCACATGAAAACTCAATGGCACTACTTGGGTGAGGAGGAATTACCCAGCAGAAATTACAAAATGAAGCTGAGCTCTGCTACTAAAATGGTAATAAGTCAAACATGGAAAAGATTATTCACTGTCCAATGAAACAAAAGGAGCCTGGCTGTACAAATCTGTGAGTTTTAAAGAACCAACCAGGGTTGAAACTCACTGGAAATCTGTCTTGAAAACAGATGAGAACCTCCTGCTAAGCTGTTAGACTGCAGGGATGTTTCAACAATTGGGATTTTTTAGGGTTTTTATATTGAACATAGATGAGCTACAGGGATTTCAGGCCTATTTGGAAGCCAACTATGTATTCATGTCATTATTAATAATGCCTTGGGCTAGACAGAAAGCTTGAAAACTATTTGTTTACATAAATATACAACAGTGCATTTTTGGAGTTACTTCATTCTATGGCCTTAAAAAGAGTCTCCTTGGCACAGTAAGATGACCTTATCCTTAGAAAAATAGTATTATATGTCAGAAATATCTTTATTTTCTGACACAGCAGGACAGAAAAGCCACTTTTATTCCAAGGAATCCAGCTTGTCCATATGAAACCTAAAGAGACTGAACACATCATGGCAGTACAATATGGATTCTCTGACTCTTGAGATAAGGGTGAGTGCCTAATGGCTGTTTTCCAAACAAAGAGCACTCAGTTAAGAACCAGGGACCATGTCAAGGAGGTTTTAAAGGGGAACATTACTCACAGCTCAGGAGTGGTTAAAAAATATTAAATAGGCCACAGAACCCTATCTCTTCTTTCACTACAACAAGTAAAGGCGAAAAAATTCCCCAAATCTATAAATCTTCTATTCTCTAGCCCTTTTCTACCTGGACCACCATCTCCTCTGATTCTGAGCACCTCTATGCTGATCTTCAACTGAAATTTGTCAGAAATGGCAGCAGCCCACTTCCAGGGTTCTGGAATGGTCCAGTTGGTGTGACCAGACCCTGTATGAGGTCTCTGCCACACCTGGACAGTTTCAAAGTCATTTGCAGCAAAAGGCATTTTCCATGGTGGAAGGTCCATAATTCTTGATTCTTCAAAACATCTCAACTAATGTAATTTCATCTAGGAGTTCTCAGCCTGCAAACAGGCACCTAAACTTTTCAATTGCTGGTCCCATCGCCCTTTTCTCCTTTTAAGACCTTTCTGATTTTCCCTCTGAGAGATGATGATCCCATGAGAAATTGACCACTTCCTAACTTGCTTCTTCTCAGTTGTTTGTGGCAGATACTCCCCAGCTGTACGTTGGAAATGAAAACACTTCTCCAGTGCAAGGTTCTTTGCTTAGCACATCTTGGTGGTTCTCTCATGGAGAAAGTAATGGACAATGCAGAAATGCTTTCTGTTGTCTCAGTGCACTAGATTCTCCTTCTTCTCCACCTTTTCAACTGGAAAAAAATGGTTCTTTGAACAGATCTAATATAGCTTCTTAAATAGGAAGTTCTGTAGAGAGTTTTCTTATCTGTATATGGGTAGGTCTACTTTTAATCAATGCTGGTTTCCTTCCTAACTTTTGGTTGTCTCTGAGCTTAATGGTTGTATTTGGAATAACAGAGCATTTACCATCTCCAGATCTCAGTGGTTTCCTCTGTTGTTCTTGGTTGTGTTTTTGTAAGCAGTTGTGTGCCTATAGACCTTTGTGCTTGGCCAGCTTTCACTGTTGGATGAAGGTCTAACATTTTATTGCTCAGAAGCATTTTTGTAAATAATGCATTTCCAGTGTAAGACTGCAACAGATTAGTTTCTTTCTGGGGGGAAAGGTCAGAGGTCACAAAGAAATGGAAATGTCATATTTTTGTGTTAGTTCAAAGGCTGTTCTTGGACCCTGTTGGTGACTAAGCTACTAAAAACTGAACTGGCCTGTCTGACCTTACAAGAATATAATCCATCAGAAGAGATTCACAAATAAACTGGGTTTTTTCTTTTTTCTTTAGATTTGTTAATTTTCTGAGCAACGTAAACTCATATATTACATTAAATACGTCTCCCACCATTGTTTATTTGCAGGCCTGTTCTTTAAAGGATAAGCCAACTTCCTCTCAAATGCAGTTGATTTCTCTGACTCACTTTGACAGCTGTGACAGTCTGTTTGTCACAGAGCTACTGGTACATACCAATTTATACATTAAAAGTAGCTGGAGGTGGAGCAGTCTCATAGGTGGGTTTAGAACCTTAAAACATTGTGTGAAGATTCATCAGATTACTCCCTGGTTTTGTTTGTTTGTTTTTTTAATGATGACATTACTTTTTAAATTTGTGCTTCAGTGCATTGTCTTACAACAGTGACTCTTACCTGGGAAAAATACCACCCTGGAATGTCCCAGTTATGCTCCATGCTCCAGTATCCAGTATGATTCTATGGCAGTGTGGGAACACATCAGGCCAAAGCCGGTAGCGGGCTGTTTGCCATTCTGGGTGAATTGTTTCTGGCTCGGTACCATATGCCTGAGGGTGGCATGTGTCTTCTCAGGAAGGACAAATTGCTCTCCTTCATCTTTGGCAAGCTCCTGCTGGCATGCCAAAGAGGCCTATATTTAGTACTGGTACTGTTTAGCCAACAAGCTGGGAAAATTGTCATGATGATGTGACTAGAGATTTACCAAGGCTGTTTTCCAAGAGCTGAAGAAGACATGGTTGAAGTGAGCTTTGAATTTCCAGCTTTGAATCTTGCTGCTCCTATTTTCTCTGGGTACAGTACCTCCTGCTCCCAAGCCCAGGCCTGTGGTGTTGCAGCTTGAACTGAGCTCATTTACTCCACTTTGGCATTGGTGGGATTCCTACAAAGCTGGCTATTTTGATATACATCTTGGTACCCAAAATTCTGCTCTCCATGTTCTGTTGAATCCTGGCTGCAGCTGTCACTGTTCCCGCTCCCCCAGTGACACGTGCTGTCTTGGCTGCCTGAAGCACACATGGTTCAGGTGTGCTGAGAGCAGAGATCCAGAGAGTGGCAGCAACTGTTCCCATCAGAACCCTCTTTGCCTCTCATCTGCACTGGGCACGTGGCTTACCTAGAATTCAAAAAGCTCATGAGACTGAAGGAAGGCAGTGTGAGCCCTGACACTCACTGCGAGAATTTCACCTCCTCTGCTCCTTTCTGTTGTGAAATAACAACATCAGGAACCTCCCAAAGAACTGGAGCAACACCATGGGGTTAGCTTATTTCTTATTCATTTTATTTGTCTTTTTTCCACCCCAAACTGGCCACAGGCACATTCACTGTTCAACAAGAGCATCTGAAGATCCTTTTCCTGAAAGGCCATGCCTGTGGGAAGGTCTCAGTTATCGGCTGTTTGTATTAAGTTGAAGTTACATTTTCAACTGGTAATTTACTCTATACTTAGGCTTTGCATACATAGCAGTGCTAGAAAGAGGGTGAAAGAAATTACCTCTTGAGGGAAAAAAAAGGCAAATATCCCAATGTAAACATGATTTTATTGCTTTTATTTAAGCTGTGTGAGGGAATGGAGATTCATAGGGGAAAAGCTAAACTAAATAGGCTTTTTATTAACAAAAACTTTTCAAACACATGCTCTGCTCACAACTCAGCTCAAGATATATGAAAAAAAGATTAAGGAGGACTCTAATTCTCTGATTTCATATCCCTTCCTAAAAAGATCCATATGACATTTTTACTTGTGTCTTGACATACATTCTCATAAGCAAAGGAATTTTGGAGTTATTCTTAAAAATATTCCCAAAATGTACCATAATCCTTTGCTTGGGCATTTAAATCTTCTTTTCCATCTGAAATAAATGTTGCTTTTGGCTGTTGTAGATACAGCCAAAACATGAAAAATCATCTGTGCTTGGGTTGGCTATATTGGAATTTTCTCTTCTACATGCTAGGCAGGAGGTTCTCAGGGCCAGCTAATACTGCACATGTTTTCTCTTCATTTGCAGTGTCGGTATTGCTGGCAGGATATTGGACAATGAAGAGCACGGTGTTGTCCTTTTTCCCTGTATGTCCCTTCTGTGTGCATAAAAATTAGGTTGTTCTGCTGATTTAATTACTGTGAGAGCATCTTCTTAGGCATCTTGTCACAATACTGACATTTCTTGTGGAAGTTTTAAGTGATTTGACACTTCTTATCATAGTACAATTGCTAGCTTGTCTTCCGGTGAACAAATGTTGGTTAATAATTCTTGGCACTAGAAACAAATCACAGCTTTTGCTTATTTTCAGTAGTTCAAGGAACTAGGGGAAGGCCTTGACAACCCTAATTTGCTGTGCTTAGTGGCTATTTTTGTATATTTCTCAGCTTTCTGTCCACTGGGCCAAGAAAAATCTGGAGAGCAGGTTGTGCATGTCTGGGACATCCACTGTGTACAGACCTGTTAAATCCCTCAGATGTTTGTTGCTGACTATTGTTTTAATAAATTCACTGCAGGTCCCTTAGGTAGCAAGCACCACCACATGGTAACTCAGAGCTATGAACATTCTTCAGGTCATGAACTCCCTCCAGTTGATTTGTCTGCCAGGAAGGTATTTGCCTGCATCTTCCAATGGAGCCCTTTCTCCGTGAATGAAGTAGCATTAAGACAAGTGCAAGACACAAACCAGTTGTTGGAGGGCAATACACACTCCTACTTTTAGCTTGGTATGAGGCTTCATAAACCATAGATTTTAGGAAAAAGTACATGGTGAATTAACAAGAAACATATTACTCCTGGCAATCTGTAGAGTCTAAATGGCATACATAGACATGAAAATGCACTGAAGATTGATGTTTCTTCACAGCACACCGCTCCCCTCACAGCCTGTGAGCTTTGTGGGGCTCTGTCACAGCCTGATTTGCTGTATTGTCAGCTCCCAGGTTGTTTGATTGAGTTTGAGAAACTACCATAGTAATCAGCTGTCACAGGTAATGGTTTCCTCTGAGTTTAGAAAGAGCAGCCGCCAGCTTCTGCTGTGCTCTGTTGGGGGCACCGGGCACTGCTGCCAAGCTCATTGGTTCTGGTTCTGGGGTTTTGAACAAAGGAAAGGAAGCAGTCTCTAGCTATTTCTGATCATTCTTTCAGGGAAAGTAGTGCACAGCCCACTCCCCCTGCGTGTATCTTTTGAGAGGTCTCCCGAGTATCTTTCTCTGAGCAATTGAGGTGTGCTAGTTGTAATGACCAGGTACTGTTTCTGTAGTCCCTACTCCAGAACTATGTCTCTGCCTTCCACAATGCTTTGGTAGCCAAGAATACTTCATTGTTCCACAAGCTAACCAGAATTACTAAATCCTCCTCAAGGACTGATTTGCCTTAAAGATTCAATATCTCATTGGTCTCATTTTGTCTTCTAGTAGGCACTGAGCAGTTTGGGGGAATTACCAGTTTCTCCAAATTTTGGGGGTTTTTTTTTCAGCCTTTTGTCATGATTTTTTTTCCTATGGGCTTCTGTGTTTTCATGCCATACTTTTATGTCTTTTAAATCATTCCCTTTGTGGATTTGTGAGATTTGTGACATCCAGAAATATTTCTTTTCCCTGTTTGAATGGAAATGTTGCCACATGGGTGTTTGTTCCCTCATGTACACTCATGGAGCTTCTCCCTGTAACAGTGCCAGCAAGTTGTCCACTTCTAAGGGTGTTTGAATTGTGTTTCAGGGGTTGTGGCATCCTTTTTTGGAGGTCTTGCTGTGAACAAATCCTGGTAAGCTGTTACCAGCTATACTGTTGTTTCTAAGCCTTTTTGACAAAATGGTGCATTTCGTTGTTTTCCTTGATTCAGTTTCAGGTTATAATTTCTTGATATTCTAACTAACACTAATAAATATTTCTTGTAGTTTATATTTGATGCTGCTTTAAATTAGGATCTTGCAAGTATGACAAAGACTTTTCCCTATGTCCTTTTTATTCACCTATCCCTTGCAAAGATGGTATTCTAAAAGGTGTTCTCTGAAACACTGCTTTACAGGGAATACTGAAAGGAAGTGCAGATGCTGATGCCACTAGCTAGATTGACCATGGAGTTGGACAGCATGCACACGATACCAGGTGGGAGAACTAGACTGTGGTGGCCCCATACAATTTTTTTTTTTTTTGAGTCTTGGACATTCTGAAAAAGGGCTGTATTTCTCTTATTATTGCACTTAACTGCATTAAGGTTTATCCACTTTTCCAGTCCAGTGTGTACTCACTATAAAGTTTTCACTTTTCTACCTTGAGCCCATTGGTAAGAGTAGCTGGGAGGGTGAACACAGAGCATTAAACCTGGGAAAGCTTGGTCTTCCAGTGCTTTGCACCTTGAAGCATATACACAGAGCATTTCCTCATTTCTCTTGCCATTTGTTTCCTTTTCAGAGTCATGAGAACTTTTAGCAAGCTTCTCCCAGTACAGGTGTTGACAGCATCTCCAGCTACCAGTACTTTTGACAAGTGGTTCTTTTGCTGACATTCAGCTGTGCATTTCCTGGCTGTAAAATGTAGGCAGTTTATCCTGGTTTTAGGTTTTGAGGTCCGAGAAACAGCAACAAGAGAATAGAAATGAGGAATTAGGGTGAAGATCTAGAGCAGCAGCAGCAGGAGCAGCAGCAGCAGAAAATAGTCATTCATACTATGTGTTTACCTACTGATTTTTAAAAAAGAGCAAAGTTTATGTTTTATAAACTGTATTTACTCTCATTGGATAGTCCTAATAACACTGCTACTTTTGTGGCATGAATGCCATGAAAGGGCCTTTCAGTAACATACTCCATCTGCTGAGGTCTAAACTCTGCAGAGTACACAGTTCATCCTGGCACTTACACCCTGACTCTACACCCGTTTTTGCCAGAGCTGCTGCCACTGGGTCCCTGTTCCCCTGGGAGGGCTGCAGCTGTACCCAGCAGCCACCTCTTTCCCGCAGAGTTGGAATCAATCTCCACAGGACCTTCAAGTCTCTGGTCTTTAGTTAGAGGCCACTCTTCACCCTCATTTTGGTGTGTTGCTGCAATGACAGAATCCCAAGAACTTCTCTGAAATACTAATAGGTAGCTAATGAGCATCTCCCTGTAATTGCCTGCCTTTGCATGAACTACCACCTTGAATTGAAAGGTCCCTGCCTGGAGTGTTTTGGTTTCAGACTACTTTAAAGTTACTGAGATCTCTGGGTATTTTTCTCTCCAGGTAGACAGAATTACTGTTTCACAAGGTTTGCAAAATACATCATATCCTGTGAGAAGGAAACAGGTTTGTGAAACAGAGATGCTGTCATGAACGTCATCAAAATGAAGGATAACTTTGGCTGGAGGGAAAGCATATCCTGAGGAGACCTGTTTAATTCACCAAGATGCTTTCATGCAGACATCTGACAGCTGAGCAGAGGATCTGCCATCCTGCATCAGAGACAGAGTCTGTCCAGGCCAGTATCCTGTCCCTGACAGGGACCAGCTCCTAATGCTTCAGAGAAAAATGCATTTCAATCATGATGGGAAATAACTTCCTCATGTGATGAGTTTAATGCCAGTCTCAGACACTTGCTGGTTGATTTGGGGAAGCAGCACTAGACTACCTTTTTTGGTGTTTTGTTTGTTTGTTTGTTTTGTTGTTGTTGTTAATCCCAGGTTGTTAAATAGTATCTACACAGACCAAATTCAGTTCTGGCCGTATCTTGAACTTCTAATGAATTTTTTATAATTAACTGCATTGTGGCAGCATATTTCTTGGGCTATTAAATAGTCATAGCCCTCATAGCCTTTTACAGGATAATTAGTTTTGATAAAGAAAGATATATCCAAACACAAAGGAGGATCTGGTACAAATTCTGTAGTCTTAAAACTGTTTTGTACTATGGGTCATTAACATTTCTATTTTCTTTCGATTTCTCCTTTCAGGGATCATTTCTGGGTATTCTTCATTACATTAGATTTGACTTTCTTATGTACCTACTCATTGTTGATCTTATAAAGAAATGCTGCTATCTACAGTGTAATATTTTCCTTTTTTTCCTTCATGGACTAATAAATGGATCAGTGGTAAACTCTGACCATAGGCACCAGACCAAAGACAGCTTTGAGAGCGTGACCAGCACTGGCACGCAGTAACTCCTAATGCTGAACACCAAGTGACTGCACCCAGGTGTGGGATGTGCTCGCACTTAGGAGATACAGCACTTCTGCCATGCACAGGAATCTTTTGTTAGCTAAAATTAACTGGCACGTGTTTCTGGCAGTGCTGCTGCTGTTTCCAAAGTGACAGCCTCTTCTTTTGCATCCCCAGGAGAATACCTGAGAAATGGCACATCTTCTAAACACTGCCTACCTGCCTTCCCCAGGCTGCAGAGGGCTCTTGCCATGTCAAGTGTTGCCAGGCACCCTCTGAAACAACAAAGCTCCATTCTTAGGGGTAGGAAGGAATTTATCCTGTCCAGTGTTCACTTGCTCATTATCAACAGGCAGGTCATCAGCCTCTCTCTTGCTAGCTACGACACCCACTGATGCACAAAAAGCCAGGAGAAGCTGTGGCCTTCTGTCTCCTTGTATCAGCAGACTAGAAGAGGTCACCAGTGCCCCTTTTCTCTAAAGAAATAATGATGTGCACATCTCACGTGGGTATAACCATGGCATTTGTATCTTTGGTCAGTTCTTGTTATTAACTGTGTAACTGCAGAAAAACAGTTCCTCTTTCTCTCTGTTTTCTCCAGCACAAATCTTGCTTTCTGTCAGTATGCCACAAGATTTCAATTGTATTAGTACCTCTTTGGGCAAATTCTGGCTTCCAAATGCAGAGTGGGGTAAGCACAGAAGGAATCTCTTCCTGTTGACTTCTCTCTAGAGAATTCATGATTTCTGGAGTGTTGTTTCTAACATATATTGAGTAAGTTGCAATGAGAAGATTCATGAAAGCACATCAGTGTTTCTCAGAAACTTCAGAGTTGGTGGGATGCCCAAAGAGCCCACGAGACTGCAGATGGTATCCCAGATTTTATTAATTTTTTTTTTCAAGACTACTTTACACAAACTACATTATAAAGGCATTAGCACAGAGTCTGAAATCTATATAAACCTTGGGACGTGGCCTTGCAGAATGCTGCTGGTAGTCAGGAAAAAGGTTTATAATAAAAATACATCAGTTGCAATTTTCATTGATATTTTTCTGAAGTCATTTGTTCATACCTGTATTTATATATCATTGGTCACATTTTAGAAAAAAATCTGCTAAACAGGTTAAATCTCAATACTCTTAACGATAAACACTTCTAACAAGTGCAACCAGTGTATTCAATGAAGATCTAAATATAATCACATTGTACACCTTAGCTCCATTTCAACTTCTCTTCCTGTCTTGGAATATAATTAGGATGGAGCCTTGGGGACACACCCACTGCTAACCAACATCTCAATGACCTTGCTGGGGAAAAAGAGATGTCAAGTCACAACTGAGTCTGAGGCACTAACTCTTAAGAATAGATTTGAATTTCCACTGTTAGGTGCAGTCGTAATGTGAATGAGACTACCAAGAAAATATGATAGACCTCAAAGACAAAGTCACCCTTAAAATAATTTCCAAGAAATAATCTTAAGGCTAACAGGAGACAGTGATAATAATTGAGACCTACATAGAAAATTTAGTAATTTTCTTTTTCTGCGTGCTGTGTTAGAGCTTCTGAAAAAGGTTAGTGATTAGTGACTACTTTACATTTCCTGGTTTATAACCCTTAAAAACCAGTTATTCTAAAGGGTCAGTGAGTTTATGCACTGTGAGACTCAGGAAATTGTGGTTCAGCCTCCTGCTCCAGTAGTGGCATCTGTGCTACAGCTCCAGCTCTCCAGGCCTTGGGAAGGCAGCTGCCGCTGTAGAACGCTGCGCTCTGTCTGGGATGAGCAGACGTGCCCTTGTGCCCCCTCCTCACCTGAAAGGCAGTTGCTCTGCCCCCTGAGGCTGGATTGCCTCGAACCACATCTCTGCCTTGTTTCTCCTTGTTCCGGTTTGGCCAAATTTAGAAATATATCCTCTGAGAGAAGGCACAACCACCCTTCCCCACCAGGTTCGGGAAAAAATAAATTTTCCTTGAAGGAAAGTGAAGAAGATAAAACTATTTATTTAACAAACACACAGGAAAAGGAAAATAATGTTAAATGGTAAAATCTTTCGCTGTGGAGAAAAAACCTGGGAAAGTGTTAAGAGTCCTCCCTTTGGTCTCCTCGGAGCTGGGGCTTGGCCCAGGGCCAGGCCCTCTGTGCCCGGTGGAAAGTCCTCCCAATGTGTCCTGATGTTACAGCAATCAAGCAGTCCAGTAGAAAAGGGAGAAAATCCGAAATTCCAGAGAAGGAAAAGTCCAACTCTCAGTCTCTCGCTCCGGAGAACAAGAAACTGAAACAACTGGCCAAAAGCTGACTGGAAAGCCGCAAGCCGGGTGCTTCCTCGCTCCCCTGCCGCAGCTGGGGAAAAAAAACCTGCTATCTTTATGTGACCTTGAACAAGCTGCAAACTGCTTTGAAAAAGTTTTGCTCAGTTTTTTTCCTTCCCCCTCTCAGGCTCAGTTTAGAGGCATAGAAAGGCACAAAAATTAATTTCTGGGCATAGGCAGCGATGTGGGATACACATCATAAGGTCACCCCAAGACACTCCTTGTGCCAGGGCTTGCCAGAAAACAAGGTCAGTGGTGGGTGGAGGTTTCCAGAGGGACACAAAATCCAGCCGGTGATCAGCCACGATTGCACAGCCATTTATAAGGAGATGCCGGTGCCCACAGCTTGCTCCGTAGGTAAAGAGGAGATTTTTGATCTCCCAGGAGTCAAATACCCACACCCAGAAGACACAAGGCAGCCTAGCACTGCCCAGGCAGCCCAAGCACAGGCTGCATGGGCAAGGAAAGCAATGACAGGTCTGGGAATTTGCTCAGCACTGAGGTGTTTTAGGTGTCTGCAACAAACACAATTCAATATAGCAAGTAAATTGCTGATAAAAATCATCAGCCTAAGTTCAGTGCAGGACTGAACTACTTTCCTCTGGGTACAGATCTCTTGTAGACCATTTCCTGCAAATGGAGGCTGCTTCAAGAGTGCCATTTCCCTTGAAGTTGTGATTAGCATTTATTTCCCCATGCTAGAGTTAAATTTAGCAGTAGATCTTCTTATTTTTTAAAACTAGGAACTTACTAAAATCTTCAGATTTTTCTTCATAAAACATACCAGGAATGAATAAGGTGCTCTTAGAAAGTGGCAATATTCTATTCACATTTAACAATTACAATAATTGCAATTCTAATACTATAACTATTAAAATTTAAGATATCTGACATCATACAGAATTATTAATATGGAACTAAAACAATTCCTCTGAGTGGGACTTTGAATATGATTTCTTACTGAGATAAGTCTTTAAGAAACTGGATAAAAAATATTTACAGGTATTTTGGGCTAAGCTGCTTATTCATGAATAATAATCAAATGAATAGAACATGTCATTTTATTTCAGATCTATAAAATACAAATCTAAAAATATCATTTTACAGACAATATTCACCATTTAGTTTTTATTTTAGTATTATCTAAAGCCTATCTTGCACAGAATAATAATGTAACAGAATAACAAAATAGTCTACATTTTAACCTTAGAGATTTCCTTAACTGGAGTCTACCATTTACATCAAAAATACTTGTGCACAATAACCAATTAAAACATCTACATTTCAAGAATAGATTGGCTACATCTCATAACTGAGACACCAATTACAGTACATTTATTAAAAATCCTTCAAGAGTGCACTCAGTAGTAACACTAGTTAAAATCATAACAGCTCTGTGAAATGATCAAAGCAAATGATAACAGAATTTTAAAATTCAGTTAATCATTTATACATAATGTAAAGCCCATGTAACACTACAATAAAGGAATAAATTACATGGGCACAAGTGCAAAAAAGCAATATTGTAAGCCATCTCTTTGGTAAAAATCAATTAGCAGGAAGTATACTATAATAATTCAAGTCAAAGACTAATTCGGGCTGTATGTTTTTTCCTTTCCTACCATAGGCAGACTTGATTGCAAGCAATCTACAGTAGGGAAGTTAAAATTCTACTTAACACTGCCCATTTTTTCATCTTTTAAGTTAAATATTGAAATTAAAGATAAGGATTTCTTTTTCTTTCATAAATAGCTTTCCAGTAGTATTGTTTCATCAGGAATTTAAAAATAAATATCAAAATATACACAACTTCAAAGACTACACTTAATTCCTTCTAGTTATATCCTGAAAATATATCACCAAGGAATAAATAACTTTGGGTTTCTCAGATATTTGGTAAAATGTCAATTACATAAGGAGTTTTCTCTGAGGGATAAGGAAGTACCATTGCTTTTTCTACAGAGCTTTTGCTATACAGGTGGAATTTTAATAACTTTACAGTTAGAACATAATCTGTAACATAATGCAGACCTTCCCCACTAAAAAGTACAGTAAAAAATCTTTCAAAACTAAACCTTCAGAATTTCATGTTCATATCTGAGGAACTTCCAGGTTAACTGTGAAGTTCTCCTGGCAGTCAAGACTGGCTGGCTGTGTCAGGAGGTTGCAGTAACAGTAAGGCAATTTCCTCCCATGGCAGAGCCAAAGCTCTTTTCTACTGACAACATACTAAAAATCCAGAAAGGACAAAATGTTGAGGAAGGGACAAAAGAAAAGGATGTGGGTGAAGAACACTCGTGTGTAAACCATCCTGAGACAGATGTGGATTACCTACAGAGATATCACTATAACCATATATTTTACATAAAATCTTCTGGTTTTGAAGGACTCGACCCTCGTGAACAATTAAGGTAAGGTCATAGGGGGTTTGTAGGCTATCATCTTACTCAACCTCCTCCTTTTATTTATCTGAAATTATTGCTAATAAAGCAAAAAAAAATCCAAGCCACATTAGCAAAGCATCTAGTGAAAAGAATCCAGCAACTTGAAGTGTCATTAGAAATTAAAAAAAAAAAAATCTTGTCTGCAGGAAGATCTCCTGGAGGGGCAGAGCAAAAGTCCTTGCCTTTTCATAAGATCCATTTAAGCTGCCAGAAGAGTAAAGGCAATTTGGACTGTTCATTTATTCAGAATTCATAAATAACAAGTAGATTCACTAACCTCCTATTCACACCCACAGTTAATTTACATAAAATATTAAGCAGAATGCTTTTCTACTCCTTGTTTGATTCCAAGCACAAGATGTAAAAACCAGTTAAACTGCACGGTCCAGCCCTTATCTCTGCAAACTTCTATCTGATCAAGAAAATGCTTTTTGGCATCTTCTTCACTTTTCCCTACTGTCAGTGCATCCCTGATATATTCAATATCTTCTTTGCTGGCTAATTGGGGCATTCCAGTCATTAGCATCATGGAGAACAGGATGATCAGCAGGTTTGTGTGGTGTCGGAGAGCTAAATAAGCCTTCACACATACGTCCTGTGAGAGAGAAGAGTTTTTTGTTAATTGAGGAGATGAATTGACAGGGATGATGTAGGAATTTCACAGGACTCTCATTAACCAATGCTATTCAATCACTCGAGTATGCCAGAGACAGGAGACCCAACAGAGCGATTCAACCGAGCAGAAACGTGACACAAATTTCTGCACCTGCTGCTCAGGGTAACTTCATTCACCACAGGTTGGGGCAACAAGAACTGTTTGGGTGTACAACTAATGGCTCTTAATCCTACATTGATTACTAAAGCATAAAACCTTAGTCTCACCAGAATTTCAAATTAATTTCCCCACCATATAACCTCTTTCTGTAGCTGTTAAAAGAGACAGCAATAATTCACTGTCTTCCTTTCCTGTTGGGATGTTCCCGTTTAAAGACTGTGGCTGGGAAGTGATACTGAACAAAGCAGCACCTCCAGGGGATTGCTCTTCTTTTTCTATAGATGCCTATTAACTTCACAGTGGTGACAGATTATTTAACAGGGAAGATTTTTCAGGCTTGGTGTTCTAAGGAATTCTGCTAGCTGACAGCTCTAGTCTTCAGGCACTCTGCCTTGCTGTAGGATTTCTATGACTATGTACTGTCATTCTGGATTCCATAGACTTCTTTTATAGCCTTTTCATTTCCATGTATAAATAATCTCTGCTTAACAACAGAACTTTTAGAAGAATGAAATTTCTGCAGCTTAGAAAAAAATGCAATGCTTTTAAAAATAATATTCCCTGCTAAGCAACTAATATATAAACTGAAATTATTATTTCTTATATTAAATTTATAACTCATTTGCTAGTAGAAATAAGAACAATGCAATGAAGACATCAATCAACTAGAAATTAGGCTTGCAATGCAGTAATGTAAAAATATGAAAAATATTTCCAAGAAGGTTGTTATTATTCAAACCAAAGCTGAAGCAATGCTAATTTTTACCCAATTAAATATTCAATTTAACCTTTCCACAACTGTATATTCATGTTTTGAATAATATTTGGAAAATCCAAATACTTTAATGTAAACTTCTAACAAATCCCATCAGCCCTCTAGAACACAAGGCTTTGACTTTTACAAGATATATGTTTTCTTTCTTCCTCTGAGACAGGAAGAAGTGCACAAATATTCTTAACATCTATCACTGTTCTCATCAGCAACACCAGGACACCCAACTAGACAGGTTAGGAAAATATAAGGAAGGAAGATGATATACTGAAGATCTGTCTGTACATTTTCTTTCTTTAGTATTGCCTGGGAACTGAAATCTTTTAATCTGTTCCCAAATAAATTCTGTTCTGAAATAAGATCATACTTACAAACTCCAGTGTTAGTTTAGTTCTAGCATAACAAAAGATAAAATGAAATGTTCAAAGCACAATTTACAATAGAAAACACCATCACAGGGAATAGTTTCTCTCCATTATATCAGGAGAAAAAATAAAAAAATAATAAAAAAAGAAATTTCACTTATGTATTATCAACTTCAAACAGAGAAATCTTGTCACAAGAGTTAGTCTGTGTTTTGTTCCCCTTGAAAGAGATGAAAGGTCTTTATAGTTATTATCAAAGAGAGCTTTACATTTCTGTATGGATGATGAATTCCACTGCTTCGGGTGTGTGAGACAGAAAAACAATTATGCAGTCAAGAAAAACCTGGTATCACTTCATCTCAAAGGCAGTCCTTCCAGGAATTCAAAAGATTTTTAATATCTGCATCTGCCCGTTACATTTATTTATTCAGACAGGAACTGAATCTAGTTTTGCATTAGTATCTTCCAAGAAAATGAATTTTTACACTTCTGAGAGAGGCAGTGAGAACCAAAAATAACCCAGACGACAGGTATGTGTCAAGGATATGTACATGTTTACTGTGGGATTAAGAATAAAGCTGCTAACTCATCTAAAGCTATAGGCAAAATGAGAAGAGCGGAGGAGAAACCAAAATCCCATTGCCCAATAGGAAAAAAAGAATAATCATTTTGAAAGCTTGAAACGGTCTTAAATATTATTATCCTAAAATCGAGGCATATTTATAAAATAAAGTGTCCAAGTTCTGTTACATAGGCCATCCCTTCCCTGTACGGTTTACTGCAAATAAGTATTTCTCAATGATGAATTGTGTACCCTTCTGTCACCTTTGTTTGACAATCAAATACATAAGATTTTGTAAAGAAATAGTTTAGAAGAATTTGGTTAGCACTGAAAATACAGATGTCTGTATTATCAAGTCAGCAGAATAACGAAAAAATAATGAATTAGGTAAATTAAATTTAATGAACAAAAATGAGTTCATAATTTAATGCACGAACTATCAAAGACAATTTTAGGCAAATTAATAATAGGTAGGTGGACAAAGCTCAAAAAGGACTATGAAGATCTTAGATGAGGCTTTCTCAAAGGTTTCTACAAGTAAGAAGTGAAAAAGTTGTGTGTGCATAGGAGTATGAAAGTTGATTGGTTTCAGCCAAAGGCTGTAAAGAAAATGCCACCACATATGACACTTACAGCAAGAGAAATCTGTGCAGTACTAGGGCAGCTGAGAAATTCATAGGTGGAACAGAAAAATACTTGTCTTCTCAGGTTAAGTCATGATTAAATACATGTTTGTGATGAGGAAAAAGCCCATCAAATACTGCTTCCTTCTAAGCATGTCTGTGATGTCACTAATAACCTCTGGCCTCTCATTTTCATTAAACCATCATAACAAATGCAAACAAAAAGGGAGCCAAAATTTAGATTAAGAACTAATAGAAAGGAACTTCATTGCTAGTTCAGAAAAGTTGCCAGGCCACTGACAGCCTCAGAAGTTCACTAATAATGAACTATACTCTTCTGCAGTGAACTTCAGTCAGAGTTGTCATTTTAACCTCCTCCAGAATCTGCAATACGAGCTCTGGCAAACACACTGGAATATGTCCAGTGGATAAAAAGAAATAAAATCTTATACAAGTAGGTTATTAAGTTATCAAAACCAGCAAAAACTGTAAAAAACAAAGGAGTCTTCTGAAGCACAAACTGTTTTAATGTAGTTAAGTACGAAATAATGAGAGACGCTCTTAAAAATTAATGAAGGATAAATGCTGAGACTTTTCCATTAATACCTAAAAGAGTCATTAGGCATACTGTGAGGAATGAGACACCTCTTAGTAGAAATTAAAACAATTTATTAAAACAGAAAAATTGAAAAATTGCAAAAATTAGCAAAATATAAAAATTTGGGATCCTAGTGGCTCAGGAGGTATGCCCCAGGAACACAGGGATTCGAGATCTTCAGGCTTAGACAGCACTGGACCTCAGGTAGAGAAAAAAAGGGCTTGCAGTGCTAGGCTGGTCAAAAAGAAATATATTTCTAAAAGGCTCCTGGAAAGGAGTAGGTTTCTCCAGCACTGAACTCAACTGGAGAGGAAGGGAAAGAAGAGCGTGTCTTTCTTCTGCTCCCCGTTTTATAGCCTTTGCTCCGCCCACAGTCCGCCCACAGCCCGCCCCTTTGGTTTAAGGTGATTGGTGTTTTCCCTTTGACAGATTATCTCTGTCCACCAATGGCTCACCCTTGTCAGAGGGGTGGTACTAGTTGAAATAAGGGTCATTAAAATTCAGGTTGCCATGGTGCTTACAGGGTAATGGCTGTGGGGGCTGGGCTGTTTGTTGGAACTGGGGTTTTGAAGTTTTCTCTGGAACCAAAGTACAAGTAAAAACATAAAAAAATACATCCAACACATCTTAAAACACTTGTAAAAGTATACAGTAAACACAGGAAAGATAACTCTTATGGTGTACAAGTGATTAATGCTTGAAAAGGGATTTTAACTGGGGAACTTTTAACTGGGGATTTTTTTACTGGGAAGGGTGCAAATAAACTGCTTTGAACAAGTGAAAACCATAATAATAAAACTTGATTTGTGTACCTGGGCTGATGGGTTAATTTTAACATTCAATTTAAAAATATTTAACTCAAAATTAATTAAAGCACTTAATATGCAAAGACCAAGCACAAATAGGGATTTCATGTATGACATACTGAATGAATCCTTCAATATTAGGAAATACGATGAAACAAGTCAACTGGAAAGTGAAAGTACAATTTTATTTTTTTCCTCTGGTCAGCTAATTAAAACATACATTTTTCATAGCAAAATATGTGATGCAAATCTTGCCCTGTGTTACTCTTTTACTTGTATAGAAGTATTTTAACTTTCTTTTTACTGGTCTTTGAGTACTACTGCAATAGCAGTATATAAACAGTAGCTATTGCAGCAGAACTATACATGAACTTACATTTTTTGGTCAGTTTATTGTTGTCTGTGCCTAAATCATCTCACTTAAAATGCCTGAGTCACATACCACCATCCCAGTTCACAACAGTAAAGCACATTAATCACCTTGTATTTGGCTCAGGACACTAGTGGAAATGACACTGGTGCTATTACAGCATTCCTAGACTGTCTGCATTAGTGGGATGGTAAAATTACTTAGAAATTAGTACCAGAGTAACAAAATGTGTATTTAGTCAAACCCAGGACTCCAGGATGGAGGCATGATGTATTGAAGAGAGGCTATGACCAAAATCACCTCTGATTGATTTTGGTATTTGGGCTGCTGAAGTAAAGGTCAGATACTCTCTAAAGAGCTGGATGATCCATATATATGTAAACAACTTTACCTCACCACAGACACCAACAGGTCTTTCAATCCTCCATTACCACATTTTAACTCTTTTAACTATTTTCTGCTTCCAGAACAGAAGTCTTCTTTGAAATGACATACCCCAGACTGGTGTTTCAGTCCCACACCTGCATATGACTTACAGCTGCAGTGACAGCATCATCACTGTACACAGCCCAGCTCACAGGCTTCCCTGAGAGCACAGGCTCAGCATTCCCTTCCCAAGGCAAACCCCACCCTAACATCTTTTGAGCTACAAGCCCCCTTCAAAACACCTCCACTGTGATAAAGGCAGTCCTGGCAAAATGAAGACTCAAAGATTGTACCTGGTTCTTTAGTTATTTTCAGAAGTTTGGGCAGTGACTTCAACCAAAAATAGTTGGTTCTTCTTTGCATGAGTCATCTCCACACATCCTCTCCCTTTTGATTGTCTCTGGTGGACAATGTGATTTGTCGTAACACAAGAATACCATAAGGTGGGAATTGCAAGAGGATCCAAGTGGATCCCATCGCTGGCAGGGAGGCCTGCAGGATGTGTCCAGCCCGAAGATGGAGAATACTCATTTTTGGATGAGTGAGTAAAAGCACTGAGATATGGCCACAAATGGAGACAAAATGCTGAAGTAACTACATAGGGGACCCACTTGGTGTTACCATCTTAGGATAATTTCCATTGCCCATCACAGACAATCACAAGGGAGATGGGGGTGTGTAGGACACAGATTTGCTATACAACTGTGTATATGCTCAAAGGGACACAGTCATCATCCACCAGTAAGAACCTTAATTAGGTACTCAGGTTAGAAAACCAGACTCCTTACTGCGACTGGTTCACCCACAAGGAATCCACAACATGAAAGTTAGGCTTTGGCTTTGACTCACTCTACAGAAGAATTTTTGCTTTGATATTATAAGGAATGTGCTTTCTAAATTAGACACTTTACTCAAAGTCTCTAGAGATGACCACAGGAATAACACTTCAGACAAATAAGTACTTCTGACCAGCCACATTCCCAATCATTTCCTTAGAAGTAGGAACTGCCTACTGAACTCCCTCTTTGACGAGGTCCTACACTAGCTCAAATAATCACAACTGGTTTGGAAGCGCTCAATTTCAAACAGAAGCAATAGAACAGATTTTTAACACCATTCGTTTCTTTCAGAGTTAAATCTATCCATCCACTTCACAAAACAGCACCTGAGATAGCTTAGGGTCACTGATTTTTACTCAGATGCAGCAGTTCGAGCCCCAGAATGCGAAGAATCAGGAGGGAATAACACTGGCAAAGCCAGCTGATGAATGCCTCACACCTGCTCTTACTCCACAGAGGCTCTGCTTAGTGCCGTGAGTTTCCTCTAATTGCACAAACACTGAAGCCCTCTGCAAAGTATTTTCAGTCAAAACAAGAAACAAAGAAAGAACTGCTTATCTGGTCTGCTGCTAACGAGCTTTTCAATGTGCCTTTGTGAATGTTTGAATTCTAGTTCCCATAATTGTACAGATAATTTTTTCTCTTAGTTGGGCCTAAAATATCCCAGAATTGTATTATGATTCAGTGTATTTTATTAAGATAATAATAATAATAATAATAGGAACCTAGACCTTTGAAAACCAAGGCACTAACGTTCATTTCAGAGGGCAAAAAAACATTACTTAATTGATTTGCAGCTAGATACCCATTCTATTACCTGAAATTTATGGAAATGGAGACTTGTCTTCTTTCCGGAAGTTCCCATGACATACAGAAAATCTGGAGTCAGCACAAAAGGAACTCTCTCCTTATTAATTCCAAGGAAGCTTTTATAATTCCCAAGAATATGGCCAAAATCAATATGAAAAAGGTTACCTTCATAAAGAGAAGAAGAAATCACAGACAAAAACAATAAACTTCTAAGAACACTTATGTGTATTCACTGTACTTCCAACCCCTTTTTGTCCATATTTATGATCAGTCTTAAGTTCAGCAGAAAAGACTACTTTCTTTCTTTTTTGGGGAAATACATAATTCTGTCCTCTTGGCAAAATTACTTTTTATTTATCTTTGGCAGTTGTTAGAAGTCTGGCAGAACTGCTGTATTATCTAAACATACACTCAAAGCTTTTCAAAAACCAAGGAAAGCTTGTGCATCATACCCATAACAATCAGAGCATCACTACACGGAAAAGGCTGCAGGGTTATGTTTCAAATACCCATGGGATTCTGGCATTACCCATCTCCTTGGCAAATGCCATTGACTAGAACACACTTTCTCCTCACAGACCTTCATTAGACCTTCATTCTAAACCACTCTGTATGTTCAAAGTCTGCATTGTCACCCTTTGGATAGCTTTGAGAGAGTCGTAGGCATCAGTTCCCACAAAAGCAATGAAAACCTCTCCTTTTAAGGGTCACTACACCTACAGGACTGGAGTGTGCTGCTCCTCTTCACAATACTTTATTACTTTCACTGGCAGCCAGGGTACAGATACAAGAGTATGGTTACTTAAAACCACAGATTTGTAGTAGTGGCACATGTACAAAAATATAAAACATCAAATTATGTAAGATGATACTTAACAGTGATCTGTAGGTGGAACATCCTTAGATGTTCCTGATCTTAAGCCAGCTTTCAAGTTCCCCCAGCCTACCAAATGTGACTCTCTGCAGACCTCTCAGACTGAGATCCTTCTGACTCCTGAGGCTCAGGACGCCTCCTGTTAAAGACTCTGAGGCAAACCTGCTCAAGACCACAACAAAATAACACTTTTCTCTGTTTTTCTGTCTACTGACCTGTGCCTCCTTTTCTGCCAATGGGAACGAACACCACATTATATTATATATAATGTTGACATTAAAGCATTTATTTGTCATTTTTTCCTCAAGGGCTTCTGCTGAACTTCTTTACTATAGTCTTCAATCAGCTAATTTCTGCCTTCAGGGTACTTATTCCCTCTAGCCTTCAACTGATAAAACTTTAATATTATCAATATTAAATATCCTTCTCTTATCAGAGACTAATTATGAAGCGAGAGGATCATGAAACTAAAAGTGAATTCCTTAGCCTAAATAAAACTCCACTATATGTACTGATTGTTCTGGGATTCTTTCCATAGGTAAGTAAAATTAAGGATGAAACAATGTGCAGCTATGGAAGTAACTCCCGAAGTTTATAGTACAAAAAAACCTGTGAGTTTCTTCAGGAGGATATAGCCATCCCACAGATTTTAGTAGCAAAACAAATACACTCCATGTATACTTATTTTCCTTTCTTATTTCCACTTAAGATTTTTTACATCAGTACACAAAACAATTACACTCCTCAGAAGTGAAAACAGTCCAGCAGCATATGAATTCTGATAGAATTCAGTTCCACTAAACATTGTCAGAACCACATCCACACATCAGATAGGTGAACAGCTATCTGCTTTTTAAGTTTTTTTGGTGTTCAGACCTTAGATGTAGACAGTAAAAAAAATCTGGTTTACATTTCTTATGACTTAGTTTGTATCAAACTGCTCCTTGGAAAAAAAATGGCATTATTAATGATAAATATCTACAGCCTGTATGAAGGCCAACAGGGGTGACAATACATTTCAATGTCACAGGAGGACCTGACCTTGTAAGCATCACTGACAGAACTGGTTTGCCTCTCTTCATTCATAGTTAAATGCATTATTTATTAAAAGGAAAGATAAATCTAGTGAAGTATACACAGTCTGCACATCTATGAAATTCTCAAAAAATAACCCACCTGTTTCTGTAATCATAATGTTGTCATTGTGCCTGTCTCCTATTCCAAGTACAAAGGTTGCCACACAGTATCCAGCACAAGAATAAACAAATCTTTCCACAGCTGCCTGAAACTAAAAATAAATCTTAGAGATGTTAAATGCTTCAATGATAGACACTAAATGCAACCATTCTCAAAATTATGTACCTTTCTGTTGACACATATCTATCAACAGTTAGGCAAACTGTCTTATAAAATACACCACAGCACAGCAGAGATCCAGACCACAGCCCTGCACTGCACTCCTTGTGCTGGCTCTATCCCTCAGCACACAGAAAAGCAGCATAGAGCTGCTCACACATTCTGAGGAAAAACAGGTGGCAGAAAGCTGTCAGTGGACGTACACAAGCAAAGGAGTTGTGAGCACCCAAACCTGTACCTAAATCCCCTAAAACCACATTGCCTTTCAGTGCTCTTAGATGTCCTCTCAACCCACTCTTTATGTACCACTTCTAACTTCCATTGATAAAGGAGTAATTTCAGAAGCATCTTGTGTCTCAGGAATTTGGCTGCCAGCTGGGTGCTAAAGGCTCATTCACAGACACCCGCAGCTGAGTGCAGGGAAAATGAATGGATTTTTCAAACTCCCATAAGTAACAAACACAAACATATGGGCTCTGTGCTCCTAAATTAGTAAGGTGCAATCGAAAATCCTACCTAAAAATTCAAAGAACTCACCTTCTCTTCAATCATACATCTCTCCTTGAGCCACTGGTTTAGTATTTCATCCTTAAATGCACCAGTGTTCCCAACTGTACTCTGCTGAATTTTGGCAATTGTTGTAGCATCTTTCACAATTTCAATCATTCCTAAAGAAAATAAGGAAAAGATTAGAAGTTATTAAATTGTTATCAGAGCATATTAAAAATATGCAAAATTAAATTTTAAACTGTGCTTAAAAATCAGCTGCAGATCTTCAACGGTTGTGAGAAGAAATTTATTTGACAAGAAGCAACAGTTCTTTTTCATTCCTAGCTGAAACCAGCCAGAGCTCATAAAGAGCCTGGCATCCAAACTCCTTTTAAAATGGATGTATCACAAGGTGAGTGAGGACCCTCTGCGTAAGGCTTTTCCCAAGGGGAGGAACTATTCCTGTCCTGATCCCAATTCACATTTTTCCCCAGCTTCTCTCCAGCTTCACAAAAATGAAGAGATGAAGAAAAGCTTCAGTTTTGCCGCACTCTAGGGATGCAAGTGTTGCCAGGGCTGTGGCAGAGGACAGAGCTGGCCCTCCTGCAGTGAATCCAATTTAAGCTTAAGTATGCATAACACAGAAAGCTCAGAAATACCAGTACATAGCAAGGTACAGCAGTAGGATTGCTGGTAAAAAGCTCTGGTTGTCAGAGCCATGGGGTCTGTCCCTAAACTGAACAGACCCTTGCCAAAGCAAACTGGCACATCACAGCAATATGGTGCAGAAACAAGGCCTTGTCCTGTTCACACCAGCATGGCATGTGATGGAGGGGAAGCTAGAGGGAAATGCAGAAACAGAGGCTGCAACACAACGCTGCACTGTAGCCAAGACTAGCAAATGCAGTCCAGACTGGGCATGCCTGTATGGGGGAAAGTCAGGTTTTAGTTGAATTTATTTGGTAACTGGAAATATTTTATCTTCTTTCCCTGGTTCAAGTTCAACAGTGTCTTCTAGCTTCAGCTCCAGCTCAGAGATAAGCAAGCAAACAAAAATACCCCTTTTTCTCCAAAGCGATCCAAAGCAGTTTCTGATTTAGTTTCAATTTGACTCTCTTGGAAACACATCAATTTCTTTCTGTTCACAATCCCACCCTTTTCAATTACTGAATTATGTGGAATTTTTCAGTAACAGAGTAAAAACACAGCAATCTCTTCCTGCCTTCCATGCATGGCTGAATTCATGGCTGGATACCCCCTTCTGTCTTTACAGTGGCCTGATACATTTGCCATAAAACTATTGTGGAAATATGACCTCCAAAACCCACCACCAAGACCACCAAATTAAAAAGCTTTGCATTTTGGTCTGTGCTTGTCAAGCTGCTGTTTTTCTCCGGAGTGTGAGCTCCAGCTCTCATTCCAGCTGTTGAAAAAGCTTTCCCTGCCTGTGCTCACTAACGTCCCTCTACTGGCCAACAGCTCCTCGATTGTGGGGGAGAAGAGCTGGCTCAGGAGGCGTGACGAGGATAGCAGTTCTCAGCTGGGCTGCATTCAGCTGAGAGGGAGTGCAGCAGGAAAGGCACCATGCAATGTGTTTCTGGGGCTCTGTGTTACTAAGGCAGGTGACTCTTCTACGAGCCAGCTTGAACTTCTTACTTTCAGCAGTGATGCAGCACAGTAAGTAGTGAAAATTGCCTCACAGAGCCAGGAACATACAGACATGTCAAAGGGAAAGAGAGCAGGGTATGATCTTTTACCACTGATGTAGAGAACAGAAAATTCCTCCTACAGAGGTCTGCTTGGCAGAAGCAGTGGAGAGGACAGATGCTCCCAGAATTACAAACTGCACTGAATGCAACGTCTTTCACAGAATGAGAAAGCTCTGCACAGGAGATGCCAGCCCCAGGTCTAAGACACCTGTTTCTCGTGCTCAGTGTAGAGAGGGGTACTGTCCTTGAATCAAGACACAGAAACTGCCCAAGTTCCATGGAAGTATTAAGAGGGAGGGAAGAAGCAGCCTGGAAGACGACCATGTGTGAATATTGTGAAACAACATTTGCATGCCACTACTCTTTGGTTCTGTTCCAAACAAGCATAAGCTCTACATCAAAGTGTGCCACATTGGGTATTACTAATTTAGGCTGCAGGTACTCTCAGCAAACCAAGCAGGAGTGTCAATATGATTAACCATGCCCCTACTGGGGTGCTAAAAGGATGCTAAATTTTTACATCTCTCCCATGCATAAAGGAAAATCAAATATTATTTTATTGAGACAGAAGAATGGGGAATCAATTAGCAATTCATGAAAGAATAACAAAAATCCTGACTCAAGTATGAAAATGCCAGAATCGCTGGCAGAATTCCTCCTTCTTCCTCCATTTTTTCAATACATTACATTGTCTTGAGACAATTTTAAACAAAATTAAATCAGACCCTAAAAAGCTCTCTAAAAAATGAGTTTTAACACATCTAAAGGAGAGGAAACCCCCTCAACTTCCCTTATATTTATAGTTAGTTAGTGTTTTGATGTACAGTGTTCCATTTCCTTTATTATTAAAATTTTATCAATACATATTATTCAATTTTATATATCAATACATATATTCAATTTATATTAGGAGAAGAGAAACTGTCTTATGTCACGCTACCAGGTGCATTTTTCCTGCATTGCTGAGATATCCTGAAATCAAGAGGATGTTAAAAAAATTTTATGTGGCGATGGATTTTAGAGAGAAAGTACATTACAAAAGTATATTAAAGAGTTCTTAATTTTACTGGGTTTTCTTTCACCACAAGTAGTGAAAAATTGATCATCTGTGCTGCAGGAACTAATGCCCTGTGAGAAATATTGCCTGAGTTTCCTGTTAAGTAATGTTGTTGCTTCTACGTGGTATAAAGCTTTAGGTCAGGAAAAAAAAAGTTTTGCTCTTTTCTCTGTTTTATTCCTATCAACACATTAAAACACATCTTGAATAAGTCACTCACTTTCGCTGCTGTTTCATACTAAATATTGTTATTAAAGAGAAACTTGGAGCACAACCCAAGTAGTTGGACTTGCACAGGAATCACAGCCAGTAAAGCTGGTGCTGCTGCTCAAGGAAGGGCAGAAACCACTGCCAAGATGCAACTGAAGGCTGCTCACAGAAAGTGTAATAAAGTGCTATTTACCTCAGGACTACAGCACCTATTAGAATAGTTCTCCCATACACATCTTCTGTAAATATGGTATTTCGAATTTCAAATCACAGTAAGTGTGAACACATACCTATTTTGTTCCCTGTAGAAATGCAACCATATGGCAACAAACAGAGGTCCAAGGATTCTGCTTCCCAAATGGATTCCATAATTCGAAGAATCTAGTAAAAACAAATGTATATGCTAAGTTACTTCAAATTATTTGAACATTACAGATTACTCATATGAATAACTCTACCCAGACCTCTGAGATGGGGCTAAACTTACTTTGCTATTCAATTAAGAGATAAATACAGTAAGTGTGCAGCTATTCAAGACAATCAGTTACAGAATCAGGGTTTATATTTCTTCATCTGTCCTGCAACCAGGCAATCTCTACTTTTCTATAAAATATTAATAAATATATTGTATGATTTCTACATAAGGTGAGATTGAATGCCTTAGCAAGCATGTCCATTTTTTCCCATAAATATCCCCAAAAGCCTTAACAAACCAGTTGTCAGAAACTAGAGTGATGCTAGCTACTGATTTTTCATTTGTTAACTTCACCCACTGCATAAATAAATGATAAAAATTCTTCATCAGAGAAACAGGCCATCTTGCACTAAGATTCTGTCTCTAGAACACCAAAGTGTGAGGTATGTATGGCATATGGCAGGAAAAGCAAGGCTAATGGCATGTACTGTGTCTGGTTGGGATGAAACTCCTTTTCTTCAGAGCAGCTTGTACTGTGCTGTGGTTTATGGGGTGACCAAAGCAGTGCTGGAAACACACTGATGTCCCAGTGTCCCAGCTGAACAGTGTCTGCTGAGTGTCAAGGCTGCCTGTTTCTCACCTTGCCTGACAGTGACTAGATTGGGGTGCACAAGAGATTGGGAGGGGACACAACCAGGCAGATGACCTGAACCAACCAAAGAAATACTCCATGCTGAACAATGTCATGCCCAGCAATAAAACAGGGAGGAAGGGGTTATGTAGGTTAACCATCTGTGCAGGAACCGGCTGGGAACTGGTGTACCCATGGGATGTGGTGAGTGACTGCCTTAAACCACTTGTTTTGTTTTCTTCCTCTCTTCTTCCACTTCTCCTTTGCTTATTGAACAATCTTTTAAAATCTTTTTTAGCTCAACTCACAAGTTTTCTGGCTCTTACTTTTCCTCTCCTCTTTCCCCATACCACCAGGGTTAATCCATAACAAAGTAACATAAAAAACTGTAGTACAATGAAGATGATCCAGTGTTGACATCAGCCTTGCCATACAGAGTTTAAAACACAAAAGACAACCTCATATTTCATACAGACAGTGAAGACAAAGATATATTTTAAAATATTCATGTTACTCTTTTTATAAGTTTTAGCTCCCATACCTGTAAAATCAGCATATCCTGACGGAGGTCATCTCCATGTTTGAAGATGATGCCTATGGTTTCATTTGACAGAGCTGTTGGATCTGCACATTTAAATTCAAGCCAGAGAGGCTTCTTCTTAGATGCCATTACTTTACATTTTTCTATCTGTGAAAGACATGTTTATTGCTTGCTAGCTATTGTATAACAACATCAACCCAAGAAACGTTTTTAACAGCAGCTACAGAATAGTGTACCAACTTCCACTCAGTTATACCACAAGCAACACACTGAAAGCACATGTAAAGAAGGGTGTTCAGTTGCCACACAAAGCCTCCCCAAACCTGCACAACTTTTAACTACTGTCCATGATAAAGGAACAAGTGTATCTTGACTCTCCAAAACTGGATTTATCTTGTAAATCTGCTTCAGACAGATTTAAAACAGGAATAGACATTTTGACAAAACAGGAAATTATGGACCCTCACAACAGCAGTTCGACAGGTGCTTTGCAAAACCAGAACATAATCATTGTCCAATGCAATTTAGCACATCATCTACCCTTGTGACTCCTAGAAACTACATTCCAGACTGCTTGATTCAATTCTCTTAGTAAATTGTTCACATTCATGGGGGAGATGGCATTTTTGAAACTAATTTAATGTAATCATTCATAAAATAAGAAAATTAATTCCCTATTACTTTTATTACATTCATAATATCGATAAATTCAGCACTGAAACTGCAGTATTTCAAATGTTTTCTCCAGTAATTATGGCTAATACAACTGTAGTATGCCTTACTTTCTATTCTGGAATTCCTGAGTCATTGTTGAACATTACTATGTACAATAAAGCCACCTAAAATTTAAAAAACCTGCAAGCGCACATCAGTGTTTGAGAGCTGATGGAATCCATGACGTAGGAGTATTTTAGTATATTCACATTTCACAAAGATTATGGACAAATAGGACTTGTTAAAATGAACATGAAATGAAAGCTTTTTACCAAACATTTTTATTCATATAGTTTGGAAAAAGAAAAGCTAACCCATCAATTTTTGTAAATCTATTGCTTCATTCATCTACAAAGGTCCTGGTAGGACTGAATACTTCCTAAGTGAAGGAAAACTAGAAAATCCAGAGAAAGCTTTTATTTTATAATCTAATTTCTGGCAAGCAGGTGATTATTTCTGTACAAAAAAAAGAAGACTAAAGAGAGACAAATACAAACAAGAAAATAGTATTTAAGAAGTCACAAATTATTTCTGAATATGAAATGTCTGAATTGACTTCTGTGCTGACAGTGCTTCAGCCATGCTCAGCTGGGAGGTGTTTAATTCTCTCAGCTTGAAGACAGACCAGCTTATAGCCTGTCTCCCAAGGCACAGGTTTATTTAACAGAAACATGGCTATATTTAGACAACACCTGACTATTCAGCAATTCCTTAAGTTGGATGGTTTGTCTGTCCTTAGCTAGGAGAAAAATTAAGGGACTCTTTTCTTGTAGGGTCCTTACTGCACGTCAAGTAACTCCAAGAATCTTCTGGATTCTGACTGTGCTTCTTCACCCAGACCTCACATTGCATTTTAGATGCATGATCCAATTTCCTTTCACTACACATCTGCTGATTTATGAATCTTTTTTTTAAACTCTGAGTCAAACACACACAATTGCAATCTCACCACAAAACTGAAGGCAGCAATATTGAAAACCAAAGTGTTTCTTAATGCATTTCTAACCAAATCGTAACATATTTTGTAACAAAAATAACAAAGAGATACTGAAAAATCAGAAATAACTGAGGTAGACATTTTTGTCAGTATGATCAAAGTCTGGACCCAAACCTTAGTGACAGATATCAATCAGGTTAAGACAGAGAAAGTAACTGGAAGAATAGAAACTGAATATCCCAAAGCCCCTGAATCAGATAAAACAGTTTCACACAGGTATTTTTTTGGCACATGGTGGCATGTCATTACATTTAGAAAAATAATAATAGCTCTGGGAACAAAAACCTCCTGAGTCCATGGGATGTCATTGTATTCACACTGAAATAAGACCATTAGACATATAAGCAAAAATTTTTACCAAGTGACACATACTTGCAAATAGATTTTTTTTAAAAAGGATCTGTAGGAAGTCAGAATATATTTACCACTAGTGCTCCTGCTCTTAGTCCGGGATCATATGGAACTCTAAAACTTTCTGGAAGTTTGCTGCCTTGTAATTTTTCAAGCTTTTGTCTCAGCTGTGCAATAACTGCAATTACAAGTAAGAAAACACAACAAAATCAAAAGTTGGAAGGCAAAAAGGTTATAGATAATCAAACTTGCTGAGCATCATAACTTGGCTAAAAAGCTCCATTTAGCTATTTTTCAAATTGCTTTCCTCCTGCATCTCTTGATTCAAGGAATGGAGGAAAACTCTTGAACGTGCACTATTAATGGTCAGGGCTGTTTCAGATAACTAAAGGTAAAGTCTTCAAACACCTCAGAAGTATGTGCCTTCTCTGCAGTGTTAGCAACACTGCACAGAAAGAGTTTACATTAAAATGTCAGCTTTTGTTTAAAAAACAAAACACAGTAGAACACACCAAAAAATATTTTCCCTCATAACTGACAAGAAACACAGACAGACTCAAGGCTTTTGAATTCTTGGAATTAATTACTCTGTAACCCTAAGGAGACAAACTACAGAGACACTGAATTTCCTATCCTCCTGAAACTGGTTTCATAGTTCAGACTTCATAATCTCACATTCCAGTAAGAAGAAAATTTGCTGTATATTTGTATGAACAAGAATTTTAATGTTAATATCTAAATGCAATCTTTAATATAACCTCAAACTTCTGAATGAATCTTCAACCCAGAAGAGTACAGATTATACAACACATGATGTATTTTGTTCATCTCAGCTAGTGAGTGTCAGCAGCATAAGCAATACACTGGCATTACCCTGCACTAGGGCAAAGACCTGAACACTGTTCTAAAATAAACTGTAGCTACACAGCAGAGGATGTGTATATATATCCTTAACTAATTCTGGACATAAAGAGCAAAAAAATCGTACTGAGAAAGCTAAACATGAACCTGGATATTTAAAATAGAATCATAATCACAGAATCATGGATTAGTTTGGGTTGGACAGGACCTTTAATGGCCATCTAGTCCAACCCCCCTGCAATGAGCAGCGACATCTTCAATTCAACTTGCTCAGAGCCCTGTCCAGCCTGACCTAGAATATTTCCAGGCATGGGGCATCTCCACCACTGTGGGCAACTTATTCCAGTGTGCCAACACCCTCATCATAAAAAAAATGCCTTCCTTAGGCATAGTCAGAATTTGGCCTGCTTTAGTTTAAAATCATTAACTCTTGTCCTATCACTACAGGCCCTACTAAAAAGTTTGTGCCCAGCCTTTTTTACAAACTCCCTGTAAGCACTGGAAGGCTGATGTTAAGTCTCATGAGCCTGCTCTTCTCCAGGCTGAACAACCCCAACAGTCTCAACTTTTCCTCACAGGAGAGGTGCTCCAGCCCTCTCATTTTGTGACTCTTGTCTGGACTCACTCTAGCAGATCCATGTCTTTCCCATCCTGAGTGGCCCAGAGCTGGATGCAGTATTCCATGTGGAGTGTCCCAGGGGCAGAGGAGAGGGGCACAATTACCTCCCTCGACCGGCTGCCTATGCTACTTTTGATGCAGCCCAGGACACTGACTTTTTGGGCTGTTAGTGCACATTAGACTAACTGAGGACAGTTCAAATGCTGCTATCAAATTTTAAAAGTCAAGCCAAAAGAATTGGCCAACAAGTCACACAATACAAATGTTACACCTATCCTAGAGGGTTTTAAAGAACTACCTAGCAGTGCCTAGTAACTAACGGGGTATCACTTCTGGTAAAAAACAAATCTGACAGCAATATACAGGAGCCAATAAGTGGACTTCAAAATTAGACACTTTTCAAAAAAAAAACCTCAAAAATCCCTAACCCAAACCCACAATAACACAAAAACAAACCAACCAACCAAAAAACCCCCCTAACAACTCCCCCCCTCCACCCCCCAAAAGCACCTAAGTTGTAGTAACTTGGATAATGAAACAGCTTTCTATAATGTAACTATAGTATTTCCTAGACAAATGTCTAGGAAAGTTACTGTTTACAGTTTACTGTTAGTTCAGTAAGTATCCTCATTGTAATGTAACGTAATCTGAAAACTGTATGCAAACCAACTGAAGCTACAAAACACTAGGAATAGCTGATTTTAAAACACAAGTAAAGGGACTTGCTAAAACAATTTTCAAGTCGATCTGTCCTAAGAACAAGGTGCTGTGCATTTTAACTGATGAAACAGCTGCACAGACACATTCCTGGGAGAAAAATCATCTAGCTCAGAGGGTGATGAAAGCAGATAATCCCATGCAAGATATAATATTATGATCTTAAGGATTTATTTATTTATTATTACTTGCTATCTTCAAATATAAGCAAAGAGATTACAGTGAAAAGTGAAAGAAGCAGTTTGACAGCATGATTGCTACTGGAATAGTATGGACCTAGGAGGAAGGAATTTATTCTTTATAGAAAATCCACAAACACTGGAGAAACACATATAAAAGAATTAGATGACACTGCATGACAGAAGGAAATGAAACAGGACAAAACATTCAGACTGAAAATATGAACAACAATGAACATTAAAAATGTTGGGGCAAAAAAGAAGCAATAGCTTAAAGAATAAATTTTAGGATATACATTTTAAAAAATATAAGAAGTCGAAGGTGCCTGTAGAAAAAATTATGTCCTCAATAATCTGAGATAAATTACATTAGATATAGCATTAGTAGGACACTCCACAGTTTCAGGAAGCCTTATTTAGTGAAAATGTCAATTATATAAGTCCTCTTTCAGTGTTCTGCTGTACATTACATCCAAAGATTCTTTAACTTCAAAACCTAGTGGGTGTTAGTGATTGCTTTCTCTTGAAACTTTTCTTCTTTGCCCACATATCCTTCAAAGATAATGCATTATGGAATCCACTGCTCTTACAGACACATACATCTGCAAGGTTGTATAGTTTCTTTCCAAAATACGGGATTCTGACTAAATACATTTAGGATATAGAGTATTTTAAGATAAATTTAGGAAGTTGTTTAGAAACAATGCTTTATATGGGGCTTCAGTAAGTCACATAACTCATACTATGTGGTAACATAACAGATATTACACTATATATTGAAGAATAAATGCACATTTCCTTCAAATCTCTTTTGACACACCACCACAGCCACTTCTGCATAGCCAGAGTGCAGAGCCTTTCCAATCCAAGGACTTCCTGGCCTGGAGCATAGCAGGCTGACCATACAGGAAGAGATGGGTCTCTCTACAGCTCTTAGAATTTTAATATTGTCATATGTCTTCTCGCACTTACTCCCAATACCGAGCAAGTAACAGGAATGAGGATAAACAAGTTTTTAAGGAAGTTGGGGGGGAAAAAAAAGGCAGTCAAAACGTAGAGGTAAAGAGGCATTGCACAGCCCAACTGTGGCTTCCAAAGCAGTGCTTACAAGAACTGGAAGTAACAATACCACATCTGTGCCTCACAAGACTCCTAAAAGACATGCCCTGTATATTCGCCCCCGATCCACCAGCTACTTCCATGGCATAGCAGAGGCTCCACTGGGCTCCTCCCTGATCTTCTTGCCAAAAATCTTCTAGAGAGAGTTTAGGGGAAGGCTGCATTTTTTGGCAAGTGTCACTTTTAATTTTCAGTTAATATTTGTGTCTTTCTTCAGTGCTGGCATTCAGCTAAGGGTTATGTACAAGAACTTGTCTGTTTCCCAGTTGGCATGGCTTATCAAGAAGATAAGCCAAAGCTTGGGAAAGTACGGGGTGTCTAGAACATTGATATTCTTCCCCTTTTGGGGTGAAATGAGCAAACAAATCTATTACTGGTTTAATCATTATTAATTTACACTCACGTTTTAAAGGAAGTAAAAAGGATGCCCTTTGACAGTAATTTATCCACAAATTTCTAAATGAACAGTACAATTTGCTGCCTAGTTTTTCACACCCAAAGAGAAAAAACAGTATTAACAACAAAGAAATGCCTTTTAGCAAATACCTTGAGAAGTAACATCATACTTTTCTGCAGAAACTGATTTAATATCCATTGTGACTTTATGCAGCAATTCAATTACTTGAACCTGCTTCATGAAATCGTGCAGCATTGCTTTTCCACAGCCCCTAAGATAGGCTTCGAGGATGACTGCAAACCTCTGTTGGTAGTGCATGGACTGGGCAATTTCGCTTCTTAAGAACCAAAACAAGAAGTGACCAATTCTTTTATTCTACAGGTAAAGAAAAATACTACAATTAGCATTCATTTGTTGACAAAGGGTTTTAACAATGCCAGCAACTTTAGCACAAGTTGGCTGTATTTTGAAGTACTTACTCTCAAACCACGTTTTAGCAGAAATCTGGCTAATGCGCTGTCATGATATGGCTCAAATTTCACAGCCTGAGGAATACAAACATAGAAGACGTTGTTAACACATTTAAGATCCCACTGCACTCACACTTAACCAATGACATCTAGAGAACACACTGCTGCAGGAGTAGAAAATGTTTAACAAGCGGGTCTTTTGAGGCTTCTCTGTCTGATTCAAGAAGCACATTTTGTTTGCAACAGGTTCTTTTCAGGTTTACTATTAATGTGACAATGCAAGGTGTGGAATACCTAACCAGGGAGTCCAAGCTGAGCATATGCACAAAGCAATGTCATTCTTGGCTAAAACCAGCAAGATCAGAAACCAGTCTGCAGTATGATTGACACTGAAAATGCTTGAAATGATCACTGACAGATAGAATAATGTATCTGTAATAGTTCTTAAATAAAATGTTTCAATAATAAAATACTGGTTTTGGACAACATCTGCTACTTTGGGACTAGGGCACCAGGATTTACTGCTGGGTTCCCCAGAAAGCACAGGATACAGGAGCAGCTTTTCAGAGCAGTTATCTGGCCTTTATTCCATAAACAAATGACAGAATAAAAGCTCTAATACACAGTCTATATTAATGAAGTATAATTAAGAGGAAGACTTCACCAGACCTTTTTTTTTTACTGACTCTGTGAAAAAAGATGTGTTTTTTCTCTTCCAAAAGCTGCTCCCCTCCATCCAAGTCCACAGACATTTCCAAGCTACCGACAAAAAAAGGGGGATGGGAGGAGGATGGGAAAGTCAACAACCGTTTTCAAGTTTCAGCATTGGAATCCTTTTGCTGTTATTCTCTCCTCCATTCCAATAACCAAGTGACTCAGTCTACCAGAAAAGTATCACACTTCCATGTTCTGGGCTGTGCTAGGGAACTTTTCCACTTTAACTCCTTTTTCCAGCAGCTTCTTGCATGTTCCTTGAGGAACTCAAGTTTATAGAAGGTTTGTATTAAGACTAATGGTGAAAAAAAGTATGCATTTCTATCCCATGGCAATAAAAGAGAAATAAGAAGCATACAGTCTATGAATCAGAGTCACAAAATCCCTGTCATGAACTGAGGGGGTCGGTGAATGGCTTCAGGTTCTGGAAACAGAGTGCCAGGAAGCAGCCTGTAGGGAGATTAAGGGAAAACAAAGGGATGCGCAGAGAGCTGGGTGCATGTAGTATGCTCAGCTTTCAGAAGCAACAAAGTATGCAAACCTCTAGCAATAGTTATTCAACAGAATATAATGGCTCTTTCAAGGTCACTGTGGTCTGCAGTTTGCAAAGAAGCAACCAAGCCATCAGCAAAGGTCTGCTAAATTCATCAAACAAATCATAGTTTTATAAACTCTTACAAGTACTGTGGCACACAGTTGCATTTTTATTATTAAAATATCAACATGATTTCTGAAATGTAAATTGTCCTGTGAGTTTATTCAAAAGAAAAAAAAAATCAAGCTTTTTCACTCAGCCTTCCTGAATGAACAAACTTATAAAAATGTCACAAAGACACGTTCTTCCTAGCTGCTAGCTGGGAGACAGACAAGAAAGCCAAGCACCAGACTTGCCCTTCCCATGTATCATAATTCTGCAAGAACTGTCTTGACTGTCTGTGCAGTACTGTTTTATTTCCCCAAACAACATTGTCTTATCTAGGAAAGACAACGAGAATTCACAAATATAACAATATAAGGATCCTTTTACTTCATGTATGAGATTATGAGGCATGAGGGGTTTTTAATAAAAATTAATTTTCACTGCAGTAAGGTGCCCAAAAGGAATAATTATCACATAAATTCAAATGGATTTCTCACAGTTCCAAGAAAGCCTATTATAAACCTCATTCTAGTATATACTATATTTAATGTTCACATAGCCTTGAAAAACAATTTAAGACTGAAATACAGCCAAACAACCAAAACAAAATGTCTCTATTGAACTTGCAAATATATTTTAACATAAAACAATATTAAAAATTGTATTATGACCATCCTTACCGAGCTGATGTTTCAGAAATAATTATTTTTAAAAGTTCAGCCCATTTTTCTTTTTCCTTCACAAAGTGAAATAACAACTTTTGCACAGCAACAATAAAAGCTGGACATTAAAAAATGTGTGCTGGCACTTCATCAGGTCCCTGTGTATACCTTTGCCTCGTCAGTTCAGCAGAAGGCCTTTACTCACTGCCATATACATGCAGTACAGCCATTGGTGTTTATCTTACAAAGAATTTTGTTGCATTTTAACTACCCTGTCCATGGTTTATCAACTGTACAGAGAACAACAGACAATCACAGGAAGCTCAATAGGTTGATTTATGGTATGGCTGTTTCTGTTTGAAATAAACCTGGAGGGGGAAATAAAATACTTGATTTCTAGCTCTACAGAGGATAAAATGGGAATATCCTGTGCAGAGTGAAATAAGCCATAGAGCTTTCATAGAGGTGTACATCTGAAAAGTGATGACCATTTGCAAGAGATGTGTCCACTGGAGCAGACAAATGGCCAACATCCATTCTCTGAAAAACGTAGATTTTAAATACACTGTCATACCAAAACTTTGCTGCAGGATGCTGACAGCTTATATTCCACAGTTAGCTAAGAAATAAAGACAAGGAATGCAGCAGAGAGGTGAAAGTTGGAATCTAGCCTGTTTTTCGTTTTTAAGGATGGTAAGCTCACCAGCACCTCTTACTAAAAATGACACAGTGAAGTTAGGGCACTATGATTTTATGCTACATTATTTTATTTAACTGTTAGAAAGGTTTATTCTTTTTAAAACTCACCAGATTCATACTTCCTGAAAACAAACAATTTTTAAAAAAATGGAAACAACCCCAGTATTTCCCCTATTTTCTCAGGCATTTTGATAGCCACCATCATCCCAAACTCCTAATTTGGATACAAAAAAAGCAAATAAAATTGCTGAGCCACATGTAGACAGCAAAAGCTCACAAGCCAAGCATATATATAGCAGCAGCTACGTGGGAGGCCCAATGAGGTAACCGTAGCGACTCCTTTGCTTAATGCAGAAGTGCATAAATTTTGCCTAATCTTCAGACAAGCAAAGACAAGGCTCGAAAGGCTTTGTTTAAAGCACTACCAAATGTGCAGCAAAATCTGAAACACTAGCTTCATTTTCCTGGAAATCTGGGCTCTCCCTGAACCTGCAGAAATAAAAAAGCGGCTTCCCCAGCTGCAGTAGTTCTGTTTATTGGTTTGTTCTTTTTTAAACATGAACGTTGTCCTCTGATTCTTTGAAAAAAATATTTCATGCTCTGAGGGATGACACCCTTTCCATGCAAAACAGCCTTGTCAGGTGCAGAAGGCCTGCAGAACCATCTGGCACCAGGGGCCATGTTTACCAGGAAGAACACAGGTTACAGCTTTTGTCAGCCACCAGAGGAGACTGTGCCACTGCCAACTGACGACACCATGCTGAGAGAAAAGCAACCAAACCAATTTTCTTGTGTAACTGATAGAAACCTTCCCAACGTTTGATCTGGCAGATCTGCACACATAGTGCTTCAAATCAATACAGCAGTGATCCCTTGGCATCAGAACCACAATATTTTACCCAAGTTCCCAGAAGGACTGAACCTTATTATGTAGTCCTAGAAACTCTTTAGTTACCTTCAAATTTTTTTTTGGGGGGGGAGCAGGGGAGCTTCTAGATAAATTTTCACCCCTTAACAGTAAAAGACTGAAGTCACTGCAACATACTATGTAATTACACTGGTGTTCTTGACCTAAACCCAACCCCAGGTTTGTCTTCAGGCCTTGCCCACGTCAACATCTGCTTTGCTGTCTTTCTGTCTACAGTCTTTCTAAACTATCAGTAAAGTCAGTCAACAACTCTTCAGTGCTGTGTGATTCAAACCTGATATGAACAGGATTACAGACAGCACAGTTAGGATTTAATCTCATCATAGATGTGCTGGCATTAACAATTTCCAGAAAAACTTACTACTGTAAACACAAGATGCAAATTGTAAGACACAAGGCAATGGTACCATAAAAACAACAACAAAGGCAAAAGACAAAAAGTAGAAAAGTGTATTTTGCATTAATCTGGTTATTACCACTGCTTTGACTAAATATTGAAGACTTCAAAACTAGTGAATACTAACAAGACCTACAAAAATGGGAAATGCAAATGATGGGGTAACGCAAATATATCCCTGGAGGGCAGAGTTCAAGAATGCAAATACACCTTACCTGCACAAGCTGTAAAAGATAATGAAGAACATCATCATCTTCTAAACTTTCCAGTTTTTGAACTGCCATTGCTCGGACATTTTCATCTGAAAAGTTACAGTCCAGAAGTTGCATTGTGAGTCCAACATCTAAAGTGCTCTGATCCCAAGCCTCTTTTTTAGCTAGCAACTGGTATGTTTTGGCCACTATGTCTTGTTGTCCCCATTTCACAGAGCTAAGCAGCTTAGGATATGCCTTGGGGTGCTTTATGCTCTCATATCTAAAGTGCCACAACAGTTCTTTGTCCTCAGGAGAAAGTGGATTAAGTGGGTCAGTTGCTATGATCTCTTCAAGTTGCTTGCGAAGCTGGTTGGGCATTTCAGCTCGGGTCCTGTCCCCCTGGGGATCTGATGATATCCTGTGCTTGGGAAGGGCAATTGGGTGACAATATTTGTCCAGCACAATAGAGACAGCCATTGAGTTTTCTTTATCTGGGTTAGTTGCTGATGTGAGTTTGTCTGCATTGATACTCCCTTGTTCTTCCCCCTTACCTGGAATTTTCCACATGTGGAGCACATACTCCCCACTTCGAAGCAAGAAACGGTGATCTATCAACAAAAGATTTACATAATAGAGAAGCTGGGTTTTGCATTTTGCATCAGAGTTGGAGGATTCGTGTGACTGAAGGTTTGTCTTTGCAGATGGTCCCTGTGCTTTGCCGCAGTATATCTGAAGATTCAGAAGTGCTCCTTTAGGCAAATCCTTGATTTTGATGTCAAACTCCAACCAAATATTCCACAGAACCTCCTCAGTAAAAGGCTTTGATGAAGTTCTTCTCTGTGAAAGGAGCTGCTGCCCATGTTGAATGTTAGCCTCTACAAACACAGTAAGATCAGTATTTCTTGGTAAAACTGGGATATCAATGCCAATTATTTTCACTCTGAATTTCCTATTACAATCCCACAAAGAGATAGTGAAGACTCTCTCATGATCTTTTCCATCTACTGTCAATTGTTCATGATACCCTGTAACTCCCGTACAGTCATCCACCAAAGGCCATTCTTCCTTCTGAACTTCGTCCTCATTCGGGTCAGGGGGATTGTCTAGGACAAGGTGAATTTCTTCCCCATTCTTAAGGCACTGTCTTATCCAGTGAAAATCTTTGATTGGTGTCTCTCCAGTAATGTACTCATCTCTGCCACAAATCCTGAGAACAAAATCCAGTTCACTATGATCTTCAGGAATGTCCATCAAAGACTTTTTCTTTGCCATTTTTGTGAAAAAGCTGTGGAGAATCATATCCGGAGTGTCATCTATTGACACTTTAATTTTCTGACTAGTTGTTCCTCTATGTATGATTATGAAAATGTTATTATTAGTGATCTTTTTAAATAAATATTCTGGGAGTGGCTTAGATGTAGTCCATGGGTGCATTGCATATAATTTAGGATCTCTGCAGGCTACCTCTATCATTCGTGGAGTGACTAATCTGCGCCGGGTAAATTCTAGTTCATCATCATGCACATTGCTTACATCAGTGACATCATAACCAATTAAATCGTTAAGTTGCCGCTGAAATTCCTGAACTTCTTCTGATGGTTTTTGCTTCTGGACAACATAGATCTTGCCTACCTTTTTCTGTAACACCTTCCAGTACAGTATGCAGTCCAATGTCTGTAATACTTGATGTTTATCATAAATTTCATACCACTGTCCTTTCTTCTGATACTGCAGAATAAACTGGTCCGGGGTGAATGCACGGTAGAAGTCTGTGGTTTGACTCATCTCTATTGCACGCATCCAAATCTGTGCCTTCATTTGCTCAACCGTACAGTTGCCAGCTATTTCGAGTAACATAATTTCTGGTGCTTTAGTATGTTTATTGCTTGTAGGTAAAATGAACTCAATGGATATCAGTTCCATTGATGAAAAACTACTCGATGTACAATGAGGTTTCATTCTTCTTCTCCTTCGTTTGTTTTCCTCTCTCATAACAACGGGCTGTTCATGATCCCCCAACTCCATGCCAGAAGAAATCTAGCAAAACATACAATTACTCAATCACTTTCCCATTTACATTTATCTTTACTCTTACTTTTTAACTTTTCATATACACTTTTTATATTTCTGTTTTCCCTTAATTTCTTGTCACAAATACTTGATTCACATAAACCACCTCAGATGTAATCTATTCAATTCAATACCTAATATAAATAAAAAACCCTCCAACCAACTCCCAGTGATTAAGTAATTAATGTAGAGATTTTAAACATCCTGCCCCAATTTTACTGGGGATAAGCAGTTTGAATGTGCAACCTCCATATTGATCTCTTCTTGCTTCTATTTGATCAAGCACTGATTCTTCTGCTGCCTCATCTGTTTTGATGCTGCTGATGTTAACATAAGTGGATTTTCATAGAAATCAAAAGACACACTCCTGTATATTAATAGAATGCAGTCCCACTGAGCTCCAGGAATGGCATAAAGTAACAAAATAAGCAATTTCTTTGCAGTCTGGACAGACGTGAGCCTATTCCCAGTTTCCTCTGCCTCTCTTTTTAGTGATGAGGAATCAGGACTTCAACCTAAAAAAAGCCCACAGGATGCAAAAGTCAGGGACTATTTCTGAAGATATATTTAATGTGCATCTAAATTCAAGGCTAGTGTCCTTAGATGTGCTTCTTTTAAATAAATCAATTCACCAGACTGATAATATCCATCCATTTTCAAAGTACACACTGCCAGTGTGAACTATTAGTTTGTTACAGAAGAAAAATCTCCCAAGCTGATGCTGATTTATTACCCTATACATCAAATCACACCTAAACCACCAGTGAAACAATATTAAACATGAGTAGCCTACCTTATCAGCATTCAGTAAACAAAAGATATTGTTGCTCAGTTAATCTCCATTGACCAATATTAAAGTGGAAATTATTCACTAAGAGCTTAGAAGCGGAAGGCAGTGCTGATCGAGTGCACTCACACAAGCCAAGTTACAGCAACATACTGAACTTCTTTTCCAAGCAACACCTTCTACACATAAAATCTTTTAACTGCTGGAGAAAAGTAAAGCCAGTGTAATGACGCCTTAGCAGATAATAAAAGAAGCAGATAAAAATATAAAAGGCTAAACTCAAACAACATAGCATGCTAACTAAAATTCTTCTTTTGAGTTCCAGAAAGCAGCAACTGTGGACACACCACCTCTGTAACTGACAAAGTACAAGGAAATATTACCTGCTTATAAAACAAAGGCTGAATTGCTGAAGATGATTCATTTGTTTAATTTTTGTAGTTCCTATTTTTTTAAAGGAAGATCATTCACACAAAAAATTTCTTTGTTTAAGCTGTTCTGCTTTTCTTGCTCGGCCTCATATCCAGATGCAAAGGAAGTGCTGCACTTACCAGGAAGGAAGTTTTAACCAAGTTGATTATACATACGATTGCTCATTTTAAAAGAAGTCAGAATGCTTTTCCTGTTACAACAGTAAAAATATATCAACAGTACATCAATTTAACACATATGTATAGAAGACATGCTTAGAGCCTTTTAAAAATAGCAAAGAACAACCTGGGTAATAAATTCAATGAATTCAAATAAAATATTTAAACCAAATATATTTTTGAGATATTACCTTTAAAAAAATTAAATATAAATACTAGATAAAAGACAACTAAATCTGCAATGTTTCATTATTTTTATTGTCATGGTGATAGCCCTTTGAGGACTCCCAACTTAAATTCACTAGAGTTTTTTAAGGCAGTCTCCATACAGGCATCACATAAACACTGTATATGCCATGGATCTTGCATGGTAAAATCAGCAGCAGAACTGCTGGGCAGCCTTACAGCTAATATCTTTAACTCATTCATTTATGATTACAAACACACAGTGAAATCCACTAGAAATGGCAACTTTAGATTCAGGAAGAAATTAAACCATAGACTTTCCACCCTAATTCTTGTGGTTAACTACAACCTGAGGAGCTGTTCTTTTACTAAAAAAAGATCCCCACAGGAAAAAAAAAACATTTGGGATAACATGAACAAAACAGAAAGAAAAGACAGAAAACCCTCTAATTTCATCCTTTTTCCTTATGACTTTTCCAGTGAAAATTGACCATTTTGAAGGGAAACAAGCAGTACAAATCCTACAGTGGTAGATATCATGCAAAAATGGTAACTCTTGAAAAGGAGGAAAAAAATATGAAACAACTGAAAGGTTGTTCACCAACAGTGAAGTGCCTTTTTTAAAAATATATGCATGTGTCCTATTTATGAGACACATTTTTTATAAAAATGTGAAAAATAACCTCTCCCTCTGTATTGGCGAAAGAATCTGACAGTCTCTTACTACCTCCAAAATGCCAAAGTTGACTAACACTCTGCCAAGGTCAAAAAGCAGAAAATACCCTCCAACACTGACACAACTCTTCTCTCTCTGAGCATCATTCTGCTTGTCAGCTAAGATCTTTTCTTTTTAGAGGCTATTTTTCTTAGGAAGTCAGTTTGGGGAAAACACACTCTGTCCCAGCTCCCTTTATCTTTTAAAGCCAGTGTTTGAATTTTCTCAAGGTAGTGGTGAAGTTACCCTGAATATTTTGTTGCTGACACAAAAACTACCCATCTTGGCCAAGACACCTCCAAAAGTCATACTCCACCCACATGCAGCCTGTCAGCCTTCATCAGCCACAGCCTCTGTGGCATCTCAGCACTACACACTGCATTCCTCTCTCATCTTGTGTAAATTCTAAAATACAATATAGTCACGTATTTTTCTTCATTTAAACTAGCATTAAGGGTTTTTTCATGCCAACAGGCTATGTAGATCTTTTGCAAAGAGTCCTTCCACTAAAAGTCATTGTGCTGCCCCATTAAGTAAACCTGGAGTCATTTCAGTTTCATTGGGTTCTGCAGATCTAGGAAAGCTTCCTGGTTTAAATGTCCTCAGCTTGCTCCTATGAGTCATGCACCTAAGGATTAATTCTTCAAACACATATACATACAAATAGCTCTTATACCACTACTCCATAGTTCAAGATGATCAAGACAAGCAAAGGCAGCATCTCTCCCTCATGCAGCAGAGAACTACCCTGCACACTGCTCAGCTAATGCAATTGTTTCACACTCATCCACTTATAAAGGCAGGTAGAGCAACACCTTCATGGGTTCAGATATTTCCCCACAAATTTCATCAGACACAACACAAAATGTGTGACACTTCTGTAGCTGCCTTGCCCATACAAGACTGTCTTTTCTCCTGCATCCATTTGGGCTGTGGCCTGTCATGTCTAGACCAGCCCAATCCAATCGCCATCTCCAGTTCTGCTCTGACCCCTTTTCCTCAGCTTCAGAAGGCAGTAATTGGCTTGGAGCGACAATTGTCTCTAATCTGACTCTTCAATGACCCATTCTTAGGGTGACACCAAATTGTATCCATTTTCTGCTAATCCATGTGTTGGCAAAACCATATTTCCTCATGCGCATGAATCATAAAACTTTGCTGTTTATAATGAAAAATGATTTCACGTTAAATTCCTAAAACCTTTGTCATGCCTAAGCTTTACTTACAGTATTGACATTTCAATACGTCTACTGCAACAACACCCCAAAACAAGGGGAAAAAACCCACTCTTATTTATTTCTAATTCTAATGAGCTTCATCAACCCTCAATATCCCTGTATTACAAGAACTGCCCTACACTGGTCCAAAAATCCTTATGGGGTCCAATGGAGAAGGAAGAGACGGGCCTGTAAAAAGTAACTAAGACCTATAAAAAGTAACTAAGCAACCAGTCTTGCCTTTGTCTCCAGTTGTGTTCCTATCTCATCACTCAGGTCAGCAATCTAATCATAACAAAACCAGCAAAAAATTAGGTTAATTTTCAGACGGATCTGTTCCTTTATCTGACTCAACACTTGCAGGAGTGGTAGGGCAGCAAGGGAAGAGAAGGAAAGGGAATGAAGATAGCACAGTTAAGCATAACTGAGACTGAAACATGACTCACAGCAGGATTAAGAGATAAACTAATGAGTAAAGTCATTAAAAGATTTGAAAAAACTGCCTGAAAGGTGCTTTAAAAAGACAAAGTGGTATTATGATGTATTACTTACTTAGCTACAAAAAATTTAGGATAGCTGTCAATCTTGACTGCTCTGTTAAGGCTATGTTAGAATCCTACCAGTTACTATCATGCTTATTTTGTATTAGCTCCTGCTTCTGTTTCAATCCATCATGTGAAAACCTTATTTTAAAATTATTCTTTTCACTTTAGTGTGAACTCCTTCCCAGACAACTAAATTTTCAAGAAAATAAGCACTCTCTACCAGAGTAAAAATCACCTCGTGCATGCATCATGTAAATACAACGCTAATGTTTACAGTCACAGTTTTAGACAAAGTTCACTTGAAAGATAAATTAAAAAAAAAATCTCAAAACTACCATGACAAGACTCAAAGTTTTCCAAGCAGCATGCTACATCTACTTGCCCACACTGTTGTGTAGCAGGAGATGACTTTGCACTTGCTGGACAGGAGTATATCTTCTCTACTACGGTAATCCAGTGCTAAACTTCACGGGTAAGACACAGCACTAACATTTCAAGCATGAACACAACAAAAAACCACTTTTCTCACTTTCTTCGTCAGATCCTCTAGCAGCTACTAGCTCTCATGGGAATTAAATCAGTGCAGGTTCCCATTAGCAAGTAAACATCACAGGTAATACAGTCACATTCCTCATCAAAAAGCGTATGAATCAGCAGATACAGCTTGGTCGGGAGGCTGGGGAGTCAACCAGACAGCTATTACAGCTGTAGCATTTTCAGGATCCCCTGCCTTCATCACCTTTAGTTTCTATATGAGTTTCTATTTGGGGCTCTTTCTGGAACAAACAATAACTTCTAGCTGGTTCCGAAAATTCAGGTAAGAATTTCGGCAAACTTCCAGTTAACTGGGGTTACACAAGAGATCCAGTAGTAATCTCGAAGTAATCCACCTTGGAACCAACACTTTGCAGAGTTTTAAAACCCAGAGATCGCTGCTATTGTTCCTGCCGGGACACACTCGTTATTTAGACACTGCCTGTCCCGTCAGCTTGCGCCCGCTTTTCCAACACTGACTGTTAGCTGCGTGACCTAATCTACACCAGCAACCAGCTCCTGAATGCCCTCAGCTATTATTTCAGAGGGTCTGTGGTGTAAAAAGGTTTTATGGTCTACAAGTATCAGATAGACACAAGAAATTTGTTGGATGAGAAAATAGTTACTTATTGTTTAAAAGCGGTGTTGTAGCAGAGCTGACCCACTGATCTTAAGACTCGAGAGAACTGCTACCACTGTTTACTGCGATCCTTCACATGGTTTCATTCAACGTTCCAACAGCTGCCTTAGCGGGTTTGGCATCAAACTCGTTAACTCCTGTTCGAGCAATGACGTGAGGCGGGACCAAGGCCGCGAGGGACCGGGCAGCACCGGGGGCTCAGCAGTGCCGGCTGCGGCGGGGACCGCAGGGCGACCCCGGCCAGCCGCGCAGCCCTGCGGGAAAGGGCTCCGCGCACGGGAGACAGGAGGCGGCGGGAGCAGCGGGCCGAGGCTGCCTCCCTCCCTCCTTTCCTCCTGCCCCCGGCCCACCGCCCGGGCCCAGAGATGGCGGCCGGCGCCGCCCGCGGGAGGGCGAACCTCGCCGCGCCCGCGCCACCGGGGCTCCCGGGGCCGGGGCCGCCCTGCGGCAGGCACGGGGCCGGGGCGGGTACGCCCGCGGCCGGCGCGGGGAGCGGAGCCGCGCCACCACTTGCGAGCCCGGGCCTCGGGCAGCACCGGCCTGGGGCGGGATCCGCCGCGACCCCCGCTGGTCCCCAGCACGGAGCTACTCACCGCAGCGGCGGCCCCGGCCCCAGACCCGGCCCCGGCTCCGGACAGGTGTTTCCCTCAGCAGGAAGCGGCGCGAGCCGGGGGCCGACGGGGAGGCTCCATGGCCGGCGGCAGAGGCAGCTCCGAAGCCGCCGCCAATCACACGCCGGGCAAAAAGGGAACCGGCTGCAGGGCCTCCCCGCCCCGCCCGGCCCCGCCGCGGCCCCGGGCACCCGGCCGCGACCCCGACCCCGACCCCGGCCCCGGCCCCGCCGCATCAGCCGGAGCGCACACAGACCCTCTGGCGGGGTGAAAGCACTACAGCTGCGGTGAGGCTTAGTCGCCAGCACAAGGCCCGCAGGACTTGTCCTGGTGTCAGCACAGGCAGCAAAACTTCCCTGGGCGCAGCTTCCTGAGGTGTTCCTTGCCCAGGAACCCAGAGCCGGCGTGCCCTTGGCACTCCAGCAGCGACCCCCGCCTACCCGGCCAGCCCTGACAGCTTGTTCAGCCCCACACCTCAGGGCAGCGACAAATTAGTTTGTCTAAACTGCCCTTAAAAACCCTGGAGATGGCAGCTTACTCCAGAGTGGTGGTCTTCTGCTTAGGAAAGATTTTCGTACTGTCTGATTAAATGTCTTCTCCTACCGATCAAGCATCTTGCTTGTCTTATTCCTCTTATGCAGTTTGGGGATTTTCTTCCTCCCTCCCCTCCAGCTACTTTCTTGTTTGAATTTGCTGTGTTACTGGTTTTCTACTATTTTTCCATCTCCAGACAGGGCAGTCCTGGATCTCCCTTTTTAGGTCATGTTCGTTAGACCTGCTGCGATTCCTGTTACTCGCTTCAGGTTCTTGCTAATTGGGCCACATTGTTTTTGGAAAGCACTGCTCGAAACTGGACATAGTGGTATTCCAGCTAAGGCTTTGCCAAGGCTGCCCACAGCAGGAGGATTAATTCGTCAGCCTTACGGTGCCAGACTCCAAATGCAGCTCAGGCATAACCATCCACATCCAATTCAAACAAACAAACAACTCCCCCTCACCACTCTTTCCCCATCCAGGCTGCTGTCTGTTTGGCTCTGAATGGAGCTGAGTGTTTCTGTCTCCACAGCTCTTGTTCAGAGTGAACAGCAAAACTCTTTCCATGATTATGTTGAGACTTTTTTTTTTTTGATCCAGACCTTGCAATGAGATTCACAGGTGAGCTCTGTATGGCTCAGAGTGCGCACACGTGCCCTGAAAGCTAGGCTGACATAAGATTACATCTTCAGGGAACACTCTACAAGACCATAAGTTGCCCCAAAGACTATAAAAATTATTATGATTTTTCTAGGTACATGTTCTTACCTTCCATAGAAAGAAAATATCAGAAGGAAATAACTAGTATGTTACACATACAGATGCTATTACAAAAAGTTGGATAATTGTTGTTATAGCATGGATGGATTCTTTTGACTGAAAAAATCATATTCATGGTGTTAAGAATCATACCAGCCAGAAGCAGAAAAGAGAAACTTCTGTTTCAAAATGAATATCCATTACGCTGAACTGTGTCTGTAAGGAATCATAAAAGCTCTGTACTGGCCTCAAGTTCCCCTTTACATGAAAACAAAGCAAAAACCTTCAACAATTTATTGTGATGTGTGTGCAGCATAGGGGAAACAAGGTGAAGACTGACTTCGTGCTTGGTTTTGCCTGATACAATGGGTAATATCTGTCAAAGAAGTTCAGCTTTGCACAGCATTACTGAATGCTTTAAAAGATATTTAAGAGCCTTATCAAAATAGGAAGTCTTTTTTTGTTGTTGTTGGCTGGATCCCCAGATGGATCACTCCGGGAACACAAGTGTAGCCAGTTTGGCGACTAATCCTGTTAAAATCCGTGGACTTTATTTGGGGATGCACAAACATATGGAGATTTGAGCAGCTGAATAAAAAGACTCATTTGTCAAAAGACAGTTATAGAAGGGATAATTTACAGCCAGAGCAAATGACACGTTTCATGTTGATTTCAGCCAGAATTGTGTAACATTTTTAAAATAGCTGTAAGTCAACGTAGTGTTATTTGCAATGAAAGAATAAATTATTTTACGCATTAAATTTGAGAAAGGTTGGTAAACTGAAAATCTTGCTCTCTTCAGGATTTAGTATGTTAATAAAATATTACATTTTTGCAGTTTATCTTCTGCCTGTCTATTTACAGCTCAATTTTCTTTATTGCCTTTTCTGGCAAATCAAGTAATACAAACTTTCCTGTAGGAAAGGATGCTCTCCTTATAGGTTGTATATTCTTTGGAAATACACATTTTAACATTATTTTCTCCCTGTTCTTTTCCAAATGTGACTTAAACCCTTTCCCATCAATTATCATTTGGTTTGTTGGGTTTTTTTTAGTCAAGAACAGCCTGCACAATAAATTGAAATGCATATTTTACCATATCAAAAACGGAACTTTGAAACAGTCAGGAATACCATAGCTTAATGAAGAAAGGTGAAGAACACAATTTGATATTTAAATGAAGCTGATTTAATCACAATTAGTCATGCAAAGAAGCAATCATTTTGCTAATATAATCTTGTGGGGTGCAGTCAAAATGCAATTATTTTCTTTATCTACCAGCTGTAATAAAAATATGACAAGGAATTGCTGTAATGATCTTAAATGGGAGTTTTGGAGGTTGAAGAAATGTAAGATGGTATCTTTTGTATCCTCTGCACAGTCAAATATCAGTTTTTATGTCATTTAGTGGAGAAACTGCGATAAAGAATAGCAGCCACATTAAATTCTCAGCAACAACTTTATATACTGACATATGCTGGATAGAAATGTTCTGTTATCATTGACAAACTGGGTTCATTGCAATTTAGGAAATAGTATCTAATAGTATGGGTTGGTTTTTATTATCTATATTGCCAGCAGAGAAAAAAATTAAATGCAGAAACTTTGTAGGTCTTGTAACAGCAAAGTCAAAGCCTGCTTGCCTAAACCCAGCAATAGCTACATTCAGTTTTGTAATTGCTTCTTTATGTAAAGAAAATGGAAAAACCCCATTGTAGGATACATTGTGCATCCTGATGGAATGATAGGTAGACTTCTCCCTTCTTGGAGAATTTATAAGCTGGAATTTTCTAATTGGGTTGTAAACTCTTTATGATGCATTCAGTGGAGGATTTAAAATAAATTGACAGAATCCTTTTATCTTGCAGCTCTGCTGTGAAAACTGATCATGTAAGTATGTGATCAGTTGTATTAACATTACTGTCATTGATTTGTCCATATGCACGATCATATGGCAACTTTGGTATCAAAAATAAGCTTCTCTTCTTGCTATAACTTGCCAACAAGCAGAGGAGGAGTGAGCTGAATTTTAGTTCGGCTTTTGCATCATGTTCTAGGTATGGTAGCTGCTTGTGAAAGGGATGTAACAGATAGATAAGTGTTGCCTGCAGATCTGTCCTCCATTCACAGATTTATGTCATGGGAAAGACAGCTCTACTGATACTGGTCATTGCTTGGGGAAGCAGGAGGAGACTTTGGGGGAATAGGGGGATCCAGAAGAGCAAATTAAGGGTGGGCTCTTGCTGCACCTCTGTGTAGGCAGTTAAGTCCTCTGTGAGACATCTCCTGTGTGAGCTTGGTTCCCAAGTAGAAGCTTGGTCCAGGGGAACGTTTTAAGGTCTGCTGTGCATGAAAGAAGCCTTGTGGCCAGATCCAGAAATGATCTTTGTGAACCTCTGTAGGCAGAGCAGAGTCAGGAAATCTCTAACAAGGAAAAGAGGAGTCTTTCCTATCTCTTTCCCATCTCCCTCAAGAAATACCCACTCTTTCCTTTTTCTCCTAATAGGTTGGTGCTCCTGGTGGCTGAGAATTTGCACAAAATCCCTCACTTCAAACACCTTAAGCTCACAAACAGGAAACAGCAGGTGTTCAGAAGCTTTCTGAGATACATCTGCTGAAGACTTTGTCTCCCATTTTACTGATTTAGGCTGTTATACTTCAGAATAGGTATTTAAAGCACAGGGTGGGAGTACAAGCTGTTTCCTCTGTGCTACATACATACACACACACACACACATCAGCTGAGACGTAAAACTCACGTAATACCTCTTACTGGCTTGAATGCCTTTTTTGGTCTGTTCATGTGTGTATGAGTTTGTCAGAGAGAGATGTACTCCTCATTGTAGCAGAGTGTATGTAAACAGATCTTTAAGATCATTGGTTATTCTTAAGGGGTGGAGAAACTCAAGTTTTATGGCTGCTGACAGAGAGGTCTCAGTATTAGGTGGTGATGCAATATTGCATCATCTTGTGGTGTTGGGACATGACAGAGGAAATGAAAGAGGTCAGAAATAGAAATATAAAGAAAAGGAGTTCACAATTCCAGCAAGGCCTCTAGTCTAATAGCATTATATTAAGTGCTCTTTAATATAACGTAGGGACAGGAATTCCTCACTCTCTGAAAGTTTCTGACACAGATAATAATGAGTCTAATTTTTTGATACGTTATAAGGTTTCTCTAGACAAGATCTCTGAACTGTGTTGCAGTGCTATCTTCCTGTCCTGATATTTATTGCTCTTAATCTTTGAAAATTTCCTCAGCTGTATATTCATTTGTTGGTGCAACCTTCAGTCTGTGAGGAGGTAAATATATTTGCATTGCCTGGGAGTTATGTAAGGATAGACTTTTATCAGAGGATTTCTGTATTTTTGTTCTTGTACATGAGTAATATAAAATTCTTTCCCTTTAAATTACCTCATTGCCTCTCTCTGTATATTAAAGCAACATACCCTTTAGACAGAAAAGTGTTTCTTACCAGAGTTTCAGGCACCCCACAGGCTAATTGATCTGCTGTCATAATACTTAGGAATACTGAAAAGACATTAAAGGAGATCTATTTGTTTCAGAGAGTCTAGTCTAGTTTCAGAGAGTCTAGTTTGGAGAGTCTTTGTTTCTAGAGTCTACTTGGCTCCAAAGAAAGCTCTTTCCCAGCCTGATCTTTTCTGGAAACACACCCTTAATCTTCTCCGAGAGCTTTAAACTTCAAGAGGTGGCCTTAGCAGAGTGTCCAGATCACCACATCTGAGGGGGTTTTGGGGACTGAATAACAGGATTTCATTTCAAAATGCTGAATCCATTCTACAGGAAGCCTGCGGGCAGGTCTGTTTCAGGAGGAGACTGGGGATCCTGTCTGGGAGCTGGGAATCCTGTTGGGATGCTGGGTTTGCATCTGTGACAACACTCCATACACTGGAGGTGGTACCTCATCATAGTGGTAGCTTTGCTAAATAAACACTTGTCCTCAGATTGGAATATAGAGCTTCTGTCTTTACAGGCAAATCAAAGCCTTGCCAGCCAGCACAACCATGATGAGTAAAAGCCACTTTCAGACCTGGAACTTTGTATATTTGCTTCCTAGAAATGGAAGCTGAGAAAAGCTGTGAACCAAACTTCCACATGGGAACTATCAACCCTTACACACAAAATAAGGACAGCATTATGCTGTGGATATTATGTTTCATCGTGTGTCAGTCTGGTCGGTATAGATGGCTGTCCATTGTCTGTGTCAGACAGGGGTGGTTAAAGACAAACATGGAAACATAGCCCAGATAAAACAGCTGGTATTGCCAAACATCCCATGTATTTTAGTATCCCATAAGTTACCATTACAAATATTGCATTATTTGTAAAATGCATGTCCCCATACTTTCCTGCTAGCAGTGGAAAGACAGGTTGTCTCCAGCAAAGTTTTGCAAAGCCTCTTCGGTGTTTCACAGCTTGAAGCCTGAGCCGTTGAGCATGGGAGGACATGGTAACTAATCCCACTTTGGGTGGGACTATCCCAGTCCTTTCTGGAAAGGACTGCTGCAAAGTGCTGGTCAGAGCCTGCTCTTTACACTCTCCACAAAGTAAGCTGTGCCTTATTCTTCCTTGATCTACACTTTGTGTTGCAGTTCTGCACCCTAAAGCTCAAAGGGAATATAGCAATGTCAGTCTCTGCACCATGACTCAGAATATGCCAGCTCAAGTATCAGCTAGATACCTGCTACATGACTTAGAAACCTTTAATGTCTTCTATTTATGCAGTTAAAATATGTCAGTTGGACAGATCATGTTTTCCAGGGCATGTAGAACACCGGCCCCAAGTATGTTGGTCAAGTTAGGCCAGCTTGCCTGCAGCACGTGTGGCTGAAAACAGGCAGGGTGTTGAGCTGGATCTCTTTATAGTTGTTCATCTGGCTGTCTGTCAGCTACTGAACAGACATAGCCCAGAATAATAATCTCATGAACAACATTCAGAGTTTCTTTGATGCATTTCAGAAGCTATGGGAAGTCTTCCTAAATTCACATAATGAGGCAGACATGCAGGAGCCTTGTGTTTCATCCCAGCAGGGAGCAATTGTTCTTCTCTGGGAAGCTGATGTTCTTTCCCAGTATTTTTTCCTTGTGTCTCCAATAACAAAATGTTTTAGCTGAGATGGTATGATTTTCCTTCTTGAAGAGGGTGACCTAGTCCTGGATAGAACAGATGCTGCAGTCTTTCCAAAGTACAACAGTACCCTAAAAAGTGTGTGGTAGGTTGTCATGAATAAGGTTATAAAGATGAGGGACACGTGGGAGGATCCCAGGATGGTAATTCCTCTCTGGTCTCAGATGATCTGAAATAATCTAGATTGGCTTTGGACCCTTCTGGGTTCCATTAAAGAGAAGAAAATAAAATAAATGCATAGAAGGTGAATCCCTGCTATATCCAGAGGAAGAGGACAAGACCACACCATGAAGGAATTATCGATATTAAGGGATGTGTAACAAATCCAAATGAATGAGTGACTTTGAAGACAGCATTTTTAAAATGCCTCCAGAAGAGTGACTACAAAAGGCTACATAGCAGAGCTTATTTTAGGCACAGAATTTGCTGATATTGGGATAGCAGGCACTGCAGGTCCTGCCCCTGAGGACTGGCTGTAGATGTGATGGGAAGCTGGTCCTTATGAATGAGGGTGAGTGCTACAGAGCTTCCCTGAGGAAGGGTGATCTGCTGGCAGGAGTACGTGGTCCCTCGGACTCCAACACCTGTGAAGTGTCTCAGACTTCTATCAAAAAGTGAAGCCCAGAAGAATGTAATGACTCCTTTGTCTTGACAGGCTGAGCACTGGAGATGGCCATCACACTTTGATTCATACTTTTCATTACTTTTGCCTCTGTTTCAAGTAATTGGCATCACAATGGTTGTAGATTAAAGAGGTATTTGAAAAGGTGTTGCTGGGAGTTTAGGAGTTAAGTGTTTGCACCCAGGAGGTTGCTAATGAGGGGGAGCAACCCAGAAGACCATGACTTGACCATTCAATACATAAATTAACTGGGCACGTTAAAAGCTCAGGGAAGAACTGTGTTGGCTGAGTTAACTCAGTTTCACCTGAATAACAGCAAGATATTCAGAGCAGTGTCCATCTGCTAACAGTGAAGGCACGTCAAAAGCTGATTGATCTGAAATCCCAGATTTAGCTTGTGAGATGCTCTGGTACCAGTGAGGTGAGTACCATGAAATAACCTCACTGAAACTTATGGTAGAAAAAATATATGGAGGCCAAGGACTATACAAGGCATTCTTAACAAAAGAATTATTTAGGTGATGCATGGTCCATCAAGGGGTGCCACAGGAAAAAATATATTTTAGGATTCCATGTAGTTAAAGGATGAAAAGTGTGCAGCCAAGAACACTGAAGATCCAGAAAGGATCTGATTTTTGTGCACAGAGGGTGCATGTGCAATGGTAGCAGGGTTTGTGTTGGCAGTAATTTCAAAGGAACTTGGCATTACCCTGTTTTTCAGCCTTAATTCCATGAAAGGAAGAGTACAAAAAGCAAGGATTCTTTTCACTGGTGATTAGGGAAGAAACCAGCTGTTTGAATCTGAGTTAGTCTGATAATCTCATTTAACCAAATTATGTATGTTGAAACACTGTGGAGTTTGAGATAAGCAAATCCATCACAGGTCCTGCAGCCAGGGAGAAAGGAAGGTCTTGCATTTTATGCAAGGAGAGATACATGTGCAATTTCTGGCAGTGTAACTTGCTAGGAAATTGAACATAAGTCCAGATTCAGCCCATGGAGGAGGATTTAGACCAGCCTTTGGAGGTTTATCTGCGAGGAGTACACTGGCTGGCATGAACCCAGACGTTTCAGCCGACCACAAACCCTCTGTGGCATCACTGTAGCCAAGCTTTGGTACCTAACGCCTCTGACCTGCCATCCCACCCAGAGATATGCTCCTTCCCCCGGTGTTGTGCCAAGGCAATTAAGCGCGTGATCTTTCCTGGGCAGGTGCCTTGTGCCCGACCCTCCCCAGCCATCCCTGCCCTGCTGCGGTGGCACAAGCTACGGCAAGAGTGGCCGGGCCAAAGGGCACAAAGCCAAGTGGCTCCTACAAGCTCCTGCTCTCCGGAGCCACCCCTGGCATTTGGCCGCTCGCCATGGCTGCGTCACCGGCCGCGGGTGTGACGTCACGGCCCGGCCCGCGCCGGCATGGCGTCATGCGCCGGGACAGAAGGAGCCTGGGGCTGTGGTGACACCTGCTGGGCCGGCAGCAACATCACCGGGGCTTTGTCCCGGCCGCGTGACAGCGGGGAAGGGCTCTGGATTTGTGTCTCCGCCTGTCCCTGATTCACTCACGGGTTGTGGTGGATAGTGTTACTCGCCAGAGTTACCCAAAAGCCAGCCACCAGCGCTACTCACGTTAACCCGTAGCTAACCTAACCCGTAGTTAGTTCTATGTTTTCAGTCATTAATGTCTAAGTAATCCATAGGGTATGAGAAATGCAAAGTATTTTCGTTTCTGGAAGAGAGTTGGTGACAATGATTTTGACTCATCTATGCCTCAACTACATATGTCATCCAAAATAAGCGTTAGCAGAGCATTCACATCCCACCAACTCACCAGGTAAATTGTATAATGTAAGCATCTAAATCCGGTTCTGGACATCCAGTTCTTGGCAGAGAGGAGCAAGACAGGAAAGGGAGGACTTCTCTTGCTGAGGACAGGCTTTATGGGAGAGCTCAAGGTGCTGTGCCAGGGCTACCTTTCAGCTGCCCACCAGGCTTTGAGCTGAGGCTTTGCCAGAGATGAGCAGACAACTCAGATTAAGGGGCTTACATGGGGAGCTGGGGTCTCCAAACACTTTTCAGCTTGCCTTTGCCGGGGGTTACAGCTGGGGGTGCCCAGAAAACCTCACCTATCCAGGGGTGCCACATGGACCAGTGAGGCTTCTGACATCTTAAGGATACTAACACCTACACACCAGCTTGGTCTGAAATTGTCACTGAGGAACATGCATTGCTTGAGAGGGTGGCTGCTGATGCTGGGGCTGGTTTACGTGCCCTGGCTTCTATAATCGTCCAGCAATGTGAATCTTCCTGACTCCATTTTAACTTCCATTTGTTTCATCTTCCTGATGTCATTTTCTGCAAAATGTTTCCCTTCCTTGTGTGCAGGAGCATGAGCACTACGCTTGCTTTTGTCAAACCTTTCCGTAAGCCCTGCGCTATCCCTTCTCTCAGCTCAGATGGCTAAATTTGAGGAACTTAACAACTTTATTTCTCCTCCCGTGTGAACCAGGTAACCATCACAGGCACAAAGGTCTGCTTGAGTGATACCAGGAGTACTGAGCCAGCCATATGTGATGCTGGGCATCAGATGGAAGCCTAGCTTTTTTCTTCAAACCATCTGCTTTTGTGCAGCCACCTTCTCTTCACAGCCTCTCAGGTAAAAGTCTTTCAAAACTCTTAAATGAAATCTGCTGTCACTTCAGTTATTGGACACAATGGGCTATCTACGACAGAATATTATCTGCCAGAATATCACCATGTAGCATGGTAAAACGCAGTACTCTCAGAGCACCAGCAGATTGCTGGTGATCTGGCTTCTATTCAAGCTCCTAAGATAATATTTTTCCCTGGATTTATTGTCACAGGAAAGCAGAGTCCAGGAAAAATTATTAAATTCAGATGTAAAGATCCTAGTCAAGATATTAGCAAAAGGGATGCAGCAGATATTATCAAGTTCAGTAAAAGAAGTCAAAGAGTTACAAAACCATTATAAATACTTTTCCAGTAACATGAGAAGAGGATCAAGTTATACTGTATTCAAAGAAAAGAACAAAAAGCATACCAGAAGAACTGCATGCTGACTTATGGGAAATGATATTTTAAAAAGGAGAAGCCATAGTTTCTGATGAACAGTATGAAGTTAGACAGTATGCAGTCAGCAATGCTAATTAACTTCAATACTAGGCTTTTCTGGAGCAAATGGAATGTTTTAAGAACCATCTAGTTCTAAGTTGAAAGATAAAATTTTAAAATGTTTGACCTCTATTAATAAGTTTAAAATATATTTAGAATAATACCAACCCCCCAAAAAGCCTCCTTGGATTAAAAGACTTTCAGAAAATCTGTGTGGATAGGTAGAAGGATGAGCTGTTCACCTTTGAAGCTGGTGGTGCCATGGCCCTCCCTGCCTCCCATCCTCAGTCACGGCCATGGGAGATGGACTGTATTTGCTAAATTGCAAGTGCTCTTGGCCCTTCATTGGTTAGGAAGAAACCCCAAATACCCCTGAGGACACAATAACATTTCTATCAGGGAGAGCTGGAACTCACTGGGAACCCCAGTGCAAGGAACAGTTAGGAAATGTGTTTCTTCGGCACTCACTCGGTGGACTTTAGATGAAGCAAAGCATGCTGCAAAGTTTGTTTTCTCCTAGAGAAAAGAAAGAGAGAGGAAAATAGAGAAGCTGCCTGTTTCCCTTTGGAAAGAGAAAATGCCTGCCATTTGGCTTGGTTTGGTTGGAGTGGGTGTAACTTGCTGACATGTTCAGCCAGAGACTTTCCACAAGGGCATTCTCATGCCTTCAGTCTGTTCCTGCGAGACACGGGGACAGCACGGGCACTTGAGTGGTCCCACATGGGGGAACATGTTTTACTGTATTCAGCCATTCAGCAGTGATGGGAGACCATAGAGCTGGGCCAAAGGCAAGAGGGTTGTGCCTACAAAACTGGTGAAGACAATGACTTCTCTGTTGCTTCTCCTTTTAGTGACCTCCAAAGTATCTATCAGGAGAAGGAGGAAATCTATGCACAGAGCTGGGATTAAGGCATCAGTGATGTTGAAGAGGCATCTAGGAATTAAATGACTCATAAGAACTAGGCAAGGATGTAACACAGACAGGGAATGTCTTGTGCTCACAGCCTTGCAGTGACAAACGATAGGAATTCAGATGAGAACATTTTAGACTATGGTGAAGGAATATAGTACTGTGCAATGAAGAGGGCATATTCCCATTCCTTTTCAGTCATCTGTGTTATTACTGTTTGTCTGATATTTGTTTTATAAGAGGTAGCTTGTTTATGGTTTGGATTCAATGGCTTGGCTTTCTTGCATGTGCACATACAGCCACATGTCATATAACCAAATCCATTCATTAACTTATTCAGTATTAATAAGATAACCTTGACATTATTGGAGTCTTTGCAGGCAGACAGATATCTGGCTGCTAACAGCTATCTACAAATAGGTACACTGAACTCAAAACTGGATTGCAGCTGTTTGGCATTAACTGAAGCACGGTTTCCCTAAGGGTGGCCTTATTTTCAGAGCAACTCTCAGTGTAGAGAGGTTTACTGTGCACAGATGGATGATCCGGAACATATCTGCTTGTCCTGGCATGCAGGATGCCTGATTTCAGTATTTTCCCGTGTTTCCCACAGGTAACCAGAGCAAACATCTGTACAGCACCTGGTTGGCCCACATTCAAAAAATCTTTAGGGAAGTGACAGACACCTGTCTCTTCAGGGTGGTGGGTCTCTTGTTCTCCCTTTTCTTTATATTAATACTGATCTCCATTTGTCTTGGGTGAAGTCTGATGACTCTCATTACTGCCAGTTAATATTTTTTCCGCTTGTAGTAGATACAGAAGAATTCCTTTGTGTCACCTCAGTACACCTAATGCTTAGAGAATGGAAGAGTATATGTATATCAGTGCCTGGAAAAATCCAAGAATGCAATCCTGGAGCATGCACACTGTCTACTTTAGTGTATTTTAAACACAAATTCAGAGCATCTGAAACCAGAAGACCACTTTTTTCTTTAACTGAAAATTCATGCATTTTCTATGGGCATTTCAGCATCTCACTTAGATGCCTAAAATAAGTATGTGATTACATTCTTCACTTGGTGCATTAGAACAGGATAAGTTGGATATTTTTCTCAGCCTTATAGGTTTCTATTTTCTCATGGTAAACCACTTTGTTCAGCAGATACTACCTTATATTAACATATTCCCTGTTAAAACTGGTAAGAATCTAATTTTCTTCCTTTTTTTCCCCTTCTAATTATAGTCTTTGAGGCCTGATTATGGGCTAAATAAGTGATGACAGGAGCCTTTTACCAGTACTTATTCCTTTTAAAATTAATAAGTGCAAAGTTTGTAAACAAAAATCACAAGTTTCTTCATAGGGTTTAGTTTTCACATGCTAGAGGGGAACTCTGGGCCTGTGTCTCCACCATGCTTCCCACCCTCAAACTAGGCCACCTTGTTGCAATATCCTTCAGAACTATAATTTTATCTAGCCTTGTAAAGTTAATTATTATTTTCATCATCACCAGCACAGCAACTGCCACTTATGTACCTAGAGGAGGATTGGCATCTCCAGGCCATCCTCTGGCTTTAATCCTGGGGAGAGAACCAAGCTTCTCTCTAGCACATCCAGGCCAAGGCCTTATCCTGTGGTAGGATTTCTTTTAATAGTGCTTGTTAGATTATTTTCAGCCATGAATTTGTCTAATTATTCTTTGGATCATGTAAGCTTTTGAAACCCATGGCATCTTGTAATTACTTCCACAGCTCAATTATGCACTGCATAGTAAAGTGCCTCTTGTTTGCCACCTGAGAATCTGATTTTTCGCCTTCTAGATCTTGTATTACCAGAAACAGCAGACAACCATTCCCCATATTTCTTTCCCATAAGCCTGTTTCTCACAGGCTAGAAGTCTACGCACTAATTCCTTGTACAGAAACCATCCAATTGCTTCTTCACCGTGTCAAATTTCATACTCACAACTTTTCTAGGTCTAGGTGGAAAGCAACGACATGGTTTGGTGACAGGTGAAAGAAAAATGAAAAAGGGGACAAAGAGAAAGTGAAAATTGATTGAGAGCAGAAGGAACTGCATGCAAGAGGAACATTATAGAGAGAGGAAATTAAAGATGAATGGGGTTTGTTTGTGTTAAAAAATGAGGCATTAGCTTGACAGACAGGAGAAGTAGTAGATGAAAAGGGTAATGATACACATAATGAAGTAAGGATGACCCCAAAAACCCTTGGGAATGGAGAGGAAGATTTGGGAATGGTGGGAGCTATTTCTTCAGGCGATGGTTTGTGGGGGTTGCTGTACCAAGGTGTTGGGTGCAGCAGTAGTTACAGTCCTTTTCTCTTCACAAAAATAATGAGGTGAAACTTTTGAAGTTAGTGGTGTCAATTCTCATACTGTTGATGGGGAGAGGGGCAGAATCCAAGTGCTGAAGCCATAGTGGTGCTGGTTCTTCTTTTTTCTACCTCTCTTTACCTGAGTGCTAGAGGAAAAGAACATACAGAAGACAGCTAGGAGCAGAGCTTCTTGCTCAGTCAGAGTACCTGGCCTACAAGGGAAAACCAAGAGCGTGAAGCCGTTTCTACAGCTGGCACTATCACAGATGGACTTTCACTCTATGCAGTCTATTCAGTGCTTCTCCCAGCTCAAAAACATTTGTCTGTCTGAGTCCAGCTCAGCTTCTTTGCTGGTAAGAGCTGTTGCAAAGAAGAGAGGGGGCCTGCCCCTCCTTCCCTTGGGAACTGCTTTTAAGTTCAAGCTCTTCTGCCTGCAGCTGAGTCTGTATTTCCTGTCAAACCTTCTCATTCAGACCTGGACCTTGCTGCCCTGGTTTGACTTGACTTCCTGACTTGGCCTCAGGCTTGATTCATCATGACAGACCTCCTGGCAGATCAGTGGCCTGAGGCTCACCCTGATCACTGCATTCAGACCTGCTCCTCATCTAGACTCACCAACACAACTTCCTGACACCCGTGGCTGAGGCAGTACTCCTGCCTGTGTTGTCACCCTCAGCTCCCGGCCTCTGTGCCTTCCCTGGTGGAGCAGCCTGCCTGTACTGCCCCCAAAACTGTTCCTGTCACCTTACAGAACTCTGCATTTCAAATGCAGAAACTGTTAGACTTGGTGAAGTATATCTCCATGTCAACTGAACTTGGACAGGAAAGGGGTTTGTCCTGAAGATATTTTAAAAATTCCAAAATACTTTATCCTGCCATAGATGTCAGAATTTTCAGAATAGTTATCTTGGTGATGAATTTAAAGCAAGCAACAGCTCAGGGCTTAGAACACTTTTGGGAGACCATGGCTCATGTTTGTCCACCAGCGCTTGATTAGTCAGCTCTACAAAAAGCAGTAGTGCTAATGAATTATACTAAAGGAATCCTACACTATAGTAGCCATAGTTTGAGACAACTGGGTTGAGTGATAGTGAGAGAGTTAAAGTCAAGCATGGATGTGTCAGATAAACAGTAGCTATATATCCAAATGGTTTCCCAGTGAAAAATCTTTAACCTAGTTTCACTAGCTTCATTCGTCTTTAATATCAGCACATGACATACTGCTGAAAATAATACCTTTTCACCAGCCATAGCTAAATGGTGCATCTCTGGATCAGAACCTGGAGATGCTGTTTGAAGTGGAAGTAACTAGGGATTTGATCCCAAATATGAAGTGGTGAGTAACTTACAGGAAAGATAATATACTGGAAGATAGCCCATGAGAAGGGAAAGGAACCTGGATAGGAGCTGAACTGACTTAACAATGACCAATTTGTTTTTGTCACATCTCTCCACTTCTGCTCTGGATGTCACATAACTGTAGGTTAATTTAAAGAAGAGATTGGTGTAAGGAAATTATCATTTTTGACTTAAGATATATCTACAACTGTGATAGATTTAATTTCACTGTAATCAGGATTACAATAGGATTCCTATCTAAGGTAAGCATAACATTTTTCTGAAATCAATGGAGATAAATGGGTGAAGTGCCAATATCCATGCTGAGAGCTAGCCTACATCAGACTTCAGTGATTTAGTTTGCCATCAGGTGAGGCATTTTCTTGCAATCCACTTGTCTTCCTCTGTTAATATTTTAATCCCTTTCTAATCTTTCCACTTCTGTATAACTGGAAAACCCTCCATCTTCACATGTTTAAACCTCCCCTGGCACAAGAATGATCTGCTAGGAAATGCCTACCACTGGAGAAAGCCATTCTATAATCTCTGCTTTGGTGAGCTGGTATTTTTTGTTGTTTTTGTTTTGGTTCAAATTTTATGCAAATAGAGATTATGTCTGGCAACCATTTTCAGCAGTGGTTCATTATCAATAATTGTTACATCAGTTCTGGAGTCTCAGCCTTTCAGTTTTCTCTATTGTTTTCTTCCTAATTTATTTTTCCTTTGCTACTCTATGTGGCCTGTACACATCAAGATCAACACATTATCTTATCCACTTTGTAACTAAATTGTTTAATTCTATAAACATTGTGGGATAAAACAGAACACACAGCAAGCAAAGCAAACCTGTATTGTAGGATATTGTACTATATTAGTCAGTGGGAGGAAGTGGTGCTTTTGGAAATACCAGCTCATTTTGGCAGGAAGCAAATGAGCAGGAATTTCAGTGATTCAGCTTTCAGTCAGGGAGGGACAACCAGGAAGAATCTGGATCGGGAAGAAGCTAGAAAAGGAATGGAGAATATGAAGAATATGAAAAGGAAGATGATTCTGGTGCATGTAACATGTAATGTTGAGGATAAATGTGGTATTTCTCTGTTATGACATGTCCAATCCATTGCTACAGACCAGAGACACCAGTCTTTGTTTCAGACAAAACCTGAGGTTAGCCTCTGGCATCTTCATTTACACTTTTAAATAATGATCACTTTTTCCAAAGTGATGGGCCATTTGCAGTTCTCACTGCCTGCAAGGAAAAAATGAATGGCTCAGGCCATGAATTGCAAATGCCGAGCACTAAGCAGCCCCTTCCAGACAATGCATTGGGACTTTAACTTTGAGTTCCCAGTGTTGAAACCTTAGGACTCAAAATGCAGATGTAAGAGAATGCTAATGGACAGTGAAAATTCTGGCTTAATTAGATGGCATTAATTAAACCAATAGTGACCGGTATGTAGATACTCTTAAATGTGAGCAACAACGGCTCACTGAACTTAAACTGAATAGTAGCCTAAATAAACTAAACCAAACCGACTGGAGTAAGTGACCACACTAGGGCTTACCATGGGTTTAATTAAGTCAGTAAAAGATTAAACCACTACCATTTCTTATTTGGAGGAGCCTTCCAAAGATAGCTAAGGTGAATAGGGATCAAATATAGGTGATTCGTTAACTTTGACTACTTTTTGACTTTACAATGGAAGTTTGGGTCACTTGTATATTTTGGAAAGTATTTCATTTAATTGCTGGCTGATAACGTTCATATATGTCTCTTTGAGAGCAAACACATTAAAAAATTCACTCCATTTCTGAAAGATAATCTTAAAGTACTGGTAAATAAACTACTCACCCACCTGGAGCCATTGCAGGTTCACCGAGGATGAATGAATCCGCCTCTTTTGTGGAGAGCCTTTATAATAATGCAGATCATGTGTAGGGTCAGAACCTCAGCTAGTATCTGTCGTTGTGCCTGTATTGAAATGAAGGGTATCTATAGCTACAGAGAATCTTTCATTTTAAAATGTGCAATCTAAAAGCCCAGTTCTCAAGATATTATCAATCTATTTTTATTCATTCTTTGTAGCAACGTTATCGAAAACGGTCAAAATAATTTCTATGTTCAAATTATCCAGTTTTAATATTTATTGTGTGCTGGCATGAATTCACAAGAATTTAAAAATTATTATAAGAAATACTGTGAACCAAGTGCTACGGAACTATAAATTATTAGAATATTTGGAAAAAATTATATAAATCACACTTGAGGCGTTTTGAACTGTATCTACGTTGAATAACATTAAAAATACTTCCAAGGAAAAGAAAATTATACAGCTAAAAATAATATGGCAGACTTCTAAAATGTGTAAGTCGGGGCAAGATCTCAGTGTAGTAACGATATTCAGCTCATGTGATGTGAGGTGAGACGGCACCTCCATGCTCCCTACGCCAGGTCTCCTGTACGGCTGCCAGCGCTGCATCCAGGGGCCACCAAACCCCCCTGCGGCGGGGACAGAGGGCCCTTGGCAGGAGCAAGGGAGCTGGGCGGAGATAAACGTTCCAGGCTTTTGAAGCCCATGCCTAACTCGGAGAACAAAAGAGAGATTCAAAAGGAGGTGTTAATGCTAACAGCTGAATCTACATAATAATTGGCTGCTTGCGACTTTGACTGAAGCAGAGAGATCAAGACCTTTTCCACCTAAAGCTCTCTTTCCTCTGCCCTGTGAAAGTGCCAAAGACGACCTGAAAAAAAACCCGATTTCTGTCACTTTCCATTAAAACAAACACAGCAGGCCGTAGGTTTTGCAAGATTCATTCCGACAAAGAGAACAAGTAAGAACGAGCCTGACTAAGACGTGGTCCAATGACACAGTAAAAGCTGCTGTAACTATCTATTTAATAAAGCCACATCCATATGACATACAAAGGTGAGTTAGTATCAACTCCCTCACTCTAATTCATTCAAAGCATTTTGAAGGGTAACTTTTGTCTATGGACTTTATGCTGGATCACGTATTGTGTCCTCCCTAGGCCAGCATAAAACATAAATCCAATATAAACATTGCATTGTATCCTGTGGCAAGTTCAACAACAACAAAAAAATCAATTGTGGCTCTCTCTGTTCTGGAGTGGATTTGTCCTGTCAGTTCATCTGGTAATGCACAAATCTGGTAGGAAGGAAAATGGCAGCACAGGCTGGAGGGTATCACAAAAAAAATTCTTGAGCTGACATGCTCAGCTGCATGGTATCAAGAAATAAGATTTAATTAAAAAGGTTTTAAAATAATTGGTACTAGGCTTTAAAAATTGTCTGGTTTGAGAAAAATGAATGAAATCCACACTTGTTTGAACAGTGATGGTATTTTAAATAGAGTGCCTCAGGAAACAATGTGATCAATACTACAAGATGACATGATCTGTGATGTGTGGGAACCATGGTCTTGAGCAAAATATTCCTTATGCTGGAATTATATTCAAGAATCAGTACTGACCCATTTTACACCTTTGATAATACTGAAAGCATATCACTTGGTCCTGTACAGGAAAGCAGGGCATATTCTACTTCTGGTTTATAAATGAGGATTATAATTTGAAGGCTGTACCGTAGGAAACATATTTTAGACAGAATGTGACTGAAGAAATAGAAGAAGGAGAACGTTCCAGCAGAAATTATGCCAGCAGAAAACAGAATTTAAAAAAAAAAAAAAAAAAAAAAAAAAAAAAAAAAAAAAGGAGTTGCCTTTTTGCAATCGGTGGAATAACAGATTCACAGAATTGTGGAGATTGGCAGGGATCTCTGCAATCCTCTAGTCTGGCCCCGCTCTTCAAAGCAGGGTCAGCTACAGAAGGCTGCTCAGGACTGTGTACAGTAGGTTTCTGAACATCTCTGAGGGTGGAGACTCTACAACATCTGTGCAACCCAGTCGAATGTACAATCACCCTTAAAAACTTCTTTTTCTTATGTTGCTACACAGCCTGGTGACATCTTCTCACGGTGACAGTTTCTCAGCAATGGCACATCTCCTGCAGGCTACGAGACCACCTCGGTGAAAGGTCCCAGGCACTCCCTGCAGCCTCAGATCTGCAGAGCTCCACCCTCCTTCCGAAGCTCACTTTGAAAGTTATCTTAGAATGAAATAGGTAAGAACAGAAAAGAAATTGGAATAGGTATTCTGAAATAATCTAATTTGTGGAAGCATTTACTTTATAAGAATGTTGGAGATTTTTTCCCCTGGTCTAGCCTATGCAGTTTCCAAACCCTGCATCCTATCTACACTATGTCCCACCATTTGATTACTTGCCTTACCAGCTTAATTGGTGAAGAAGATACAGCATGGTTCTCTCACTTGGCACTGGCTTTCCGAAGATGACACGGTGGTTAGAGCACTGTTACTATGTCTACAGTAAAGTTAACACCGTGTGAACTACTCCAGGGATAGAAAGGACTGAAGGTTTGGTAGTATAATATAGTCACACAACCACAACAGAAGTGGTTAAACAGATGTCTTAGGTGGACTGAAAGGAATGAGATAAATAAAATGAAATAAAAACAGGATTAGCAAGAGGAGTTTTAACTTTTGATATAAAAAGCAAGGACTTGTTAATGTTTTAGACCAAGAGACCATCCTCAACCCTCAAGACTGTAGTAACCACCACCATGGCTATTATGAGTATTTATTGATAGCAGGGCAGTGACGGCATAAGTGATGTACAGTTTGCATGGTTATGTGCATCACATACAGATTACTTCCCAGAATGTGGAAAAAATGTTAAAGAGTCTCTGCTAAGGTATCTTCCAGGAGAGCTTTCTGTAACACAAAGCATGCTCCTTTGTGTACTTCAGTTTTTACTATTGCTACAGGGATTTTGTGAACGTATCAGTCTTCTTCTAAAATTTGGTAGAGATATTTTCCTCTCTCAAACATTGTCAATGAGTGCTATTAAAATAAAAGCTTATTTTAAAAAAAATCCTTTCTTCCCCTCTGCATGTAGTGAGTCACCATTTTGAAAGAGGGTGTATTAAGGCAGTGAACAAAGCAAAAAATGAGTATGCAATGATTGGAGCCAGCGGAATACACTTCACCTCAGGCTCCATCCTTGCTGTCCTTCTACATGAGTGTGGCTCGTGGCTGCTGGTGGATACTGTAACCTCTGTGTTTCTTTCTCTGCAAATGCTTTGTTACCATTTAATGCAAGAATGTGTTCTTCTGGTTGTTGCAAGCTGATGCAACAGTAAAGCTCTGGGAAAGTAATACTACGTTTAATTGATGTGGATGCCCTCTTCTGTATTCTAACAGGTCTGCAGGGCAGACCCTGCCTCGACGGACAGCTCCAGGGTTCACCCAGTCCAGCGTCTTTGTTAGAGGCCAGACGAGGAAGGTTAGGGAAAGAGCGTGAGAACGGTGCGAACACGGATAGTTACTTCTCCAGGTGTACTCTTCCTTCCTTTCCTAGCCCTTGGCGTACAACCTTTCTGAGCCCACAGTTTTCATCTACAAGAGCTATTGATGAGGGTTTTTTTCTTCCAATCATGTTTAATACATTTGAATAGTGTGCTCTGTAATGACTGCAAATGTACTGGGATACATTTTTCATTTTGGGATCCACAAATCTGCTGAAAAATGAGTTCCACAGACTAATTATGAGTCATCTGGAGGGAAAAAAAAAGCATGTCTTTTTGGTCGTTTAAAGTTTTCAGCTTTATAGCTTCATGTGCTTCCCTGTCATTCTTGGATTATGAAAACTAAGACATAATAATTTCTTATCTGCTTTCTTTGTACTATCACAGTTTTATAAACCTTTATCATATTCTTTTTCAGCCATCTGTTTTTTTCAAGCTGAAGAGTCTTAGCCTATTTAATCTCTTTTCATAGAGAAGCTGTTCCATATTTCTGCTCATGCTAGTTGCCCTTCTTTGTATCATTGCTGTTTTCTTTTAGAGATGGTAAGACTAGAAATGCACAGCATTCAAGATTTGTGGAAGCACAATGGACTTGCATTCAGCAGAATGCTGTCTTCTGTTTTGCTTTCTATCCCTTCCATGGTGATTCCTAACACCCTATTTTCCTTTTTCACTGCAGCTGTGAGTTCTACACACAGCAATTCCACAATTTTTTTCCCTAATAACTGATTGAGAAATAATTCTTGTAAATTATTTGCTTTTGTCTCTATTTGAAAGTATTTTCAGGAATTTTGCCAATACTTGCCTGGGCACTTCTCAGGCCTAGGAACTTGATGACTATTGGGTAACATCCAAAGTTAAGTAGTGAATGGCTGTGGAGTCACGCTTGCATTACCATGCAAGCTTTCCTGAAAATATGCTAAAGGCATTTGGGAATCAAATTAACTGAAGCAGGCTGCCAGTTAATGCAACCTCTCAACAGCAAAAGTAAAAATACTACGAAAGAGTGTTTATCTTTAAAGACTTGGGACAGTAAGACTGCTCTTGCTAACCTGGGTAGATGAGCTTGAGTATGTTGAAGGAAAAGTCCTGGCAGCAGCAATGATGTGACTCAATATCCATGATTTAAGGGCTCATCACCAAGACTCAAAACTGTGTAATCATTTGTACAAATAAGATTGTTAGCATTTAAAATAATTAGAAGTTACCAGTGGGGGTTTTTGCTGCTAGGCAGGCAATGTTAAAGAAAACAAAGTGTCTCTATTGTGCAGCAATTAGTGTACCACTTTCTCAATTGGTACTTTGCTCTTCCTTCTCGAGAATTCAGTACAGAAAAGAAATTCTAACAAATGATTGGAAACAAAGATTACAGGGTTGGGGTTTTTTTACTCTTATCTGTTCCAATGTAGACATTTCCTGTATTTTTAGAATAATGATTGTTAGAAGATGTACAGAAAATTAAGTGCATCTATACATCTTAGTCAAGCCATTTTGATCCACTTAATTTTATTCATCTATTAGGGAAAGGCAATATTTACATACGTAACTCAGGAGTGAGTGATAATTAATGCTTACAAGAAGTAGTATGATTGAAATGAAGAGCTATGCACTTCCAAAGGATTATTAATTTTATTATCATTGTTATTACTGTACTGAGCTATTGGAAATTACTAAAAGATAGGCAATTACTGTGGATTTTCTTGAGATGACTTTGTAGGGTATTAAGAGTGTTACACTGAAGAAAACTCATAATGGAGTTGTAAAAGTGAGATTACATCCCATGCCTTAAAAGAGTATTGTCCACCCTTTAAGCTAAAAAGTAAAAATAATGAATAAATACTACATGAATAAAATGTGGTGATTTGTCTTTTTGCTTGCAGTTGTAGTGACTGATTTACTGCTTGCTTGAGAATATTCCCCATTCTGCCGCAGTGATTTTTGAGTCATATGCCAGAAGGGTTTGTAATTTTGGGAAAGTGTTATGGCCAATGGGCAACTGGGTTTCTGCAGTTTAATGAGGGCCCATTTGTCAGCTGAGCTGCTGAATTGTGCACTGTGATAGCTGCCGCTACCGAGAATGTGAGCCCAGGGCAGCTTCTGTGGTCCAGTGGGTGATGAGCCTCTGCTAAGCCATGGTGACCACATAGCCAGAGTGTGACCAAGAGCAGCACGGCTCAGGAGATGCCTGTCCCTGGTGCTTCCAGCTCCGAGCTCTTATCCTCTGCTTTATAGGACCCCTCCCTCAGTTAAATCAATCTGGCTACATGACTGCGTTCTAAAGTACACTGAGAAATGGATCCAATTAAAAACTACTCTAATGCCATCATTTTGGGAAAGGTTTCTTTCTTAAAAAAGGGTAATTTATAAATTTTATAATTTATGGTTTTGAATGTGGCTGTACCTCGAGACTGTCTCCATGAAGATTTAAAATAGCTTTGTTAATATCCACTTTAAATAGCTATTTGGATTAATATTCTTGAGTTTCCCATGAACACAAGTTGAATTATACTGTGAATAAAATTAATTTATTTCCACTGGCAGTAAGGAACAATTTCTTATGCAGAATTTCTGTCTCTTACTTGACTGGATTTCTAGACATTCTTATTTAGGTTCTTGATGAGTTGAGAATAAAAGATTTCCCTATTCTAAGATGAAAGACTAATTACAGAACAAAGACTGTCTATGAAGAAAAATGTTATTCCTCTCCCTTTACCCATGCTGAGAGAAAGTAATTAGTTAGGAGTCTAATCAAACTCCAAATAGGATTTGTACAGAAGGTTAAACCATCTCTGCCCTTGCTGGCACCTTGCTGTTCTGGGTGCTGGAAAGAGCTCTGGTTTAATTGCAGCAATACAGGAATCTAACAAGACACTCTCCCTGTGACAGCAATCTGAAGTATTGGAAAGCATGATCCAGAGGGACATGGGACTTCACAACAGCTGACAAAATTGTGCTGTAAAATCTGCAAGTGTACCAGTACTGTGCAGGAAATGCCTTGCTGTGGACTCACCAAGGTGGTGACTCTCACAAAGGGCTCAGTCAACCCAAGTTTTTACTGCTTCATCTGGGATACGGTTTGTTGGGATATCAAGCCAATCCCAATGATGCAGTAAGTATCTCAGTGTTGACAGAAAGCAGCTTGGGAGAAAAGGATCTGGGGTCTTGGTGGACACCAGGTTGAACATGAGACAGCAATATGCCCTTGCCACAAGGAAGGCGAATATTATCCTGGGCTGCATTAGGCAAAATTTTGCCCACAGCTTGAGAGAGGGATCCTCCCACTTTATTCAGTGCTGGTGAGACCACACCTGGAGCACTCTCCAGTTCCGGGTTCCTCGGTACAAGAGAGACATGGATACACTGGAGAGAGTCCAATAAAGGGCCGCAAAGATGATGAAGAGGCTGGAGCACCTCTCCTGTAAGGAAAGGCTGAGTGACTTAGGACTGTTCAGCCCGGAGAAGAGAAGGCTCAGGGGAATCTCATCAGTGTATACAGATACCTGAAGGGAGGGTGCAGAGAGGACAGAGCCAGCCTCTTCTCAGCAGTGCCCACTGACAGAATCAGAGGCAGTGGGCACAAACTGAAACACAGCAGGTTCCCTCCAAATATCAGGAAACACCTTTTCACTCTCAGGCTGACCGAACACTGGCACAGGCTGCCCAGAGAGGTTGGAAACATCCATAAGATCACCGAGTCCAACACTCTGCTCCTCGCAGGAATATCTAAAATGTATCTGTGTGATAAACTATATCACAATGCTCCTTGATACTCCTTGAACTCTGACAGAGTTGGGGCTGTAACCATTTCAGTGGGGAGCCTGTTCCAGTGGCTGACCACCCTCTCAGAGAACTTCTTCCTAATATCAAATCTGAAATTCCCCTCACACAGTTTCATTCTGATTTCTCATGTCCTATCAGTGGTCTTGTCGTGGGTTGGGTTTGTAACCGGGCAGAAACACCAATTTAGTGTAGTGGTTTGGGCTAAAATACTCATTACTGTTTACCTTCTGTGAGATAAGAATTAGGAGTAACGCAAAGAAGGCTCCAGAGAGAGGAGCCTTCATCCTTTAAGATGTACAAAATCCATCCAGATACAGTCCTGGACAACCTGGTTTAGTTGGCTATGCTTGAGCACAGGAGCTGGACCAGATACCTCCAGAGGTTCCTTCCAACGCCAACTGTTTTGCGATTCTATGACTTACGGTAGATTGAATGACCAGCCTGCAGGTTCATGCTAAAAACCCCCTCTACAACAGGATGGATGTATTTAATATCACGTAAAGCACTTCACTTGTCGTTGGCCCATGTCTGTTGGCCCATTTTTGTTGTTTGACTCTGTTCCCTCATGGCTACTCCTTTGGGGAGCTTGCCCATCAAAGTGTCCAACCAAATCCTTACTCAAACATATTTCACACAACAAGCCATCTTTGTCCACCGCCCTGGTGAAGATCCTTAACTCTCAGAGAGGCGCGATGCGGGCACACGGCTCAGCTCTCACCCCGCCATGCGGGAGCCTGGCGTCCTTCCCTGAGGGAAGGGGCCACCCGCTGGGCCACCCAGCTGGAGACGCGGGGGTCGCGGCTCGGTATCGCGCCGGGAGCCGAGTTGGCAGACCCCGCCAGACCATGGTCCGGGCTCCGGGGGCTCCGGGGGCTCCGGGGGCCCGCCCTCACGGCCACCGCCCCCGGCGGGGCGGGGCCGGGCCCGACCGACGCGTTTCGAACGGGCCAACGGGCGGCGCGGGGGGGGCGGGCGTGCGCAGGCCCCGCCCGGGACTTTAAAGCGCCATTTTGTGCTGGGCGCAGGACATCGATCGCTGCTCACACCCGGCGGGCGCCCGGCGGCAGCCGGAGCCTGCCTTCGGCGCTGCCTCTGCTCTGCCTTCTCGGCGTCTGTCCCGCCACCCCGTCCCGCTGCCTCCATGACCCGCAGTAGGAAGCAGGCGGCGCTGGAGAGAGGAGCCGGGAAGATGAACACAGAGGCGGGGAGCGCCGCGGCGGCGGCCGCGGGAGCCCGGGCGGCGACGGCGGCGGCAGCAGGGGCAGGGGCAGCCGGCAGCGAACCGGCGGCCGCCGCCTGGGGGCTGGAGGGGGAAGCGGAGAAAGTTGTGTACTCGCGCTCGCAGGTCTCCTTCGCTGGCACCAAGGCGCTGGGTGACGCCCTCAAGCTCTTCATGCCCAAGTCCACGGAGTTCATGAGCTCCGACTCGGAGCTGTGGAACTTCCTTTGCAGCCTCAAGCACGAGTTCTCCCCGGTCATCCTCCGCAGCAAGGACGTCTACGGATACTCCTCCTGCCGCGCCGTCGTCCCCGACCCGCCGCCGCCCTCGGAGCGGCCCCGCCGCCGCGCCGGCAAGCGGCGCCTCCCGGCTGCCGACGCCAAGCGCGGGGCCGGGGCGGCGGGCGGCAGCGCCAAGCGGCGGCGGCGGCGGCGGCGCCGCAGGAGGGAGCGGGGCAGGCAGCGGCCCGCGGCCGGTGGCCCCCGTGCGCAGGAGGGGGAGGCGGTGGCGTCGGCGCCGGAGCCGCCGGGCGAGCAGGCAGACAGCGAGCAGGGCAGCCCGGCGGCGGCGGCGGCCGCCTGGGAGCCGTTTGGCGGCAAGTCGCTGGAGGAGATCTGGAAGGCGGCCACCCCCCGCCTCACCACGTTCCCCACCATCCGTGTGCGGGGCAGCATGTGGAGCCGGCGGAGCCTGGCGGCAGCGCGGCGGCGGGCGCAGCGGATCCTCGGCGTGGACCTATCCCCCGTGGTGCGGGTGCGCCGCTTCCCCGTGGCACCGTCCTGAGCCTGCGGGGCCCCGCTCCCCGCGCCTCACCTTGGCCGCGGTGCGGACAAAGAGACCGGTATCAGTCACCTGTTTACATTGCTTTTGTCTGGATCGTGTTCTGCTGCTGCACTTTATGGCCCGCTCGGGCGGCGCCGGGCCCCCCGCCGCACGGGGGGCGGCCTGCCGGGCCCCGGCCTCGCCCTGGAGTGGGACCGCCTGGCAGGTATCACGCGTGGGGACCAAGTTCCACTTCCACTTTTTTTCTCTCCCATTGGGCTACCTCACTGGTCCAGAAGTCCACCCAAGAAGTTACTTTCCAAATGAACTTACTTTCATGCTTGTATAATAAAGCACCATCCGATTCTTGCTATTTTTTTCCCTTTCCCCCCTTCCCCTTTTCCGATGGATTATGTATGCTTTGTGGTGTTGCACTAGTATGTGCTCAGGGTATTTTGAATCCCAAGCATTCCCAAGTTTCAGTTTACTCTGATAAAGGATGCGTAAAGAATGGAGGTTCAGGACTTGTGGCTGTTCTTGATGGTGCAAAAACTTTTTAAATTTTAATTTCATGAGCTTAGTGATATATAAAGATGTATCGCGCAGTATAATTGTTACACTTTTGTATCTAAAGTAATTTTTAAAGTTTTCTAGTTGAACTAAGTATTTGTTTCTATGGAGCACCTAAAGATAGAATCATCCTGATATTTTATAACCCTGTTTACTTTAGGGAAGCTCATTTGGTCAACCTAAGTGAACTTAATAAAAGTCAAAGAACAAATGGTGTTTCAGTTCAATGAAACTGCACAGGGATGGGTTCCTGGTGAAGTACACCACCACTGAGGCACTGTATGTCAGTGAGCTCTGGCTTTGTAAAGAATGTAACTGCTCATCAAAGCAATGTGTAGGTGTCTGGAGGTGAACTATGATCCAGTGTTGGTGCTGACAGCCAGAAGTCAGCTGCTTGCATGACACAAATATCACACTCAAGTGCCTCTCTCTGCAAAAAGAGCAAGACTTGATATCTGGTCCCTTGATAACAAACTAGCACTCGTTGTCCTGTGGTTGTGAGATGGTTAATGATGGATCATCGTGTTTAATATAATTACTTGCACATAATTATTTTTATAAACCTTTCATGGGTTTCACAGTAGACTGCTGAAAAATTCATGATGTAGCTTGATTATTTTGACTGAAAAATAGCATGTAGTCATTCCATGTAATAGGCAGTCTCTCTTTAAACTGATTTATTAAAGGTTTTTTTTCAGCTCTTATGCCTTGCAATTGGTGTGTGAGGACCAAAGGTGTGTGTGAGGGAGAAAGTGATTGACTATTCTCTTCTTACATTAATTTTTTTATGCTTGCAAGAGGATTAAGAAATGCTGGGCAATACACAGCTTATGTTCCAGCTATTCTGGCAGATGGGACTAACTAGTTTTCATGGTGGAATGAACAATCTCACAACTCGCTTATAGAATAATTTGTTGACTTAAAATTTCTGATGTCTCTTAACTCCTTGTTGCCAGCCTTCCACAAAGGCAGTAAGACATCTTGATGGTGTAGAGGCTGCTTGTAAATGCTTGCTAGTGTTAACCTAAAGCAGCCAGTTTCTTCTAAAAACATGTATATTTTGTAGTTTTTTCTTACTTAGTGAAGCTGCGAACTCCTTATTCTTCCGAACTAATGCTTAATCTATTTTACATCCATTTGGCTTTTGAAATTGTTTACATAACATTAGACTGTCTGCTGATGGCTGCAGTAGTGCCACGTCGCATTTCAGAAGTGAATTATACGAAAGTTCAAGGGCACAAATTGTTGTGCTGTTCCTCTGGCTATATAATACCTGCTTGAATGTAAAAGCAAAATTGGGTTGATTTAAAACCCAGTAAGGCAAGCTGCAGCATGGCCAGATGCTGAGGCTCCAGGTATTTAAATTTTGAAATTCTACTTCAGAAGCACAAGAATAGCGTTACTGGTTCTTAAAGTGTATAGGTGATTTCAGTGCTCCTACTGTTAGGCTGAGGGCTTTTTTAGTATTATTTTCAACTGTGTAGAAAGATGATAAAATTAAGGATTTGGCTTGTGCAGATTCTTAACTCCTAAACAGGCGCAGGACAGGCTAGGTCAGATTTCAAGGGCGAGAGTTAAGGCTGCCAGAGGTATGATATGAGAGACACTGTATTAAATTTGTGCTGCCTTGTTTGGAGGCATATCCTGAAATGTTCTTTGTAAGAACAAAATATAGTGAAGTAAATTATGACTCTGTTGAGTGACTCTTGCTGTGGGGGCTCTATGAGTAAGACTTGCTTATTTTTCTCTTGCTTGTGCTTTGACTTCTTGGTTTAGAAGTGGGAGCTTTATTGGGGTATAGTGTGTTTTGGTGATACCCTCTTAGCAAGTTGGGTTGAAGTTTCGCTGGAGTCTTAGCTCCGCTGACAGCTGCATTTACAGATTCCTAACTGAGCTATTTCAGTTTGTGAAGTCAGTTAAGAGTGGAAAATCTTTAGTCAGGTTTTCTGGTGATTTAGTGCACTGAAATAGCTCAGCAAAGGATCTCTGTACAGGACGGGGTGTGAAAGCCATCAGGTCACAAGGAAACTAAACCAGCTTATTTCATGATCATATTCATGGAAGTTTCTGCCAATCCAGGACAGGATTGTCTGTGGTTCAGCTTCCCCCCATCTTTTTCCTTCTCAAAGGTGCTATTCACACCTACCTCTCTGTGTTCATCTAAGGAAACTAAGCAATCAGAAAACTCGAATTTTAGGTTTGACTTCTGTTCAACCTTCTAGCTGTAGACCAGATCTGAGGAAGGTTGGAAAGGGGTGTGCAGTATTGCCACAATATTGAGTTAGATAATTTTAAACATGATAGCAGTAGGTTTATTTTATCAAAAGGGCTAATAATATTTTTATACTCTACCTATACATATGGTGTTGGAGATGGTGTAATGGATTAGATGGACCTCTGGTCTAACTCTGTGTGGCTGTTCCTGTGCCCACACTGAGCAGGGTGATAGGTATGATTTGCTTGATTTAACTCAGTGGTTTCAACATCCTGTCACATGGGGCTAATTCTGAGACTGACAAAATGCAGGCCCAGAATAAATCCAGTGTACAATGCCCAGTCTACTTCAGTCAGCACAGATGGTCTCATATTAAACAGGAATTTTGTGGTAGCCTCTTTTGCTGGAATTCTCTTGTAGTAGCTGGTTCCTTCCCTTATGAGCTCTCTTTATAGAATGATTTCATGTACTGGAAGTTGGGCTATTTCCTTTACCAGATCTGAATTTTCAACCAGTCACTCAAAGGTTACTGAACTCCAAAATGCTGCAGTGCCAAAAAGAGTTGGACGATGGCCCCAGATGTCGGGGATAGAATTGAGGTGACCATTGGTCTAACATATTGCGTGGTGTGGTTTTTACGTTCAAGGGACAGGCATTCCTCTGAGTCATTGCACAAAAGCATTGTTCAGGACTAAGCTAATAAAAGGAGAATGCAGTGCCTTGCAAGAGTTCTCCTGGATTCTATTGTTACATAGAAGTTTTTGCATCAAAAGGATCAAAGTGTACAACTGGTCCCTGAAACCCTCTGTTGCTGGTCTTTAAAACAACAAAGTCTTTGTATGCCCAAACCTCATGCAGAGCATCGTTGTATTTGCAGAAGGCAGTTGTGGTACTTGGATTTTGCATTGAAGGGGTAGGGAATGTTGTGTGTTTCTCTATTTCCTTGCCTATGAGAAGCAAAAGACAGAGTGAATCTGGTTTGAAGATTTCAGCATTGATCCCAAACAATTTTGCACTTACTGCTTCTTCAGCAAGGCAGAGTCCTGGGCTCTTCATGCTATTTAAAATAATTAACTTATGGTAATATGTGATGACTTGATGCTGTACTTCAAGGCCAAAGTTTGCATGCCTATGAAGCTAGTAATACTGAAAGCAACTCTATTTGCTTTTGGCCCAATGGACTGACACAAAAATTTTGATTTGTATATATGAGTCAAAACCAGTGATTTGGCATTGAACAGAAGGTTTTGTTTGATTTGAAATGCTCTGGTTTTGCTTGTGTCTATAAACACAGGAAATCCAGAAGCAAAGGAGTAGATTGACAAGAGTGAATGGAAATACCTCATGGAAATGAGGCAATTCCATATCAAGAAAGAAGGTCGATCACAAATCCTAGACTTTGAAGACCCAAATTTCAGTGCCCTCCTCTGTCACACTTGTAAGGATGAACTTGGAATTTCTGTGTTATGAGGGCAATGTTGTAAGAATTTGAAACAGTTAACTGTACAATAAATACTTACTGAGCTAGAAAACATTCCTGGATGTAACAGTTTTTAGGGAACACCTTACTTCTTTATGTGCTATTTATTTTAGGTGACCATAACTGCCTTAACCAAAAAGACTGAGGCAAACCCATCCCACAGTATTCCGTGGTAGGGAATCTGCTCAGAGAGTGACTCCAAATGTTGGAGTTCTCCTGATGGTTTATTCCCAAACTATAATGAGGCATCCGGTATATGTGGTGGTAGGACTACGTAGGAGAATTTTGGGAACACATCCCTAATCAGGCACAACCATTTTTCCATACTGTAAAAATAAATCATATATATATCTCTCCTCAGTGTTAAATATCTTCATAGAATTACAAAAAAATTATTGCCACCATTTTTTAATGTAAAGAGACCTGAAAATGTTTTAAAGGATTGATTCCAAGAATAGGGTCTTGTTCATGCATTTATTTACTGTAAAACTCCTGATGAAACTGCCAAGTAGTACTCAACATTATAGGAGATGGAAGAAGCGAGCCTTCATTCATGCAGTTCATTTTTACTTGAACAGATGTGCAGCCAAACCGAAAAGTCTGTGGTTCTCTGTACACCCTGCTGGGCTTTAAGGAAGCTTCCATTTTGGTTTTCTTTCAGTCTCCTTGTTTGAGACTACAGAATATTAGCATTGATAGTGTTGAAGTTAAAAGACAGTAGTGTCAAAGGAAATCCCAATCCCTTGAACTACTCTCATTGTTCTGGATTTCTCTCCCTATTGCTGCTTCAGGAATGCAGACATCCTGCACCTGCCCCTGCTCCCATCCTCCCTTCCTAGGCTGATATTGAGGAGAGAGACAGAATTGATCACTCTAGAATAGATGGGAGATGAAATTCTTCCTCTGAAAGACAGGGTTTTTGTCATTTGGGTGGTTGTGTGTTCGTTTGGGGTTTTTGTTTTGTTTTTCTCTGTGTGGCTTGTATGTAGCTGGCTGCTGCTTTCCACCTCCTCAGAGAGTCTTTGCTTTGCCTTTACTTGCCATTAGCCATCTTTAATTTCCTGATACTTTGCTTGTGCAACCGAGCAGCCTGTTCATCAGCTCATGTTGCCCATGCCAAACCACCTTGCTATAGGATGATCTCTGAAGATGGAGAGGACACGTTCAAATATACACATAGTAAGTGTTACCCTAACCTCACATTTTGGCAGCAGTGGACATTATTCAAAATATTAGATGCTGTTTCCAAATGGATGGTATTTCCTGGAGGACAGGTAAGAAACCAAACTGAAAGAACCCAATGTGACAGTTTCTTATGTTTGAGTCCGTGTGATCCAAGATGCCTTTTCAAAGTATTTTTGAAAAAGAAGGAAAGTTTCTTTCCATCTTCCCTTGAATTCCTAAAAATTCTAAAATGAAGATACTGTGTTATTATGTTTTATATTTTTCCTTTCCAGTTGAGTGGTTGAAATAACAACCATCCATTTTATACATCCCAGAACTGTTAAAGTAATTTATAACTGAACTTGTCCCATGTCCTGTAAGGTAACTGGTGAAAAAAGAGCATATAATTCTGAATTAACTGTGCAGTGTCAGATTGTGTAGGAAGCTGACACAACACATTTCAACCCCTCTAAGGGTATGTGTCTACTCAGCTAAAGGGAATTAGTGCCATAGTTTGGGACCAGCGATGCAAGTTTTCTTGAAATAGAGCAGAAAATGTGGGTTAGGGCATGGTCCCTTATCCTGTGCTTACCCTTCGTTCTTCCCAAGCTCCAGTGTAAGGTTCCAAATAGCAATGATTTCCTAATTATACAAATATAATTATGTATAGCAAAGACTAAATTTTATAGATGGTATCTATAAATATGAAAGCCTGTAATTAATAAAAGCGTGTGCACACATGCACTCAGACCCCAAAGCAGTTTTCCTACAGAGGCTTCTGTTGCAGTTTTTATTTGTCCAATGCCATTAGGATATATATTCTAAAAATGTCCCAAAAATATTCTAAAAATGTCCCAAATTTCCATGCTATGCAGGGTCAACAAAACTGTCCCAAGGTCACAGAAATCCCTCCTGGAATCTACCTTGTACTTCCTAATGGTTATCCCATCCAGAAACCCCTTTCCAGTAAGGTTTCTGTAGACTTCCACCTCATGTTAAATCCACTGATATTAAAATGTTGTGGTATAATCTCCACTTAGTGCTTTCAGTCTTAGGTGGTTTTAAGGAGAATTCAGCTCTTCCAGAAGAATGGGTGTCTGATTTTTCTTCTACTTTTACAGTGATAGTTTGATAGAGGAAGCACCAGAGACAGAAAATCTTAAACCTGATCTTTTTTCTTAGGAGAAACACTGAAGTGCAGTTCCTGCTGCTGTTCCCTCAGCAGGAAGGGTCACATAGCTCAGAAAGAAAATGCCTTCCAGTTAAGTGCTTTTCCCAGGAAAAAACACAGAGCACCTTATCCTGTGAATGTACAGAAACAGTGCAGTGCTGATTCTGAGTGGGGTTTAATGTGGTTGTAAATGTCAGGTGTGGTTTTTCATAGAAATTCTCAGCTCTTTGTAGCTTAGGTTATACTAAGGAATAGTCAGCTTTTCTTTTCATTCCTATATATTTCAAGAAACTCAAAGTTTAAATCTTTTAAGAGTTGCCCACACTATTTTTCTTTCCAAAGATGTATCAATTGCTCAGGAAGTTGTGCCTGTGGAACACAAAATAACTCAGGTTGGAAGGGGCTCTCAGAGGTTAACCTGGTCAAACAGCATCCTCCACAAGCAAGCACAGACAAAAGATATTTTAAAAAGTGGTCCTTTAAAGACATCCTAACTTCTTATAAAAAGAGAAGGAATAGGGAGAGAATTAATCAGAAAAAAGGTTAGGGGCAAATTTTCCTGTGTTGAAATGTATCCCAGGGTCCTGAGGGAACTGGCTGATGTCATTGCCAAGCCACTCTGTCATATTTGAAAAGTCATGGCAGTCAGGCCAAGTCCTTGGAGACTGGAAAGAAGGAAACATCACTCCTATTTTCAAAAAGGGGAGAAAGGAAGACCCAGGGAACTGCAGACTGGTGAGCCTTACCTCTGTGCCTGTGAAGAACATGGAGCAGATCCTCATGGAAGCAATGTTAAGGCACATGCAAGACAAAGAGCTGATCCAAGAGGTCACTAAGGGCAAATCATGACTGACCAGTCTTGTGACTGCTATGGTGGAGTGACTGCAGTGGTCAAGGAAAGACCAACCAATGCCATCTGCCTAGAATTCTGTAATGCTTTCAACACAGTACCACATGACATCCTTACCTCTTAATTGGAGAGATGTGAATTTGAAGGGTGGACTGTTTGGTGAATAAGGAATTGGCCAGATGGATGTGGCCAGAGAGCTGTGGTCAGTAACAGGTTGGATGGGGCTTTGAGCAACCTGGTCTAGTGGAAGGTGTCCCTGTCCATAGTAGGGGGATTGGAACTAGATGACCTTTAAGGTCCCTACCAACCCAAGCAATCCTATAACTCTATGAAATCCACAATGTAAAAAAGAAGGTGCTAATATTTGATATTGTAAAATCTGTACATTGTGACCATAAGGTCATTTGGAGGTTTTTATCCTCTCATATGGTAAAATTAATGCTGCGGAACAGAAACATCCCAATACTTATTTCTGGACAAGTGCAAAGAGGTAGAGGAGAAAGTAGAGGAAATTTTTGTCAATTTTTAAAAATTGTTCCATCTACTTTAGCACTGCCTTGTTTTATGAGCCAACCTTTCTTTGCAGCTCCATGTAATTTGACAGAATTCCTGAGTGCAGTGAGTTGTGCTACAGAGACTATACCCTAGGTGCTCTTAAAACACATTAAATATTTGAATACTGACTAGATACATCAAATGTGCTCATTTATTAGCAATAAATAATGATCTTTTGTGTAACAAATGTGCATAAATTACTTCTATCTGCACATAAATTTCAACTCATTGTCCAGTATCTAATGGAAACCTTTCTATCAAACCAGGTGTCTTAATAATCCCCTGGTGTTTGCATCCTTCTGATTTGGCTGAATACTTTTATCATTGTTTACTCATGTCTAGCTTCCTCTTCCATATTTCCACAGTATGTAAAAATCCCTTTCCTATAAAAAAAAAAAAATTCATAATTGCAGGGATCATGGGCTACTTGAAACAATTTGAATGAAACAAAACCTCATGGAATTTGGAGAGCTGCCTGAAATGATCTTGAAAAATAAGTTTGTCTTAATGAAAAATGTCCCATTTAAAAGAAAAGCACAAAGCAGCCAGTTGTTTTTGCATGATTTATTTTGTTGACATTTTTATCAAAACATCTTTTATTTTTGCAAACAGTCTTTCATTAAACTAAATGTTTGAAAACTTCCATTTTTTGGCAAAAGTAGGAAAGAATGGAGGTGAAAGCCACTCAGATTTTTTTTGCATTATTTGAGTAACTTGGTGCTTTTAAATGCAGAACAATATATCAATGAGCTCTGGAAATAATTTATTTTCAATTATTTTCTCCATGGTTTCCCTGCTAGCAGTGTCTAGTGCAGGGCTAAGTACCTACCTAAAGGAATCATGAAACATGTGAACAGGTCAGCCGGGCACTATCTGGGCAGGAGGGTCTTTGTGTTGGGCACGGCTCTGGTACACATGATAGGATATTAGGATTGCTGCGTCCTTCCTACTGATGCTTAGCATTCCCCCTCTCCCAAGGCACTCCTTTCCTGAGAGAAGGTGGCCTGAAACCCGGATCTGCAAGGCTGTTGCCCTCCTACATTGTGTAGGATTTTTTTCTTGAGCACAGAATGTAAAAGACCACCACATCAGAATTGTGGCTTATGCCTCACTGAAATGCTACAGAATATCTGGAGTGTCAGACAAGGAAGTAATATTTCATGTCAGCAGTGTTGCTAATTAACATGTAAATCATTTTGCTCACTTTTCCCCATCATAAGATTGGCTTACAAAAAATCGTAACATTTAAAAATTACATACATACATATATATATACAACTTTTACAAGTCACAAAACATCATGCTTTTCAAGATTTTTTTTACCTTCAGGAAGAACAGAATCTCATTTTAATTTTGCATGATAAATAAGTTTTCTCAGTCTAGGAATGGGGACAGTAAGAAAAACAACAAATACCATGATCCTGGCAATAAAATTCCAGAGTTGGCAGTCGTGGGTCAGAGAAGACAAGGCTTGGGAGTGAGCCAGAGCCTGCCTGTGAACAGGAGCAGCAGGCTGGAGACAGCTGTCTGGAATCTGTCTGGGCAGCAGGCACCCCAGGAGATGAGAGAGTCATGCAGGGAAGCAGCTTTTTGCTGCTATGGGAGCCGAACATCGGAGCTTGTTTCCACTTAAAGGGGGTTCCTGTTAGAACTGCAACTGGCAAACCCTGCCCATGAAGATGAAAGTTAGACAGCTTCCCAGAATAGAATTACATGAGCAGAAGGGAGTTGCTGCATGTATTAAAACATCTATATTAGAGGTCTTGTTGACATGGTTATAGGGTTTGAGAATGGGTGTGTGGTTTGGTTTTTTTTTTAATGATGAGAAGTAAGGCTATAGGAAAGGGAGAGGAAACAGATACATGTGTAGGGGACACAGGAACAATGTAGGGAGACACAATTTGCCTTTCTCTAATGCACAGTTTTGAAAAACTGAAATGAGGTCAGATCAGGATTCCCCAGGTTGTTAGAACCTGTGGGGAGGTGCAGATGATCTTTGGTAGCAAAGCAGTCTTCTACTACTCCCATGAAAGTTGGGATTGCTTATGAAAATTCATTGTAAACTGTGTGGGTTTGCAAAGCCCAGAGTACATCCCATTCCTGGCTCTAGGCGTCTTGTGCACAGAAATCCCATCACACACACCAACGATTATTTTAGGGCTAGCTGAAACATGAATTTGAGGACATGTTAAAGAGTTTCAGTCATATTATCCATCCATTTTCTTTTCATCTTGGTAGTTGCAGTTTAGACTTAAATCATCTGAGCTGTGCTTAGGAAGACCCAAGTTTCAAGGTATCTCCTGGTGGACCACTAATTCAATCCCGCTGATGTCAGTCTGTCTTGACTAGGTAAAGGAAAATTTAGAAGCATGTGATAGCATAATGCAAGTATTTAAGCTTTCACCACTCCAGGCAGGTCTTGAGTTCAGCATTCACAAACCAGCGTGGGTGGTAGATGGTGCTGGGCTTGAGCACAAACTCAGACCCAGAACAGACGAACAGTGCAGGCCAGAGAAAGGGCTGGCTGATCTTGGAGATCAGGACAGCATCTGAGGGTGTGATAGTTTTGACAGTGTGTTGCACCCTCTTATTCGCTGGTGCCTGCTCCTTGTGCTACTGCAAATAGCAGAGTTGGGCCCAAAGGCAGTGACTGCTGTTCATGTAGTGACCTACTTCAGCATGTGGTTACTAATACTGCAACATCCCAAATATGTCTCCTGCTGTACAAGAGACCTGCTGCATTTTCAGATTTCCTTGCAACTGCCAGCACTCAGTTCCTTGTGACTATTTTGTTCCTTCTCAGTCACCTACCTCATCTTCTTTCTTGGAAACCCTGACTTCTCTTGCTTTCCCCAGCCTTTGCTATTCTTCTCTATTATTTTCCCTTTCTTACTGTTCTCTTCTGAGGACATCAGCATCCCAGAAGAGCAGTGGGTTTGCAACCGAGAAACTAATGCAACCCATTAACTGCGCTTCAAGAGGGCTGTCAGTGTACCCAGAAGCAGCATCACCCAGTGGCGGTACCAGGAGGCTGCCAGCTGCTGAATGGTGCCTCATTAAACTGGGAAGGTTATGGCCTTGCTCTTGAAGATCCAGGCAAATTCCTGAGGCTGGCATGGCTGAGGTGTCACCAATGCAGACAGCTCAAATCAATCTTTGGTGGGAGCAAATCACCCTGCCTGTTTAGCACCTGAACAGTTTGGAGGGACACACTTTTGCTGGCACTCCTTTGGGGCCCCTGGCCTTCACTGAAGAGCCATGCAAGGACACATCAAGGGACATGGCTTTGGTCCTCTTCCCGGCATCAGGGAAACAACATCAGTGGACCAGCTTCCAGCCTCAGGTGTGTGCTGGGGACCAGCTCTGGTGCTGTATATCTGTGAGTGACCACAGCACCATTCCTTGACCATCCACCCCTTGCTGTTTCAGCCTCCTCTTCCTTCCTTCCTTCGCACTTCCTCTTCCTGGTGAGATAGAGCTCACAACGGGGGAGGAGGTGATAAATGTAAATGGTCTCACAAAGTGATTGAAGGCAGGGGCTTTCCTTTTGTCTTTCCAAATCCCACAGAACTGATGCTAGGGCTGTGGCTGTGTTCCAAACAGAATATATGTCCCCATAAAACTGTGCTCAAACAGCTCTCACTGCTATTGAAACCACCAGCATGTTAAAACACCTTGTTACTAGTGGCAACCATTTTCTGCTAGTCTAATTTTTGTGCTTTCAAAGAATGGGAAAGGATAAAATAGCAATTCTTGTTTATTTGGGAAGCCCCAGTGTCCCCATCCCTGCCCAGGTCAGTCTCCCCTTTGCTGTTTTTGTAGACCACGGTCACGGCCAGTGAATTATCCCCTCGGCAGCCACTGGTGCAGAGTATTTTCAAGATGCCTGCCATAACCCAGTCTTTCCCCAGGCTGGTACCTGTAAGCACAACAGAGCTCACAGCCTGTCCAAGTGTGCAATGTGAGCCCCATCTCTCCTGCCTTCTGTTAAGTGGCCTCTCAGCCATCCTCATTTTCCCCCAGCAGAGTTATTTTGTCTAGCTCAGAGATAAAAATAGCTCACTGTTTTCTAGGGACAGATTCTAGAAAGACATTCTCAAGAGAAAAGCACTGAGCAGCAGAACAAATAACCAAAGGAGTACAATTCCGTAATAAACCAAGTACCTTTGAATATACCTAGATGGTCTGAGGATACAACAATCAGAAATAAAGAGCAACAATTTTTGCTTTTCTACTCAGTCCATCTTTTTGTTTGGTTGTTTTTCTGCCTCTGGCAGAATAGGCAAGTATTTCCTCAGGACTCACACCTCTCTGGGCTTGCATCCATAAAGCACTGGGTGTAGGGCATCCTGTGAGGAAGTTTTGATGCGTTGATAGTTCACAGACCAGAAAGACCAAAACCCGCCATCTAATCTGATGTGAGAACAGCTGGAAGGCTGTGTTATCAGTAGATTATGTGCTCATGTGTGGCTTCCCACAGACTTTTCAGTTCTTGCCTCCCATAATATCTCCTACAAGAAAAACTGGAGCCCTGTTGCTTAGGTATAGTTTCTAATAATCCAAAAGATTTGGAGATAGTTGTTGGAATACGCTGAGTTTCTGAGCACTGCTGGAGAGCCTTAACTAAAGCAGGACTTAAAAACATTGCAGTGACGTAATTCCCAGTCTGGCCTACAAAGTTAGATACTGGGAGCTATGGATATACTCAGTTTAGTTGTCAAAATTTTGCACTCATACATAAATGTTTTGATCTCTGGATATTAACTTTTTCCCATCTCAGTCTTGTGCAGAAGGTATGAGGCATTGCTACAAAAATCCTCTGAGGACTCAGAGGTAGCCTGGTGAGGTGCTCAGGGATTTGCCCAGCTCTTTGTCCATTGCCATGGGCCTCTGCTGTCTGCCTCTATCCAGAAGTGTGCTGGGTGCAGAATACTTGAAGGATTTTCCCCTTTGAACTCAACCAAATGTGCTCCCACCCTAGACTTGACAAGCAAACTTGAAGTACCTCATGGCACGGATACACAGCTTTATAGGATAAATTACTTCTTAACAGAGCAGGCTTGAATATTTTGCATCTTTGCTGACCTCACTTTCAGTGTCAGCTGAAGTCATGGCATCTAGCGTCAAGATTGGAAGCAAAATTATTGAGTAAATGCAACTCTAAATCCCAAACCCTTAACAACCAGGGACATTTTTAGTAGTTTGGTATCTCACACTTGGGATCCTTTTTTCTTAGCTGGAGGCTCCAGTTCAATCATTGCTCTGTCTGCCTTGTGCAGGGCAAACCCTCAGAATTTGCTTTAAAGTTGGATTATTGGGTTGCCACCCAGCACCCCTGTCTGCTCCCCAGAGCCTTCCGTGATGGTGGCCACTCCGAAGCCCCTCCTGATATAAACTGCCAATTCCAGTTCCCTTTGGTTTCACCTTAAATCTATTCCCTTGCTTATTACCCAAACCCAACATGTTTATACTGGGGTGACAAAGCACCCCCAGAAAAACAGCTTTTCCTCCTATCCCAGACTTTTTTCCAGGCTGTTACTTTGTCTGGGATTTTAGAAACAGCTGTTGGGATATATATTTTCCTCTTGTCTGTCCCCCATCTGGACAGTGGTGATAGGATGCATAATACAATATAGACAACATATCCCACATCCTATTCCTTTTCTCCTAAAATCCTGTCCAGTACCATACATAAATTTTGGCCTTTTCAATTTCATTGTGTGCAACTGCAGTTTGGTGAGCCATCTTTCCAAAGGTTCTGAAAGAGAAAATCAAATGTAGCCTGTGGGTCTGTTTCCACAAGGTTTGACACTTATGTCTCTATGTCTTGAGTTCTTCAGTTGCCAGACTCCTTCCAGCCAAGGCAGTACTGGTATTTGTTCAGGAGGTTTTCTGGGTGTTGCCACACTCCTAAAGACCTTTCTTCAAAAGATGTATCACTGAATGATTCATTGCTCTTGCATCCTCCTTAGTTGTCTGTAGTTACCCAGTTTCTTGTGCTGTATACGCCTTTTCCTTTTCCACACTTGCAATAATTCAGGGGCTCTCAGTGAGATGCACTGCCTTCTGTCTGCACACAAGTGACAGTGACTCAGGAAGGAGGTGTGAGATGTTCACCTGATTGAGTACTGATTGCATCTCTGAGCTAAACATGGGGAAGCCACTGTGGTCACTGCACAAGCTCTGAGGTTTGGGGGTGTGGCAAGGAGGTGGTGAGGAAGGGTTTGCAGCTACAGCAGTGCTTCCCCATTTATCATGCAAACACTTGACTGCATTTCTCAGACAGTTTAAACAAAATAGAGACATGATGGATTTATGCAATGGTGGGCTCAAAGAACACAATTCTTTTCTCTTTTGATTCCCAGTCCTTGTCCATCTCTGCGGTCTGATCCCCACTGCTGCTGCTGCTGCTTCACATCATCTCCCTCTGTTCAAGGCCAAATTCCTCAGCACCGGAGATAAGGTGTCCTTGGTCGCTGGCCTTTGCCTGTGTAATGCCTTACTGGGAAGTCATTACTAGGTGTGACAAAGCCACATTTACCCTTCAAGGATATTGTTTTAGATGCAATAACTTGGAACAAAGAAAAGAAATCCACAGGGAAACAACCACAGCAATACAGTATGTGCCAGTGCTCAGGGTGGTGAAAGGCAGGCTCCAGTGACGAAAATGCTATGAGACAATATTGTATTTGGCACTCAGACACTGGGGTGATCTGCATTTCAGGAATCCCTTAGCAAGATGAGAAAAGGGTTTCCAATCTAAAAGAAAAAAAATGACAGAAACTGGGAGTGAAAACTCACCTTGTTTAATTTATGGCATGTCCATGTTTATATCCTCCATAAATCTTGGAGAAGAAGGGACCAGCCACTGCTCTCCCACTCACCTCTAATATATAGTGTTCTTTCTCTGCAGACTTAGGTTCCAAAGAAACAGGATTTCTCTTCAGAATTTATGTTTGGTTTTGTTCTCGAGAGAATTCTTCTGTTTTCTTAACTTCAGAGAAAATGAATCATTGTGCTGTGGGAGGCTTGGACACAAGGGTGAACGAGAATGAATTTCTTGTTTTATGAACTAGAGTACAAACCCCAACACCTTTTAGTAAATATTACTTCATGAAGATTTTCACAGTCCACTATAGTTGAAACATCAGTAGTACACATTGCCTAAAAGTATTTTAGGAGCTTATCAAGATTTTATTTTTAAGTATACAGTCATCTCAAATCTAACCATGTATACTCTTCCATTTGCTATTTTGATATTTTCAGCTTTTAATTATAAAGCATTACAAGCTGGATAAAAGCCCACTCTAAAAATTTTTAAAGTTGAAATTTTTCACATACTGAAAGCCTAAAAATCTTCAGTATATACTTCACATACCAGCACACAAACAAAATGCATTGTAGAATCCTTGTAATGTGTGAAATGTTTTGACTCAAATAGTTGGTGATGAATAGCTGTAGATATATATGTGTGTGTGTATAAAGACAGATTTGATTTGTGGTGAATGTAGCACTTCCTTAATCAAGTATCTCAATTACAAATCATGGGGCACCTAGTATCTGAAAATAACATACTGTTTTAAGAAATTAATGCTACAAATGGGTAAAAAAAATCAGGTTTGGGATTTTTTTGCACATCTGACAACATGTTAGGTGTTGTAATTTTCATTTTTTCTCTACTAGAAAGTAAGTAGTGAATGAATACCTTATTTTCTTATACCATCAGAAAAACATTCCGATTATGCAGAAAAATGAGATTGTGAAATTCCTGAAGTTTGCAGGGAATCCAGAAGGCAGACACGGGACTTGTAAACATGCTGAACTGACTTAAAAAGCCAATAGATTCCAATTTGTGTGTGCCCACTGAAATCCATGTATAACCTTGCTATGGCAACAGCATTGCTGGGGAGAATTAACATAGAGATAGACTTGGTATTACTTTATGTCTTGTTTCAGACTGCTCAAATAACAATAGAAATAGAATGGAAGTGCCCTTTGTGCCAAGAACAATAAAAGGGATGCACACAGTCTGAGTATTCTTGGCAACAAATACCTCACATGAATTCAGCTCTAGTATGAAGTATTTTTAGTATTTTATCCTTTCATTAGATGTGCAAAGGATAAGACTCCTTGGAGCAAGTCCCTATCAGTCTTTTCCTTCTTCTGGAAAAGAGTGCAATTCTTGGAAATAGGGCTTGCATTTCTTTCCAGGAGAAATTCTTGCTCATTTTAGTAAAAATAGAGGGTTATTTTTTTATTATTGGTTCAGCTCAGAAACTCAAAACTCAAATTGTGATATACTGACAAACTCTAAAATGTGGTGAGGGACTGGTGAGAGAGGGAAGACTTTCCTTGAAGTCTCACAAGGAACTCTGGTTACCCAAGGAAATCAATTTTCGGTGAACCACAGAGCAACTTCAGTGAGCAGGTCTGTGTGGATGGTTGTCATGTTGCTACCTCTGATAATACCACCATGCACTTCAAAATATTTCTTTTCACATTGTAGCAGCAAGAGTTCTATTATTACTTGAGACTAAATCTTCATTAAAAGAGAGGGGGAAAGTGCATGCCATTACAACTGTGGAGCATGTGAATTCCTGCCTCTTAAAATAGAAGACAATACTAGTTTTTATATGTTTTAAATCAAGCACAAGATTTTCAGGATCTGGGTTGTTTTTTTTTTCCACCTGGCATATTGTGCTTCTCCTGCATAAGCAAATTGTCTGCTTCTGGAGACAAGAGCTAGATTTGAGCACACTTTTGCAAGTATTTCATCGTCTTCAGGTTCTAATTGTTATCTTAACCACAACACAGCAGTGGTCTCTGGGCAAGAAGGAGGACAATTTTGGTTCTGCTCTGCACAGAACTCTGTTCTTCTCCTGAAATCAGTGATGAAAATCCCTCTGAATTCAGTGGAAGGAGGGATGAAACAGCGACTCATAACAAAGACAGCATTGTTCGGCATTGCAGGGGTCTGGGATGCTGGTGATGCCTTTCTTCTTTGTGCTCACTTCCTCTGGCTCATTAGGGCTGTGGCTTTTGGTTTTACAGCTCCAGTGTGTATGTTTGCTGTTGGGAGTCAGCAGGGTTTTGTGGCTCTGGTGCTTACTGTGCCACAAGGCAGGTGTTCCAGCAATACTTTCAAATGCAAGAACCATTGTAGGGGAGTGGGGTCTCTCCTCCTAATTTAAATGCACAAAATCTAAGACTGGTTTGCATTTCACTCTAGATTAGATTTGCATGATTTGTTGATTATTTTTGCCTTTTTTTATTTTTTTTTAATTCCAGCAATACAGCATAACTTAAACCCCAAGAGGCTGCCTTAAGCACCTGCGTAGCTCTTGTCTTTCTTGACGTGTTGATCAGCAGTGTTTCCTTCACACAGGATGTCAGCAGGCTTCATTTTCTATGCTGAAGTGGTAGTAAAATAGCATAAAGAGAGGCTGGGAAATAGTGAATTATGGGAGTTATCAAGACCTCTGTCTTGTAAGAGGTCCCTGGAGGAGCACTGATACGTTGTTCCAGTCGAGATAAAAACACTGGCACCCTAGTGAAGTGGGTGCAAGGCACACAGAGTATTCAGGCAGCTCCAGAGGGGAGAGGGGATAGTCAGCGTCTCAAGGATAGTGGGTACTTTTGTAAGCATATGCATAAGCTTTCAAAATGCATATTTTAAAATTCTGATATGTAATGATTCTGTTTTGCAGGCTAAACTATTAAGATTAATTACCATCTATTTTCATTCTTTATAATTACTGTAAAGGTTAGAGAGATATATTTGTTCCAAATTAGATTTTATTCTCATACTCAAGTACATGTTTAGCTTAATTCTACCTGAAGTGGATGAACTATTTTGGTTTTACAAAGCAATATGGACAAATTTCCCAACTGGGCATTTTAAAAGGAGAAATCTGAAACATCAAATGTGCTCATCATCCCTTGATGAAGAGACCTTTTCCCAGCAGGGAAACCTGCATTTATTGTTGTTCATTCCACATTTCAAAAGCAATTCAGCTATAAATTGCAAAGACACAGTTAAAATACATTTTTAATTACTACTAGTATTTCCACGGCTCTCAGAGGTGGCAGCTAGTTTCTTGAAGCATTGTCATGTCTGGGTGCATCTGCTACTAGTGGAAGATAAAAAAATGTTCTTAGCTTTGGTATTTCCAGGTTAGAAATTAATTTTTATATGTAATTGCCAGTTTTTTCTGTGTTCTCTTCACAAGACTGTATGGCAGCTAAGAAGGTTTTGTCTCCAGCTTCCCCCAGAGCTCTTGGGGAGCCTGGGCTGTGGATTGTGCCAGCTCACTCTCCCTAAAGGGTCCAGATGCTGTGGCTGTACAAGACCTGCTCTTCCTTTGCACCTTGACCTGTGGTCCCCAAGGATGCAGGATGAGGCCAGAGCACCTCCACAGATGGGAAGGAGCCCTTCCTGAAGCATTGGAGGTACTCCTACCCTGCCTCCTCTGCAGCAAGTCTGACTCTGGTTTCCAAGGTTAAAAACAACCATGCTCTCCTTTAAGGCTGCTGGTGTTACAGAGCCTGTGTATTGTATCCTGCTTTGGGAGAGCTGGAGGAAGCAGTGTGAAAGCCATGTTTATAAAAGGATGTGAGATATAAACTAACACTCCCTTTCTGATATCTGAAGATTTATATTCCAGATGAATTCCTAAAGGGGAAACTACAAAAATTCAACCTCAGTATTAATTAAGAACCCATAAACTGCATTTATCTGAATTTACATATGGAAGAGAAGGTGGTATGATAAAAGAGATTTAACTATACATCCCTCTCTGCAAATATAAGCAGTTTTCCCTGTGTTTATGCTAGATTGCCTACAAATGCATCGTAATACCAAAAAGGGATCCTTGGACCCCTGAGCACATCTCTGTGCCAGGGCTGAGTGCTTTGGCAGGCAGCTGCAGCACGCAGAGCAATGGGGACTGCTCTGCAGACGAGGGCAGCAGCTATGATCATGACATGAAAGGCAAAAAGCTGTGGTCAAAGATGGGAGATGAGCATTTGGGGAGAAAGATGTATAATTATTCTGAACAAGAAGGAAACACTGCCTGAGCAGCAAGGATGAGTAAACAGGATAATTACCAGGAATTTACAGAAGTATTACTGCAATCATGGGACGGCCTTTGTTTGAGCACGGAGAAGGCGGTGGAGGAGCCAGAAATAAAACCCAGGTTAAAATTGGCAATGACAGAGATTTTAGAGTAATTGTAATAGATGTGGAGAAAAGGGGAAGGAGAAAAAGTATTAATTAATTTTTGAGGTATCAATGGACCTTGCAGAAGAAGAGAGCAAGGAAAAAATGTGGGTCTGAGTGCTTACTCACAGTTGTTGTTGCAAATGTGATAATTTTAATTGGAGAAAAGAAGGTAAATAAGGTGATGTAAAAGGAAAGCAGGGTAGCACCTCCCCCAAAGACAAGAACACAAAGGAAAAAAACAGGAAGAAAATCTCAATGAGCAAAGGATACACCTGGCTGTTAAAGGTGAGGGAGATGTAGGCAAAAATGAAAAAGCAGCTCTTGCTCTTAAGAAAGAGGTGGAGGGCCTGCTTTAATGCCCAATGGAGAGAGAAGCTGGTAAGAGGAAGAAAAGGAAATCTAAATGCTGGAAGCAGAAGCCTTGAGCTTTTGAGAAGCCTGGAGATGAGGGGGAGGAGGGAGAGCAAGCAGCAAGCAGAAAAGGAGGTGGAGCTGGGCAGGCTGCTAAAGCCTCCTAGGCTCCCAGGGAGAAGGAAAGAAACCAAGGAAAAAATGGTTAGTGAGAAGCTGAGAGGAAGTGCAAGGCGGGTGTGGGGACATGAGCTACAGAATTACAAATGGAGCAGTGGATTGCAGCAGGAACGAAGCAGGAGAGAGGTTTAGTAATGCATCCCCACGCAAAGCCTCCTCCCATTTTGTCTGAATGTGTTTCTGTCAATTTGATTAAATTAAGCAGTTGATCTCATTATCCAGGTGATGGGTGGGTGCTGATGCATAGCCCTCAGGAGTACATAGAACCTATAGGAAAAATCAATTTATGGGTCAGTGGCCAAAATTTAAAAAATCCCTAAAAACCCCAAGCAATGTGGTCCCAAACAAAGCCTATCTTTTCCCATTTCCTTTTTATTTTTTTGTTTGTTTGTTTGTTTGGTTTGTTTTCCTTTTGGTGGTGAAAAAACAAGAGCAGAAACAAAATTCTTTGCATCTGATGTGAAGAGAAATATCTGATATCTTGTCTTCATAAGGAATGCCCAAGGAACAAAGTGGCAAATTTTTTCTACTGCTGCTACTGCAGGAGCTGCAGCCTCGCTGTCCCCCATGGGAGAGTACAGACCACACTCCAAGCAGCTGCATTTCACTCCTCTCAATAGGGATTTGACTCCACCTCTCTCTGGTGACTTGCTAAGGGCTGGGCTGATGAGTCTTTTGCCCGTCACACTTTGTACAAGGCACAGAGTGTCACCAGCCGGGACTGGTGTGTGTCACCTGCCTGGGCTGTTCTCTTCTCTGGAGGGACATGGCAGGTTCACACCCACTGGCTGCCCAGTGCAGGTTGTGGTTGTTAATTAAATTCCTCCATCTTTCACAAGCAGACCCTGCAGGGTGGGGTATCTGCCCTCCCTGCTGGCAGCCAAAGGTGGTCCACAGAAGAGTTGCTGGGGCAGAAATGGAGCAGGTGAATGGCTTTGTGGCCTGAGCCTGGAGTAATGTTAGAAGACCAGGGAAACATGTAACATTTCTTTTATATGGGCTGATCTTTTTTAAAGAAGCATAATTATCTAGGATGATGAAACATAAGCAGCACCCTGAGAGAGGCACAGGACTCCCTCACAGCTTTCACACCAAGTCCAGTGGATGCTGGAAGGTGACTGGAGTAGCGCAGTTAGCAATGGATGGAGGAGCTGAAACTGCCTAAGGGAAACTTGGTTGGTGGGGCTTGGTGTCTCCCTCTGAGAAACTCTTACGAGCAAGGACTGGTTCATTGGTTCTAAGGCACAAGTCTGATGAGAAGCGGTTCAGGGAGCTGGGGGTGTTCAGCCTGGAGAAAAAACAAGTGACAGGATGAAAGGACATCACCTCAAGTTGTGCCAGGAGAGGTTTAGGTTGGATATTAGGAAAAGTTTCTTCACCAAAAGGGTTGTCAAGTTCTGGCTGCCCAGAAAAGTGGTTGACTCACTATCACTGGAGCTATTTGAAAGAAATGTAGTTATGGCACTTAGGGACATGGTTTAGTGGTGGACTTAGCAGTGCTGGGTAAACAGTTGGACTCAATGATCTTAGAGATCTTTTTCAACCTGAACGCTTCTATGATTCTATGATTTGCTGAGCTCATGGGGCTTTTGGGGCAGCAAACATACATGCTTGAGTATAAATGTGGTCCTCAGAAAAGAAGAAATTAAGGGAGATCCTAGATCTTGCTCTGTGCCATGCCTTCCTCTCTGCACTGAGACTGTGAACCTCCTTGTACAAGGAGTGGGCAGTCTGCTCAGCAGCGAAACAGGATTCATTCTTCTCCATGGCTGTTGGCTCCCAGCAGCACAGAGGTGCTGGATCCTATACCCAGGAGCTCACCAGCAGCCCTGCTTGCCAAGTAGTCCCTCTGGCCAGAACCAGGGATTTCACACCACCCCTCCAAGCCCCAGACATGTTCCCCAACACAGCTATTTCTCTTCAAGCATGGTGCATTCCATGGGTTGCTTTGGGCAGGTTTCTGTAGACCTGCCAAGCGCCTCACCATGTGTGTAGCCTTTGTTTTTGCTGTTCCTCTCTGGCCTGGGTAAAGTGCATGTGCTCAGTGCCAAAGCTTTCCCACCATTTGCTGAGTCCACTGCAGGCTTCCCTTATCCCAGCTGCAAACTCCACACCCAGGGCTGAGGCTGGAGAGGGAGAAGCTCTTGGCCAGTGGTTCCATTTGTTGGTATAGAGGTTTGAGCTCCCTGGCTCTCAGCACCATCCCTGTTCAGTGGAGCTCAGGGTCACCTCTCCCGCTGCCCCGGCAAACACTGAGCCTGCCCGCAGTGGGACTCAGCTGGCACTGGCTTAGAGCAAGGCGTGCTCTCACTAATGAAGCAAGGTCTGTTTAATACTTGTCTGCACTCAATGTGTAAATATTATGAGGAATATGAAAAAAAATCTCCTGAAAGGCACTTTACACAGATGTTACCATGAATAGATTATTGTCCATTTATGGCTGACAGAGAGACTTTGTAATTTACAGTTGATTTTATATCTCTGTGATTTCTGTGGCACTGGAAGTAGCCAGCAAAAATCTATTAATAACAAAGAGGACAGAGTTAGGATCTCTGTAATAAGAGAAAGAAGGATGGTGGAAGGGTGATTTATGATTACTCAAAGAAAACAGTTTTATCTGTTTGCTCAAAGGCAGATTGTCTTCTTAAGAAAAAAATATTGCTATGTAAACAGGGATACATAATCATTTATAATGAGAACTTAAACAGGTGATTCTTCATAAAAGTACGAATACATGTACTGCTGTTTTGACAACAATCTCCTTAATGGCCAACGTCCCCTTTAATTAGCTCTTGGATACACTGCTTTAGACTTTCCTTTACCCGCTCTACATGCTACGTGACCTCCTCACAACAGTCTTAGCTTGGGGGGTGGCTTTTGTACAACTGAAACTCGGAAATGCTGCCAACGTTTAAACGAATCACAGCAGAAGAAAGCCCTGAGATTTTCTGATAACCTTAAAAGCAATGTGGAATGTAGCCTCACTCCAGGCATCAAACCCAGAGGGGTGCTAGATCCAAGGGAAGCTCTTGGCTCAGCCTTTGCTTATCAGTGTGCATTATAAATCCAGGTTGTTAATGCCATGTGAAGAGTGTGTAAAGAAATGTGAACACAGAGCCATAAACCAGGGCCACCTTGTCCATGGGAAAACTGCAGAGCCTCAGAAGTGGCTTTTGTTGTGGGGTTTGAGCGTTGGGGACAGAGGGACAGGCTGAGAGGGAACTAACATAGCAGAAGACATTGGGCTCTGATGCGTCTCACTGTTTGGGCTTGTTTTTATACTTAGTGAAGTTATGTTTTAGGAATACCCCTATCCCAGGAATGCATATACAACTAAAAATAACTCAAAATTAATGTAAGATAAAGTCAGCCCACGTGGCGGCTGCAAACACAGTTATCTTCTGTTCTTTCTTTCCTTCCTTGCTTCCTTCCTGCCTTCCTGCCTGCTTCCCTGGGCTCAATTCAGCCAGAGCACAGGTGTCTTCCTACACACTTCCACAGCACTGGAAAGATGAAGCAACCACTTTTCTGTTAAACCAGTGGGGGATTGATCACTCGTGTTGATCTACCTGTGAGCTGGAGCAGGGCAATGCTAGTGCCCTGCAGATGCTTCCTTTCCAAACCTCAGCAGTCACAGAGGCAGCCAGTAAGATGGGACTTGGGATGGCTGCCCCATCTGAACTGCAAAGGAGCAGATCCCCTCAAATCTCACAGAGAGAGGAGACAGTACTACACCAGCCAAAGCCAAACATAACCGTGAGTAATGTCAGCACAGGTAGTAGGAAGAGCAGTCCTGTGGTTATACCTTTCCTCTACTCCTTTGATCTTCTCTTGGACTCAACAGTTACCAGTAGAGGTCTTCTTTCCATTGCAGCTGAAGGGAGATAAGCAGACATAGACAGTTGAGTAATTTTATTTACTTAGACCATTTTTATGTAAAAGGCATCTGCTTCATGTTCCTTTCAAAGAATGTCTTCAGAGACAGCAATTTCTTTTGGCATAACCATGCTGATCCAAATCTAACTTGAAGGCAAGACAGGGCAGAGCTGCTCAGTTAAGTCCTTGGAAGCGGTCACCAGCTGTGGACATTTTCTAGAGGTGGGACTGGGTGCAAGGGAGCACCGAGCTATTTCTCAGCTTTTCCAACAATTCCTATGTGGACATGTACGCATTACCTAAATTTTAGCCCTCTGCATTTCCATATAAGTAAGAAGAGTAAAGATAATTTTTCTAAACAGCTTTTGGACCTAATGGAGAAAGACACCACACATAGGACTTCTGAATATGTAATCAGGCCCAACAGGTAGCCTGCAGGCCACGTCTTGCCTTCAGCTTCAAGGTGTTCATTTTAGCAGACATTTAAGTACAACCTACTGCCCTTGCACATGAGCTAGCTCCTGGACCTGTGAGCAGTGTGGGGTATGTGGAGAGTCCCAAAAGGGAGCCACCCCACACTGCTCCAGAGGCTGCCTCATCCTGGAAACATTGTTTGGATGGAAAACAGAGCTTCACATTGTTAGCCCCATGTTTCAACACAGGTTTTATTTTTATCTTTGCATGTGTAACAGGTTCATACACTGAATGGTAATTGAAAATGTCAGGTTTTACCCTGAATGAAAGACACCAAATATGTTGGCAAGAAAGCCATTGTGCCATTATTGTGCCATTTGCTTCCTTTCAATAAGCTTCAAGAAAGGCAGCAGTGGTGTGTTGGCAGCCGCTCCGGGCACTGGCCCAGGGAGGAAGGTGGGTGTGAGCCTGCCCTGCTGTCCACTCTCCATGTTGCCATCAACTCAGCTACTAATGACCCTCCTGAGATCTCATTTCTCAGCCTGCTTCTCCATATGGTAGTGCTGCACCTTCATGGCGGGTCAGAGGTTGTCTCTTCTCCTACTTGTCAGACTAGTCCAGAGAGAGACACCTCACTGTTAGACAAGGATTTGACCCTTAGGGACTGCCATCACATTTCCTAGGCAAATGCACTTGTCCCAAGCCACTGAAAAGAGGCAAGACCCCCTGCTATATTCTTATTTTTAACCAAAAGGGACATGGGAGAAGGAGCTCAGGAGGTCTGAAGTGAGATACATCTGAGATGGGAGGTGGTTGGGAGCCACCTCACACCAAGAATTTCCAAGCACTCCTCTCTACTTGGCTTGCACTTCTCAGGTAAGCTGCTTGCTCTGCCAATTTGAAGGATCTCAGCAAAGAACCACCCAGAGCTGGTCAGAAACACAACAGGGAAGCAGAAGAAAGGTGCCAAACAAGTCAAAGTGGCGGAGGAGAGGGGTGTTGTTCAGAGGGAGCTGCAGAGAAAATAACAGACAAGACAAAAGGAAAGAAACCCTCACTGGTGTGTAACAGTTAGACAAAACCAGAGAGGAAAGAGGGAAACTGAAAGATGTCATTACTTACAGTTCTTCAGCTGACCTTCTAAAAACATTGAAGCCCAACACATTTTTTTCAAACAGATATCCATCCCTCTTGCGAATCCAGGAGAATTATGTCCATGCTGCCAGTACTCTCCATGTTCATACTACTGTAAAATATGCAATTGATTTCATACATGAGGTGCTCTTTTGAAGTTCATGGCTGCCTTCCACGTAGAGACCCTTTCTTCAGTGTCTTTTCTGCTGCTTTTCTCCTGAGTGTCATTAGATTAGTGAAACACAACAGGCACTACTACCACTCTTACTGTGTCTTTTGAAAGCTTATATTGCTCTCAATTTGCTTTGGTTTTATTCTTGATAGCTCAAGAATTCCTCATGACTATGCAAAAGAAATTATTGGTAATTCAGTCGGGGCTTTATTAACAAATTTTATCTGCTCTCTAAAAGGTTTGTCACTGTGCAAGGTTCAAATCTTCCATCCACATCAGACCTTTCCTATCTTTCCTTTATTATTGCTTGTATAAATTGTTTCTCATTTTATTGATGCACATGATTTTCTTATTGAGTTCAGGTTGGAACAAAGGGCTCAATTATATCTAATGGGTTTTTTTGCTTTTGTCTTCACTGGGGCTTTCAGCTGTGTTCTGAGCACTACCACAGCTAATACAGATGACTACAGTAAATGCTGAAGCCTCAGCAGCCAAAAAAAAAAAGTCTCAGAATACCTGGAAGAGAATGTGTTTTCAAATCTCCTGGACTTGCAATTCATCCTAGAGTTGTTAGAAACCAGCAGAAGCAACTGAAGACCCAGTAGTCAGTGTCTTTAGATTATCAAGGAGAATGGTGATGTTTCAGAGGACTGAAAAAGATATACCACACATAAATATATTCAGAAAGGGAGAGAAACAAACTCTCAGGGAATTACAGACCAGTCTGCCAAGCTTCAGTTCTCAGAAAAATATTGTAAATGTTAAGAACATAGGAAAAAACCCTAGCCTTTATCTTGGCTCACCAAATTTATGTCTCAGTTTTTGAGACAAAACTTCTGGAGGAAACACTCCGGAATGAGTGCTCCTCCCCTTTTCCTCCATCAATGAGACAAGTGGGTCACAAGGAGTGAAAGTGGGAAAAAGAAACCAAATTGTTTATTAACACACAAACAAAACAGGGTAGAACAGGATAAAAAAAAAAGCAACAAACTCAAAATACAACAAATTCTGGAGAGGGAACAGACACGTGGGCTCGGACCAGCTGGGGCCACCCGCAGGCTGCCTGGACCGGTGAGGAGGGAAGGGAGGCAGTGAGGCAAGAAGGAAAAGGAAAAAAGAACAAGAAAAAAACCTTTTTCCAGCTATCCAGAACACAAAAGAAACCCAAAAAGCAGCACAGCTGCTGGTGCACTCCCTCCCAAGCCCTGCCAAGACCCCCGAGCCGTTGGGCTGAGCCGTTAAACTGCCCCACACTTGGCCCCGTGGCCTCGACCCCGGGTCCATCTTAGAGGCACAGCGTCCTTGGGCATTGAGCAGATGGTTAAGGAATAAAGCGACTTCATAGCATCACCCCAGGACAAGTTCTCAGAAAAATACTGTGAATATTAAGAACATAGAAAAAGCCTTTATCTTGGCATGAATTGGTGTATCCTGGTAGATACTGATAATACAGATAAAGTTTTCTGTCTCAGCTGCTTACAAGGCGTATCCATCCAGAGATTGGATATTCGTTTGTACAGCATTCTTGGATAAACACCAGTGAGTCAGAGAAACAACCAGTGACATCAGCAAGGCTTTGGTACTGCTCCACAAAACTCTCTCAAGAGCAAGCTAAGCAAATATGGACTAAATAGGCAGTAAATCTGCTGGAAAGCTGTGCTCAAAGGATAGTTATCAGAGGTCCAGGATTAGACCTGAAGGCCTTATGGAATAGATTTCCTATGGACCAGTCTCAGGCCAAGCAGAAGCCAATGTATACATTAATGGTCAATGGACAATGGTCTCACTTGTGGATGAGGAGAGAAATGCTTTTGAAAGGCATAAAGCATTTCTTCTGCTGGTATTGTCCCTCTCCCCTCTCCTGCTCTGTTACGGCCTTATCTCAGTGTCTTTATTGTCTTTCTTTCCCTCTCCCTGAAAGGTAGCCTCTTTTGTATCAGTTTTCAGTGGTTTTTCTGACAACACTGCCTCATAAACAGCAATTTTCTTCACATTCAAAGGAGGTGTTTCTACCCTTGGATGTTTAAGCACACAAAGGTGAATCATGGGGTTTTGTTCCTTTTTTACATTCTCAGAAGGGTGATGTTCTGTGCCCTCCCAGTGACATGGAACTTCCTCTCACACCTTTGGGATAAAATTTCTGTGTTGAGGGTTTAAACAAAAGTGTGGTCTACAAGCTTAGAAACAAATAGAAGGATAATAAAAAAGCTATTACAAGCTGAGAGTCTTACAGATGCTTATTTTCATCCCATGTTAGAGACTTAAACAAGAGACTTAAATGGCAAGCCTACCTGGCTCCATGCAGGATCAACCAAGAGAATGAGTGAAGCATTTCTGGTGGGTGATTCATCCTGAATAACGCCCGAGTTACCTGCTCTCATTGCCAACAGCAGGACTGGAGGGAGACTGGGCTCCTGGAAGGAACCTCAGCCAGGCAGCCAAGAGGTGCTGCCAAAGGCACTGTTTTGTCAGGAACCAGTGAACCTGCTTAGCTAAAGGAAGGGGTCAGCAAATTTTTAGGGAGAGTGGTAATAACAGAAACTGATATTGTCCAGAGATGGTGGGACAATACCGCAGCACTGTTCCTTCAGTGCTACACAGGACTGTAATTTGCTCCAGGAACTTCATTTTTAGACCTCTGTTGTAGTTGACCTAAATTGTGTTGATGTTTAATTTTTGTAGGTTTTGTCCTGTTAAAAAATATCATTTTAGCTGAAGAAAAGCTTGATAATGCTGTAAGCGCATCCTGCCTTTTTGCTGATCTGGAAGTGATAAAAAATAAAATCCTATCTAAACTGAGCTGGGGAGTGGTACTTTGACCCATCTCTGCTTCCTGTAAATCCTTATCTCCTGCCTTTGGTTTGACCCTTTGCTGTAGTTTCTACCTCCAGGTGATCCAGGTTGGTTGGAGTGCTTCTTCCTTCCCAGTTCAGGGGAACAGACCATTTCAATTTTGTACTAGATGCCTATAGGATTCAAAGTAGGAGTTCCATTGACTCAGCTTCCACCTCCGTGTCAGATTTGTGTTTGATCCCGCCAAGAAAATGGGTGTTCTTTCACCTGAGGACGTTATGTCTGAACTGGGAGAGCCCTTCAATCATCATCCAAGAGCAAAGAAATAATTTACAGCTCTCACAGTCATGTTTCTAGCACTTCTCCATTGCCCCCTTCTTTTCTGTTTCATAAACCTTATCTTCACACACAAGCTCTTCCTCAAAACCCATCTCCCATCTGGCCCGAAAGATGTTCACCATCCACCATCCTTTTGTAACATCTTCCAGCAAAAACGTTAAGAGTGTCAGCTCACTGCCAAGGGGAGCTCCCCAAAACCACTTGCCTTTGATACAGCCACATCAGGCGTTAGGTGTGCAGGACTGCTTGTCCTTGTCCTCCTCCATTAGTCAATACTCGCCTGTTGTCTGCAGTGCTATATTTAAACAGTGAACTACTTGGAGCACACCCTGTCCTTTCCTTTTGTGATTGCACAGTGCCTCATAAAATGGGATATTGCTTCATGGCTTGTGCTCTTCAACATGGATGCAAAGCAAACAAATTATATTAATACCACTAAAGCCTTTCCTTACTTCCTGCTTTTTGTCTTTCTTTTTTTTTTTGTTTATTTTTTCTTCATTGCTACAGCTACACTTATTTCATTTAAATAAAAGAACCACTCAGATACCACTTGATTTTTGTCTTCCCAAAGAATATTCACTTCTTAGTCCAAAGTTAAAAATACTGAATAGTGAAACAAGCAATGTGGATGTTGTTTTTAATAAAATAATTTTCCTTGGTGGGCACTGCTTTTGTTTGGGAAAATGTCTCAGCAAAAGCCTATTCATAGTATTGAAACCAATCCCTAATTCATTTGTTTTTCTCTTTACTTTGATCAATACCTCAAAGAACAGCTCTTTTGTATTAAAAAAACCCAAAGTCGCTTGCACCTTTCTTTTTGATCACTTTAAGAGCTGCTACTGAATAATTACTTTGTTCTTAGAAAACATCTTCACTTCCTCTCAGATGCATCGCTAAGCATGCCATACAAAACATGACACAGCTGCAGCTCATTAATTGCAATTTTTCTTTTCTTACTGCAAATAGCAAATTTGCCCTCAAATGTTGTTTTACTTACTCACAAACTATTTGTATATATGAGAAAAGTGTACCAAGTAGTTTTGGCACTTTATTGGAGAGAAGATATCCACAGTCTATGCAACACTCTCTGGTCAGTAATATCTAGACAGTAGAAGACATACATGTAATCTCATTTCTTCATGTGGGACCTGAACCCTGGTTCCCCAGAGAGTGGTCTCAACAGCAGCTTGAGGGGTATTTATGGAAAAGGGCCTACCATGGAGTTCTTCTGCAGACATGCTGGGGATGGGATATGGCAACAACCTTACTAATTTTGCTGTTATTTTGCTTCAGGGATAGAAAAAAGGGACACAGACACTATAGCAAGATATGAATTGTTAATAAAATCAAAATTGTTGTATGACCTCATTTTTTTTTTTCTAGCAAAGACTTAATAAAAATTGTATTTAGGTAAGCAAAAGAAAAGACAAATCTAAACATATAAAATACCAGATTGTAATAAACTATGGGAAATTTCAGCTTTTGGTGTGCTTGGGCAGCAGCCTGATGGAAAACAGGACAAAGGATGGGACTGGATTTTTAGTATGAGCAACTTGTTCTCCATTCATATGTTCACTTCAACCCCAAGAATTAATGGCTCTATAAATGAGCCACCGAAATGGTAAGAGTTATCTATATATCCTATTTATTTTATAATAGCTGTTAATCTTATACCTGATTTGACAACACAGATCATCACATCTTGATTTTTGTGTGCTTAATTTAAACAGTAATTAACTGTGCATTATATATGCAGACTGCAATGTAGAAGTGTCTGAAGTAAATGAGGATGGGGCTGTAGTCCAAAAACAAGTGTACAAAGCTGTTGCTTAATTCCTATGTGACTGCAAGAACGGAGACCAGTCGAAGAAACAGAATAGCTACTCTATTATAGGCCAGCCCATGCCAGTAGGTTTCCAGACACATGGTGAAGGGAAAAGGAAGGTATTAACCTAAGGGGCCACATCCATCAGAGCCTCATGACCAGAGTATCCCTTCTGGGCAAGATCTGCTATCATAAAGTTTGGCTGCTTTCATGGCTCAAAGTGAACAGAAGAGACCCAAAATGCTGTAGGAGGGAATGTAAATGGCAATGTTTCTTCTTGGGGAAATGAAAGAAATAGGTATCTGGAAGGTGTAGTGCAAATACACACTCAACTCAGGCTGACAAAATTTGGTACATTGCCCTTTGGTCCAGACCCATGATTTACCTCTGAAACTGAATTGAATGGGACATCTACATAATTGTTACTATGTGCTGAAGTCCAGTGACAAACCAGATTTGCAAAGAAAACACAAACCTTTAATTACAATGACTCCATTTCCTTAATGACAACTTAGGCTCTTGTTTTATGGTCACATCCATGAGAAAATTCACATCCTAGTGGAGATATGTCCTGCTTCCCCCAGCTCCTGCACACATGCCACCCCTCCTCCCTTTTGCCAACACACACACTTGTGTGGCCAGGCAATAAATCGGCTCTGGGAATTCATCTGGCTTGAAACAAACCATTTTTTCTCCAGAAAGAACTGGCCCCAAGCCCTCTCAGCACTGCCTTTTGGGGTGAGCCACTGACAACAAAACCCTGGATGAGGTGGTGGCAGCCTGCTCTTGCTCTCCCTCCTGTTGGGGACATTAATTTCTCAGGGTCAAGTGATCAGAAAGAGGACAGAATCCCAAATTGTTCTAAGTTTTATGGGAGGGATTTAAAAAATTGGCCAGTCCAAACTTCTGTACTAAGGCAATTAAGTTGTCTTTGCTCTTCACCCAAGATAGACCTTTTCTCCACTGTGGCTAAAAACTTTCAGTGAAGGATGCCCTTTTAGACTCAAAACAAGAGAAAATTTCTCTCCTCTATCTCCCTGAATCCATCTAATCCTTCTTCCTTCCTTTTGACTTATCTTTACGTGTCTATCTACTGAGTTGTGGAAGATATTTGAGTGATGTGCTCTTCAAAAATTGCCTGTGGTCTTCAATGTACCTATAGAAAAGCATACATTAATATTCCTTGGGAGATGAAGGAATAAATACCTCAACATGTACACACCTTCAGTAGGTATTTGTTTTTAAAAATAGGTATGTAAACAACCATGCTTGAACTTGCAAAACTTCTTGGTGTAATTATTACTGTCCTATGACTGTATTCCTGTATGATGAACACTCTTTTAACATAGTTCGATGTAAACAATTGATGAGTTAAGAAAGAGCTTTCTTGTTTGTTGGAAATTGGTTCCATTGGTTTACAGTACTACGAGACAAAAATTCCTTGAAATGTTTGGGGAATAAATTTTTTTATGTTGCTAAAACATGAACTGCTGGAGCAGTCTGTTCCTGAAGGACTGCATCCCATACGAGGGACCCATACGGGATGCAGTGCTGGAGCACTACATGAAGAACTGCAGCCCATGGGAAAGACCTGTGTTGGAGGACTGTGCCTCATTGTCTCATGGGATGGACCCCATGCTGGAGCAGGGAAAGAGCATGAGGAACAAAACAGAGAGAACACGATGGAGTGACTCCAACCCCCATTTCCCAAGTCCCTGCACTTCTGAGAGGAGGAGGAAATAGAGAAATTGGGAAAGAAGTCAAGCCCAGGAAGAAGGAAGGGATTGAGAGGAAAGGTGTTTTAAGATCTGGTTTTATTTCCCATTATCCTACTCTGATTTCATTGGTAATAATTTCCCAAGTTGAGTCTGTTTTGACTGTGACAGTAACTGGTCACAGATTTTTCCCTGTCATTATCTCAACCCCCAAACCTTTCATTATATTTTCTCTCCCCTGCCCAGATGAGGAGGAGAGTAATTGATTGGTTTGGTGGGCACCTGGCACCCAGCCAGAGTCAGCCCACCACCACCCATGGTTGTGTTGGAAGTGAGATATCCAAAGTAAACACTGTCAGGTTTACAGGCTTGTAGTGTGTAAAGTAGGAAAAACTGGTCATGACAGCAAACTCCAGGCTGCCTACAGTAGACAGCATGAATATAACCATTGTCTTGGCAATGTGGGAAGACTGTATGCTTGGTCTCTATATGAAGAAAACTTCAGCATACAAGGATGCTTCAAAGCAATCCAACCCTCACAGATGTCAGTTGCCCCTAAAGAATCCTATTGTAGAGCAATACTTTTAATTTTATCCATCTCCTTGTAGATACAAAAATGCTGCTAGCAAGGATTTTTTTGCTATTTTCTAAGTCCGTGAGAGACTTTTGTCTCTCACAGAAGAGGTAGCAGAGTATGTAAACAACCAAGCCACCTGCAACCTTGAAAAGTCTTGTTTATGGTATAGTAGAAAAATATTTTGACAATGGATGTTTTCGGATTTTAGCCAATCACCCCAAGGGGTGGCTGGTCCTTTGTCCAATTAGACTATGAAGAAAAAAGTCTACAAAAGAGTTTGTAAAATAATTAAATAAATCAATCTTGCTGCACAATTCCTGCCTGTTGGATCTTCTCTCCTCCTCCTCCCTATGGCTGTGGGACACAGTGATACACCCTAGGGCCCAGGCCTGCGGTAATATCTCCTAATCTTCAAGGTCACTTCTCCAGTCTTTCTCATCCTGCAGGCATTCCTCAAGTCAAAATCTTCTCTGGCCCTCAGACCACTAAGTCTGTTGTTCATAATGGTCAGGATACAGTCAACAAATTCTACCTTCTTTTCTCTACTTTTGGTCATCCACCAGTGATTGTGAACACCTCAAATTGTTATTGTTCTTTATCTCATGCTTTTATTATGAACATCTGATACATATCTCCAACTGAAAGTTGTTCAAACAGTGCTTGAAGAACCTTTGGCCTCTCCCTCATCTACAGTTTAGTGAAGACTTTTTTTATGTTAGACTGTATTCTCACCAGGACTCTTTCCCTTGCTCATCTGAGCCCTGCACCACAGACAGAGTCACAGGGGCTGTGAGACACACTGCCTGGGTAAATAAATGTGACAACAATGCTTGCAGTTACTCCTTCTGGAACAGCACTGCCACGTAAGGTCATATTTATTTTCATAGCCTTTGTTTTCTGACCTGTTGATTATAAGACCTTTTTGTTTTGCTGTTCTGACTAAGCTGTTTGTCTTTTGTTGTATCTCATCTGCTGATGAATAGATATCCTCAGCAAACCAAGACTGCTGAACACCCCTGGGACTCCAGTCTCTGTGCAGATATTTGTTATACAGCAGTATGAGATTTTGCAGGGAGGTGATGTCGCTTTGCCTATGCTGGCAATGACATCAAAGCAATGATTTAATTACCTGTGTACTGAGAAAGGTTTTGCAAAATAGAAATGATTTTGCAAAGAAATCCGTAAATTTTCAGTGTCGTGCTACAACAGCATTGTTGTCAAATGCTTTCCTACAATCTCTGAAGTGTAAGAGTACTACTTGCTACTAATTTTTTGTTCATTAGTATTATGTAGTGTAAAAGTATGGTCCATGAACAATGAACTGGGAAGGAAACCAGCTAGCTCTACTTAGTGCCTTGTCTTCAGAATAATTGTACAAAGCCTCATATTGGGCAGGAGCATTATTTATCTCCAGTTGATTTCTTATGTAATCCTGTCATGGTAGATTTCTTCCTTTCCTTTGAGACGAATTTTAGTTCCCTGCTGTAGTTGTATTCTTTATATCAGTTAGAGTGAATGTACACTTCCTATTCTTGTTGACAGTCTATAACTCTGTAGCTGGCTGCTGGAAGCTTCCAGTTCACCCTATGTAATCCATGTGATTATCCAGATCTTTTCCCTTACTTACATTGCCAGGTTCAGTCTTGTTTCAGCTGGGGGTCTATTTAGCACACAATAGAAGTAGTCCCTGATCCATGTTGGAATAACCTGTATTGCCCTGTGTGGTTTTGTGCTCGCAGTGATTCACTGCTGCTTCCTTCCTTTGGAAAGTCCCAACACATTCTCAGCTGTATCTGTGAATGCGCTTCTCATGGGTCCCTAGGTCCAGCCCATGTGATTGAAAAGCAATTCCAAGTCCTTCCAGACAGAAATCTCATCTGAAGAGAAGAAGTTGGCAACACTGCTGTGATGTTTCCTACTGCATGACTGAGCCGTCGACTCTGGGTGACCACTTCTAACCAGGAAAGGACCCATTTCCATAGCCTATGACACCATATCACTAAATCTGTCACTACACTAAAAATTCTGCAGTAAAGAGTAAAGAGATGGATCTAAATGTGAAATGCTCACATTGTAAAAAGTATTCCTACTCTCATTCTTCCAGAGAGCCACATAGAAGACTCTTGATCAAAGGTCACCTTTTTCCTTGCCTTCTTGCTTGTGAACTACCATCAGAAGTACATGTCTGTTATACATGTAAAATACAAACTCAGGAACTCCATTCAAGCAATATAGTTTATACAATTTTATACCTTTGTGAATAAAACAAGTGGTATTACTGTGATAGACATTTGTACCAGTGAATGTTCATTTCTGGTTTTACTAACATTAAAACACTACAACCTATCTGATCAGTGTTAATAGGTATTAAACTATATGAGCTATGAAAAGTATTGACAGTGAGGGAGAAGTTTCTGTGGACACTTTTGGAAGACTATAAATACTAAACAACTAAAAAAGCTTGAGCAGGCTAGAAAGCACTCTATACAACTGATCTTTACCACAAGTCACAGGATAATGATGGCTTTCTTCTTTGTGTGATTAGTTCATTACTTTTTACTTATAGCCAGAACCCCTTTTTTGTGATTGTCAGCTGCAGGTGCTGTTCTTAGGTTGGCATCTGCCCTTTGCTGAAAACCTCCATGCAAGGACTGAGATTTCTGTGAGGACACCATCAAGAAAATTGCCATAATGATCCCAGCTAGTGCAAGTCAAAGTGGGCTTGAAGCCTCTTGGAGAGCATGGTGGAGAGCTGCTGCCCTTGCAACAGGCTCCTGGAAATCAGTTGTCTCCTGCCATCCAAGAGCCAAGTGCTTTATGAACAGTATGCACCTACTCCCTAAGCCCTTGTGTAGCTACAGAAGTCAGTAAGACCACGGTAAGCATTGACTTTTTGACACTAAGAGAATGTGGAAGGTTCTCCATTTGTTATGTGCTGTGAACCAACAGGCCAACAAACTTCTGCCAGTAAATCCAAATGCTGTCATCAAAGCAGCTGCTCAGGAGCACAGAGATATGAGTTAATAGATCCTGACAAAGTCAAGTTCATAAATAACTTTATCAAAATACATGAGCGTGTCAGATGATAACCTTCTTCTTTCAGTACTAAAGATTAACAAAAGCTCATTGTCACCAAATCACAAAAGGTTGCTGAGGCTATTTTTTGCTGAGTTTCTTAGGAATTAGAGGAGAGCTGACAATTTCACTTACAAATATTTGCCTTCCTAGTCAGGCAGTGGAAGCTTGGAAGCCTAGAAGAATGATGGCTGGTCTGCATCTGCAGAGAAGGCAAATGAGCTCTAAAGCTATAATCCCTGTTTAGGAAGCCTTCTCTTGGATTGATATACAGAGCTGGAAACCTCTATTAAAATGTATGTTCTGGATCTGGCCCTGACTTCCGGGACCAGGATCTAGCACAATCCACCTAGACATTGGCTCCTGAAGGCAGCAGCCATGCCGGCTGACCTCTCTGGGTGCTCCGGGGAGCATCTGCTGTGCTGAGCAGTCCCCCTCATTTTCTCATCATTCAAAGCTCAGCGACAGCAATCTGCATGCCTTGCTTGGCAGCCATCCCAGTAGCACAAGAGCACTCTGTGATGGGCTCTTTGAGTTTCTCGGCTCGTGTGACTATTTTTCAGACCTTGTAACAGCAGCATTTCACGCTATCTTCCACGGTTTATGGATACAATGGCACTGTAAGTAAAATATTAGGCATACACTCTTCAAGGGGCTAAGCAAACCCTTAGAGATGATCAGGGATTTTGAGCTCTACTTCTTTCAGGAAAATATATCCATATATATGGACACCCTCCCCCAAAGAAGGATGGATTTGGAACCTCTGCTCTCTGACAGGTCCCATTCTCGCATGTGGAATTCCACGAGCAATGACAGATTAGAAACTCTTGCCAAAGTCGCTCAAGCATTTAATAGAGTCTGAAGAAGGCAGTGTCAATCTTTCCTTTGTCCAGAATTACTTTAGCAGAAGTATGCAGGCTCTTCACATTCTCTGCATGGTTCAAGTGAAGCAAAATCTCATCTAAGTGCAGCAATCTTGGAGCATTAAATTACATTTAACCTAAATCGTTAACTGTTGTTGATTCTCCATGTTGTAATTATATTGGCTAGAAATGAGATCAAGTCAACAGCGTGGAGGAGACGTCAGTGGGGTGACTGTGAAATGACAGGCAGCAGCACCAATCCCTGGCCCCTCTGCACAGCTCGTGTGTGCTTGCAGCTCCAGGCTGGGAGGGCTCAGGGGAGGAGGGGGGCTCTGCACATATGTCCAGAAATTGCTGCAGTGGATGGCTTGGCTTGGCTCTCGCTGCTATTTAAAGGCACATGAGCTGCATGTTAAATTGGGCATTAGTATTTGCCTGGCTCTCTAACATACAGTGGGTCTGACTGTGCTATACACACATGGAGGACAAAATGCAGGCAGAGCCCATAAGCACAGAAATGACAGGACACCAGGGGCTGACTGCTGCTTCTCTCCAGATGACAATTTCATAAGGGCAGCTCCCTAAACCAGAACAGTAATAGCAAATTAGGATTATGGCTTGCCACTGTGCTTTGAGCTGCCAAGAAATGATTGGTTTCTTCTTCAACGTGCCAGCTCAGGTAAATCTCTGGACTTTTAGTCTGCTAACCTATGACAAAAAGAAAGAGTATTTGCAAGCACGTGCAAGTGAAAAAATAAAGAGGATTTGTCTCTTCCATCACCAAAATATTCAGCATGGGTGCCCATTGCTAGCAGCTATTCCAGCTCTGCAGGAGGTGCCTGCAAAGCCCCAGGACACCTGAAGATTTACAATGGACTAATTCTAGAAAAATTAAACAAGGAATTCTGCAAAGTCCTTGAAATTGCTGTCTAAAATACCTATCAGCTGACAAGCAAAATATTACCAAAAAGGTCTTAAAACACAAGTAAGTGAGAGAGCAACCAGAGCTCAAAGAAACTGAAGCTGTCTACACTAGCAAATTAAACATGCCTGGGGCCATTCCCTGGCACTGAGGCCAGTTGGCAAGGAGAAGCCTGCAACCATAACATTAAACTGTCTTACTCTCCAAAACAGGGTGGCCACGTGGAAACTGGTTCTGGAAGCAGTCCCTGGCCCATGGTGGTACTGAACTCTACCCAGGAACTGGTTGGGGTAGAACTATTTGGCACTGGTCAAAATGTGTCAAGATCTGTGCTAAAAATCTGTGGTGTGGAGGATAGGGTGTGCTGAAGGGTGTTCCTGGTACTGTTAAATATGGTGGTATTGAGGTAGCCTGAGAATTTCAACCACTGTTATGGACAAAAAGAAAAATCTTAGAAAGAACAGGAGCAACTCCACCCTTTTAGGTTCCTGGTTGGGAGCATGAGGACCTGTAAGATGTGTACTTTACTCTGAAAGCCCTGCTGGCAGGAGTCACAGCCCTCATGCCACGGGTGGGCACTCACCTCCTCTGGAGTATAGCTTCGCGTTTTGCCAAAGAGCAGCTTTTCCAAATTTTTTTTCTAAGTATAGCTTTTTCTATGACTTTGTTTGGTTTGAAATGCTTTGTTTTGCTGTAACTTGCTTCTTTATTGTTCTGCACTCTGCAACTGCTGATATGTATGTACTTTCACCTCGTAGCCCTTTTCCATCTTTGAATTTCATTTTCATGGCAAAAGATGGCAAACATAAACACTGAATAAGACAGCCACAATATTTGTTGTGATGGAAGACATCAGCGCTTAGTTATTTAAAACAAAACAAACTGAAAAAACCCAAATCCTAGGAAAGATGACTCCCTGCTTCTGATGGCAGCTCCTTTTGTAAATCCAAACAATGAGGAGCAGGCTGGCCATGGAGCTGGGCTGTGGTTTCTTAATACAACGTGTTCAGGGGCAATGTTCATTTCAGTTATTCTCACAATTGCTCATTTCCATCACATAGCTGACATTTCTTGGCAGGATTTTTTTTTTTTTTTTTAATTGTATCAGGTCCCTAGTCCAGTTGAAAATAGAGTCCTGTAAACTGTTGTGCTGTCACATCTGAATGGGCTGAAGACCAGCAGACAGGACACAAGAGATGGAGAATGGGAGGTACGGAAGGTAGCAAACATTGAGCTTGCACTGAGTTTACAGTTGCTCTCTCTTTCTAAAGCCTGCTGCTTTTGCTTCCTGCTCCACCTGTGGGTGAAAGCATAATCTGAGGAGATAGTGAGCTCAGGCTTTCACAGCTGTTCCATTGTTTGTTTTCTTTGTGCTCTCCTTCCTTCTCTTCAGTGATGGTTTGTGCAGATAGTCCCATGCTCCTGTACTGTTTTCGGCAAAGCAGTGCTTAAGCTTCCTCTTTCCAAGAAGGAATCACTCAGAAGGCAGGATGTTTTCACAGCCAACATCAGTTTCTTTTGCCTGTATAAGATTGGTAGACCTGGCCAGTGCAACCACCCCTTTGAAAGCAACTCCCTAGTCCATCAGGACTTCAATGATCACTCAGGTTACTTAGTAGCTTTTTTTTTTCTCCATTCACCTTCACTAAAAAGATTAACAGCTATCAGATATTTAATGCAATTAACAGAACTTTTGAAAGGGGAAGAACTGAGAGTAGAAGAGAAGGAACATATTAGGGAATGCTCCTTCAATTAGATTTTTTCAGCTTGATTGGGTCTAATGAAATCACTCTACAGTATTTAGGGATATGACTGAAATGATCATGGAGGTGTTTGCAGCTAAAACCAGCTCTCAGGCATCTGTGGTTGAATTACCCAGTGTGTAGATTATCTGTGCCACAGATAAAGAGCTAGCCTGAGTCTGACATGGCTCATTAACACCAGCACCACATATATAAAGAGCTGCATATTCCAGAGTCAGGTTGGGTCTGGAAATAGTCCAACCACTTCCATTCAGGGCAAAGCTAAGACCTTCTCTCTGAAAACTCGTCTGGATGTGAGCTGACTGTGTACACCTGTACCTGCTGAGCTCCTAAAGAATCATCACAGTTCATCACAGGCTTAGGCACAGTGTGACAGAGGTGGTTTGGGTAATTTCAGACTTGTTAGGTCCATCTAAAAAGCCACATCTAACATGAGTTCCAACTAAGTCTAACTGGATCCAAGCTGTTGGCAAAAAGCCTTGGACCATCTCTGGTCTGTGTTCTCACAGACCTGCATGGTTCCTTGTATCCATCACCCAGACTGTCTCAGCACTCCTGACGCTCCAGTGGGGAGCTGATGATATCTTGGAGGATTTGTGAAGCTGCAGAAGACTGGAAAAAGAGGTAAACATTAAAAGACCTAGTATGGGTCAGATCAAAGGCATTAGAAGGCTGAATAAAAAATTGCCTGCTGCACTGTGATGGGGAGAAGAAACTCAGATACGAAGTAGCAGCCCACAGGGGTCGGCCAAGCGTAAGTTACACTGAAACAAGTTAATTTATTTCTACATTTTGATCCAGCCCTGCCTGTGGCTGTGGCTTGACTTGCTCCTGGCTATGGGTGTTTTCCAGCATTTGCTAAAGATGCAGAGATGATGTCACCAACCTCAGTGCTTGGGTGGTCCTCATTGCAGCCCTCTTTCCTAGGAAATGAGGTGGCTTGATGGTGCAACTTCTGCCTGGCGCTGACTGATTCATGTCAGCAGTAACCTTTTCTGATGAGCCTTTTGCAAATGAAGGGTCATTTTACTGCTCCTGGTTCTTGACTGGCAGAATATCAGTTGTTACACAACTGCAATAAGCACCAAAAGGGTTTTACTCAAATCACAACACAGTATGAGGAGACAGAAATGTTTAAATAAGGTATCCAAAACCCCTGCATTTTTCCACAAAAAAACCCAATATCTTTCCACTAATTACACTACAGTAAGAAAGAAAATTAAGTACCCTCCTTAAAGTATCTTTAAGTAGCAGTTTAATTCTAAACTGGATTTATGTAGACATTAGATTTCCTTTATTACAACTGTGCTCTACTTGTACACTAAGTAATTATATGATTGGGAAAGGTTGTGCAGGTATAATATATGTATTCTTCCATACCTTGAAATATTTTGATATACATTTAAAAGAAGAAAACCTACAACTGCAGACATTGCCTGGAAGAATCCAGTTAAAAGTGTAGGGATGTAATAGAAGACACACTTGTCTTACAGCAAAAGACACTGTGAGAGACCCAGCACTAATATGCTGCCCCTCACACTTTTCAAACCACATATTCTGTATATGCCACATCCAGGAAACTTCCTTTTCTGGTTCACCAGTACTGAACAGTGATCAGTATTTTCCAGTCCTTCAACTGATTAACGCCTTATTCATCACATACCTGAAGGGAGGCTGAATTACACCTGTGACTCAGATTTTTTTCTTACTATAATTATACACCTACAGCAGAAATGGAGGTTTCATGACTTTGTTGCTTCAGATAATGGATGTGTCTGTGTGCTGACAATGATGTGAGTTATCCATCTGCCTGTCTCCTGGCTATCAGAGAAAGACTGGAGTGACTCATCTCTGGGGTAGCAGGTCAGATTCTTCACACTTGTTTCTTCTTGTTTCCTTCCTCTTTGAATTTTGCTCTGTATGTACAGGAAAATCTGAGACAATCAATCCCATTATTACATTTTAAGGCAGATTAAGTGGCTCAGTTGAGGGTCTCACCTCACTGCAGGTGCCAATGTCCACCCATTTGTGTCAGAGCTGGCTGCTCTGGGCTCCCCTTTAGCCAATGGAGGGAAATCAGGCCTGATTCACCTTCACTAGATTAAATATCAGCATTGGCATGAGATGACTCCTGTTGTAAAAGTGTGGGTTGCCTTGCTGACTCCTGAGACAGCCTGTGTGACATGCTCTAGCATCGATGGCTACGCTGCAGAAAATCTGCAGTGATGGTGATGCATCCTGCTCCAGGTGAGTCAGAAACATGCATTTTGGGATCTGATAAAATAACCTGCTCTGTTATCCAGACATTGTCTCCCATCCCTCTCTACATGACTTATTGCTCTTTCTTTTATTATATTTTTGTTGCATAGATAATATTTGGGCAGATCCACTGGATTAATTGACATGACAAATACGGGGCAAAATGAAGTTCTTTTATGCCCATATAAAAGAACACCTCATCTGTTGAGATAAAATGCCCTAGGTGGCCTTTCCCTCTGCCCCACCCTTGAATCAACAGGCTTCTAGTCTAAAGTAATATACAACCAAAATTTTGTACTTGTATCAGAATAAGCTGGGACACCCTTCAGCCTCAAGTCAGCTTGGAAAGGCTCTCTGGACTGATACAGCTGTGCCGGTCCTCCAGTGCCGAGGCGGTTCCCACTACAGTGTGCAATGGGAAAATCCCAGGAGTGCCAAGGACATAAAACCCTGGCACTCCCCTGGGATGTGGAACATCCGTTCTGCAGATGGCAGGGTCTGCTGTCCCCTGTGGTGGCAGGAGGTAGCACCAGCTACTCAGACTGACACTCAGGTGTCAGAAAACCTTAAGAAACTGTCCTGTAAACCAACTGGAGACTAATCTGACCTTTTGATTTGCTGTGATTTCCACTTTGGTGCAACAGCCCAGCACTGTAGGCAATGCACCTGGGTGCCCACCAGCGCTGATTTGGTCTTGCAAAAAAATAATTACTGATTTACCAAGCTATGGCTTAAGAGACCTGGTTTCAAAGGAGGCAGCATAATATATTCTTTTCAGGATCTGAAATGGACCATTGCATGGGGTTTTTTTCACTATATTTTAATGTATACATCCAATACAAGGATAGTATCTAATCCCAACTCTAATGCCACTGGCTACTTATTAAATACAATTGTAGCATTAAGCTCTTTGCTGGACAATCCTTCTGGGAGGAAGAGAGAATAAAAGAAGAGCCTAGCAACAACTGAAAAGCCATAAAATTTTAACAACAAATATTTATGGAATCACATATAAGCCTTTTCAGGATTATAATCAATTTCAGTGAAAATAAATTTAAAGAAGTATTATCGCAACTTAAATACAGTTATAAAAGTGCAGCCTAGATAGTTATGTAAAAAAGAGAGATTAAAAGTTCCACAGCATTCACAGTAACTTTGCTGGGAAGCGTTGGACCAAACCAAACAATAGGTATATTCACTGAGGAACACCCAAAAGCCTCTCATGTGATGCGATTTCGGGAACAAGCGCCCTGAGTTTGGTGAAGCCCAATGCTGTTGTGCTGAGAACAGCCAGACTCAGACTCAGTGGCCTTCACCTCTGAAAGGTGCCACCCCACCAATTTATGGCCATGCTGGTTTTGAGCAAGAGGTTGTACATCATATATACTTGTGATGAAATTTTTTGAGTACCATTTCACAAGCATATTTATGTAGGCTTTACTCCTTCTAGGCCTTTAAAAGCCACATCCAGAACAAGATGTTCCTTCCATAACCCAGCCTTCTCGACATTGTTATCCACCTTCATGGTCTGGAAGAAAACCTTTCTTCTTGTCTCCCTCACTCTTTGATACAGTCCCAGAGAGTAGGACATCCATGAACTGCAGTTTGCCTCCCAAAGGTAGTGGAAGTTCCCAGCTCCAGCTGGTGCCTAGGGCCAGCTCCAGCTGGTGCCAGGCCCTTCCTGCTCCTGACTCCACTGCGCCTCGCAAGAGCTGCAGCCCTGCCTGCTAATGATGCGCTGTTCAACAGCATCAAAATAATGTTTTACAATGTGGTGAGACTGACAAAGTACTTCAGCTGGCCAAGGCTGTGAGAGAAAAACACCAAGGAGTCAAGTAAGAGCAGAGTGGTGCAGAAGGCCCTCAGATCTTTATTTCTGACATCGGAAATGATGCCCTCCAGGGCTGCATCCTGACAGGAAAGGCAGGAGCTTGTGCATAGAATTTTTCAGGAATGTCTCCATTAGTTTTAATGACCAGGCATAATTGCAGCACAGATTTTGAACCAGGAACCTGAAAAGTTTTGACAAGCTTTATCAAAACTTTTGCAGTTCATCTCAAGGACTAGCAGTACAATAAATGTCGTTCTCTAGTTTATAGTCGTAATCCTGGAGCAAGAGCTGACGATTGTTAATTTTATGCTTTCTTTCTTTCTGCTTACTCATTATGTCAGCATATTTCATTTCTGCTACGCTTTCTGAAATCAATCTTCATTTTAATGTATAGCTCCCTACTGCCTTTTTTTCCAGTAAACAGACAAAGATTTAGTGTTGGCCTCTAACACACTGAATCCATTTATGATAGTTTACATAATCAGATTTTCAGTGCACTGTAAATCTGTCTTTAAATGCTTACTTTGCTCCAGGACTAAACTGGTTAACTTTCTGAGTTCTTTTTCATGATTTGTGTACAAGTCACCACTTTAAGGAACAGTTAAAATGTTATTTTGGTGGAGCTTTAGCACCTTCTATGTGTCATTGATTATTTTTTCCCCAATGGGGAATGCCTACAAATGATGTTGCATTTCAGAATAGCAACTACTTTGGTCATAAATATCTTCTAAGCTACTAAATGTCAAACTTTGTTGCAGCAGTAGAATAATTCATCTCTTGAATATAGTGATTGACTTCCACAATTAAACAAAGTGATGAAATTTCACAGGGAGGAACAAGTAAAACTAGCCAAAACCTTAACACGCAGATGTGTGGTGAACCTATGAAGCAGCTCTGATGGGAAGCAGGAATGTGCTCCTACAGGCTGCCCATGGATTTCCTTCACATATCTGGCACCCTGCTTTTAAGCTCTGAGGATTATCAGGACTGATAGGAGCAAGACACAAGCCCCAGTGCAGGACAGTGCAACCAGGGCCCTGAAATGATCCCTTCCCACCATGGAGGACCAGACTTCCTCAAGCACAGTAGTTTATTCTGCTGTGTCCCTTGCCAGTGGGCCACAACAGCAAGGTGTAAGCCCAGTGGAAGGGCCTGGCAGCTACTGAATCAGACACCAGAGGACCTTGCCCAATTTACCCAGTTGCTTCCCCCATGTGGGTGTTAAGAGGCTTCAGCTGAGTCATGGCTCAACAGACACATGTGCCACCTTGTCTTGAAGAAATTGGAGGGTGAAGCCCTTCAGCAGCTTCCAGCCAGGCTGGAGCATGGAAACACAGCTGGGGATTGCTTGCATTTGCACGAGTGAGTCTGACCAGCAGCTGATCCTTCCCTGAAACGTGACATTTTTTCCTCTCCAGTGTGAGGACAGCTCTACAGAAGTGCAACCCATTACACAAGCTGAGTTTCTAAATTGATTGCAGTAAATCGACAAAATTTTCTCATAAGGAAGCACATTGGTTCATACCTTCTCATATAAAGCAGACTCAATACCAGCCACTTTGAACTCAGTTTATAACTGTGCACAGTGAGGTGTTATTAAATCATTTTAGAAGCTGAACTGGTGTGGAGAGTGAGAAAATTGCACTAGGATGTAGCTTGTGAGTGTGGACAGATGCCAAATATAAAGTGTCCAAGTTCAAGGCTGGGAGATAACAGCTGTCCAACGTCACAGCTGGCTTCAATTGTTTCCTGAGACAGCATTGCCTTGCAAAACTAAGGGTAAAGGAGCAAATGATAATATGGATTTAACTGGACCAAATCCAATATAACTCCACTACAGTTGGGTAAGTATTGCTTTGTTTACCTTATGCCAATACACAAGACTTAAAACAGCCAGACATGTCTATTTTAAAACACTTGGTGCAGGTAAAACCCTAGGTTTATCGTGGAGGTTTATTTTAAGCACATAGAGTTTCCTAGATGCAGACTAGGAAAAGAAACAGGTGGTATGGAAGGGACAGAAGAGAGGAAGGAGCTGGAAGGAGACAAGCCTGAAGGAAAGCACGGTGAAAATAAGTCAACATATTTGTACCCCTGAAATACTGAATGAGGACAAAACCCCCAGCACAGCCACCTAAGCTCTAAAGGGTTTAGATGGCTCATGTAGACAGCAAGCACTGTCTATGGATGCTGTCCCTGCCAATCTGATACCAACTCCATGATGATATTTATGGGAATTCAGGATGGGTTTTTTATTTTAAAACTTAGGAACAGGTTAAAAACATTATTAAAGTTATGATGTAAAACTGGAAGTGCTTGAAAGAAGCACATCTGTGCTCTCTGTGCATGCCCTCTGTCGAGTGGCCTTCAACCACACACATGGGTCATACCACTAGCCCAGACTCTGCTGTGCTGGGCTTTCTCCAGTGTCTGACCTCAGAGACTCCTGCCCCCTGTAATTACGGGCTGTGGCACTCTGCTGAGTTCAGCAGGGCGGGCAGGCAGGAAAATTGTCCAGGAAGTACCTGATGAATTTACAGAGCTTTCGGGGCTGGATGGCCTCATAGCCATTGAGTGTTAAATTGTTCTGTTAGAAAAACTAATTCTTCCTAAAACCTCGAGTAGTTTCTTTTGCTGGTGTCCAGGACTTTGGCCCCAGAACTGAAAAAAAAAAAAAAGCATATTGCTTAATTGAGAGTATACGATCCTTATCAACCAGGTGGTGCAACACTGAAGCAAAGGAGAAGGTCAGCACCCAGCAGTCCCTGAGCTGCCCACTTTAGTCCCCCATTCTATATATTCAGATGTAAATTTGCCCTTACAGAACAACATCCGAATTTATCCCTTGCATGGGTTCGAGCTGGATCTAACTTTGTTCTCTGTCTGAGGGATGTGAACTGTGCTAAGGAGCAGTATGTTGCAGCTAAGGCTGTGCATGCTGCTCTCAGGGGGACCATGGACTGAGGGTGCTGCAGGTTGGTGGGGTTGAGGGGGAAATTTTGATTGCTCACGCTTCCTGATTTGCTGGAGTTTTTGTTCCTGTTAGGGAGTTGAGTGTTATTCGAGGTGGTCTCTGGAGGACTTTTCAGTGTGGTTTGGGCACAGCCGCTGGAAAAGACCATCTGCCCACAGAATAATTATTTATTCTGGGAGGGAGATCAGAAGAACTGAGATATTTTTTACTATCTGTTCATATTAGGAGTGTTTCTAACCAGATATGGATCTGAGTTAGATTTTCAAATTCTCACATGCTTGAACTTAAAAGTAACCCAAATCAGGCTGCACGGTCAAGGACTGAATATTCAGTCGTGGTCATAGACAGGGCTGAATATTCAAGTTCCTTGAATCAAGGAAGAAGAAAGATGGGCTTGGATAAAAACATGTATAGGCAAGAGAGAAAACATAATTGATGAAGTTGGAAACTGCGTTGTGCAGCTCTGGGTTCATCCCTTTTTCCTGCTCCAGCATACATAGAAAGGGTGTTCCCAGCTTTCCAAAGCAGGCTGACTCTGTGTGCAGAGTACTCCAGCTGAACATCCTTAAAGTTAGGATCCTTTGGCAGAGTTTACACAAGGGGACTGGCTATCCTGGGGTATCTCTAATAAGCCATATTTACTGTGAGGCTGCTGGGTGCAATCTCATCTGCACAGATTTGTAATGCAGCTGTTACATGAGTGATTGTGGGATTTGCATTTTTGCACATATAGGAAGGTGGAGCTCACATTTCTGCACAAGGCTAACCTTGAAAATCAGAGCTGGAAGGAATGTGGGAAGGAATTCACCCTGCAGTGCAAAATGTGGATTTTGATAAGGGAAGCACCCTCAGTCATCACCTAGTGAACAAGAAATGTATTCCTGAACTGCGTAAATGTAGCAGACTCTCTGGTGTTTTGATGACAAAGCAAAGGCATCCTTTAATAGGAAGCACCTGAAGGGACTTAGGCTGCAGCATCCCAGGGTGCTGAGCCACTTGAGCAGCTCCCTGCCTGGGAAGGGGCCCCCTCAAAATGAAATATCTGCCCTGAACACACAGGGGGGAGTTGGTGCTGAGTGAGGGATGTGCTGCTGGCAGACTGGGTTTGGAGCTTTTTCTCACCGTGTGTATGCTGAAAGCCTGTTCAACTTAAAAAAGAAGAAAGAAAGAAAAGGTGTAAACTGGATATCCTCCATGTACACTCTATTAGATTCTCTAATCAGATAATATATTGGCCAGCAATAGACTACAGTACCCAAAACTTAGATCAGCTACTATGGGGCTATATATTTTAAGGCAGAAAGTTGATATAGAGTCAGGCAAACCAATCCTTGGACCCACTCAGTTAGAAATACATCTAACAACAAACTCGTGGCAGAAATTTCAAAAGAATGGGATAAAACACAGCCAGTGTGACAGTATATATGCTCTTTCTGTTTGCTGAGCCCTCAGGGTTCCTCTTTTTTTCCCAGCCAGAAGATTCTCAGATCTAACATTTAAAGTGGAAATGGCAATGCTCCTGTAATTTCTTGACACTTTTAAATGCATGTGTAAATGTGATTTCTTAATTAACAATGAAGCAGAACAGTTTGCTGAAGATGTTTCAGTAGAAAGTTTTTGAAGTTGTATTTGTAAACAAATTGCAAATCTCTTCAAATCCATAATTATCTGTCACAACTGATGAGCACTGAAAAGATCTTCCAAGATATTGTTAACCCTTTAGAGCTGTTGGAGCTGTGATTTGTTATAACTTTGTTACTTTAAACAGGGTATATTGATATGAACTTTATATTCACCACATGGTTCTGTGAACTAGATTTAAGGCAAAGAGCAAACACTGTGAAACTGTGATGAAGTCTGGAGAGCTGGTGAAAGCATGCTTGCACAGACAGCATAGAGCCAAGTGTGAGACACCCTGTACACTCCTGTGGGATGTTCCTTAACATGAATGGCAAGCTGAAAATGCTGGTTGGCTGCCTCAAATGCCAGCTGTGCCCACCGGCTCATCTCTCAGCACTTCCTACCTCTGAGAACTCCAAAACATACTGAATAAACTGTGGGCATCACTGCTTCTAGTTCTGGTAGGGAAGCTGGGAGATGGGAAGGAGACTGCATTGTACCTGCTCTTCCTTATGCGGGTTTTACCTGACACAGCCCAATGTGAGCCTGAAGCACCCCCAGCCACCCACCTCCAGAAGGACCAGTCACACAGTCATAAGAGTTTTGACATCATTTCTATACCTTTTAAAATTTCTATTAGTATTGAGAGGAAAAATGCTGTCCCAGCTCTTGGATTTTTGACTGACGTGAAGACTGTGAGAAGGGTGGGTGCAGATGTTCCTGGTGTCCTGCCCCAGTGCCCCTCAGAAGAGATCCCGTTTGTCTCTTCTTTCAGGATGGATGTTTGGAAGATACCTATCTCTCAGTTTCAACCAATCTGCATAACGTCACACTTCTGACACTACAGCCACCCCCAGATACTCTGAGCAGTTGACCAGACACGTGTCCTGCTAAATGTGCCACACCTGTCATGCCAGAGTTCCCTTATACCCTGAATTAGAAGCTGGTGAAAATATGGCTGCTGGTCCAGCAGTGACAGTGGGAAATATGGAGAAGGGATGCAGCATGGTTTAATCCTAACACTGGGCTTGGAATGGCCCTGGTCAGAGCTGAGATCTGAGCATCCATCCTGTAGGAATGTTATTATAGGAGCTTTAAAGTAGGTCACACTGGTCACATGTGCAATATGGGACCCTCCAATGTATCCTTTTGAAGACTGTCAAAAAATAGACTCTCAAATGTATTCCTGTGCATTTAAAAATAGAGTTACATAAACAAATTGTATCTCATAACAATGATATTTCTGACAGATGTATTCCTCAATTAATGCTATTTGGACTTGTGATAAAAAAGTGAAAATGCCAGCAGTATCTCCTTCTACAACCTCACTCTTAAGATTTTTGATAGTAAAATAATTCTACATTTCAAGATAATTTCCCCCAGCTAATCCTTGGCCTTGAGCATGCCGCAAAAAAACATTCCATTGTGTTCAAATAATGAATTACTGCTGGCACAAAAAGGAGGAGCTCAGCATCAAGGACAACACTCAGTTTTATCATGCTCCCATGTAGCCTGCTGAAGATAATAAAGGGAGACTACTTCAACCAGAAATTTTTGTTGGTCTCTAGCATTTCAAATAATAATCTCAAAAATGATCCTGAAGGCTCGAGGATGGCAAAGACCTTTGCATACAATAAGTATTTTAATAGCTCATTTTTCAAGTTTACTCCTGGCAGACAATACATACTTTTTTCCCCCTAAGTTTGTTTTGAACCATGGCTGTACTTGTTTTGGGATGAGGAGAACGGCATGATGCTTCTCCTCCATTCCTGGGACTTCAGTCCTGTGAAGTGAACGAAACACTAACATTAACAGTAGTGGCACTCTTTGCTCATCCTTTGGTTCATCTCCTGTGCTAGGCTGAGCACTGTAATCTTTCCCTTAAGCCTTCCATGTAGCAACCAACCCATGGAGCCTCTGATTTCTCAGACTGAACCCCCACCCTTCCCCAGTTCCTGCCCTGAGAGGGGCACTGTGGCACCCCCAGCACTGCACAGCTCAGAGAGAGCACAGTGGCAGGAGGAGGGAACTGAGGTCTTTGCAGTGCCAGAACATAAGACATTTCTTCCATGAGGCAAATGTGGGTTTGTGGTTCAGGAAAACTTTAGGGACCTGGCTTTCTATCCCCTGGAGTTTTTAATTGTAAGCCAAAAAGCTATACACAGAATGGTTTGGAGAAAAGGAGCTGAAGTCTTAATTTTAGACTAAAAATTGCATTTCCAGATGGAGTTTGTAGTTTTGTAACCTAAAGCTGTGGTGTGTATTAATACACCCAAAATGGCAGCACAAGTTTGTTTTGCAAAGACAGCAAAGCAAGGCTGAAATGAATCCTAGCTGAAGGCAACAGCACAATTCCTGTGGTCCTCAAGGACCTGAGATTTTCTTTAGAAATGGAGATGGATGAAGTTCAGAGGCGAACAAAGTTCAGAGATGACTGAGGTTTTCAGTTGTGTTTCTAGTGAAGCAGAACTTCCTCTGGCTGATCTCTGAGGCAGCACCAAATGTCTTGCAAAGGCAGCCCTGCCAGAGGGAAAACTCCTATTCCGGCCTGTCACTTCTGTTTTCTATCCCTTGGGGATGAATTCGGGGGTGCTGCCCAAAGTGGGACCCCAGAGGCAGATGGAGAGGGATGGGGGCAGAGGGCAACTCACAACAACTCTGCCTTTCCCACCTGCAAAGCCAGCATGTGTCAGCTCGCCTCACCACTTCTTTCAGCCCGTGTGTGGGAGCAGAGGGTAGTCTCCACCATCACCCCCATGTCTGGCTGGTGAAGTGGGGGGAGCCCCACTGTCCCAGGCTGTCGGGGGGCAGGGGAGGGAGCAGGATTCCAGGCAGTGCTGCTGGAGGAATGTTTATGTAGGTCTTGTTGGTTCTTAATTACTTGCTGGAAGACAGGAGAGTAGGCACAGAGGGGGAAGGACAAAGCGACAACACTTTGGGGAGGGGCTGAATTGCATTGTTAGGCAATTGGCAAGGGCCAGAGTCATCCTGTGGCTTCACCAGCAACAATGAAAAAAGCAGCAGTGTGGCGACTACCACCACCTCTCCATCAGTCTTTGCTGCTCCTGCATCTTCTCCTTCTACTGAAGCAGCTGCTCTCCACGTGTTGAATTATATTAGAGGAAGTAACTCAGCAAAAGGCTGGGTTTTGGTGTTTTTTAAAAAAAAAACCCTGTAGGTATTTTTCAGCTAGATCAACCATCTGAACAGGTTTGCTCTAAGGCTGTGCTAGCAGAGCAGAAGCACTGGCACAGGTTGAAGACGAAGGAGAGAGCCCAGCTGAGCCCAGAGTGCACACTCAGAGGTAACCCTGGAGTGCTACAGTTGCGGGGCAAAAGCCAGTAACTCTGGAAAACTAATGCCCTCCTCATGCACATGGGGAAGAAGTACAAAGCTGATACTCAGACAAAATCTTTATTTCTCAAATTTTTATAATCATCCTTTAACTTCTGAGTCTGGCAGCACTATGGTTTGTATGCCTTCCACCTACAGTTTTCCATAGATTGTTCATTCTTAATTAAATGAGAGTTGTCACAAGAGGACAATGTCTGACACAATGAGTAAGGAATGAAGAAATCGACAGTAAAACAGCCACGAATCAATGAAGGCGGTGAATTCACTGTGAGTGAGTGACATGCAGGAGGAATAGGTAAGCAAACAGGATGACTGGCTGATTTTACTGCAAAGATGGTAAGGTCCATCCCCACCATAAGTTTATTGCTGTTGGCAATAGTTCTAAGCCCTGTGTTGCCCCTGTGCTGGATGTGACCAGTGGCCCAGGCACTGCAGCAGGAGCAGTCACCTGCACACCACTCCTGTAGGGATTTCTCCTGCTATCTCCAAGTTTATCTTGTTAGTGTTATTTGGAAATTCAGGGTTAAGGATACAGCTCTGTATCCCTATTTCCTTCTGCAGGCTTGTGTATCCTTTGTCAATTGCACACTCAGTTCCCAGAACATGCTCTAAATTCTGTGTTTACAGCTTGCTAATTCCATGCAAGTTTCTCTGATGGAGATGCAAACATTAATTGACCATGCACTTTGATACCCAAGAAAAAAGTTTCCCTTGTCTGCTGATTTTTCCAGACCTGTACGATTGCAAATGTTTCTTCTATCTTTAGGGAGCACTGGTCCATTGCTTTAAGTGGGCTCTGTGGTGCATCCTCAGCCTGGTGCTGGCCCACAGGCACAGCAAACAGAAATGCTCTAAAGTGGGGCCACAACCAGACAGTTGAGCTCAGCACATCATCACAAGGGTGTGCAGAGCTGGACACGGGGCTGAGTTTGGGAAAATGCCCCCTCCCTTCCCATGTAAATGTAGGTACTGTCCCAAGGATGCAGGATGTGGCTCCACAGAGAGTGGAGGGGATGAGCAGGGAGAAGACTGGAGGGTGGAGTGTTGGTGTGGGATGTTATGAGTGAGAATCTTTGGTGTGTTGGCGGTGGTTTGAGGGGTGCAAGAGGTGTAAAGGGCTCCTTGCTCCCTGTGGTGTTCAATAGGAGGGTCTGTAACAGAATCACCCAGGCCAGAAACCAGATGAAGAAAACTTCCTGGCCTCAGGTCCAGCAGCAGAGGACTTTCGATGGATTGTAACAAGTTTTCTTCACTGGGAGTTGCCGCTTCAGATGTTCCAAGGCCCTTGGCATCCACACACACTCTGCAAATAGGAAGCCATCCTGCCTGTGCCCAGGGCTTGTTATCTGCAGGCAGAGGGTAGGAAGAGACTCTGCAGAGTGTTGGGATGGTGTGATTGCAGCTGCCAGCCCTGCGCCATGCAGCTGTGGGATGCCTGTCACCGGTGGAAGCTGAATGCAAAGTGAGGGCTGTGGGGGGGCTGTCACCCCAGTGGGGACCTTGTTCCAGTCATGAGGACAGTGCAGCACTGGCCCAATTTCTGCTGTCACCTCCTAACATTAATCCCTCATCCTCTGGCTGATTTCTGGGCCCAGTCCAGCATTTTGTGTGTCTTGCAGGAATTGGCAGGCTTTGAAACTGCAGCTTCCTCACTTGGATGGCTGATGAGATGATGAGGATGACAACTGTGCTGGAGGGAGGGATTTAATGCACCCTCCCAGTACCTCCCAACACTGTATTAGTCACAAAGGTCACATCTATTAACAGAGCTGTAGTGTGTGGCAAATGGGTAACACATTACCAGCTTCTTGTTTCCACTCAGTAATTCATGCTAGAAGGGAAGTACTGTAGTGTCAAACAATTTCTCTGGGACCTGAGGTCTCAAGACAGGGAATGCTGCTTCCATCCACTGGTTAAGAGGAAGAGGAAGGAGAGGGGGGAAGCCACCAAAAAATTTTGCCTATATAAATGATTTACTTAAATTCACCAAGGGGATAGGAGAGTATGAAGTGAAGCAAGAAGCAGTCAGTGTACCTTTTCTCCTATTGCCTTTGTATTTACAAGGAGAGCTCTGGCAGATCCTTCCCCATGGGAGCTTTCTAACCAGACCTCTTCAAATCCCATGTTGGGTATCCATGTGTTACTGCCTGTCTACACAAGCTAGAATTGCCTTAGTAGTGGAAATGAAATGAGAAAACTCAATTCCTAAGGAGCAGGTCCATAGGGCAAAGGCTTGGGTTGCTGCCTGAGGAAGAGTTGGCAGCAGCCACCACAGCTCTGGGAAGAGGTTACCTCCCTCATGGTGGTACAACTGTTAGTGCTGCTGTGTGGTAAATGAGATCAGATATCTGAGCTGGCTGGAAAATAATTCTTTTTTACTTTTTTCCTCCTTTCAGCTGGATGAGTTTTCAGCCAGACTAGTTCCCCGGGCCAGATTATGGTGCAGCTGCATATTGACTTGTGATGGCATGATATGAAGACAGCACAAAAATAGACTAAAGGCACAGATGGGAGAGATTCTTTCAAAAGACAGTGCTCACCGGACTGCAGCCTGAATGACCTCTGAGGCTCCTCCTTCCCAACAGTTAACAAAAGCTCTGTTAGGCAATCCTTCAGCAATCCTGAGGCTTTGCGCTGGGGAAAGTCTGCTCTTCTTCCAACATCTGTCTTCACATGCCAGCTTCCCCTCCCCCCTGCACATGTGCAAGAGGAGCAGATGTGATAAGGAAGACAAACAGGAGGATGGATTCTGAAAAGGTGTTTGAGACCCACAGATGTAACCTCCTGCTGCCAAAATGCAACCTTGAATAGTGGGGATCAAGGAGTGGTCTGTGTGGAGATGGCCAGCTTTGCAAACTGGGTGTCTGTGCAGCATGCAAGGCAACAAACATAATACAAAGGTTCACACAGAGATGTCAAACTGCAGTGTCAGAACCAAAGTGCTGCAAGCTTTTTTTTTTAATCTCAATAGTGCAAAGAAGAAACAACTTGAGTTGCTGAGGGCTAGTGGCATTAGGCTGAAGAACAGATCCAGGTGGGGTGAATGGGTCAGATATTTGTAAAGTTCTTCGTGAAGTGCTGTGTGTCCACCTGTGCTGTGTGGCCATCTGTGCTGCGTGTCCATCTGTGCATGCTGTCCCGAATACACAGAAAGAAAACTGAGAAATACTAATATATTGTGCGAGAAATTATATTTCTTGGGCCTGAGAGGCTGGTTTCCTCACAAGAAACATGTTTTACAGGAATCTTTTTTGAGCCCTAAGCTGAAGGACGTTTTCAGCAAGTTGCTTGCTTGGGCATTTCCCAGTGCACAGCTGACGTGAACAGACATGGCACGTCACAGCCTGGAACGATTTCCAGTCTCGGTGTAGGTCAGCAGCTATGCCCTGTCTGCAGAGCAATTTGGCACATTTCTAGTTTAACCCAGTTAATCAGATCAGCTTCTTAAAATGATTTTTTTTCAGCACTCCAGGAAAAACAGTCTACTTCAGCTTAAAGAAAAAAAGACTCTTCTCTCAAAATACTGACCGTAATGTGTGCACTTAACTGAGAAACTGCATGTAGGAGCTGTAAATCAAACAAACCAAGATCAGTCCTACAGGAAAACACAAGCTCAGAACAGGAAAGGCTTATTTCAAGGTCATTACCCAAAATAAGTGTTGTCTGTATGAGAAAAAATCGTGGTATTTAGGAATATCCCCTAGAATGTGAGGCATTGTTTGGTCCTGTGAAAAAACATATTTATTTTGTTGATTATTGCTGATGCAATGGTGCTTTGAGTAACTAATGAATAGTGGTTCCTTCCACTTGGAGGCCATATCTCTTACACCCACGTACCCTTAAGGAAAATTGAAACTCTTGGCCTTTTGGGGGGCTTTGCACCTTGCCTTGGGGCCATGACTCTGTAACTTCTTACTACTAGATTATATCACATTTGAAGTGGAGGCAACTTTACTTATTTCAAAGTGCTTATTAAAAAGACTGAAAAAAATAACTGTGCTGCAGGCAATACCTACATAGTGGTTATTATTCAGGATATCATGCAGACTCTGCAAAGGAATATCTCTAAATTCAAAACTTTCTTGGATCCGATCAGGACTGAACAATTCGTATCTGGCTGATAGATAACTGACGTAGATAAATTGCAAATTCTGCCTGTACAGACTCACCTGTGCTGTGTCTCCTGTTATCTTGGAGATATTCTTTGACCCTAAAACTCCTCACTTAACTGCTTGCCTTTATGTCTGGAGGGCTTGATCAGTCAGTGGAAGCATTGCTCCTGATTATAGTGGGGCATGTCTGGGCTCAGACCAAGCATTGATGGAGTTAAAACTGCAGCTTCACTTCTGCCTCCTTATCTACAGCTTTGGACTGCAGTTTGACTGTGCCAGTTTCACCCAAACCCCTGACTTCAGCTCCTGCTGTGCTGCACGCTGCCACCTTAGCTCCCTTCAGGATCCCCGTATTTACTTGAGTCTATCTTATCTGTTTTCACTCCAGGTAAGAATAGCTGTGCTGATTTAGATCATCTAACCCATCCTTCTACTCTGCCTTCAACAGGGGCCAAAAGCAGATTCATATCAATCAGTTACTGCAGTTTCCAACTACTTTCAGCTCAGAGGATTTCCTGAACCTGCTGTGGTTTCCCTGTGGCCTGGACCCCTCCAAACACTTGGGTGAGCATGTAAACTCCTTGCATCCTCAGCGTGCTTTGGAAAGGACCTCCTCAGCAGGTCCACTGCCTGCTGCATGACAAACACCTTCCTTCTGTTTGTTTGGAACTTGGCTCCCACCAGCTTCATGAGCTGGTCCCTCATTGTCCTGGAGACACAACCAACACTCAATCCCTATCCACTTTCTCTGCGTCACTAATGATTTCATAGCTTTCCCTGTACTGTGTCCCCCATCTCAACTCCTATTCTCCTGCACTGTTCCTTGTAGGGAAGTTGTGTCACGCCTTTGCTCACCCTGTTACTCTTCTGGAATCTTTTCCATCTCTTCTCTATCCTTTTCAAGGGCTCAGAACTGCACAGAGTATTCAAGGTGCAGGTGTGAGATGGATTTGTACAGCAGCACAGCAATCTTTCTGCTTTATTGGTTTTTCCTTTTGTAATAGTCCCAAACATTTGTTTGCTCTTTGTTGCGGAGCAGTGATTTTGTATTTTCAAGAAAGTGCCTACAGTAGTTCAACCAAGCCATCCCTCCTGAGTAGCAGCAGTAAGCATGGAAAACATTATTTATATGTGAAGATGAAGCTGCTTCTCCTTAAATGCATTCATGGTTTTATACCTGCCTAGACAGAATTTCATTTGCCATTATTTGGGCTGGTCATTTTCTCTCTTAAGGTCTTCCTGGAGGGCTTCACCATCTGCCCTCATATTCCCTACCAATAGCTTTGTATTATCATTAAAGTTTTTGACCTCCCTGCTCATCTTGTCTTGCACCTCTGCTCTGGCTTTCCTCTCCTGCTCACATCTCCGCCTTTTCCTTGCTTTCCCCTCTCCAAAGACTCACAATATCCTTCAGATTTCTTCACTTGGACCCATCATCCTTCATGTTTGTCATCTACAGCCTACCTTATCCAAAAAAGCCACACTCTCTTTTTTTTGTATTTTCTACTTTGCCACGTGGTTGTAATCATGTCAGAGTTGTACCAAACCTCCAGTGTCTGAAGGGAGACTGTCCCTCCTCCAAGGACTGTTGTGAGGGAAAGAAGAGACAGGACAGGATGCTCCTGCCAGGCAAATGAACTAATATTTAGGAATTTCCAAAATTACTCATGATGTAATTTTTATTTTTTGAAAACTATAGAAAATAAAGTTGTGGGTTCTGTTAACAGGAAAAAGAGGATTTATTATCCTTTTTTGACCCTAGTGGTTAGCCAAAGTTTGGATTGTTTCAGTTAATTCTCTAATGTCAGGATTGTTTCAAAACCTAGCTCTTTATTTGCAAAGAACAGGCACTCCTTTCTTTGCTTAACATGAGGAAACACTTTGCTTGCAGCTCCAAGCTCTTTTCCAGCGAGTGGTTCCTGCAGCCTGTACTACCCCACAACACCCAGCAAGAGCTTTGCTGGCATAGCTCATGTCCCTCAGAAGACTTGCATCATGTGCCTGCCTTTGGATGGTGGATCCTATAGTTCCAGGTAGTTTATTCCATAGAGGAAGTTAGTCGTTCCCTGTTGCCTAATGAGAACAAACAGGGCTGCAATACCTTCTGTTTCCAACAAGCTCTAGCACGATTTACGATGGAAGGAACTTCATAAGGAGCCAGTGGTCTTCCAGTTGTGTTGAGCTTTCAAGAAGAAATACTCTCAGAAAACTCTGCTTTTTTTCACTACTGTCTTTCACCAGTAAAGCACAGTTCAGGCATACAGTCTTCATACCGTTGACACTGCAGCTCTCTGGGAAGTCCTAGCAAAGTCAAGCCTTGCACTAATAATAACATGGAATTCCACCACTGGATACAATGTTAGCCAAGCTCAAGACTTTCAGAGATTAACCTCCTGGCTGAGCTTCCCTGTTGAAAAGCTGAAAGTAGTACATTGCATCTTTTCTTGTTTTCAAGGATTTGTAAGTGGACTGTCTGTAATGAAAAGGTTAGGGAGACAAGGAGTTAATTTGGAAATCTGAGTTGGCTTTAATGACATTCAGAATTTGCCACATCCTTTTTGCACTACATAAAAACTTTCAATAGGTCTGTGCAATTCCAAAAAATGCATGTGGCAACAACTGACTTCAATTCCTGGCTCCAAACCTTTGCTTCTTCTCCATGTTGGAACGTCTCTTGATCTTCTCCGGTGATTCTCCTCATGGGGATGGTGTGATATTTCCTCCCTCTGTTCAGACTGGTCCATACTACAGTTCAGAACACATCTCTGTGCACCTGAGCTGATGTAGGTCTGAGGAAACCTCCTGTAGCCTGCTTATATTTTAGTTATGTTGCCCAACATCACTGCTCATAGCCGCACTCAGGCACAAACCAGCCAGGCACTACCACTGCAATTCCCAGTCTCTGCATGGTGTAACCCAACTCATGGCACAGCAGGAGGGGCAGCATCTCTTCTGTAATCCAGGGATTTTTTGTTCAGTGCCCAGGCTTTTTCTGAGCTATCTGTTAGCAAGACATGCTCTCTGCTCTGCTTCAGAGGAAACAGCAGAGAGGGCTTTCTAACAGCAGCCTTCTCCTGCATATTCTCCACTGCAGAGGACATAAATGCTTTTTCCCAAGAGAGAGCACTGCTTTTCTTGTTATGGCTGCTGCTTCTCACACTCTGCTTTATGAGAGGATATATTTTCAACTTAAAGGTTTGTGTAAAGAGCAATACCAAAGAAGTCCTCCAGTTGTGTGAGTGATGTTACAGCATGTTACCTTCCATGGCAGCGCAGCAGCTTCCTTGCTCTGGTGCATTTCAGCATGAGGGTAAAATGCCCATGGCCGGCTTGGTGGGCAGTTACAGGCTGTTCTCAGGCTATTACCTGAGAGCTTTCTCTTGATTGTAACTTTGGCTATTATTCCTTCTTAGGTTTCTCTTCACCTCCAGCATCTCAAACAGCAATTATCTGTCCCGGTAGAGAGTGTCCCGGGCTCCCTAACTCAGAGATGCTTTGAAAGTGAGGTGCATGAGACCCTTTTCCATGTAAGAACCCAACAGTGAGACCTGGGTAGCTTTCTGCATGCATCACATGTGTAAGCTCACAGTTAACACAGGCTGAGACAGTGTTTGATGTGTCAGACAAGATCTTCTGTGTCACTGGTGGTGAGCACACACAACCTTGCTAAATCCTTAAAGGCTCATGACGTTCTCTCGATAGTTCTTCAGTACATTCTCTGTTTCTATGCCCAGGCTGATGGGAACAGGAGAGAATGGGAGCTGTTGCCTATAGAAAATGCACTCTTTCTGCAGAAGCTATTCATGTCTGCCAGCTCCACTGTCTTGCAGAGTGCTCTTGTGGCAGGAAAAGCCTGGTACCTGCTAGATTCCTTCTGCCTGAGGAGCTCTGCCAGTGCGATCCAGGGCTGTACCCATGGAATAATTCTTCTCTAGCACAGCTCTGATGCTTTTTTACAGCTGAGCACTGAATTTAGGTATTTCTGCACAAGGCACAAAGAGGCAGTTTTATTTGAGAATACACCAGCCAGCTCTACATCCATGGAGGGAAGGAGGCTGTGGTGTTACCTGCTGCTTTCAAACACCCACCGCTGAGAGAAGAAGGGGGTCATTGGAAATGAGACACCCTGATCTAGGAACAAATGACTGATTTTATCCAGACCCATGTGAGAGGGCTGTACAACAGAAAGTGGGATAAAGGCTGATGTTGCAATGACTTCCAATAGCAACCATCAGCAGCTACTGTTGTCCCAGCTTTTCTCTAGTAATCCGAGGCTTTCAAGCACTTACTCACTTCACTCTTTACTCACTAGTCAAAAATCTTTCCTTTGGACACATTTGACCCATGAAATAGGAATTTATTAGGAACATTATTGCACCTTCTTTCACGCAAGGAAGTCTGACAGTTTTCCATTCTTGTTTTGTGGATTCCTGTTCTCATTTTGGGGATTCCTTCTGGCTGTTGCAAATGTAAGAGTGATCCAAACCACATTCAGATTTTCTTATGCTTTCCCATCTCCCAGAGCATTGTTATTGGACTTAAAGATCTTGTCTCTTGCTAGTCTCTATGTGTCATACAAAGAAGAGATCACTATTGTTTGTAGTCTCGTTTCTGTTTTCATTTCTTGCTGACTTATCTCCTCTTGAGTGTGGTCTTGCAGAAGCTGCTGCGGCAGCTTATTACCCATAACTTACATCTGCATTTGCACAATAAACTGGAGTGAAAGCAGGGGATTCAACATGTGTTTCTGGATAAAAGTGGACTTAACTCTCTATTGGCTTTTACTTGGGTAGAGCAAACAGAATGACTCTGTAATTTTGTGTGTCATGTCATCATGCATCATGTAAATAGCTCTCCAAAATACAAAGCAGTGGAGAGGAGTTTCTGGTGGGCTCACAAGCTCCAGAGCTCTATGACTCTTGTGGTCCAAGAGTGCTCCAGGTACATCTCAGACCTGAGTGGTATCTTTTCTTTAAGTTCTTGTAATAGAGAAGAGACACCACACTAAAAAAGAAAAAAAACCAATTTTAACTAACTTGAACTGATACAGGCCAATGAGTTATGATGAAACTGTTCCTTTTATTGCATAATTTTCATGGTCCTTGCTGCAAATATGAAAATGCAGCATGGTTTGTAATGTGTTAAGTTTGTACTACAATATACTTTGCTAGAAACTAATGATCTTGCCTCTCAGATGCAATTAATTGAAATTTCCTGTAGAATATGTGATAGAAGTAGTTGTAGTTCCCAAACAAACAGTGATAATACTTTATACATTTGTTTTCCATTGCATTGGCTAGTTTGTCCTTAATCCAATGATAAACCTTTAGCTGCTCAAATCTGAGAAAATCTTATTAGTATCAAAAAGCTGACAAAATTCAGTGTTTGTGAGTGGAGAAGTAGCTCTGCTTTGGTAGATTCAGACTCCACTAATGATTAGCCCTTGGTATGCAATAACTTACACCTTGTCCAGACAGAAGTTTTTGCAAAATTTGGCTTTCCATTTGTAATGCTTTAAGTCACTTGCAACATTGTATCCATAAATAGCCACTCTTAGGTCAAACCCTCACATAAGTATTTTTTATTTCAACCAGACAAATCTTCTGCTGCAGTTTGAGCAGCAGCTCAACCCAAAGGAGAGGCCAGGCGCCCACAGAGGAGGGTGGGAGGAGTGAAGGACTGCATCAAGCAGGTAAGCAAAACGCTTGTTAGTCTTTGCCCTTGGCATGCAGCAAGCATGAGGAAGCAGCTCTCATCTGGAAGAGTATTTGGAGAGAAGTAGCAAAAATGCCATAAATTAACACCCTTGTTGACTTAATGAAAACCTTCCTGCCTTAACAACCTGCCAGACAGCGGTATGATTGATCCATCTTCCCTGCAGTGCTCCTTACCACAGAGGAAATCCATGTGTGCTGTGACGGGTGGCTGGAAATGAGTAGTGAGAGCAGCTGTCCCAGCCGAAGATGGGCCATGCCTCCAGCATTCTCCACAGCACTGGGATTGCTGGATGCTGCACCTGTGTGTGTGCTGCCACCACAGGGCATCTGCCACCAGCAAGGACATAGCTGAGATTTATTAAAAGGAACTGTGGTTTAAACAAATCATAAATACTGTGGATACACAAATCATAAACCGTGCACTGTGGTTCAGTTGGACTCAGCTTGCTCTTTGCCTCTGAAGCTTCTTGTTACCAGGAGCCCAACTACAAAGACATGGCTCCTTTCATGTGGTGCCCTGGCAGGCTGGGTCACAAGTGCACTACTGAGAGCATGGGTCTACTCCAGTATCTGCCACCGGGCCCTCCTCTGCCTCTCTGTGGGAGACACCAGTCCCCCTTCTTTATTGTAAGGAATTCTGTGCAGTGAATTGCCAAAGCACCCAGCATCTAAGACGTTTGGGACACAATAATAAAAACAATTGCTCTGTCAGCTTTCTCATGCCTCTTCTGTGGATCTGCATGTGTAATCAAGGGCTCTGGACTAGCAGATCGTTTTGTTATAATCAATGACAAGTTTGCTGAAAGTGAGTGTCTTACTGTTGTCATTTTATATGTATTTTTGAGGGATGCTGAGAGGTTGGGGATGACATGCAGTGGGATCAAATGAGGAGGCACAAGGAGGGCTTGGGTCTCCTTTAATAGTGGTCTGAATCTGCCCTGGTTTGCTGTTGAGAGGAGCTATTTTATATACAAGCCTTCTGATGTTGCAAAGAGTACAGGAAGGGTATTTCCTTCAGCTGGGACCAAGGAAAGTGAGGAGCAGTGAGAGGTGGTGGTGCTCATCCTGCTGATGAGCCCTACAGTAGGTTGCAACCAGGGCCTTGTCTTTGCATGGGATTTTATACTTCAAATAGCTATTCCATATTTGTTCTTTGGTGAGGAAAGAAGACCATTCTAAATAGCACATCCCAGGTAGCAGTTTCTAGTGCCCAAGAGCTGGGTACTCCTGGTGCTGCTTCTGGCATAGGTGAAGGACAGATTGGGTTGCAGAAGCAAAAATAAACTTGCATGTAGGAGGTGGCCTTTTGGGACATGCTTTAAAGCATTTTGACAATACACCTTCCTTTCTCCCTTGTACTTCTCCTGCCTTTAAACAGCAGATTTCAGCACACACAGCTTCTGCTTCTGGGCTTGTACATTTAGAGAAAGTGAATTTTCTGCTGTGGTTTTGTAGTTGCTCTGGGTTGATAATTTCTGCTGCTGCCAGTGCTGCTCCTCACCCTCCCCATCATGCCCAAGAGGCAGCAGCCCTGGTTCCCCATGACCAGCTGCACAGGGAGGGACAGTCCTGGGGTGGGACCCACACTAAGGAGGGTGTTTCATGGAGATCTGGTGAGGCAGAAGAGAGGAACAAACAGGCAGGTGCAGTGATGTTCTGCTATGTTAGAGGTATTTCTGGTAGCAAGGAGTTATATCGTTAAATGGAGAATGTATAGCAGAAATGTTAACCGTGAACCTTGTTTCAGTGTCCCTGAGGTGAATGGCTGTGCAAGGGCTTCTTTGTGTAAGAGAGGCTGCAAATGAAGGCAAGAGAGATTTTGGTAAATGTGTGAAAAGGAAGCAGTTGATGCAACCTTTCCTCTCTTGAGCAAGGGGCAGCTCAGCTCTCAAGGCAGTTTAACTCTGTGTGGATCCTGCAGCCAATATGAGCAGAGGTGCTGGCACTGGGGGAGCCCAGCTGGGATCAGAGGCAGGTGCTCTCACCAATGTACCCCCTCACACCTCCCTGCCTGGTTTCCCTCCCCTCCATCTCCTACCCTTTAAGAGAAATACTGTACGTAATTTGGTTCATATTTTTGGGAGTAGGAAAAATTTGTTCATTGAGCACCAGTTTAGCTTAATTTTCCTGTGTTTTTACATGGGGGACTTGCACCAGGGCTATTTATAATGACAGTGTTAAATTTGAAGTCTGGCATTGTGCTGGCTGTCTGGCAGAAGGTTTGCCCTCAAATCCTACTTCTGCTTTTGCATCTCTTTCTCTGACTCAGTTCAGGATGAAATGTTCCTGTTCTCTTCATGGCTTGGTTTTACACTCTGGTTAAAGAAGAAAAAGGCATGTGCTATGTAATAGTGCTTACTTGTTCTTTATCAGATGTGACCTTACAAATAAAGTGTTTTCTACTCTCTAAAAAAAAAGGGAAAAGCAAGTTGGAGCCACACCAACTTAGAAGTAAAAGCTACCAGGAAGATAAAATGTCATCCTAACACAGCAGGACTGAGACACAGGACAAGTCCAGAAGCAGCTTTCCAGCAGTGCAGGCCTGCCAAGGAATCAGGTGCTGCTGTGGCTGCTGCCATCAGGGGTTGGGGTTTCTTTAACTGTGTCACTTGAAATGTGGCCATGAGCACAATCTGAAGAGAAAGGCAGGGCAAAGGAAGGCAGTGGGCGGCCCTCCCACCAGGCTGTCTCCCGACAGCTCCACCTCTGCCTGCCCACTCCCTGCTGCATTGACACAGTTTTAACATCTCTCTCTCCTCCTGTCTTCCAATAGTGCTTTTTCACAGAAACTGCTGCCTTGTGGCTGGTGAACAGGGAAAAGACAAACACTTCTCATGGCTTTCTCTGTTCCCAAGGATGGAGTCTCTCCAGACCTTTAATGGCACCTTCATCGTCCAAATCCAAACATCTTTCAAGCCTTTCCCTATTGAAATGATACATCAGACATCCATGTTAGAACCATGAGGATGTGGCATTTGCAGACAGGCAGGAGGAAGTGCAGTGAAAGGAACCATTTTCTCAGTAACAGACTCTGCTGAGGGCTGTGTTTATGTTAAGCTGTGCTCTCACATTTCAGAGCTGTGCAGTGTGCCATCCATGGCACCAAAATACACAGGGTGGTCTATTTTTCAGTGGATTCCACCTCTGTGGATTTTCCTGATTTTTGGTTGCTGCTCAGCTGACAGAAGCACCCATGTCCAGACCAAGCCTTGTTTCTCTGGTGGGCTTCTCCCATGTTGCTGCTCATCAAGGGTGCCCATGATGTTGTTTTGATTGGGAGGTGCAATCACTGCTGCAAGATGGGGGGAAAACCACAATGCCTCCAGATATATTTGCTTTTTAAGCTTCTGCCTGCTGAGTTGGCGGGTAGCTGGTGTACAGCAAGAGCTTTCAAATCCTCCTCCTGCCCAACACAGTATTACCTCCCCCATCCGCAGCAGGCTGGCACTGCCTGGCATCTCACCAGTGTGAACTGCATTGGCAGAACCCCCATTACTATATTAATATTCAGGCATCACTTGTAGTGTTGCTTGGTCTAGTCCTTAACTGTATGAACGGGGAGACATCAGTGATATCAGGCAGTGTAATAGTCTCCCCTTATGCTTCAATAGGGATGCTTCCAATGCAAAGAGCAATACTGCAACAGGTGATTTTTCAATTGGTTTTTTACAAAGCAACAAGGAGAAGGAGAATTTGCCTTTGGAGACATAAAATTGCCCATCTGAGTGGGTGCACAGCAGTGGCAGCATCACACCAGCAGCATCATGTGGGTGCCTGGGTGTCTGCTCCAGCTGCACTCCCCTCAAAGGGCTGAGCTCCCAAATCTTATGTCCACAGAAAGTAATGGAAAATTCTGTGTTAGGGAGTACATAACTTACCTGAGACCATACTCTGCAGACTTCTTAGCTTGCTTCACATTCCTTTTCTGAATAGGAAAAAAAAAAAAAAAAAGGAAGTTATTTCTCTGGAATGCTTTGATGAATGCTGTTTGTAAATCCTTTCAATTGTTTTTTCCTGTTATGGAAGCCTGGAAGGCCAGCGTATCCTTTTTGAGGGGTGTTTGCAATCAGACATGGCCACATCTGTGGAATATTCCTGTCTCGTGCAGGATTTCTCTCCCTCTGCTGTGTCAGAAATCAGCCTGCCTGGCTGAAGCCGAGCATTTTGAAACAACTATCAAGTTTTTACATTGGTGCTTTTGTGTGTTTTTAGTTTGGGTCCCCTCTCCCCCTAGTTAATACACAGAAGATTTCTCCAATTAGCCCGACTGACTGACATCTTAGCAACTTCTTTTGGATACTCTGGCAGTCACTGCAGCTGCAAGGAAGTGATTCCCAAGTTTTAAAAGAAAAATGAGCCTGCCCTCTAGCTGCTGAGTGCACCCTCGTCCCCGCACCCTTCCTTGGCTTTCCTAGAGCAGCCAGGACGGAAAGTCAGTTTTGCTTCCTGCCCTCATGCTTCCGGAGCTCTGATGGTCCTTGTCCTGCCCAGGGGCTCCAGCTTGGATGACCATTAACTGATAAAGGACAGTTGTGTGACTTTTGCACAGTCAGGCTGATTCTCCAAGCTGCAGGGCAGCAGTTTGTGGCACAATTTCACCTGCATTACCTTTGTCATGGTGAGGAAGCCATTCTTGAAGGGCAGGACCCGCTCTCCAGCCCTCAGGGTCTGGTGATTTGTAGCACCCAAGGTCAGCACCTGGGTTTAAACCACGTATAAGATAAGGACCACACTGTTGAGGGGAGAAATTATTTTAGGGATGTCAGCCTAGTTCAATGATTTTTGCCTGTGGTAAAGCCTAGCAGTGGCCTTTCACAAAAGAAAGTAATATCTCCAGTGGTCTGAAAGAAAAAAAAGGCACATCACAACAGAGTTACTTTGAAGGTTTGGGGTTTTTTTTCCTAGAAAAATCAAAGAGTTTCTTGCAGACAAAACTTTCAAGTGCTTTCAAGATGAACTATTCTGTTTTCAAGCATTTGAAATGAAAACCAAGAAATGAATATTTAGGGAAAGTGGCTTCTTTTTTATTGCTGCCTCTGCCTAATGAAAGTCCTGGAGATAACATGGGTCAAGTCCCGTTCCTTTCTTTTCCCAGAGTGACTTGGACAGCAATTGCCCAGATTTAGTGATGATACAGTTCTTCCTTTCACACAGCAAACACATGCTCTGTGTCCTCTGACAGGCATCCTGGCTGGAGCTGGGCTCATCCTGAGAGACCACGGTTCTGGCAGTCCTTGAGGGGTTTCCACTGACCTGTTCTGCAGACACCATCTCACTTTGCTGGCAGCGTGTTGGGGCTGACTGGGGCACACAGGCATTTAATTAACACGGGGTAGGCCACCTGGCTCAGAAGGGAGCAAGACTCATCAAATTAACTCTTTTGGAGGCAAAACATTGCTCTTAACCAAAACTTCTTGTTTGTTGGAGAAATGGCCTAACTGAAAGGCTATGGTATAACACATTTTGTCTGAATGAAAATGGCAGTAGGACACTCAAAAAGTAACTGTTGAGCTGAACAATAGAATCCTCCCTGACACTTGTAAGTAGCTAGGAAGAGGCAAAGAGGAAGGCCACTTCAAACATTTCTGTTTTATTTTTTTTTCCTTGGAAAACTTGGATTTTAACTAACATGAATTTTGCCGTGAGTGTCCACCATCACTGAATGCTCAAAAGTAAAATGTACAACCTCCTCCTCGCCAGATATTTGGTTAAGGTGGTGGGGCAGAGGGGTAAGGCGGGCAGCCAAATGGGAGCTGGCTCCGTGAAAGCTCCGAATGTGACAGAGAACGGGAGAGAGCTGTAAACACAGGCCAAGGAGGTGGAAATTCCTTGGGGGAGTCTGAGGGTGCAATGGGGGGCTGGTGAGGGGCGGCCCTTGGGCGCGGCTGTCGCGGGGCTGGCTTGCGGAGGTGCCGGGCCCGGGTTCTTCAGCAGCGAGCTCGAGGTGTACGGAGCCGCTGGCAGAGGCGGCGTGCCTGTAAACCGCGTTTAATAAGGAATTTTCCACTCGGGAAGCCACTAGGTGGCATGTGAGGTGCAGCAGAAACGAAGCGCAAGAGCAGGAGGCGGAGCAGGCCCCTCAGAGGTCGGGCACGGCCGCAGGGGCCATCGGCGGCTCCGGCACCGGGGCACAAGAGCCGGCAGGCTGCAGTGACTGTACTCTAACACATCTCAGCTCCGGGGGTGTCGCCTTGTGGGGTTTTGTTTGTTCTGATTATTTGGTTGGGGTTTCGTTTAATTGTGGTTTCTTTACATTTTATTTGTTTGTTTGTTTGGGGGGGATTTTTAAAATATTTTCTTTGGGTTTTTTCTTTCTTTTTCTCTTTTTTTTTTTTTTTTTTTTTCTTTAAAAAAAGAAAGGAAAAGTTTGGGGATTGCGGGACACAATATTTTAGCAGGCAGGAACCAGCTCACAGTTCTCCACAGGTACCTCCTGGGATACAGACCAGGAGGGATGTAGCCACCCACCCCCTGGCAGGCCATGTCTGAGCCTTTATAGCAGTTACCAGTTATCTCCTGCTGTCTTTTCAGCTTTAAAGAAAGTGTTATTTTACACGGGTGTTCACCAACTAGGCCTTTGTCTGTGGCCAAATTTATTTTTTAGAGGTCACTGAACAGCCACCATTACTCTACAATTGCAGTGTTGGAGCTGTTATCCAACTCTGTTACCTCTGCCTTGTAGTGAGCCATTTGGTCATTTTCTTGTGGTTTTTTTTTTTCTTTGGCGTGTGTTTATTTTTAGTGTTCAAGTTGAACAAACTCCAACAAAGATCCCATGCAAACCCAGATGACTGATCAAGGCTACTTATTTGTAGCAGTGGGTCACAAGCACATCTTGGTTTCAATAGGTAAAAGCATCTTCTACAACGTGCTTTAGATTCATCCAGTGGTATTTTCAAGTAATGCCACAGAGATCTCTTAAATTGTCCCAGTGCAATGCTGGCATACACCAGTTTGGAAATAACCCTCTGAATCCTGGTCGTCTGGATTGCTTGGTCATGGCACAGAATGATATTTTCTCCCAGCTATCCAGCTAGCAGGAATATTGCCATATGGAACGGAAAACTTAGTTAATGAACCAATTGAATGGTATGCTAAAATATATGAAAAATATAGGGTACTTCTAACAAAAAAATGTGGAAGCATAAGTAGCCCTGGCTATACATGGGAAGATACAGATTCTACCTAGTAATGAGTCCTGGCTTCTAGGGAGAGAGAGGTAGAGAAGTGTTTTGAAAGGCAAAGAGGCACCTTAGTTCTGCACTGGGCATCCTTTGTACCACCACCACCAATCATCCATAAAAGCTGTAGGCTGGACATGCAAAATGTGAGGGCTGGAACATGTTCTCATTCCATTGCTTGCAAAGAGAAGCCAGTCCCTAATTTGATTATGAATTACAGGGACTCATCGTTAGCTCTGGAAATGGTCTGCTGCCTTTGACTTTCTGCCCCATCCAATACTTGAGTAGTATTGGCTGGCTGGTCTCCATCTGCGGCCTACACAGCTATCAAGGACCATCAAGACGTACATGCTTCTGCGGCTTCAAGTCTTGAGTGGATTTATACTGAAGGAACAATTTAGGAGTTTTAGGAAAGACTTGCTGTTTTGACTACATGTGATTTTTCAGCATAAACACCACTAAGGGCTTTTCAAAGCAAATGGATGTGTTTGCTGTTGTAATTTCAGCATTTGCTATCAAAACAACCCTCTTGGTGGTTCTCTTGTTCCTGTGGTATGTGGACCTGTGTGGCTGGCCTTTGGCTCTGCAGTTCAGAAGAATCTGTAGAACTGAGCAAAAGGACGAAGGCAATCCAACCACTTTAAAAAAGAAAACCAAATCCCAAACAAACAAGCTATTTAGGAATTTCTGATTGATTTTCTCCTTTTGTCTTAGGATTCCAGCTGTAACAATTGGGCATGAGAGCTCTATATGTTTCTGCTGGTTCAAAGTAAATAGCTCTGTTGCGTGGGAGCACTGATGGACCTGTACTGTGCTATGTGATTAGAAGTTAGATGCATTAAAAGGTTGAGGTAGCATTGGATTTACTGTGAAGAGAGAAGGTGCTAAAGGAGCCCAAACTGTGTGTCTCCAATAATTGCTTTCTCCTGCCCTCTGCTTAGTTCAGACCTGTTACCCTCTCCCTCCCTTCTGCAGAGTGTTTTGGCTTATTTCACTCTGCCAACAAGTGCTTCCCCATAACCCAGCTGCTGCTCTGACCCTGTCAGATAATGAGCATTTAAGTTCCTGTAAACTAAAGCAAAAGTAAGGATTTACTCTTAACTGCATTTGCTTTTGACATGCTGATGCTGCATGCTATAACCACACAGGCACAGAGACCTCCTTGTAGCAGGAACAGATCTTGGAGGAGAAATCCCCATGAGGATCACCCAAATGGAGATGGTATCACTCTCACAGGCGTCTGAGAAACCAGACATGTTCACCATTTACTCTAGGATGAGCCCCGACTCCTGGGGCCTTTGCTGTTTAGCAGAAAGCTCATGGAGATCTTCTGCCTCTCCATAAAAGCCTTGAGGTAACCAGAAAGGCATTCACAGGCATTCACAGACTAAGAGTCGGTCCCTGCTCATGCCTGGTTTCAGGCTGGACCTCTGCACCCTCTTGCCCATACACAACAGGATGGGATAAGGCATGCCAAAGTGGCTCCTCGAGGAAAGCAGTTCTGCCTGGTTTTACTTTATTTGCTGGAAGTTCAGCCCTTGCTTTGCTGCAGTCTGGCTGTCTCCTCACTTGCAGGCTGTCTGCTCTCCCAGAACTGGGCATGGTCTCTCTTGCTTGGAGAAGAGGTTGTATGTCCACACCTCTGTAGCACTGTGGCCTTAGGCCAGTTGCCTGGACTGGTGCCTTCAAATTTTTGACATTTTTCATCTAATGGTGAGCTTAATCGGTTCTCAGTAGTATCACCTTTCAGCTGAGTTTTGACAGTAAGAAAGGCCACTGTCTGGTTGCCAGTAGGTGAAGCTGGAGAAACACAAAAGGGCTGGAGGAAGGATCCCATAAGGAAGGATGATCATAAGGAAGGATACTAAAAAGGACTGACCAGAACCCCATGTCTGGGCTGTGGCCGTATCCCATCTGATCTGTTCTGCAGGGTCTTGGCTACATGAACTGGGCTTCCAAAACCCCAGCAGATATGAGCAGAGAGTTTTTCTGCTGCTGTTGCAACACCAGTTTCCCAAAGAATTGTCACTGAGCTCACCACTCTTCCACCCAGACTCCTTGAAAAAAGATCATTCTGGCCCCACTTCAGGAAAGAGCTTATTTCCTCACCAGAAGCTGGTGTCCTGATGTAACCTCAGTGACATAAGGCACAGATAGGGAGGGGGCCTGGTGTTTGGCCTCAGGCCAGGTCAGCAGTGAGGACACTCCTGCAGCACTCTGTCAGCAGGGATTTTTTTTTTCTGCAACTAAAACGACAATATTTTTTTCCTAAAAATTTTCCTGAAGTGTTGACTGAGATAACTACACTCCTACACTCCCAGCCAAAACAGCTACCTGCTAAAACTTTGCAAAGTAGAGGTTGATCCAGGGTTTGCATTTTGATATTACAGTGGAAATGTTGCTTAGGACTGTGGGAAAAGAAGGAAGTTCCTCAGGCAGTGGTAGGTTTGAAAAAAGCAGCTCACATTCATGTGTTTAATTTTCAACTCAAAGATTTTAGTGCATGTTCCTCACTAAAGGGCCAGCTTGGTTTTCCGGGCTCTGTGTTGGACTATGTGGCACAAACCAGAGGCAGCTCACTCACAGCACATGGAGCGAATCTTCAGGTCTTTTAGGCAGGAAGGTCCATAATTTAAAGAATCAGAATGAGATCAGAAAAAATACTTTGATGCATTCAAATTTTGCATGTTGAATGCTGAAATGTTCAGAATGTGAAAGATTTGAATGTTGAAATATTTTTATTAGACTGTGAAATAAAAATGTTCTGTTCTGGCAGTGCCCAAATAGAACTTTAAGCCTTATCCAAATGGGTGTTTACATTTTTTCCTATTAAATGTCACTGAAATCATCCTGTTTTCTGGGTTATCTGGGTTTCAACACAACTGTGTTTACCCATGCACACCATTCTGTTAGAAAATTTTCAACTCTTTTTAGTTACAAGTATCATCTAATATAGAATCAGTTAACTTACCTGCTGTACAAATTTGCTCTAAGAAATTCCTCAACAATATTATTTTAATAAAAGCTGCACCAATGTTTGAAAACACCATGTATATTTGAAATCTGGATAGAAAGCCCCTACACATCTCTTCTGGCATGAAAACTGGACAGCCTTAAGAAGTTTTGCCCTTCCTCAATCCCCACACATCTATTAGTACATGTGATGCAATGTTTTACTGTAAAACTTAGGAGATTCAAATTGCAATGTGCCAGAAAGGGCAGCAGTAAAGAGGAAAAGGAGGAAAGTCAAGATAGTTCCAGATTCTCTGACTGGTCCTGAGTTCCTCTGCTGAAATATAGTGCACACACTGCCCTGTATTTTTAGTTTCCTCTATCATGAGATGGAAGGGCTGGACAGATACTGGAAAAATTTGTAGGCTCCCTGACTGCACAAAGGGACAGCAGACAGAGATAGTCTTTAAGTCCTGACACTGTACCAGTACACAAGGTGAAGGAGAGAAAGACTCTTCTGAGCAATTGTGCTGTAACGGCACAAGCAAGAAGTGAAGGAAGTAGAAACATTTTTCCACTTGGAAATGTTATTCCTTTAGAGAGCCTTATTTTCCTCCTGCAATGATGTGGTGACAACCTATTATAAACATGAACAGCACAATGAGTAGTATGTCCTAGTTAGAGAGTCAGGAACAAAGCTCCTTACATCATAGAGAGAAGTGTCTTTTTGAATCCATTTATACCATCTCAGTGCAGTGACAAGATTTGCTGAAAAAAATTCTCAAGGTGCTTTCATTCCATTTTGGTTTTTTAAATTTTATTATTGTTATTATTATTATTATTTTCTTATTTCTTGCATTCTAGCAGTTGAAGTTGATAGCAAAGGTAGCAACCATAGAGCATAATTATTACAGTTGCAGCTCTGAGTTTGGTTTAAGTTCCTTGAAGCCAAAGCTTTTGTGTGCTGCAATTCAAGGGCACTCTGGTGAGTGCTTGCCGGGCTTCCAGAGAGTGATCACCAGTAACAGCTAAAGATCTCACATATTATTTATCAGCTTTATCATATTTTGAGTTTTGTAGGCAGTGGAAAAACAAAACACTTCTGCATGGGAAATGATTTAACATCACAGGGATTGATCCAGCGATAAAACTGTCCAACATGCAGGTAGACAACATGGACCCTGGAAGCTTTATGGAAAAGGTGGTTTTCCAAATGCTGGAGTTTCTTTATTGATCACCTCTCATAATATCTTTCCCTTTTAAAAAACCTGGAACATTCATCCATGCTGAAAATCAGAAAAGGCACTTTCCTTGCCCATTTCTGCAGAAGATGGTGCTCTAGCATGTGCCAGACACACTACTCTTATTACCAGAAATGCTACACCAGCTTGGAAAAATTACCTTTCTAGGACTGATGGTAGGCTAAATTTCCATGGAAAAGCCTGTCTGCTCCTCTGCCACTCCAGGAAACCCCATTTGTGGAAGCAGATGCTGTAAGAGATGATCCGAAGATCCCTCATCTGCCTCACAATCATCGCCGAGGACAGAGACTGAACACAGGAGTCCTGGCCTGGCTGAGGTGGGATGTCTGTCAAGTGCTGCCTGCAGGTGAGCCCACTGGGAACTGGTACGCATTCCTGAGGAAAATTAGTGCAGGTCACAATGGACTGTGCTGTTCTTGCTGCCCAGGCGGGAAGGACTGCGCTGAAGCGGAAAGGAATGACCTGTCCTGTACACCTGTCCTGTACGTCTGTCCTGTACCTGTTTCCCAAAGCATCGGGCCCCATAACAACAGCTGTAGATTTCCCCACCTCTTGGCCAGTTGCCCCTCGCTTCTGAAGAGGACTATAAAGGGACTTTCTGAAATAACTGAGCCCGAGATCTCCCCACGGAAAGAAGACGAATCTATTGGCAGAAGACCACGAGGACTTCATCTCATCCGTTGGTAGCTATTGCCCCCTCTTTTTCCCCCCTCTCTACTTTGTTTTTCTCTCTCTCTCTCTCTCTCTTCTATTGCATTACTGTGTTGTGGGCACTTAATAAAGGTGCACTGTTTTGATTAAAACCTAAATCTCTTGTGTCCTTTTACACTCTGAGATCGATAAACGAACCATCGCGACCCCCACTTGCATTAGCAGATCGTGACAGATGCCTCTTACCAACCTGACACCCAGTGCCTGATGTCCTGCACCAGGAGGGACTGGTCCACGGCAGACCCCATAAGAAGGGCACTCAGACTCTGTAAAGTATAATTTAAAATCCTGTTTATTAGAGTGTCTTGGTTTCAACTGCAATAGAGTTAATTTTCCTCCTAGTAGCTGGTATGATGTTGTGTTTCAGGCTTAGTGTGAGAATGATGTTGATAACACACTGATGTTTGGATGTTGCTCAGTAGTGTCGACCCTAAGTCAAGGAATTTTTAGTGTCTCATGGTCTGCCAATCAGCAGCTGCATGAGAGCATGGCCAGGACAGGTGGCCTGAACTGGCCAAAGGGATATTCTATATCATAGAACATCTTGTCCAGTTAATAAACTGGTGGGAGTCAGCCAGGAGCTGCTGATCACATCTTGGGGTGGTAAGCAATCATATTGCGCATCACTTCCTTTTCTTGGGTTTTATTCCTCTGTTTTCCTCTCTTTGTGCTCTCTTTTTATTACTATTATTATTCTCATCATATTTCATTTTATTTTAATTATTAAATTGTTCTTATCTCAACCCACTAGTTTTACCTTTTTCTGATTCTCCTGCCATTCCACCAGTGTGAAGGGGGAAGAAGGGGTAAGTGGAGCGAGCAGCTGCATGGTATCTTAGTTGTCATCTGGGGTTAAACCCAAACATGGGGAAAACACTATAAAAATCTCACATCCCTTCAGACAGCAGGAGCCCCAAACTGTGCACCCACATGCAGTACATCGTGCAGACCCCTCCACAGAGAGGGTTACACTAGTTTGGTGATTTGAGCTGTTACAGGATTTTCTTACAAGATAGCAACTCTGCTCCTCATTTCTACTGTGTCACAGAGTGGAGATGTTCACATCACAATTTCCTGCTGCACTTTTGGACAAAGGCAAGACCACACTGGTCATGTGATTGCTGGTACTAAGTGGGAGATGCCCACAGGCTCCTCCATTACAAATGATGGTGAAATTTGTCCTGTGGCTGCAGAGTACCCCAGTGCACACACTGGGGGTCAAGTGCTCCACAGGTCACAAGGTCTTCTGTGCTCAGCGCTCCTCCAGTCAGGATTACTGCAAGGAGGCTTCCCTGCACCCTGATGTCTTACAGAAACTGTCCTAGCTGGCAGTGCTGCACATGGGGGGCTCCCGAGGGGAACTTGCAGTGGCTCTGTGGGCTGCAGACCTGCTCCGTGCCCTGACGTTATGTGCCAGTTATCCTGCAGGCATACACCAGGCTGCCAGTGGTGGGAATTATGGCTCACACATATGGGTAATCCACTGCCTCTTGCTGTGAGATCACTGTCTTCACAGCACATCTTTCAGCAGACCTTGCTAGGGAGGTTTAAGACACCTGTAAAAGCCCTTTAGCAGGTGAAAACTGAACCTCAATTCAGTGTTGTCACTCCTGCACGTTGTCACTAGGCAGAGGTTCTTTAAACAGTGTAGAGTCACACTCCATTGTCGTGGGTGACCGGAGTGTCTTTGTGCACCAGCTGATTCATGCTGGCATTTTTATTATTCTGCAGCTATTGTGGAAAAATAGGGTCCTGATCCTCTGTCACCCCACCCAACTCTGTCATTGCTCAGGCCTCTGCCAAGGAAGTAGAATGGGTTACCAAACCAGAAAAGCAGCCCTCCTGCTCCCCAGCACTCAGGATGCACTGGTGCAAACAGGCACAGGGTGTGTACAGGCTGAGCCCTCCTGCTAATGACCAGTATTTCAGCACTGACAACAGACCACAGTAGAGACATTTCAGGCTAAGGCAGTGACCTCCCTGAGCACCTGATGGATGTTGCAGAGATTTCTTGTCCCTTCAGTGCAAGCTGGGTAGAAAATGGCAGTGTGGAAGGAGGCACACGGACCCCAAACCATAGGGGTGGTGGGGAGGTGATGGCTGGCAGGCAGCAGGGGCTGCCAGGACCACTCTGGGGCACTGTGTTTGATGGGCTGGTGCTTGCAAAACACATGTGCCTCAAGTCACTGCTCTGCAATGTCTCTACTGCAGAAAGCAGCATGGGCCCTCCTTGGTCAGTGCTCTCATGTCCGTTTGGCCAGAGCAATTTCACTTTTCTTGCTCTGAAAGAAATACCTTTAAACAAAGTTGCCTTAACCTCCACAGAGGGTTGTTACAAGTTACTCAGGCATGCCCGGAGTGTGCAGTGGGGCTGCTCAGGCTTCAAAAATCAGATTATAAATCTGCAGGAATGTGTTCTTGAGGCGTGAGTCACCTTAACTGTGATATATCCATTTGGCCTGTTTCTGCTTAAAATAGAAACTCTGAGCATCATTAAGCCACGGGAGGTGACAAGGGACGGATGAAAGCATCCAAGCACTTCATCCCAAGAGAATCACAGCAGAGAATGTGCCCAGCCCAAGCAGCAAGGAGCTGTATCCACGTATCTTGCAGGTGCAGCTGGGTGGGCTCCTGCCCCAGGCATGTGGCACAGCATAGAAGGAAGTGCTCAAGAGTCACAGAAACCTATGCTGACATGACCTGAAAGAAAATACTGTTTTGGACTGTCCCTCATAACTGCCAGGTGAAGCCTTGGGCTGTGGTATGGGAGCAGGGAACTTCTCAAGTGCTCCCACTGCTGTGCCCAGAGCTTCTGCCTCCAGCCCTGGCAGTGCCCAGAGCACTGCTGGCGTGGGCTGACCTGTCCCTGTGCCCTGCAGCAGGGCTCAGTGCCACAGCCTGGCCCAGTGTTCAGTGAGGTGGTGAAGGTGCATTGGTGTCCAGGCTGTCCCCCAGATGGGATCCCAGAGCCTGACACAGCCAGCAGCGGGGAGCACTGCCTTGGTGTGCCTCAGGAGGAGCAGCCTCTCCTGGGGGTCAGACAAGCCTCACCTGACAGTGCCTCCAGGAAGAGTTTGCAGCAGCAGTGAAGGATTATGTTGTATGTGATTCAATGGCACTCCCCTGAGGAGCCATGGCTGAGTGCTGCCCTGTCCCACAGCCAGTCACTGCCCTCAGCAAATGGTGGAGCAAAACAACCTGGAACCCTCTCCTTGTCTTTGTACCACAATTGAATCAGGGCCTGAGGTGAGGGGAAGGCCAAAGCACCCGTTTGGCAACACTCTTTAGTCAATGAGTAAGCAAGGTCTGACAACAACCTGCTGACCATCCCACCACTGCTAGCAGTGTCCCCTGATTTACAAGTCCCCAGTTTGACTTCAGCAGAGGATTGGGCACTTGTGTAATGCAGCTCTGCTGTTATACAACTAACGCCAGCCACGTGTTTTCTGGTTTCATTTGTGATTCATATCACACAGGAGGTGAAAGGTTCCCAGTGGCTCCTCCTGAACAAGTCACACTGCACTATTTAGGTTAAGGTTTGAAGTACTCAGACCCTTGAGCAGCAACAGGCACATCAAACAAATTGACAGCAGTTAATATTTACAGGACCAAAGCTCACAGAAAATCAGTAAAATCTGTGAGATGATCATGAGCAACAACTCCAAAACCAGAAGTAAAACTTTCTGGATTAAAGGGACAGCAAAAGACTTACCAGTGTCTGACGTATCAGTGCAGTTTGCTTCTTTCCCTTGTAGATCCTCTTGCACAACGCTGCATGTACAGCTTAGACTGAAATCTTCTGACCCCTAAAATCAGGCTTTATATCACATGCCTCAATGAAAGGACTTGTAATAGGCTAATCCCAAAGGTTCAGGGAACACTTTCCTGGAATTTGTTCAAGAACCAAATATTGCAGGCTGGTGCTTCCTAAGCTGCCTTATGGTCTGTAGGACATGAGTCCATGGGCAAATTTTTTTGGGATACTATTCTCATTTGCAGACTGATAACTTTGTGCAGTCCCAAATTTTTGTGTCATGCAATGTGAGAAATATACCATGCAAGAAAAAGTTGCAGAAACAGGGGGAGATATGACACAGAGAGAGGAAAAGACAAATCCTAGGGCTTCCCCTCCAGCTGTTTACCTGTAATATGTGTTTTTGACCTGCAGCCCAGGGAAGATCTTTCCTGAAGTTGCTTCCATGCTGTTCCCTGGTGTCAAAGCTCATGAGCTCTCATTGGACACTCATGTTCCACCTCCTGCTTGGCAGCCCCAGCATAAATCCAGCTGGGGAGAGTGGGACAGTGGTCCCATTTTTTGGCACAAGGACTCCATTCAATTTAGCTCATTTCTGTAAACCATCCTCATGTACAGGGCGTGTCCCTGGCCAAGTATCTAACCTGGTATATTACAAAAAGTTACAGCCCAGACATAGAGTCTACAAAATCAGTGGGGTGGTATGGGGGAGTGGTGTTGAGTACACCACATTTTTCATCCCAGATGATGTTCCAACTGCAGGTTTGTTTGTGGAGCCAGAATTAAGCTGGGACTACATACAGATTGGGGCTGAGTCCCCTCACACTCTGTCAGAGGAAAAGTGCCCAGGACAAAAGGCAGGGAGAGGGCAGCTGAGGAGGACACACCACAAGAGAGGTGCAGAGGTGTCCAGTCATGACCAGAATGATGCTGGTCTAAAGGGGACCCAGGAATTCTATCCATGGCCACAGAGCTCAGGTGTAATCCCTGGACAGAGGAAGGCTTAATGGAGGCTGGTTGTTGTGGGGCTGGGGATGCCTGGTGCAGTCCTCACTTGATATTCTTGGGGACTTGTGATCCCTCAGCCTTGCATCCCAGAAGATCTCTGAACCAAGAAATCCCGGTAAGAAGCCTTCCATAACCACCCCATAACTACACAAGTTAATACTCTACTCCCTCCTCCCCGAATCTGCAGGGACTGAGCTCTTTCTCTCACAGTATCACAAATCCTTCTGCAGAATTAATTTGATTGATATTTAAATCAGCAGCTTTCAACCTGCAGCCCATTAAATCCCACTGGTACAAGGTAAGTAACCAACAAATGTGTAGCCTATTATCAGAAGGCTTAAATTTGTCTCAGGGGGATCCCACATCTGTTGGGGAAAATATGTGGGCCCATAAATATAAAATAGTCCACAGCCTCCCAGATGTGTGTTTGCCTGTGAAACATCCAATATTTTGGTAGAATGGCCATCCTGCGGAGTTAGCCATGAGATAAAAATAGCCATGGCTTACATCTGGAAAAGTCATCTATGTTTTTCAAATCTGTAAAAAGTCATTGTGCAAACCCAGTTGTGTCATGGCTGTGTCATTTAATATCACAGGGATTTAAAATTTGGCTAACCCAACTGGCTAGGCCAGTTCTTTTATAATTTTGAAGAAAAAAATTCAAAGTCATGTGTATTCTGTGTGGGGTTCTATTTTGGTGTCTTGCAGGTTTCTAGCTCTTTCTCCATTGCTTAACTGCTTGCATAATACATTACATAATTATAATTCAGGGAGAAAAGCCTTTTGTAGCTGCCAGCAGCCCAGGCGGTAGAAAATGTTTTACCACTAAAGTCAGGCAGGTATTTTGATTGGTGACTGAGGAAGAGGAGGAGGTAAAGCCATGTGAAGCTGTTTCTATGCTCCAACATTTATTAACAAGATGAGGCAGGGACTGTATTTGCTGTCTGAGGGATTGGTGGTCAATACTGCAACATAATTGAACTGCACAAGGAAAGTTCTGCTTAAACCCTCTGAAGGTTGAGGGTGAGTTAAGCAGATGCTGCTGTTTCACCTGGTCCCATTACATAGGGCCATTCAGCACAAAAGAAAGTTTTTTGGCTGTGAGCTCATCTTGCCACATCCATAGTTATTGAGGATAACAGAATTAGACCCTTAGCTCTTTGCAATATGATGGCAAATGGCTATGTTGAAGTAGGCAGATGCTATTTCCCTTGGTTTGCAGATGTGGAAACTGAAGCACAGGGGTGAGCTGCTCAAGATTACAGGAAATAACTGGCAGGACTGCAGCTAGGAACCAGTCCTGCTTTTTTTCTGGAATGTCCTTGTGTGACACATTCCCAGACTTTGTATTATGGCTCCATAGCTTGCCTCTGCACTGCTGAACTTCTGACATATCATGTGTCGCTGTGGGTCAGCAACTGGGACATCCCTGGAGGCTGAAATGGTTGTTTTCCCCTTCACCTTGGGCGCGAGTTAGCCACACTCCTGATCCCTTGCTCTCTGCAACACTTTAAACACTTTGCCCACACTGAGCTTCCTACAAAAGCATCTTTATCCCTGGAAGTTATTTAAGAAAATATTCTGTAGCTTTTTTTCAGAAGTGCTATAAGGGCAGCTGGGCAGGAGGTTGGATCAGCTGATTTCCTGACATCTGCTCCAGTCCTACCTGATTTTATCTGAATGACTAAAAAAATTCTGACACCCTATTTTCTGGCTGGGATTGTGCTGAGGAGCCTCAGCTGTTTGTCACCTGTCATCTCATGGGAGTTGTGGTGGCTCCAGTTCTTCTCTTCCAGAGCCATCACAGCTGGAACCACCTGGAGGCCACCAGTGCCTTGGGATGCATGTACCAGGGTTGCTGTCTAACCAAGGGCTGATGGCTTGGCTCTTGTAGCTGCTGGGCATGTATCAGCAGCAGGAGCCTCTCAAATTAACTCACAGCTGCCCAGAGTACACTTGGTTTTCCTGGCACTGACCTGATCTCAGCAGCTTAGCCAAGGCAGAAACACCAAGGAGTGAGGATAGGCAGCTGCCCCGTGCCCAGATGAGGAGTGCCCAACTCCCGCCTGTGTCTCACTGAAAGTCTGGTGGAAGTTAGGTAAGAAAATCCTTTTTGGGTTGTGAAGCTCAATTGCTTGTCTGGACAAAGGAGGACTCTGCACAGAGGACAGCTATGAATAATTGAACCTAGGTATCATACTAGCACCTTTTTTACCAAACCATCCCACTTCCCCCTGCCGCCCCATTCGGGTAGAATGATAGTGTTCACATGAGACAAAAGTTTTTGTCGTTAGCAAGTACTGATATTCTTAACTGAGTGGTTTCTCTGGTGTCATAATTTAATTCAAATCTAAATATGAATCCAATTATTCTCAGCATCTTAGGAATATGACTTTACTACTACTGTGAGTTTTGAGTTGTCACTGCTTTGAAATCTTTCAAGTTAGAATTCTTAGACATTACACACACATTTATGCCTGTCACATTGCATTGTCCTGCTTGCTTTTGAAAAGAAGGAATCATTAATGTGGTGTTTTTCTCATGGAAAAATATATTTTCTCTTTCTACAATTACATTGAAATAGAGAATAAAAATTGAGCCTTCATGCTCTTTTTTGGTAAATTGAACTATTGTACACTGTTTTTCTCTCATACTTTGCACTGACTTGTATTTAATACACGCCATTGTAATTTCTTTTTGCAGGAAATTTAGATGGTCCTTTGAATGTAACACATCATATTTCCACAGACCTTGGTTTTCTTTCTATTAATTCTTCTGTTCTTTGGAAGTGTCCTTTCCTGCACTTGAAAATATTTCTCTCTCCATGGATCCCAGCACAGAATTGTGTTCCTTCCCTATAGGGAAAACAAAAGCAAGAAAACTTGTGGATTGAAATCAAGGCAATATAATCGGTGAAGGAACAAGATAAAAACCCCTTCAGGTAACAGAAAGGAGATCACTCACCATCTCCCACAAGCAGACCAGTGGCAAGCCACTCACTGAGCAACAGCACCTTTAGAAACCCAAAACATCCTCCTTCTTCCTCCCCCCAGTTTAATTGTTGGCATGGAATTGTTGGCATGACACAGTGTGGAATAACCCTTTGGCCAGTTCAGACCAGCTGTCCCAGCAGTGTTCCCTCCCAGTCCCTTGCCCACTGCCAGCCAGCTTACTGGGAGAAAGCAGAGTGAAGAAATTAGAAAACCTTGATGCTGTGCAAGCATGCTCAGCAATAGCTGAAACCCAGGTGTGCTGTCAACACTGGCTTAGCCACAGATCAAAATACAGCACTGTACAGGCTGCTGTGGGGAAAGGTGACTCCATCCTGGCCAGACCCAGTTCAAGTGCCTGCCCAGGAGGGAGAAGGGGGTTGAGACCTTCTCCCTATGCTTATTCCTTTATTTCAAGACTTGGTAGGCTACCATGGAGGGACAGCATAGGCAACACAGAGAAGAAACTGGGAATCCCCTGCCTGGGGGAGCACCACGACCACCAGAACAGTACCAGCTACTTGTGTCCTTGTTTCTCTGACATCCCTGGAATGTCTGATACCCATTTTTATGCTGTCAGACAGATACAGCATAAAGTTACATCCACAAGCTTCCAGGACATGGCTCCTGGAAGATATGCTTTCAAATCCTCTTTTGGGACATAAGGGAATTCAATTTACCATGTTTCCCTTAGGTAAAAGAGGTTGGTGTTCAGCATTTCTGCATTTAATGAGACACGATGCTGTTGGTGTGTGCTACCTGTATTGTGTGGGTACTGGATAGAGCCAGCCCAGGCTGGAGCCATGTCTGCACCTTTTCTGTGACATGGGCACTGAGAAGCTCTTTCTGACAGTCTAGGACAGCCCCAGTCTTGCCTGGGGGTGCAGCTGGAGGCCCCCAAAAAATTTAAACCCCAATATTTGTGTGCCTCAGTCTGGTATTGAACAGAGGTACTCCTCCAGCTGACATGGTCTGTGATGCCATGTCTCTACTCTCTCATCCATGCTCACAAGCATGTCTTCAGAAAACATCTGGAAAAGTAGTGATCCATTTCCTTCTGTTCTTTCTTTAAATACCCACCATGATCTCTAGGCTTTAAGCAGCCAGTGCCCTAAAAATATAACATGTTCATTTGTGTGCTCTGTTGAAGACAATAAGCAAGACATAGGGAAGATTTCAGGTTGAAATGTGCAGTTATTTTCTGGGTCTCTTGATGCTTCAGAATGAATCTGCACGTCTTATATCAACAAGGATAATAAAGGCAATTCAGAAGCATGTTAACTTGCCAATAGTAATATGATCTGACTGTCGTGGAATCAAGATTCAAATAAAAATCCTAGTGTCAGGCAATAGCTCTGTTTATAATACTTTCTATAAGAGCAATGATGAGGCAGAGGGATGAGGAGGGGACCTGCAGCTGCAGGTATTTCATAGACTGTCAAATTGCAAGATGGAGCCAGATCCATCCACATAAATATTTATATTAGAGAGACAAAGCTGCAGCAAATTCTTGGCTGATGGGAAGTGTCTTCAGCCAATGTGAATTTTTATGGCTTGTGCTTTCCAGCAGGGCTGTGACAATTCACATCAGCAGAGGAGCTGCTCCACTATAATTAGCCAAATCCTTGCAGCAGGGATTATTGTCACCTTCCCATCAACCCTGCTTTCCACACACAGTTTCTATTTAACCAGTCACAAAAATGCCACTATCAGAGATCTCGACAGCACACCAAACAGAATATCTGGAACTTGGGCTCCCTGTGAGACAGCAGCAGCATTAATTCATGATCTTTAGTTATATTAGATTATCAAAGATCAGCAGATCATAAGAAACAGTTTCTTCCACAAAATGCCAGATGCAGGAACGGGGTTGGGTTACAGCAAGAGAGGCAGCACGGGAGGGAGGGAGCCGAGCTCCCCCATGGGAACAGGGGAGAGCGCAAGGGGCTGCTCCTGCTTGTGGCCCAGGTCACTCCCACACATGGCAGGGTCTGTGGAATTGTCTTTTTCTCTGAGAATTACATCCAGCAAAGCCACCTGCTAGTACAGACAAAACAGCAGAAGGGCTATTGGGGTGATGAGGTCTTGGCCAAATATCTTCCATCACATTTTTGTGGGAGCAGCAGAGGAAAGGACAAGCTTTCCCAGCCTGGCTGCAATGTGTGGGAGCTTGGTTTGATCTGTGTGGCACTGAGCAGGTGGTGATGGAAGGGTCCCTGGTGGGCTGGCAGCCCTGTATTATCCACTGCAACCTGTTGGAAAAATTGGCCAGAAGGGGCTTTCCTGGCAGCTGCACAACCCCACCAAATGCCCAGGCAACACCAGAGCTTATCTGGATGAGGACACCTGCAGTATTAGAGAAAGGCATGGATAAGGCAAGTAACTAGAAACTGGAACCCAAAAAGATCACAACATTTCATTACATAAAGTGAACATAAAGTTCGTTTCCAATGCACATGCAACATTCACTGTTCTCACCATAGGAAAAGGAGTGGCCTTCATTGGGAATGACCCTGCAGTTCACCTCCAACATCACAAAACCTTCACAAGAGCTTCCCTGCTCCAAGGATATCCATGCCAAGACCATGCCTGGACACTGTGGACAGCCTCTTCATGACATCCCTTAGCTTGACTTCTGGCATGAGCCTGCTGAGGCTCTGGGCTGCCATCACCAGTGCCCTGATTGGACCTTTCAAGCAAAGACCATGGCACCCTGCCCAGCATTTCCATGATCATCTGTGCTGTGCTGTGCAGGTGAAGGGTTTAGCTGGTCAGCTCATCCTCCTTGACAGGCCCCCAGGAAGGCAGCTTCTTCAGGAAATGAGTGCTATTTCAAAGAGACATCACTCATCAGAAAAATGACAAGTGAGTGACTTTTCCTGAAGCTTTTGCAGCACTACTGCCTGCTTGGGCTCCCACACCAGCCTCCGTATTGGAACAACCAAGGCTGATGACTTTTTTGGCAGCTTATCCAGAATTTGATTGCTTTTGTCCTGGACTGTGACTGTATATTTCTATTTCTGGCCTGGAGGATTTGCAGAGTCAGGGCAGACCCAGGGACACTCAGTCCTAAGGGATGTCTTCAAACAGCATCCACCTCCTCTACCTGGAAGCTGCCCTGGACACCCCTCCAGTTAAATGCATGAAGCCTCCAAAGAAGAAAACTTCAAGGTGACTGACTTCACAAACTAGTGTAGATCACAGAAGTGTTATTTGAGCACCAAGAACTTCTTAAAAGCAGAGTAAAGGCGGTGGGGTAGGAAACATTCTCCTTGGCATCACAGCAATATGAAGAGGGGTGTTTCCTATTACTCTGCTTTCTGACTCCACCTTCTCACAAGACCTGCAGCTAGCTCTTTGATGTTACTGTGATGGTTTTGGCTGGGGCAGAGTTAATTTTCTTTGTAGCAGCTGATATGAGATTATGTTTTGGATTTGTGCTGAAAACAGTGTTGAAAATTTGAGGATGTTTTTGTTATTGCTGAGCAGTGCTTACACAGAGTCAGGGCCTGTTCTGCCCCTCTGCACAAGAGGTTGTGACAGGATGTAGCCAGGACAGCTGACCCCAACTGATCCAAGGGATATTCCAGACTACATGGCATAATGCTCAGAACATGGAGCTGGAGGAAGAAGGAGGAAAGGGGAATGTTAAGAGTGATGGTGTTTGTCTTCCCCAGTTACTGTAATGCGTGATGGGATCCTGCTTTACTGCAGATGGATGAATACCTGTCTGCCCATGGGAAGTGGTGAATGAATTCTTTGCTTTGCTTTGTTTGAGTGCACAGGACCTTTGCTTTACCTATTAAACTGTCTTTATCTCAACCCATGAGTTTCCTCAGTTTTAATACTCCAATTCTCTCTTCCATCCTACCTGGGGGAGTGAGCAAGTGGCTGTATGGGGATCACTTGCCAGCTGGGGTTAAACAATGACAATTACCTTTAAGCAAACACCATTCAATTGATCAAAGAATAGCTGAAAAGGTAAATTGCTTTCTGACTACAGCTAAATGTCACTCCCTTCCTGCGTGATTTGACTGTGGGGGCTCCAGAAAACTGCAAACAGAATTTCCATTATATTCCTAGAAAAGATATGTGTATGTGAAGCAGGTGGGTGTGTTTGTTTATATGTAAGAATATGGGTGTGTTTGTTCATATGCATGAGTAGATATATGTTTTGTTTATTGTCTTTTAGGTATGAAAGAGAGACAGCAAAATGGGTGGGGATTGTCTTTCATCAGCAGGGTCCTGCAGTGAGCCATGTCCTTGCCTCCCTCCGCCTCCACGCCCATGTGCACTGCTGCCACAGGCTGCTCCTGCTTGCTCACAGGATGCAGATGTTGTAGCATCCTCAGCCCATGCCACCACTCCTCCATGTACCCTCGCATGTGTTGGGCAGCCCAGTGCAGCCTGGGTGGCAGATGGAGCCTGCCCACAGATGTCCTCTGCCAGGGAGACCCAGAGTGGGCAGACATGGGGCAGACATGGGGCTTTACCCAGCCCCTGTGCTCTCTGCCCTGGGAGCAGGAAGGAGCATTAGCCCACAGGCTGTGCCTCTCATCCCCATGGAACCACTCCTCTCACACACAATGGAGACATCAACATCATCCTACCATTGCTACTTTACTTCCACACCCATTCTGGGTATGAACAAGCAATGCCAGAAAAAATTAGCATCTCAGTTGCTCTGGGATTCTTGACATATGACTGCAGTCATTAACATGTGCCAAGCAGCGTGCCCACAGTGAGGATATCACCATGACCTCCCCCTGCAGCCCAGTCTGGTCAGTAAGAGCTTTGAACGTGCAAAATTAGTGCCAGGGGTCTGGTCTCACAAGCTGGGGATACACCACCAGGATACAGCTGGAACATGGACGCCCCTTTGCTGGGCCATGTGGAGGGCTAGAAGCCTGCTTTGTGTCTACAGCTTTAGTGGAGGCTGCTGTGATATGGGATGTGGGAGAAAACAAGGAATGGCTGTAGTGGTTGTGGCTGGCCACACCACCAGGCTGACCAGTAGTCTGGCTAGAATGGCTGCCAGTGAGAAAGCCCTAGGGCCACTGGATGTAACCAGGGAGCTTGGAAACCCCAGGCCATGGGATCCTTGGTTTGGGGGTCTGCAAGGCAGGTGAAGCTGCATTCCATGGTGATGAGGGCTAGAATACAGTTCTGGGTTGTGGGCAGGGTGGATTGGAAAGAATGAGCCCATGGTGCTTCGTGCTGTCCACATCAGAGGGAATTCATGGTCCTGCCCTGCTGCATCAGACAAGATCTGTCAGACCTTAAAAAGTTCACACTTTTTTCTTGATCAGATTATTTTAGGCTTGGCACATGTGGTGTGAGTTGTTCCACTTCTCAAGTCTCAGCAGTGCCTTGTCTGAGCTTTGGATGGGAGCTCAGTTCATTGGATGCTTGGTGTATCAGGTCCCCTAATTGGCACAACCAGCCAATCTCCAACGATAACTGGTGGAGTGATCCACTAATAAATAATGACAGGAAGGTAATAGGATTAGTGTTGTACAACCTAGGTTTATGAAATATATTACATTCTCATTTTACAAGTAATTTTACAAGTAATCAGTTTGAAAAGTTTGGTTGATAAACATGATGTTAGAGTAATACACTTAGATTTGTGTAAGGAAGCTTGCTTAATCTTAATTTATATTCTGACTGAGGTAAAAGATAAGACAAAACTGACACCCGATCTTTGTCTTTTTCAGGAGAGATCCAGAAGAAAACAGTTGTTATTGATAATATTGGGGCAATCAGTAAAAATACTGGCACAAGCAAATAATAGGTATTTCAGTTTGGAAAAATACAATACAACATATCTAGAAACAAAAAAACCTGCAAGTCATGTTTGCATAGTAAGGTGCTCTGTCTGGCAGAGCAGTAATTCTGGAAAAGATTAGGACTTACTGATTGATAATCAGTTGTAATGAAATTGTAATATGATGTTGAGGTCAATGCTGTTCTTGAATGCAGTTCCCTGCTTGTCACTGAGCAGGACCTCTCCGTAAGGTTTGTTGCCTCCACATTTGGCATGGGTGCAGCTGGAATGTGCTGTCTAGTCCTGGATTTCACATTCCAAGAGGGATATAAAAAAAAGTCAGAGAAAGTTCAGCATAGACCAGTACTGTCTGAAGGTCTGAAGAATCTCTTACAGGAGATCCAAAGTCTACCTATCTTCTTCTCTAAATGGTCTACAAGACCCTGCATAAGGCTTTTGATGTTACATGTAAAGATACAACAACTTCCTGCATTTAGAGTTGATAGATAGGCTTAAGCAAGAAATAACATAATTATTTTCACTAACGAAATTGATATTTGTCATACATTTGCCATTCTTGGAGAAGTTTTCAGTCAATGTTTCTCTGAACGATATCCTCAAATTCAGCTGTGGATACTGGAACTGAATCAAGGATTAGTTTGAGGGAATGAGGTAAAAACTCAAGCAAATTATCTTCATTGTTCTTCCTAGCCTGATGGTTAGAGGTAATCAGACAGCTCATATCTATGTAAATCTGAAATTCAAAGTTTGAATTCTGGATGTTTTTATAGCCTACTGTACAATGCTCAACATGTTGGTGAATGTGATGAAGGAGCACAGTTTGTGCTAGTGACTGCAGGACAGCCAATGCACTCCTCCTCCCCTCTGGGGAAATCCATTGCTTGTGGTACCTGCTGTGTCACAGCTGCTGGTTCTGTGGCTCTCAGTGTGTACCTGAGCAACAGAACAGACTTTTATGGCGTATTTAAAACACATCAGATATAAACTACAGAATCCTATTCCTTATTTGTCTTTGTGAACACTATCGTAATCTCCAAGCCTATGTAGTGGAATTGCAGAGGGAATTGGAACTGATAAATTTGCAGGAAGCCGCCTGTGCTGTGGAGCTGGGATGAAGGGTTGCCTGGAACCTCACTGCTGAGAGCCAAAAACTGGCATGAGGGTCATCTCCACTCATTTGGAGGAACTCTACCAACTGTGATTTTTTGATGGAAAACTCACCAGAGGCCAGATCTAGCAGCCAGTGACAGCACCCAGGGCTGGAAGGCAAATCTGGCTGTGTGTGCTGAGCTCCTGCTCCAGCACATGGCAGCAGCCATCAGAGCAGTTCCCACTGGCAGTAGCCAAGGAACACCCACTCTTTTGCTTCATCCCTTGTCAGTGTGGGTTGCATCATGCTCCCATCTCATTTCATTAAAAACAATGTGATTCTCTGATCTTTGAAGCTTCTCATGTGTTAGGGATTGCTTTAAGACAAAGATGTGTCATTATCACCTGCTTCAGCCTTGGGTTGCCAAATCAGTGTCTGTTGGTACTTGCAGCTTTGTACATAACAATTTACCTGGCAGACTATAAACAAGCATTTCTTGAGAGGATTGGGTGCAGTTCTAGGGTCTGGCTGCATTACTGTGTCCTTCTCATGAGACACTGGGAGCTCCAGTACCACTGGAATTTAAAATAATGCTGTGATTATATGTGTGTGTTTGTGTGTACAGGTAACCACGTTTATAGGAAGAGCTGTAGATAAAAAGTATATACACTGCAGACTACATACACCATGTATTACATGTCAATAATGTAACTATGAAGAAATAGAGCATATTTATACAAACATACGTATGTACACACACATACATGTGTGTATGAGCATGAGGAGAGAGTCTATAAGCATGAGGGTACAGCCACTGCACACATGCCCATCACTTTTCACCTTCAGCCTGGTGTGAATCCAGAGCTGCTAAAGGGCACCCAGCTGATAACTCAGGCATGAAAGCTTCTCATTCTGTCCAGTTCAAAGCTGTCAGCAGTCCTGTGAGCTGCTTGATCCTGTCCTTTCTATGCACGGCAGTTTAGACTAGATGGACTAATTTCTGGGGGGATAAGATCCCAAGGTTTCCGGGGGCTAAAAACTAACCTTGGGGCTAGATTTGCACAAGTAGTCCAGACACAGGAGCTGTCCCCTCTGCAAGGACTCTCTCTGCTAGCACTTCAAGCCCACTTTTTAATTATTCCTTTGAGAAGACTAAGGCTTTGAAGAATTTTAGACTGAAGAGCAAAAAACTAAAAATCTGCCAGTCTGTGTGACTGTGTTTAACAAAATTCTCTATTTTGACTTGGAATGCTAATTTAAAAGCAAGCAGCCAAGAGCACGATGAATTTCTGATTATTCTGTGCTGTTACAGGCAAGAAGGTTCAGGAATGAGAACAAACCAGATGTCATCAGTATTGCTTGAAACTCTTCCTTCAATGGGCACAGATATTAAGAGTGGTTCAGTGAGAAATGCTGGCTGCTTCTACAGGCTTATTGGTTCTTTATTCTTTCATTAGGGCTGTATGTTCAAATACAGAAGTATTTCCTTTCCCAGCTCAGACCATTAAATCTGTGCAAATATATATGTTCATCCCATTCCTTGTTTTGGAATTCTTTAGCAGGGTGCAGAAGTTACTTTTGCAAGGCAATTCTATGAAATCCAAGAGTTATTCTTCAAAGGCTTTTATACTGTGTTTGAAAAAATCCCAACATCTTTTGTATGTGACTGCCTCAGAACCCTGCCTTGGTTTATTGACTACGTGAAGGCAATAAAGTTGGCAAAGTTTTACCTGACAAAATAAAAAATCTCTACTGTTTCATCAGATCCCACCTTAGAAGCAGAGCTTAAAATCATGTCTTTGGGGGACATCTGATGCTTTGTTTTGTATCTTAAAACCATACCAGAAATTATGTCCTCCAATCACTTCTTGACTTGTATAAAGACAGAAAAACAAGGCATGTGTAAAAAAGGCACCTGAAATGGTTTTGTAAGTCCTCCTTGACTTGTTGTAAGATGTTTGTGTAGTACAAGCTATTTTTAACTGTCTCTTGCTGCGTGAGGATGAACACTGCAAGCACAGAGTCTTCTCTGCAAGACCTGTGCCTGCTGCGTAGGTGCACCTGCTGGAGATGTCCTTTTGTCAGGCAGGCATGAGGGAGGCAGAGGTATTTTTAGTATTTCTACATATGTATTTTTCTCTTCTAATCCATGAAGGACAGCATTTTGGGACAAGGACTGTGTCATCTAATGAGTCACAACAGTTGCCTGTAGGACAGTTTATTGTTTCCAGCCAGCACACAGCTTGCCATCAGTTCTCAGCAGCTCAGACCTTGGCTCTTAGTGAACACTTTGCCCCAGTGTTTCACCAGAAACGATCCTCAGACACACATCCTCCCACGGTCATTTCACAAGACTCTCTCCAGTTCTAGTGCCAGGGACTCAGCCTTCTGGTTAAAGGTATAACCAAAGTGATATTTCTGTGATATTCTGCTTCCCCTATGTTTCTTCCAGCTTGGGGCAGGAGTCACCCCCACAGCTGCAGCAGGTGTTCACCACAACCCCTTTTTTAGCACTTCCCAGGATGCAGACCAGGTTTGCTTATTTGCACTTTGGTGCTGTTCTCAAGGCTCTGACCCCAGGCCAGCTCAGGCTCTGGAGAAGGAGCACATCCCTTACAGCTACCCCATCATCCTTCCCTCGGCAGCCGGGTTGATGCTGGGCTGACAGTGCACACAAGGTCCAGAGGAGGGTTTCCTCACTGTCCCAGTGCCCAGTAACAGGCTTAAGCCTGGCAGGTATCCCTCTATCCATAAGTCTGCTACAACTACTATCCCTCCAGTCCTTGTCTCCTCCAGATATTTTGACTCAGCCCACAAGATTTCTCCAGTGGATGCTAAATCTCCCCTTTTTTTTTTTTTTTTTTTTTTTTTTTTGTTTGTTTGGTTTGGTTTCTTTACTTCTCAGACTATGCTGTTGTGGGTAGACAATGATCTTTTACCTCCCCTTCTGCCCCTTGCACCTATCTTCAAAAATACTTCAACTGTTTTAAGCCATTCTTGAAGAAAATGATTTTGCCTGCAAAGAAGATTCTGACTGAGACTTCTGCACAGCTTATATCAGAATGTGATTAAAAAATGTCTGCCTTTTCTTGACACCAGGTGATATTTCATGGGACTGAGCTTTTGAATGCAGAACTTGGGAGGATGAAATATAGCACTAACCTTTAAGGCTTCTCCAGAAACTCAAAACATGGCACTGATCAAATGTCAAGAGCAGTGTTCTTAGATATTTTATCTCAGTTACATTAATTGAAAACCAAAGCACTCTACTACATGTGCTACAATCAATGATGTATCACTGGATTAAATCATTATGTAATGATTGTTACTTATGCATTATTCTCCAGTTTTTCCATACGCATACTTTTGAATGACATTTATTTGAATATATAATGAGAGATATGTGCATGCCTGTAGTATATGGCTTTGGACTCAGCCAATTCAGTGTGCATGAACACAAAAATAGCAAAATTTAATTTAAAAGTGTTTTGAAACATTTCTCTTCTGAGAATCAGAAATCAGGGGCCACATTCAGGATCTGCTTCAAGAAGTCCTCAAAACCAGGGTCAGAAACCAGACTCCTTTGGTAGTGAGCTATACTGAGCTTTGTAAGGTCAGGGAAGAGATTGTATGACACGCTTCTACTCCAGGAAAAATGACCTTGAGTAGAAGGTGTCCTATTTCCTGAATGTTTTTATCAAGTGTGAATACACAATCAGGTTATCAGCCCCTGTATGGTCCTAAACTAGCAGATCATGTGTGTAAATGGTGATCTTAAGCCCATGCAATTCTTTTGGCTTTAAGAGACTACTTAGGTGTATGAAGTTAAACAATCCTGTGTTTGTAGTCTTCATGGGAGTTTTGCAGGGCCTTTGTTCCAAAACTGGCTTAATGCAAGTGGATCCTTGAGCCCTCATGGAAATTCATACATACTCACACCTTCATACAACTTTTGCTACTGCTGTAGGTAAAAGCTCTGTTAATGCTGGGGGACAGATTTCACCTGGGAGAGTGGCAAGAATTGAAAAACGTGTTGATAACCATCTTGAAAGCAACATCAGTTGAAAATGGAGCATTTTCTAAAAGGGCTTGCTGTTGAAAACTGTGCACAACTGTATTTTGTACAACTACAGGATCCAGTGGTCAACCCAGACTGCCATGCAGCCGACACGATGTAATTTCCACCCGACTCTTTCGGTCTCATAATTGGATTTTGTAAGCTCAAACAGCTACATCCAACAGCTGAAACTACAAGTAGCACTGACTGCCCTTTCTGCGGCGTTGAAGCTCCAGGTGGTCTCCTTAGGACCAAAAGGATGGAAAGGCTTCATCAGAAGTGAGTTGGGTTTATACCAATCATAAAAGATTTCCCAAGAGAGCTTACAAAATCAACTGAATTTCAGTGCATGTGCTTTATAGACATCCTGATTGTCCTTGAAAGCTCATCAGTTCAATACCAACAACTGTGTGTAAATAACTTGATGGTAAAACTGCTACAGCACAGCTTTCAAGGAAAGTATCCAGCTGACAGGTCAGCAGAGGAAAGGCAATTTGGAAAAAGTTCCCCACTACCTTGTCATCAACAAAAAATTCATGTGTTCAACCTGTAAAAACACCAGATCCTCTCAAATGGGTTGCTTCTCCCAGGAGCACAGAGGCAAAAAAAGGAAATATCCTTATTACATAGAAGAAACACATCAGGCAGCAGTGTGTGTCTCTATAGACACGTGTGCATGTGAGTGCATTGCACGTAAATAGAAGTGTCTAATGCATATGCAAATATAACAGACTTGGAAACCCTGGAATCCAGCAAACACTCTAGTAGAGCCTTACCACATGTCATTGCTGCATGTGGTAAGCTTTATGTATCACCTAGGTAGTTTACTCAATTGTTGCTAGAATAAATTATCCAGCCTGTTTGCTGGATAACTAGTAACCTAGTTCCTCAGTCTAGGACTGAAATCCTGCTCTACTCCTTTAGAGCAAGAGGTGCCTATGACTCTGCAGTTCTTGAAGTACAACTGGATTTGACAGTAGTAAAAAGCAGTGCTCCTAAAATATTCATGTAAACACTTTGCTTAAAACATTTGAGGTCGGTCAGACTTCTAAAAATAAAAGCAAACCAAAATCCCAAAAGAAAGTGTGGTTTTCTGTTGCCCTCTATGACTGTGTTTTTTCCCCTTTCTAACTAGGGAAGAAAGTACCAGGAAATGTTTGTAAGCCCCAAGCTTAAAACTGTCCTGTAGTCCCCAAGATTCTGCTTCCATTTGTATGAATTGTTCTCATCACAGTGTGTAGTTTGAAAAGCCATTCTTGAGACTCATCTTGAACAGTTACGGCTGCTTCTGTTTTTTATGTTGGTCAAATCCTGCTCAGAATGCAATGTACACACCCCTTTCAAATTAATTTTACAGTAGGTTTGGGGAAATTTTACCTAAGAATCTTCCCCACAACTTTCTCTTCACCATATGAGCAGGACACATTTCTCATGCTGGCTAAACCAACTGGTGGAGATGAGCTTAACACATAACTGTGTTATGTTATGTTATGTGTAACACATAAACTGTGATAGCCAGTATTTGATTTCCTGGTGGAAACATTTCCCATGAAAAACTGGCAATGCTTTGGCAGATTTTTGGGAAGAGGACGGAGAGGGGATGGAAGTTAACAGAAGGTAAAAAGAGAGCAATTGTTTTTAAAAGTTCTGTCACTAAATATGTGCACCCAGTTTCACTTAATCATGTTCTTTTATATTGTCCTCGCTTTCCCTCTGACAGATTATGGAGATCCAAAATATATCTACTGGTCTGCAGTGACTGTACTGATACCCCAATCCATCAGTCTCAGACCAGATGTTGGTGAAACGTTCTGCTCTACGGAACAGATACCAATGCTTACAATGTAAGCAATGCTGTGATTGGTGTCTGCTACAGACCAGACCAGGAAGAGTATTTGCCACAGGTCTCTGATGCCTGTGATCCTTGAAGGCAAATCTCACCAGTAAAGAACAAGACGAACTGAACACTGTTTGTCTTAATGTTACCAAGGTTTTAGATGCTGTCTCCCAAAACCCTTCTACACAAATCAGTGAAGTATGGACAGATAAATGCACAGTGAGGTGTGGATCAGTGGCACAAAGTCCAAACATAGGCTATTCACTAGCTGAGTACCCCAGAGGTCAATACTGTCAAATATCTTCATTAATGCCCTGGATGATAGGAGAGAGTACACTGTCAGCAGCCTGGAAGAAGTGATTGATGCTCCAGGACATTTTGCTGACATTCAGAGGGACCTGCACAGGCTGGAGAAATAGGTGGACAGGAACTTCATGAGACACCAAGTCCATTACCCGGGCAGGAATATCTCTAGGCAGCAGAGCAGGCTGCGGGTCAACTGTCTGGAAAGCATCTTTACAGAAAAGGACTTGGGGATCCTGGTAGACAAGCTGGCCATGGGCTAGCAATGTGTCTTTGCAGAAAAGAAGGCCACCAGCCTCCTGGACTGCATTAGGCAGAGCATCAGCAACAGATCGAGGGAGATGATCCTTCCCCTCTGCTCAGCACTGGTGTCTTGTGTCTCATTCTGCACTTCCCTGTACAAGACAGGCATGGACATGGCTGCAATCAGCCTAGCAAAGGGCCAGGAAAATTATTAAGGGACTGGAGGATATGACACATGAGGAGAATCAGAAAAAGCTGGGACTTTGCAGCAGGGGAAGAGAAGGCTCAGGGAGGTCTTATCAGTGTGTATAAATAAATACCAGAGACAGACTCATCTCTGTAGCGGCCTGTCACAGGGGAAATGTAAATGGACACAAACTGAAATGCAGGAAATTACACCTGAACAGAAAAAAAAACCTCAACACTTTTTTACTCTGAAGGTGCACAGGCAACAGTGCAAGTTGCCCAGAGAGCACATGTGGGGCTTCTATTGTTGGAAATTTTTTAAAGTGCAAAGGACACCGCCCCAGGCAGCCTGCTGGAGCTGACCCTGTGCTGAGCGGGGGGCTGGACTAACTCATCTCCAGAGGCACCTTCAAACTTCATCCATACTGTGACTCTGTGTTCCTGTGTTATCTCCTGTATGTGTCTGCTCCAGTCCTCAGCTCCCAGCCCATGGAATGGGCAGTTGAAGAGTAGCCTGTCCCCTCACCAGTTAACCAGAGCCATGGCACCACCCACGCTAACACACCCAGAGGGTGGCCCAGCACCTCACTGCACAAGTTCTCCTGCCCCCACTCTGGGACAGGAGTTCCACAGTGCCAGAGCAGTAACTCTGTGAATCACTCCAGAACACGCACTCAAGAGTATCTCAGAGCACCTTCTGATTTTGGACTGAAGCAAGGAGAATAGCTTAATACACTGATAGAATGAAAAAAAAAGTCTTTATCTTTTTAGCCAAGCTCTCTTTCAGCTGTTGAGATATGATGGACTAAATCCAGAGGAGCTGTGAGTTTTCTCTTATTAGTGATAAAATCTAAGCTGTTATTAGTAACATCAGAGGGATTTAATAGGCTTAATAGTGGCTCCTAAATTCCTCAGGAGGCCTGTGAATTTGGAGTTTAGATCTATGAGCTAGGAAGTGCTTGGCACCTTATCAGCAGTCAGCTCAGCAGCCTTTGGAGAATGAAAAACACCTTTTTGTTCAACTTCCCCTGGTAGCTTGCCAACCTTCTTGTTACTCACTAAGTCAACTGTCTCTAGAAAATATGGTCTCTGGTCTAAGCCACAGGATTCAAAACACAGCTTAATAACTACGCAGCAAGGCAAGGGGAATTATGTCATATCATAACATCTCCTCAGCAGGCAGATGCAGTTCAGCCCCTTGACTGCACAATATCCTAACTAGTCACTGGGGTTTGCTCAGTGGTGCCATCACCTTGCAGGCACAGTCTTCCCCCGCCATGACATTGTCTGACCTCTTTCCTTCTGGAAAGCACTGGGCAGGCAGGGACACAAAGTGGTAGAATGGAGAAACAGACTGAGGAGACAAAGTCAAATAAAAGGAGTAGCCAGATGAGCAGCTGGCAAACAATTCCAGAGCTGTGAAATTTCCTTGGCAGACTTCTCCAAATGGCTGAAGTATTCCCCCAAAGAAAGCCTCATTGTGACCCTGATTGTTCTGCTCACACGGTGGAAGTTTGCTGAAGTTGCTCTTCTGATGAGGTCATTTTAATAAACACAAGAAGTCCATGGGTACAGGTACAATTACTACTATCTAAAGAAACACGGAATAAAACGGTCTTGCACCAGCTACTAGGAACACTGAGTTATAATCACAGCTATCACTAGTTTTTCTCGTTCCCTTAGAAAAATCCCAAATTTATATTTATTCTACTGGCATCCAAGCCCATAACTGGAGAAGCTGTACCCCAATCAGAGCTGCCAAATCCATGGTCAAGGCCCAGACAGAGACTCCCATGACATACACCAAAAGGGATGGAAGAAAAAACAAATACAAGGGCAAAGGAAGGGATGTTCCCAAACAATTTGATTGCTCTGAAACATCAAACATTTTGCAGTCACCTTGACCAATTGTGGAGTGGTCTCCATTAAATATTCATCATTTGCTATCCCATCAATCAGAGCAAGTGAATCAGTAAATAGCTGTGAGGAATGTAGGATTTATGTCTGAAAGTACTGATAGTATTTTTCAAACAAAACTCTGTCTAGCTCTAGAGGAAACAATCCAAAAAACAGTCCTCACTCACAGATACAAGCAAAATGTGTGCAAGAAACTAGGACTTGGCTGTTTCTCCCATGTTAGGAATTTGGGTGATTTGAGATACTTCACTCTTAATTTCAAGTAGCAATGTGAGTTTGCTTGTTCTGCAGCAAAGAGTGTATTGGTGGTGTCATTTCCCTTGAATAGCCCTTCTGGCTGAAATGCAGCTCATGTTCCCTTCAGCATGACAAATAACACACTTCATCTCTCCCTGGAGCCTGGAAAATCTGAGATGAGATTGGCACTGCAATATAAAGAGAGATACTCTCAAAAGGGAGGCAAAATAATTTGAACCAAGTGGAAATAATCACTGGCACTCCTAGCTACAGACAGTCCTTGGATTTCAATCTGTATTTCAGTGTAAAATGGCTTTTCCTCATCACATCCATAAAGCACCTCAACCAATTGCATCCTAATCTTGACTGTGTGTTTCTGGCACTGCAGTAAAACAAACATTGAGCTTATAAAAAAATACACAATCAATCACATGTGCTCTTTCATGAGCTATCCAGGCCCTCAGCATAACTTAAATACAGGCGTGGGTCTGTGTATGACTTCAGCTTCGGACATTAAAAAAACAATACTGTGTCCAGAAGAAAACTTTTCTCAACTAATACTGTATTTCAGAGCCAGACAAGTTGGGGGTTCTTTTTAAAAGATAAAACACACAGGTGGTCTGCCATTTGCTGTGGGTACATAAAAGGAGTATTACACAGATAGCAAAGGAGAAATGGATGGCTCTGGCAGATGGCATCGTGCTCAGGGTTAGCCAAATCCCCTCTCAGGCACTGGAGCCCAGATGGCCAAACAGAAACACTTTCTGCCACAAACCCTTTGCATGCCTTTGAGACTTCTCTGTGCTGGGAGGGGAAGTATGTCAATTCACAACCTTGCTGTGATAAAACAAAACTTGTTGTATGTTGGGAAATATGTTCATTCACAGGCCCCCTTGGCCCCAAGGCTTTCCTTCCCTCATCTGAGCCTCTGCCTGGCTGGAGTGCTAATCACAGCTCCTGCACGGTCTAAAAGGTGGTTACCACTAATTTTGAAAGCTGGGTTTGCAAAATGAAGCAAAAGGACCCTCTTGGCAGTCTTCTGTCCATGTACCTCTAAAATCAGTAAGGTCTCTCTGAGAAGGTGGGGGAGCAAGGACTGGGTGCATGCAGCTGCTTATGGAACTCAACAAGGGTGACTGACACTGGTGGAAGTGCTTTGCAAAATGCTCAACACTTCCCATTTGTTTTGACATTGCTCTTTAGCTCATGTGATTTCAAAAAATCTGCTTTGCTCAAACCCGCTGGAGGTGTGAAGCACATGGTTATACAATGGATTCCCACCACTTCTCTCGCAAAAGACACCACAGGGCATCCAAAGTGTTGAGACTTTGCAACTGACTCCTGCCTGCTCCTTTTCATGCTCAGCCCAAATTGCCAAACACTTGTCTCTGCAAACTTGAAGGCACTCTGGAAAGTCCCAGCTGGGGGCCATTGCACAGGCATAGTGACCTGCCAATTCTGTGTATCCTCTTCCAGGGCACTGTTGTCATGCCATGGCACACACACTGAACACGATTAGCCCAACAGTGAAACAAGGCTAGGGTAGGTTCCAGTGAAGGCTACGGACCCCACTCTTGCCAGAGTATCCCCAGGCTGCCGCTGCCTCATGCTTTCAGTAAATGCTCAACACATACAGAGACAGTGCACAGGGACTGGATGTGGGGAGGAGGAAGATGAGGAAAAGATTTCAAAATGGGAGACAGCAGTGGGGCAGGACAGGGAGGGGAGAAGCAGGGCTTAATTTAGAGATAAGGAGCAGAAGCCTCATATAGCTTTGTCAGGGGAATTATCTTTGATCTCTCCTTCTCTTCTGCCTTTCCTGAAACCTGACACTGCCTCATATCATCCTGTCCTGCTCCAGACTCATTTACAGACACCTTCAATACCTTGCACAGTCTGGTTCCTTGAATGGGCTTTCTTCTTCCTCCCGCCCCACTGCCGGAGTCTGTGGCTGCTCCCTTGGTACCTGCTCTGCCCCTAGCTGAAGCAGCATGTCAGTGCAGTCACTTGAGCTGGGATACTGCCACCATCATGCCCACATGTTCTCTTGTGATTCCCTAAATGCCTGTAAAAATCCAAAATTCAGGACAATTCTGCCTTTGTTGTGAAAGCTCTCAGCTCCAGCACATCCTTCCTCTTCCTCCCTGGAAAAGCATTCCTAACATAAATCATTTTCCCTGTGCACATATTTATGCCAGGAAATCTCTGCCATCCCTGCTGTGGTTTGGGGGCAGACATGATACTCCTAAGACAGCTTTCCTCTGCCTGACAGGCCAGCTGGGCAGCAGGTGCTGTGCTGCAGCCAGCACAGCTGAGCATGGAGGGGACAGCCCACCCCACGGCACTGCACCGCTCACATCACCTCCTTTCAAGCCAGAGCAGCCTTCTCCATGCAACACCTGGGGTTTTAGTCTAGAGCCAAGAGCAAAATGGAGCCAGAACTGAGGCCTGAGCACCAGCTCATGATCAGCAGCTAAATCATCAGCAAGATCCCTGGTGTGTGTGAGATCTGGGCAGCCCGTAGTGTGGGCAACCCATGCCTCGGCTGGGCTGGCAGGAGCCTGGGTCCTTGCAGGCTGTTTGGATGCAGTCATCTGATTTGGCAATTGGAGAGTTTGGCTGCATAGACACAAGCTGAATTGTGCCAGGAGGGCTCCAGGCCAGTGAACAAATGTAGCCTCAGCATCAGGAAACTGTTAAGCCCTGACAACAAACTCTCAGAAAGAAGAAACACACAACAGTGTCTTCAGTAAAGTGCAGTGGATGTGGTATGGCTTTATTTTTTGCAACTTTATTGCAGGATTGAGTCAAGGTAGTCTAAATGCTCTCCCAAAAACTCAATGAGTAATATTCCATACTCAGGTTTTACGTTCAGGATTTCATTGCTTTGGGATAAGTACCTTCATTTCCATAGAAGAGAATCCTGTATCTCTGCAAGGCAGTGATTTTTCTCACATCATCTGTGAAATTACTGCTGCTGCTCCTTCTTCTGCCACCTCTGCCTCTGCACCTTTTCACATCTTGCACGCAGTCCCAGATTGGACTGGCAGACTCTGGCAGATCCTAACAGATTCTGACTGTCAGACATGTCAAGATTATATCTAACTTTAGGGTTTAGATCACTGAAACAGCAGAATGCTGAATGAGAAGTTCATTGTGTCTTTGAGAGGGTGTACTTTCAAAGGGCATCTCTCGGGACATGAAGTAAAAGCTACCTGGATCCCTGCTGAGCTCAGTATGGGGGGATTTATTGAATATCAGGAGGCACTCAGAAATTCCATGCAGCTAAACCCAGTGCCTGTGCTTGAAACTGATCCCTGACAAGGAACTGGGATTATATTAAGGTTAAATCAACTTTATTTTTTCCATATCACATGGAGACAAATATTCATTCTCTCTTAAAAGTTGTCTGCCTACAGAGCAGAAAAAAATTTATAATTGGACTACAGGTGGGAAAGTCCTTCTTTGCATTATATTTATTGTGCAACAACAAGCATGTCTTACCCTCTTTGAACAGAGCTCACTGTGTCTGAGCAGGGTTGCACATCAAAGAACACTCTTTTACTCCCCAGATTCCTTCTCCCTTCCCAGCTGGAACATGCAGCATCTTCCCCATATCAGCTTGGCTTAGTGAAGGATACTAGGAATGACAACGTGGGAAAGGCTGCTCTGGCTGGGGGCTCTGTGGGCACAGGGTCCACGCAGCCAGGGCAGGCTCTAGCCAGCCAGAAGCACATGTGGAGATGGCAGCTCACATCCCTCTGTTTCCTAGCTGATGGCAGGAGCAGTATCAGCCTGCAGACAGATTCTGGGAGAGCCAGGGAACAAATCTGGAGCTTGCTTTTGTGCAAGGACATGTATTAAGCAGAGATGCCCCCATTTTATGTTCAAAATACAGAAGGGAGCAGTTGGAGCATGAACCTCAATGGGGTGTTGAGAAACCATGTGTTGTTGTAAAGGAAAGGTATTAAGTGTCTCTAGCTTGATGGGATGAGCTAAAACAATTCTTAATTTATTCCTATCTTTGGGACTCAAAGCCCAAAAATTTGTGTGTAACCCTTATGGATTCTTAACCCTGACTGTGATTTCCCAGGGCTCCAGGAGAGAACACAGTACTGCTCATGGTCAGTCTAACCAGCAGCCACAATGGTTAGAGTGGAGTTCATGTGGTGCCCAGCTGCCTCCATGATCCTGCCTCCTGTCAGGGCACGTCAGCTCATGCTGAGCTCCATGCTGCCCATTCCCACTGACCACAAGCCCACATCTCAGCACAACACTGCCACCACCATTCCTGTGCTGCTGCAGCCTGGGCTAGCTCTGACTCTTGTCTACTTGTCAGCAGAAAAAAGGGAGAGGGTGTTACTACATCTGAAAAATAAGAAATTAGTTTCTTCCATGCCATTTCATTGTTCCTGCTCCTGATTTGGTTCCACAAGTTTGTCACCCCTCATCAGGCATGGCTGTGTGACAGAAATAAAGTCTTTGTTTGCTGTGGGTCCCTGGGCCCTTCTGGGACCCATCTCCCACTGGACTGTCTCTAATGCTTTTTCCTGCAGTAAACTTTGAGCTGGTTTAATTTCATCCTGCTTTCTCAGGGAGTTATCCTGCATAAAAATGCTGTAGCTCTTTCCCTGACAGGTCCTTAAGATATATTATAACTATTTTTCGTATGGATGCAAAGAGGCTGGCAGCATTATATTCAGATGGAGCCATTCATCACCAGAGGTTAGCAAGGCTGAACATAATTTAGTAGCATGACAAAATTCTTGTTCTATTTTTGCTGGAGCCCCAAAACTGTGGGTGAGAACATTTCAGGCCTGAGATCCAGACCTTGTCACTCCTGAGTAATGGTGGGCACAGCTCTGGGGGCATTGCTGGAAAGGAAGACTGACATATGGTGCTAGCCTGACAATTCTGGGGGTAGCTGTTATTTTCTGAAACTTTTGCATTTATTTCATTTTATGCTGATCAGGAAAGCTCTGAGCTGAGAGCAGATGGTACTGATTTGCTCAGGGTTATTGCTGGTCGAAACTAAACAGTGTTGCACTCCATTCTCACAGACAGCTATTAAACTGGAAATGGATATTATTTGTCCATCGGTATTTCCTTGGAGTTCACTCTGGAGTGAAGCCACATTTAGCTGGGCACTATTCATTTACACGCAGAAGGAATTATGATTCTTCGTCCCTAGAAACCCAAACCTGAAGTGAAAACCCCAGATGCAGAGTTCCCTGACCTCAGGCTATTACCAAATACTTCTCTCTCCTATTTCAAAACCCTTTTCTCAGAAATATGGTTTCCTCTTTCTTCCTCCCTAACTTGAGGAGACTAGATGTGGTATTACAGCAGCTGCTGACTGTCCCACTGGCTGGTGGGACACTGCTTCAAGGCACCACTGAGCTGTTGCAGCTCTACTGCTGGGGTTGCTGAGAGTGGCTGTGCTTCTCTTTTCTGTATCAAAACATACCCTGTCACATTATCATCCAATTCAGGCCTCCTGCATCAATTTGAGAGCTGCTCATTTGGTAAAACAGGTTAAACCTGCTGTGGACACCATCATGGAGATGCATCCCTTGGGCAGTCTTTTCCTCCTTATTGAGGGAAAGGGGGATTGCCCAAGGTAGTGTTGGTAATAGAATCATTTCCCAGAAGCAATTATTGACAAATCCACTATCTTTCTCAAAGTCTGTACTAAAACTACTGTTTCTGAACACTGTAGTCTAGCAGAGCCCAGAGAACCTCAGCAGCTCAGTGTCCCATGTGGCAGATCTGGGGCACAATTCTTGGGGATGGGGGAAAACAGCACTTCAGAAAGACGAAGTGTCTCTAGGAATCTGGAGAGCAGAAGAAACAGAACCACGAGGCAACACTCCTTTACCTTAGCAGAAAAAATCAACAGACTGTGATCTCCAGGGGTTTTGTAAGGCCACCGTGCTTTCCCTTTTAGCCTTGGCTGGTTGATGAATACAACTGTTGTGCTCCAGTACATAAAAACATGCAAACAGTGAAATCTACTAATACTAAGATGAAGAAAAGCTTAAAGTTAATGTATGGTTGCCATAATAATTTACACCTAATTACAACTCATTACAAGGCTGTCTTGAATTCCCTGGGTGGTCCAGGAACCTCCTGTCTTGTCATCAGCAAAGATGAGATAGTAAAGCTGGTTTGAGACACCAGATTGCCTTGAAAACAGGTCTGAACTCCTCAACACATCCATAATTAAGTAATCGACACACAGAACTTCTCCAGATGGGAATTTTTGACAGTTCTACATGTTCCCCCAGGTAGCTACTGCTGTAGCTCATCTCCTTTGTGTATCTAAATGCGTATGTGATGATTAACATTGTGGGTGGACTGTCCCTGGCATTCTCACGCGATTCTGATGCTTTAGCGGTTGCAGAAAGGATCAAGTTGTACAAAGATATGACATTTGCAAGTAGTCAGTACAAACTGTTCCTGCAAATGTAGAAAAATACTCATGTAGGACAGTCTTTTGTACACAGTTAAGATATTTAAACCAGTTTTGTATGTAGTTGTCACAGACAAAACAGTCCAGATTGGGAAATTTTACTTAATTTATTGCCAGGCCACACAAGCTTCTGATCCCTGATTTGAATATCAAGAGAAAAAAGAACACAAACAGCTAAACATTCAACATGAAACTCCATTCTCCCTCCTTCCCAGAGTCAACTTCCTTTATTTTTTCTGCAGTCACAATTGTTCCCACAAAACTCCCTGGCAATGGGATGGGTGATGTGGGAAAGTGGAAACAGAGCATGTGACAGCTTTCTGCTGCCCACAGGGCTGTTTTGGCTGCGGTGCTCTTCGTGATTCCTGACACTCTGAACAATGGTTTCCACCACACTGCATGCCATGGAGTTTGCAGCAGTCAGGCACTTAATTTTAATGCTGAACCCTAATCCTACTTCTAGTAAATCAGAAATGGGAATAAAATAGTGCTATTACACAATTGCTAAGGCAGTCAGTTCTGCTGTCAGCAGGTGTGATGGCCAAAGATCTCCTTAACCACAGACACAGGAGGTCTGAGTGATACATCTCTGGATAAAAGAATAAATATCAATGTGAAAGTGAAACATTGGCAAACATTTCACAAAAAACCCAAGTGGTGTAGTGTGGGAGAGGGTTTGAGTCGTAGATACATTATACTGTAATATTAGATGCTGCAGACTGTGAAAATGTCATCATTAGCACAAGTTGTGCCCCCTCATCAGGCAGAAATAAAATACAGAGGTCAGTTAACCTGCCACATACTGCACTTTTTTTTACTATTATGGCAATAATAGTAGCTCCACTGAATTCCTATGTGTAACTTATCTCAGGTACAGATAGATGTGTCAATACATGTTTATTAAAAAAAAATCAATATTTTAAAATAGATTTTATATATCTATAGTATATGGATCACATTACTCCAGATAGTTGCAAACTTCTAGAATCACACCACAAAGATGTCTCAGAGAGACTCAGAGATCACTGATGTTTACCCTAAGGTAATTACTGTCACACCATGTATACCTTTTGTCTGTCAGATACATTAAATTGAGATACACTCTGCCAAATGATGAATATTCGTTTTCTCAAATTCCTTTAAAGATTCTCAAACTTTAACTGTCCCTCTCAGACACCAGATGAAAGCAGCATTCAGAGATTTAACAACTAAGTTTTGCTGCACAACTTGTCCCAAGGCCAGGGTAATGGAGATTCCTTGAGAACATAAGAAGGTGATCTCTGACAACACATTCTTGGCTCGCAGGTGCTTCAGCACATAATAAATACCTGGAATATATCCAACTATTTTGGGGTTAGCTGTATAAAATCTAATCTGATTCTGAATTCCTGTGCAAATGTTGATATATAAAATGGCACAAGATAATTTTAAGTACAGACTGTCTTCCTCATTCCCTGTGTACTCCCTTTCTTTTCTTATTTTCCTTAAATCTTCTTTTGGCTTTAAAGTCCCCAATCACATTTTCATTGCACATCATTATTTATGTAAAACCTGGAAACAGAAGGGTTGTTTAATTTCAGTGAATGCCTACAGGCTAAAGTCCATGTGAGTTACCATATTTCTCCTGAAAGCCTTGGAAGCAGCAAAGGGCAATGTGTTACTGGAACTCGTGAAGGGCTGCAGCTGTCTGTTTAATTAGTCTGAGACTGCATTTTTCCGGAGTGAGTTAAGAAGCTGTGAGCTGTGGACTGCTAGCTGACAAGGCTGTCATACCGTGGCTTCAGGAGATCTGAACCTCTGCATTCACAGAGGAAGCAAAGCATTTTCATGGCTGCATGCAAGCAATATCTTCACCATGAAAAAATTCCCAACAATCAAGCACTAGAATAGATTGTCCAGAGAAGTTGTGGAGCCTCCATCCCCTGAGGATTTCCAGACTAAACTGGTTACAGCCCTGAGGTACACAGTCTGATCCCATAGATGGCTGAGACCTCCTGAGGTCCCTTTTAACCCAAATTATTCTACAATTCTAAAAATTTTGTGGAGTTCTCATTGCTATTGCAATTTCTGCCCCATTCCCAGTGGGTCTGGTGACACACCATGGATTCTGTGTTTAGGCAAGGACTGGAAGAGTAAGTTCTAATGGCTTTTAGTGGAAGCTATCTCTAGCATACACTGGTCTCATGCTGACTTACAATTGTCTGTGCATATTGAAACTCATTCATGTGAAGAATTAAGAGTCCCCTATCTTGCTTTGTTCTACCAGAAAGTACCTATTTCTTCCAGCCTTTCTCCCTCCTTTTAGCATACCATTAGAAAGGTTCTGCTGATGACTGCTTGGACTCTTGAGAATGCCAGTGTGGCCTGGCAAGGTTAGTGGAAGACAGAGAAGGGACACTGTAGCCCAGAAAGTTCTAGAGAAAGAAAAGAGGGGGGGAAGGCATGTGGAAGTTCTGTAGTGTTTTTTCCAATGTATGGAGAATAAATGCAGTGGCAATAACGCTGACAGTAACAACATGATGCCAAGCACACCAGTGGCAGAAAGTGGATGCTGTTCAGAGCAAGCTTTTCCTTGTAGAACTGCAAATACAATGTACACAATCAACACAGTTATTGCAGCATAGTCTTAACCAGAGTAACTGATGTGATGTAGCTGGTTTCTGTGCAGGAGTCTTCTCCAGCTGATGTCAAACAAGGGAAACACCTCGTTAGCAAATCCAGCACACTCCACTGTCTGTAATTGGTCTACAGCAGGAAGAGTGGCTCGGACAGCTTTGGAAAATGCTTACATGTGTCACACTCATGCCCCTTCTTCCTTCTCTTAGGGTCGAAGCAACTATACAAGGCAAAATAGTCACCAATGTTGGGCTTCTGGGCAGCCAAGAGCCATGGCATGAAGACTGAGGATGGTGGTGACAGGAAGAAATATGCTTCCTGATTCCACTGGATGGACTTCACCTAGAGCACTGTTTTTGACCTTGAATGGGAACATCAAGCCAGAGTCCAAGGTTCTCTCTACCATGACAAGCCTTACATGAAGGCCAAACTACCTGTGGCATCATGATGGACTCATGATCAAAGCTTTCATCTAGGTTATTTTAAGTGAGATCATTTTTGACAAGTCCTTATCCATAGACTTAGTGTCCTAAATCTTGAACCAACATGCTGCTAACAAGCACCCCCTTCAAGCACTACTGCTAGGAAATCCCCCTGGCAGCAAAACCTGACCCCCCTCTTTCAGCACAGCCTCACACAAACCATGTCAATTCTAAGTTCCATATCTTCCTTCTGTAGGAGGATGAAGTCTGGGACATCTGTCTTTGAGAATAAGAAGAACAAAAAAGTAATCCCCTAAACTTAAACAGGATAAAGAACAGGAATATGGACAGCAAAAAGAATGGCAAAAAAACCCTGTAAGAATAATAGCAAATAGCAGCAAAATTCAGTGCCCATGGCAATGGGCCCTGGCGGCAAACTTCTGAGTGGGGGCTTTGTCTGAGCTACAACACAGGTCAGGGAGAAACACAAAGTAGAGTGATCACAGAATGAGGCACACACAGCAACAAAGGCTCCACAAAAAATGGTAACTCTTCCAGATGACTACATGGACTTGAAGATTCAAGGCTAAACACAATTAAAGTCCATAAAGTGTTCTGAATCCAGAAGGTCACCCCAAGACACTGGGACAAAGCTGTTGACCAAAAAAAGCCCAGAGGACATTTTAAAAATGGTTACAAATTTGTATGCCTTGATTTGCCAATTTATTAAATGAAAATAATGTTACCTACTCCACATATTTTATATGTTTCATTCCTTCAATGTTCAATGAGTTCTAAGATCTTAGGAGGGTAGGCAGGTATAGAAGTACAAAACATATTCTTTTTGATTACCATCTTATTGATCAAAATTTCTCATATACTTGGAAACTCTCCCTGAATTGAAGTGACTTTTCAAAGCCATACAGCAGTGTTTGACTACATGTGGAAAATAACTTGAAGACCCTTGTTTCAATTAAGATAAAGAGATGGGAAATTTATTCAGAATGCTGGATTAATATTCTTACTTGAAAAACAAAACAAAACAAAACAAAAACCCCCAACAAAACTGTAAGGCTCTGTAAGATAATAACACAATAAAAAACCTTGCAGAGTACAAATTCTTCTCATCTCAAATCTCTTTGGGCTTCTGATCTGGCTACAGCAGGAGATATTAAAACTTAAAATTTCAGTTCTAGGAAAAATCACCTATTAAAAAAATCTGTGTGAAGTGCATAAAAAGGCATTTACCAAGGAGTGTATGTAATCAACCTTCATTAAAGAAAAGTATGCTTTTAAAACGTAGCTGCATTGATGGCTTTAGCAAAACCCTTCAACAATTTTGTGATGTCTCACCCTTAAGAGGAAGGGAGCACCCAAATCCATAAATGCTCGTGGTTGACGGGAAAAGCAGAAGTCAAAGGGTCTCCAAAAACTCACGAAGTTTTATTATTAAATTATACATTTTGCATGGAAATTGCTATGTTAGCCCCTGGCCTCTTGTAGAAGTACACAGCAGTGTGGTTTGGATAAAGGAGTAAAATGAAAGGGAAGAGAGAAAGAAAGTGAAGAGGAAGAAAGAGAAAGAAAAGAGAGAAAGAGATCACTAGCCCTGGTTCCAGTGTTGATGCAGCTGATGGGGTGTCTAGAGTTCTGGGAGAACTGCCTGGGCTTCGTGGGGGTACCTTTTGTAGATAATTCTCCCCACCTTGATGACAGATTCTCACTTGCCATGCAAACTAGTTGTTAGGTGCAGCCCATTCTTTCAGACCTTTCTGGAAACAGGTCAGAGGATTTGGGGGTCTTGGGTGGTTTATTCCTCCCCATCAGTACATGCCCACTTCTTGATCTCATTCCTGTGCTTGTACTGGACTGTGCTGTGCTTGTTTCCAGGAACCAGAACAAGGACATTTGTCCCACAAAAGGGCTACTTATCATGGCCCCCTTCTCCAGCCACATCCTGTTCTTTCTCACAGCATGTTATTGTTACCAACAAGTCTTGATGATTTACCTGCAATCCTTGGTTGGCTCCACAGCCATCCACCGATCAGGGTTTGAGATATCCACATTAGTCCCTTACCTTCTGGTCTCCTACATATTTGTACATGACAATATAGTGATATGCACACCTTTCATTTCATTTTGTAATGCAAGACCTTCTGATAATGACATAAATAACCCGTGATTGATTCTTTAAAGTAAAAATACAGTCCACTGAATAACAGAATATACTTTTCATCTTGTCCACTGGCTAGTCCATAAAAGATGGAGATACTGCTCTCCTGATAGTGTTTTTTACACTGAGAAACCCAGTCCTGGTGATCTTAATCAGATTAAACACGACAGGCTTGATATTGATTTGATATTCAGTCACACTAATATAACATACAGCAGTTTTATTCATTATTTGAAAACCTGATTTTATCCAAAGTTTTAAAAGAATTTTATTAATGGTACAGGTCTTTATTGATCTTTGAAAGATTTAATTGTTATGATTAAACTAAACTGGACATGGATCAGAAAAAAAAAGGCATTTTGAAGTTGTGCTAATGAAGTCTTTTTGCTTCTGTTGAATCAGAGTTCACACCTGATAATCTATTTTATTTAAACCAGAAGAGAAGAAAATTACAGTTTAAATTTATCTGTTTCTGTAATCATTACACCTGTTTTCCATTGCAGTAACCACCACTGATTTCAGTATGTTTATGCCCATTTTATATCAAGATAACAGAGAACGAAACAAGGCCCATGGAATTTGACTCTTCTTAACGTTCTCTATTCACACAGCTAAGTTGTATATAATCAGCATGTATGAAGTGGGTAAAATCTTATATTCCAGCATAAAAATTAAGGCATCTGTACTTACATCATTGCCACTGACTGCCAGGCAGAGTCATGCAGGCCAGAGCAGTAGAAGATTAAAGCACTTCAATTGTGCTGCTTCTGTGTTAACTTACAGGTGTTGCTCAGAAGATGCTAAATGAGGTCCAGTTTTCCCTAGGCACTTAAAATTAAGAATATTAAATCTAAGCAGGAGTTCACTGTGTTTTTCTAGATAACTCACCTGAAGATCAGAAATATCACAAGAGTCCTTTATACATGAATAAATCACAGCAGTATTTGCAGAAGTATTCACAAGAGCATTGGTACATCTTGCCTCCTTATGACAAATTTACAGACTCAAAAAGTATACAGGAGTACCTATACAGAGAGGGGGTTCAGCATGTGTTGCTTGTACAGACTTATCCCACCATCACGAGCTCACCTTCTGAACTAGAACTGTTCTGAATTACTTTCACCTGAAGTCAATAATCAAAGGACATAATGACTGCAGAAATTGCTCAAAGGTATTTACATTGCTGGTAGTGCCCTGTCTTGGGGTGTCCCTTCAAGGAGGACACCTGCAGTTGCAATCTACATTTGCTCCTCTGATGGATCTTTCAGTCAGCTCACTCAGAAAGTCATAAACAAGAGTCATGAAGAGGCTTTCTCTGTGCACAATAAAAGGGGAACAAGGGATTTATTTACCACACTTCAGCCATCTTGCTTCACTGTTGCCATAATATTCAGGATCTTCCATAATCTCTGGTTGTGATGGCAGGAACCACTGTTCCCTGGGTTCCCAACAGCCCGCACCATCTGAGCAAGCGTTGGGGGAATTTTCTGACTTAATGTCTCGGTTTGAGACAAGTTTAGCTGGAAATGTCTCCTCCACAGAAGACAGATTTCAGCAGTCCCTCCCCTACTGATACAAAAGGAATTTCTTGGAGGAAAGTGAAAAAATCTATTTATTTAACAAGCAAAGTGCCCACATGGCACGGGGAAAAAAATGAATAACTGTTAAAATATTAAACCTCCTTGATGCGGAGAAAGCTGGTGGATTTAGAGTTCCCTCTGTAGCTGGCTCAGCCCCTCCCGAGGTCGGAGGCCAGGATGCCATGTCCCCGCAGCCTCCCTGCCAGTCCACGGGGTCCGATGATCTGGTTCTTGGATCACAGCTAGGCCAAACAGCTCCAGAAGAAGAAGGAAGTACTGGAGGATTTTGGTATACAGTCCTGAGAAAACTTTTTGCCTCAGCTCACAAGCTGGCTAAAAGCAGGAATCCACTCTCTCCCACTGCAAGCAGGGCTGAGCAATACGGGGGAGTGTGTGAGTCCTTGAACACAAACCACATTGAAGAATTAACCCGGCTTCCTCCCACCACCCCTTTTCCTTAGACCCAGCTTAAAGTTGTGGAACCCATTTCTGGGCATAAAGCAGATGATAGGGAACTACAGTATTATCATAAAATCACCCCAAGACACTTAACAAGTAGGAAAGAGTGAGTAGCTAGAAATAACACAACTCATGAATACATGTAGACTTTAAAGAGTTTCTTATTAGAAAGACAAGTGAAAAGAAAACCCTGCCTTGTTTGTTTCCAACTCTTTTTTTAAGCTAGAGCATGCTCAGTCTTCTAGAAAACCCCGAACGTATGGATGAGCCAGCTTTATTTAGTGCTCTGACACAGGGTGAGGAGCCCTGAAACCCTGCAGCCATTGGCTCCAAGAAGATCAGACTCACCAGATAGGTCAGGCATGATTTGCCCCTTAGTGAAGCCATGATGGCTGTCTCAGATCACCTCCTTGTCTTGTATGTGCAAGAACATTGCTTCCATGAGGATCTGCTCCAGGATCTTCCCAGGCACAGAGATGAGGCTCACCAGCCTGTAACTTCCCAGGTCTTGTTTTCTTTCCTTTTGAAAACCCAAGAACAACGTTCCCCCTTTTCCAGTCACCAGGGAGTTTGCCTGACCACCATGGCTTTTCAAACACTCTTCCTTTGCCTCATTCTTCACTGGCAAGGTTTCCTGGGCTGTCGCACTTAGAGAGGGAGCAAAGGAGAAATGTCTCCTCCTTGGAAGAGGATTGAGGCAAGTGCCTCCTGAAAAATCTTGACTCATCCAGTGTGATCAGATCTGTGATTCAGCCCTATGTACCTGAAGAAGGATTTAGGGAGCACCTAATAGCAGCTTTCCTGGGCCTGAAGAAGGTTCCAGCTGAATGTAAGGGTGGGGAGAAATCACTAGGAGGATAATTAAGCACAGGAACAAATTCTCTAGAGACAGTGGAGAACCTACATTCTTGGAAATTTTCAAGACCTGACACAACAAAGTCCTGAACAGTACTGTCTGAAATCTTTATTGACCTGCTTTGAGTAGCCAGCCAAACTTGAGCTAGAGCTCCTTTAAGGGCTGTTCCAACCTGGACAGCTCTATGAATTTTGAGAGGGTTTGAGTAGCCTGAGATTCAACAGGAAATAGGCAAAAAAGAAATCAGCTCAGGATTTGCCAAGACTTCAGCTAACCTTTTTCCCTTCCTGATGCATCTCCTCCCTTACCAGCTCAAAATAACATAACATTATGTTTTTAGAGACTACACCATTCTATCCAGGAATATCCTCTGATTCCCAGGTCTGAATCTAGAGCCATATCACATCCTGACTGCATCTGGAGCTCTCATAGTTATATGGATATATGGAACTTCATAGCTGTCCTCGTTGCCCTAACCCTGCCTTGCACACCACATTAAATCATCCCAGGTAGAGCTCTTGGAAAGCTGATATGATAGAAGAGATGCTGAATGGGGTAACACAGGCAGAACACCACTGTACCACCGTGTGACTCAACACATAAATTAGGACAAAATTCCTCTGTGGATTTCCTGATCTAGTGGAGCCCTTGAAAACCTGCCTGTAGCCATGACTCGTAGGAAGGGCACAGAGGATGACTCCAGTACTGCTGGCATAAACAAAGATGTCTGACCATTTCTTCTACATATATATTCCCACTTTTGGATATTTTCTCTTCTTGATATTTTCAGTCATTAATTGTCTTCTGTATATTTTCAGTCTTTAATTTCACTTCCACTCTTTTCCATTGCTCCATGCTAGTTAGTTCACCCTCACTGTTCTCTGAATATTTCCCTTTGTGAGGAAAAATTTTGGCTCTTTAGTATTTCAGCATCAAATAGAACACTGCTGCTTGAACTACACACTCAGACATTTCCCCCTCAAATTTCCATTGTTGCATTTCCATTCTCTCTGTAAAAAAAAGACCTTTGTGATTAGCAAATATTGCACAACATTTATCAGTTAGTTGTTACTTAAATCTCAAAAGTCTTCTAAATGTAAATCTTTTAATTGGAATAAAATGGCAGATCATCATGACAATGTAAGTTAGGTGACTGGATAATACATAAACACTAACAAAGTGACATAGAAATAAATCCTCTTAACAGGAATATGCATTAATTTCCACTACTATGATCAGTTTATAAAGAAAGTAAACACTAGTATGTAAAACATTGGAGGAGGTATCTGTAGAGAAAAAGTAAATCAGATACCTTCCGATTCTCCAGAAAGAAGAAAGAAACTCCTGCCAACAGCAGAAAAATAGATGCATTAAACAGAAAGACAAAGTGAATGGAAAATGAAAACATAAGGAAGGCACTGGTTCAATATAGTATAATTAACAAGGGCTGTGGAAAAGTTCACATTTTATCTGACACCAAGTATTTGACACAACCTATTCATCTCAGTGGGTTCACTGGCCCATAAACTTCCACAAATATTTGTGGAATGATTATTAATTGCTGCCTGATAAGATAAATGCCAGATTTATTTTTCTGAATATTATCTCATATTCTTGTTTAAGAAGTAATACTGGGATATGACTATTGTTTCATCCCAATTTCAGTGGTATTTTGACACAAAAATCATACCTCTAAAAATTAGCAATCTAAAATCTAACTTCTGTTTCCACTATCTTTGAGATCTCAGGATCAAATTTACAGAGAGAAATACAAAAGATACCTTGCCAACAATTCAGAGAACGGACAAGCTATAAACAAGTCTGAATTTCAGGGGTGTGTTTCAATTACTTGGTTCATTTCTCGAGAGCACTGAGGAAGAAATGAAACTACAGGAAGGAACGGAATTCTGGGAGCTTGGCAAACCAGCCGGAGGAAAGAAGAAATGCTGTGTCCAGGGGGCCATGCTGTAATTCAGTTCATTGCAACTTATCAGATTGGCAAACTCTCCAAATGTCACCACAGTGAAAGGGCAAAGCCAGGGCCTACAGGTATCTGTTAGGTAGGTGCAATCCAAATCAAATAGCTCAAACTGGGACCCCACATTGATTCCTGATGCAGCACAAGCTGTTACATAGAATGCCTGCCATCTCTCTCCCTAATAGGCACAGGCAGTGCTTTCTTCTACTCCTCAGCCTCATAATTTAAGGTACTGTGGGGTTTTTTAAATCTATGCATTAGTCTGATCTGTATTGAAATTGATGCATAAAGTTCATCCCTGTCTCATCCTGCCACAGTAGGCGCCAATCTACAGTTTTCACTTCATGTTTAATTACAAAGCAGTAAATAAAAATCAGGACAAATGCGAGTGAAGCAGAATTTAATAGAAAAAAAAAACCTAAATCCCAATGTACCATTCATAGAAAACTCTGTATAGCGTAGCAGATGCCTCTTTTTTTAACCCAAGGACCTCTGGGTGCCTATCAGTTTGTTTCTGTGCATGCTAGCAGCTTGACTACCCCAGTGCCTGCCTCTCCTCAGCCCATTCCTTTGCTTACATCCAGAGCGCATTTCTAGGCCATGCTCCTTGCACACTAATGGGATTAAGCTCTTCGCAAAATGCAACTGCAATCTTTTCCCATGTGGACAGCAGGAGCAGAAAATTCCCCACGTGTTTAAGCAGCAGCCCCAGAGTGAAGGGCGGTGCTGGGGCTCCCACCCTGCGCCCCAGCCCCGGTGACTGAGGCTGCTGCCAGCCCACTGGCTGTGCTCTGTGCAGAGCACTGAGGGTGGACTGGGTCTACAAGAAGACCAAGAAGAAATTTACATCTCTTCTACACGGTAAGGATTGCAGGGCAGTGCTCTAGGAACATGTCCATTGCTCCAGTGACTCTGCATTTCAGGTAAATCTCTCCACAGAGACCTTGGGAACCACAGTGACCTGTGCAGTGCAAATATTGTGTAAGACCACTTTAAAAAAATCCAGCAGCTTTTTTTCAGAGATCATTTATGTTTAAGACATCAAAGAGAAAGATCTCCAGCTCTGCAAATGAGTGTACTTAGACACAACTTCATAATTTTTGCAATTACTCACCAAACATGCCAATTTCAATCCTGCTCAAGTCAACAGACTGCTAACATCCTAAATTTAAGCACCCGAGGCAGTTTTTGCCTGTTATCAGCTTAGGCTAATATTCTAAAGATAAATCTTTTTCCTTCATTTTTACCTTAAGAAACAACAAAGAACAAAAATATAAATTTCCATGAGGATGTCCCTGTTTTCAAAGGGGTTCTCCTAGACAATTTCAACCTCTGCACAGAAGGAGCCCAAGGAATGGCTCAGTCCAGCAGCAATTTGCATGCACCATCTCAGAGGGAGCAGAAATGATCCTGCATCTGTATGCTGGGTTTCCTCACCTGCAGCTGGGATGACTTAGCAGAACAGCACTGCATCCTTATGCAGCATCACAGCTCCAGCCACAGTTACAAATACTCTTGTCGACTGAAATGGTCTTGATTTGTCTCCTAGTCAAACTGTAATCTGTGATGCACTGTTAAGAGAATGGACAATGCTTGGGGCTCTGTCCAATCCCTATCAATTTCTATTCACTCTCCTCAGGAACAATGGGAGAAAAGTATTTCCCTGATAAACCTCACAGTTCCCTTTCAGAAAGGATGCGGGGGGAAAAAAATCACATTTCTTTAAACTTATACTGCAACAGATATTATAACTTTGTGATATTTTTTGGCCCCAACACTGTCTGTATAGTAGAGCTTGCCCTCCATACCATTCTTTTAGCAAGCATAAATAAATTATTCTCTTTTTTTCCCCCTTCTCTTTAAAGACATAGTGTACAAGATCCTGCATGTACTGAAGTCAGTAGCAGCTCACTGGAGTACTACTGCATTTTACAGGATCAGACTGAACTAGAAAGTGTTTGAACATGTTAACACAAGCCCAGAGAAAAAACAGTTCAAGGCTGAAGTTCATGTGAGGACACTGGTTGATGTCATAAACTGTGAAACTGTAACTCCTCTAACTGATGGGTTCTAGCAAAATGCCCAGTGTCTGTCCCTCTACTGCTTTCTACAAATGTGTTGATTTATCTTGTTTTCCTTCAGGTATTCTCCTGCAAAGCCAGCATGAATATTACAGAAACTGGGCAATCAGTAAGTATGTAAATCTTTCATGCTGTCTACTCATTGAAAAAAGAAATTCTGGGTAATTGATTTTTCTAGAGGGTTCCATTTTTTTTTTTTCCTTTCCTTCACAGAAGGTACATATCAAATGAAGAAAATAGAACCTTCAGCCTGCTAGATTGAAAATGGAGACCTGAATCATTAGAAAGTCATCTTCTGTATTTCTAAACTGAACAGGTGGCATTTGATCTTCAGACATAACTGTGGCAGCTTGGTTGAACTTTGCATGTGCTGCAGAAGTGTTGTCAACCTTGTATTTTCACCTAGACACACAACTGTGTATCTGTCTCTGTGTCTGAATACACACTGTGTATTGTGAAATACAAAACAGAAGTCAGTCAGTTTAGCTCCAGGTCTCTGATCCCTCCAACACACAAAGCTCAGTTATGCCCTGCAGACTCTGTGGCTGCTGCTGTTACTGTGTTAGTGCAGAGGCTCTGCTTTGAATCCACCCTCACCACATCAGGTGATAAACAAATACATAACTAGAAATGGTCTCAGCTCCAGAGGACACAGCATTTACTCCAGAGCAGTAAACACTGATTAAATTATAAACGTAACTCTAGATAAACAGCAGTAAAATCTTCACACTATGTCAGAACATCACAAATTCTGATTGTCCGAAAACTGCTGAAGAAACAATTTAGAAGAATATCTGAATCCTGAAATAAATGTATTGGAAATATTTCATTCTTTTTCCTATAAAAACCAGATGTATTCATTATGATGAACTCTACTTTATTTGACCAAGCTGATACTCATCACTGTAATGAAGTGGAGGATATTTGGCTTGGGAGGCAGAGAAAATCCTTTGTGCTCACTTTATTCAAAAGAAAAAGAGACTCAGCTGTTTGTTTGGGAACCTTGGTGTGTGGAAAAAGTACAGGTGATTGAGCCTAATATTCCTGTTAGCTCCCTTCCTGCACTGCATCCCACACTCCATGGCCATCACTTGACCAGCTGCAGAGGCTTATTTTAGTTGCACATTAATTGTGCCAGGGACACACTCGGTATAGCTCAGAGGCTACTATTACAGAGTTTATTGGCTCAGGTACAGTGCTGCACAAACAACATTACACAGCGTTTGGTGTCAGTTCAGGAAGCAGTTTTGCCATTTTTATATGACCTGGAACATAAAGAACCAGCTTTACTAACCCAAGCCAGCTCCATACAACTGTATATCTGAACCACAGTACAAAACCAAGAAAACCCAGAAATGCAAGACTTGCACTTTTACCTTTATAAAGCTGCATTAGATTCAGCAAGCTCCTGCTCAGGAGGGTGTTTTTGATCCAAGCTGATGCTAGACAGATGCACTCAGATACCCATGAACAACATTTACTTGTCACCCAGCTCATGAGGAGACCCCAGCATGGAAAAGATAGACAGCAGATCCACCTGAGTGGCTCTTGGTAGAGGGCACCTTGGGACACAGCCAAAACTGGTTAACTGTGCTAGATACATAGTGCCAATTCAGAACCAGTCAGACATATTTGCAACAGTAAATCTCAGGGTGTCCTGTGTCATTTCACCCATCCGTGTGACAGTATTTTCAAGCTACCTCAGCTTCACAATACTCTGAGCAATGAAGTGACTGAACTTCTGTTACTGTTTGAAGAACATGCAAACACCTCAGTACTGGTTATGCAATGCACGCCAAGAAATAACAATTTATGTGGTGTCATACAAAGCCATCACCACAATCTGAAATTCACCTCTTCCAAAAGTCAAGGCAAGAAGTCTCACAGCATGTCTGGAAGGCTAGCAATACAAGTCCCTGCAGAAATACAGGCATTGACTTCCAAAGACCTAGTGGCCATACGTAGTTCTTAAAAAGGTGTAAAGAAAAGCTGACTTGCTGTGAGTCATGTTCAGAAGCACAAAAACTGACAAACATGTGAAGGTTAGCTGTGCCAAAGTCCTGTGACCCAGGTCCTGCAGTCATATAAATACCACTTGGTAGGCGGAGTTCAGAAAAGAGACGCTATGCCATGGACTGAACAGGTCTGTAGACAGACCATCAAGCAGTATTTCAAACGAGTATTAGGGATTGTATGTATATATAGATATATACTTACATAAACAAAAGATCTAAATGTCAAATTACATATAATCCAATGTGACTGCTCACCAGAAGAATTTGCCATCTCCTGTAAACATAATCTTGCATCAGATTTAACCTTGTCCTATAGATACAGAGTCCACAGAGATAAAGAAATTCCTCTTATTTTTTATACATACAGTCAAGTCAGTTTTTCATACATACAATCTGCATAGCCCATCATTTTTAAAGAGAAACTTCTACACAAGCCTTTTTATAAACTACAAGGTAGAAACACTAGGTCTGCTTCATTCACTGAATATGAGCCAGAACTTTTTATTCACTTCTATGCAAAAGAATCTACTTCTCCATGATTCCTTGTGATTGGGATACTATTTAACAGGACTATTGAGGGATATGGTTTAGCAATGAGAATTAAATTCTTGAGCACATTAAAATCTGCTTAGATGATCTTAACCAATTATGCATTGATTTACTCTGGACTCCCAGCCAGGTATCCAAGATGAAAGTACACTACAAGAACACAATTGAGATGTTGCAGAATGGCGTAGGATAGGAAGCTTTAGGAAGGATAAAAGGAGTTTAGCCTTGGGGGAAAAATATCTACAGGCTCCACTCTGTTTTCCTTACAGCTTCACAGCAAAGAACCATATGCAGTGAGGTGGCAAGTGACAGACACCTGATAAACTCCAGCTGCACCAGTCTGGCCACCAGGCACCAAGGCACCTGTTGCCAAAAATTGTAAGCTTAAACACTACCACAAGTACTAGATATGCCAAACACAAAGAAGCACATTTAAAATTCTGCCCTTTTGCCAGTATATCTGAAAAGAAAAACAACAGTATTAAGAAACAATGTTGTCATTTAATCTGTCAATATGCCTTGGAATTATCACCCAGATAAAGGGAGCACAGGGGATTGGTTCAGGCTCAGAATTAACAACCAAAACAACCAGAAACACTAGAGAAGAAAATTCACACCCTGTACATAACCATGATGTGTGCAGAAATTCCAGTCAGAGAGATCTTCTACACAGTGGTGATGGGACTCTCACAGATAGATGAAATAAATACCAAGTTTTGCAGTAGCGATCAAAGAAAGGATATAATGTAAAATTCATCTTAATTTGACTGTCCTTGCATTCCTCCTAAGACATCAGCCTGAGGATATACTTGCAGGATAGTTTTCCTCCAGATACAATAGCAGACTATATTATGGACTTTATATACATAAAATGCTGACTGCCCAATTCTGCCACAAAGATTTATTATCAGAAATCCCTGGGGAACAAAACATTTCCCCGGATTAATATGAATTTATTAAAGCTACCATTAGAGCTTTGTTGATTAAAAATATCTAAACAAACACCTCTAGAAATCTTTCCACATGCCCAAGGAAAACTTTGGAAGATAACTGTTAAAGAACCCCAACTCTGTCAGTAGGCAAATTGTATCAGAAGCAATTTAGCTGAGCTCGCATTTAAATTGAAGAACATTATTTCTTGGTATGGTTCAATCTGGAGGGAGAAGTTAAGCCCCATATACATTACAAATCCTGATTTCAACAAGGCAGCTGAACAGTCCAAAGTCATTTTTACAGACAATAGATGACAGATACAGCACAGAAAACAAGTATTTGATTTTCCCAGGATTAATTCTCTTCCAACATTGTAACAGTACTCCCACCATCTACTGCTGCAAGAGTTGTACTTAATTTTCTCCAAACTTAAAATATGTCCTCCTCCCTAGCAAATAGTGATTTAACATAGTTCTGTTTAGCATAGTATCATTTTCTATTAATACTCTGAAATGCCCTAACTTTACAATATTTCATTACAGATACAGCTTAAGATATGTTCATATGAGCTAAATTAAACCATTATTCAAGTTCTGGCACATTGTAAGATACAAGAAAGAGCCAGCAGGAGGAGGAAGGAGATGGTGACAAAAATTCTGTCTGAGCAAATCATCATTAATTATTCTATTGAAGGCTTGAAGATATATCAGCAGAATTCTGTGGTGAGAAATTTCATCAAAAAAACCAAACCAAACAACCAAAGAACAAGCCCTGTAATATTTTTATGACTTTTCCAATTTCTTGCTGAAATTAAGATAAAAGACTGATCTGATAAAATAACTTTTCTTCTTACTAATCAGTTTTATATTAAAGCAGAATTTTTAAAAAATAAATTAAGCTTTGTCCCTTGCAGCAGAGAAATTTCACCATGAAAAAGATAAGGACAGATAATACAGATAAAAGATGTGTTAAGGGGCAATATCCTGATGTGACACCTCAGAAGAAAGTTTTTTGACAAAACATGGGAGATTTGTATACAAAGATAATTTCAAATTATTCCATGATCATGTCGTCACATTGATGGGACTCCACAAAAGGAATCTTCAGAAGGAATTAAGGAAAAGTCCAGACAATTTCAGAAGAATACTTTTATGTTTAAGGGGAATGTGGAAAAAGTAGAGCAGCTTTCTAAGCTAGCAAGCACTTTTAGATAAATTTGGCCAGTGGAAGAGAGCAGACTGGGCTGTCTATGCAGCAACAAACAAGACAGAGAAAAAGAGGGTAAGAGCTACAGAGAGACCTTAGAAAGAAAATGAAAATTTCAATTTTTTTTTGTTCTGATGGGGAAGTTAGGGTAAGAAGATAACTTTGTGTCCATGAGACTGAACAGAAGCAAGTAGAAAATCTAAGACAAGAATTAGTTGCAAGTTCGTGGTGTCTAATAGCAGTAACAGCAATTACCATTGCCATTAGCAGATTTTATTGAAAAACAGCACTCAAACAAGACGGAAATGTACAGGAAACTCCTGATGTAGGTAGTCTCTTAATGTTTCCAACTTTTTCACAGACCTTTTCCTGTTCTGTGGAAACCCTTTCCCTCCTAAGAAAACTAATGAAAGTAGTTTCACAGAATCACAGAATAGGTAGGGTTGGAAGGGACCACAGTGGGTCATCTGGTCCAACCTCCCTGCTCAGGCAGGGTCAGCCTAGAGCACATGGCACGGAATTGTGACCGGATGGTTCGTGAATATCTCCAGTGAGGGAAACCCCACAGCCTCTCTGGGCAAGGTATATGTATTTATATATATAAACCTGGTGGTTTTCTCACATGGAATGGCATAAAACAGGACCATGCTGAGGTCAGCAGGGACTCATGAGGGTAGTCAAATTAATGTGGCTCACAGTGGCATTATGGATACACCAGGATCTATACAGAATGACGTCAGAAATACCTAGATCTCATTCCTAATCTTACCCTTTGCAATTTTTTTGGACATTCTTATTTCTACCAAAATCTGACTGGCGAAACCCAATGTTTCTGAATCATATTAATGAACAGTAGTTATACAGTTTTTGGACTTGTATACCATCAAATAACAACTGAAGTGTTAATTCACCAATGGTTTTTCAGAAAAGGCTAACTGACCGGGTTGGTTTTTTGTTGGTTTTCTCTTTTTTAATGCAGCAGAGCAGCATTGTTAACAGTTAGCTATTTTTCCATATGCCTGATTAGCAGAGAGTGAGACAACCACTTCCAGTCACAGAGAGCCACAGCTGGGACAGGAACTGTATTTGCTACTTGCTCCAAAAGAGTGCTCTCTTGTCTCAGAACAATTCACAGGCTCACAGAATCCATTAGGTTGGAAAACACCTTTGAGATCATCGAGTCCAACCTATGACCGAACACCACCGTGTCAACCAGACCCCGGCACGGAGTGCCACATCCAGTCTTTCCTCAAGCTCCTCCGGGTACGGTGACTCCATCACCTCCCTGGGAAGTCTATTCCAATGTCTAATCATCCTTTCCGTGAAGAAATTCTTCCTAATGCCCGACCTGAACCTCCCCAGGCGCAGATTCAGGCTGTGCACTTTTCTCCCATTCCCTGGGAGAAGAACCCGCCTCTCACCTGGCTACAACCTCCTGTCAGGTGCTGGCAGAGTCATAAAGCCACCCAAGCCTCCTCTTCCTCCTCTAGTCAAATACCAGACAAATACGATTCAAAAACCGCAAGTATTTACTCGAATTAGAAGACCAGTTAAAATTATGAGTACAAAAGAAAGCTCTTGGAAAGCAGGTGTAACTTTATATGTAATCGCTGATCAACAGCAACCTAAGAGAGGGCTCGGAAGTATTTTCTGTCAAAAAGTGTCATGTTCTTCCACTGAGGCAGCCGGTGCCGAACACCGGCAGTGGAGGTGGATGGAGATCTGGGTGCTCTGGAAGGCCGGGAGGTCCTTTCCCATACTGGCATCAGCCCCAGTCCCTGGGTAAGAGGGGCCCGTGCGGCGCAGCGGCCGCCCTGGAGCTCAGCTCGGCCGGGAGCGGGCGAGGATGCGGGAGCGAGCAGGGTCCCCCCGCGGAGCCAGGGCGAGGGCGGTGCCGGGGCCGCCGCCTCCCCTTTCCCGGAACCTCGGCGGCCGCCGAGAACCGAAACCGGACCCTCCCCGCCCCCGCGCACGCGCGCGCCGCTCCCGCCCCGCTCGGCCCCACCGCCCGTTCAGCCGAGCGCGCGCCGCCGGCCAATAGCGACGGCGCGCTCGCCGGTCGCGCGGTGACGTCACCGAGCCGGCCCCGCCCAGACCCAATGAAAGAGAACGTGCGGCGCGGGATGCTCCCCGCCCGCCCCGCCCTCTGCACCGACCGGCGGCGGGACCAATCAGAGCCCTCCGGCGCCCCGGCCCCGGCCCTCCGCGCGGTGACGTCACGGCACCTCCCGCGGCGGCAGAGCGGCGCAGCCAATCAGCGCCCCCGCGCGCGCGCTCCCCCCCCCCCCCCGCCCCTCCGGTCGCGATCCCGTGTCCCCGCCCCGCCCCGGCCCCTCTCTCCGCGCTCCCCCCGCTCCGAGCGCCAGCGGCGGCGGCGCAGCCCGGTCCTGTCCGTGCGGCGCCTCCCGGGGCTCGGCAACATGGAGTGCGCTGCGGCGGGGGCCGAGTTCAACATCCTCCTCGCCACCGACTCCTACAAGGTGGGCACGGGCAGTCGGGAGGGGGTCACCTCTGCGAGCACCGGACCCGCCGGGGCGCTCCATCCGCAGGGCGCCGAGCCAGGCCGGCCCCGCCGCCACCGGCCTCCTCCCCGCCTGGCCGGGGCTGGGAGATTCCCCCGAGGCGCCAGCGAGGGTGCCCGGCCTCGGGGCGGTGCGGGGGGGACGCCGGAGGCCTGGCCGGGGCTGCCCCCCTCGCCCCCGGCAGCCCCGAGCCGCCCCCCGCGGGGTGCCCGGGGCCGCGCAGCCGGGGGGCGGCGGCGGGGCCAGAAAAGAAAGTGAAAGCGGGCGGGGTGGGCGCCGCCGTCCCGCCGCCTTTGGGCGCGGGGGGCGACCATGGCGGGCACGCGGGAGCCGCCCGGCCCCGAGCATCGTCCGGCCCCGCCGGGCTGCCCGCCCTGGCCGGGGTCGGAGAGGGCGCACATGTCGCTGCCGCGGAGCAGCCACTCTTTCTTTCTCCCGCGTCTCGCCCCTCCCGCTGTGCTCCACTCGCGCCGGTCGCTGCCTGCGGTTGTGTGCCTGGCGGTGATGCAGCGCGCTCCGGGAACCGGCTGGCGCAAAATACGTGTTTTCTAGCCCTGTGCTTAGTTCCCGACCACTGCGGTGTCACATTCGGTAGGCAAGGTGTTGGTTCAGAGGGGAGAGCCGCACTGCACGGCCCTCCCTTCGTTTCTTGGAAATAGTGGTGCTGTTAGCAGTGGCGAAGTGCAGGCGCCCCGTCCGCGCTCCGACCCGGTGATTTCTGCCCCGGCAGTTCCTGGCGTGCCTCGCAGCGAGTGTGCCCCGGCCGAAGTCCTGCCCCTGCGCGGCGTCGCGGTCATGTAAGCCTTCAGCCTCCAGGTCCTGGGCACAGCCAGCGTGTGACTCCCCCTGGCTGGACACATGTGCCCGGCCTCTCCTAGGCTGGAAGACTCACTTATTTCCTTCAGGAGCTGCATTGCAATGTCAGAGAGGTTGTTGGTGGCCTAAACAAAACTACAGTAACAGTTCTGGGTGTCACTGTAAAGCATTTATTATGTTTTATTTCTTTGAATATTGGGCTGCTGGGATGAGTTTCAGGGAGGAGAGGGTACTTCTGGATAGAGGAGTTGAAAAGCAAAAGCTATGTTGTGACCGGGTATTGTTACTGAGTAACTACTGAAGTACAAACCTCACTATGTGCTCTAATCATCGACTCGTGCCTTTCCCAGCCTCTCTGTGGTGATATTATTATTACTATTAGTAGTATTGTCATTGTCGTTATTATTACTATACGTTCTGTCAAGATGAAAAGTTATTGTTGCTGTTTGTGGGAAGGAGTTTAGGAAGGTGGGAAGATGCTGATAAATCTTGGAGCAGCTCAGTCAGGGCATCCTGATGCTGCTGAGGCTTGTAAAACTGCTTCCATTCAGGACGTAATCGAGCTACAGTGCTCTTTGTGAACTAGGTTTAAGTGTTTGTTATCTAACTTGTTCAAATATGGAAGATGCACTTTTTTCCATATCTGAGACTAATCACATTAAATACTGCAGGTCTGGATTTAAACAGTATCTACTTTAATTTGCACACTACTTTTTTCTAAATTCTCTGGGTGTGCTCAAGGATTGGTGGTAGTGAGACACACTGGAATGATATTAAACCAGTTTGTTTCTGTTTTGTTTGCTGTTTCATAGTATAGATGACTTGGTAACATTCCCGGAGTGGTAGAACCCTTAAAGAGGTCAAATAAAGGCCTGAGGTGGTGGGGTTTGGTTTTCTTTTCCAGTTTAAAACTGAATTTGGATGAGGTTTTCTGTGGCAGCTAGGAGCATCTTGTATTATATTTAGAGTAATTGCTGCCCTCAACTGCTTTGTTAGGGCTATTCAAATTGTCTGTGTTTCCATATGCTTTTTTCCAAATCTTAGGAGCTCCAGTGTCTCTGAACAAAGCTTAAACAAGTAGCTGCTTTTATCTCGTTAGGTAATATGAGCAAACATCTTCTCCCTGGATGATACTGTCATTTCCTAATCAATGAAACAGACTTAGTGAGAGCACTTTCAGTAAAATTGCACTAAAATATCTGGTAGTTTGCAACATCAAGCTTTTTACAGGCGTTACCAAACACTCATACTAGCAATTAAAACAAAAGTGAGAATTGATTTTGTGGTTTTTCTTTTTTTTTTTTTTTTTTTACGTAGTTCTGCTGTGTTCACAACTGTAGCATCTGTTTCTGTCTGTACATAACATTTAGACTGAGAAAAAACATGGATCAGGTCAGAAGTTTATGTGGTGATCCAATTGCAGTAGATGCCAATCCATGCAAGCTAACATTGGTACCACAAATCACATAGAAATAAACAGCTGTGAAAGAAAAAATACATGCAGACCACACTGAGCGGTACAACCCTGGCTTAGGCAGTTGCCCATCAAAAAAAAAGTTGTGGTGTCTCAGGGTCATACCTGTCAAAACTTGTTAGTTTGAGTACTAGCTCCGGTGTCCCAGTTCTCTGTTGCTGCAGTTGGAAATCTGGGGTGAAAAGACAACTCATTACTGGTTTAGTGCCTATGCAATTTCAGAAACAAAGTAATTTGGTAGACAAAGATTTCTCTGCTGAGAGCTAATCCGGCCTCCCCTCCTTCTACACTATTTTGCTGTCTTCATGTGCATCATAGGACATTTCCTCTTAAATCATAGCGATTATCAAATATTCAGTTTCAAAATCTTAAAAGCATTTTTGAAAAAGTGCTGAGTGTCATGCTGATTGCTAGTAAAGTCAATATTTCTAGATGAGAGTAGTTCCCAGTAGGTGAGTATGCACTGGTTCCAGTACCGAGCTTCCATTACTGACTGGAGCTTACTCAATTGTACAAGTGCTCCAGGATTTTGAGGCTGGGCTTCAAATTGTACAGTTTATCTCTAAACCCGATAACAAGATAAATGTTTTTACATCACTTAGATTCTTCTTCCAGTGTACTTTGTTGCATATTCTTAAGCTTTTACAAATCCCCCAAAAGTGTAATTCCTCCTGTATGCTGGGAATTACATGCCATGCCCTCAGAGTCTGGGCATGGGCATATGGTATGGTATGTGTGCAACATGCTGGTAAGTAACAGCAGTCTTTTTAATTCTTCTGATCATGAGACTCAAGAGATTAATCAATGCAGTGTTATCTGGGGAACCTCATTGTCTTTATGTTCAGTATAGCAATGGCATTTCTATTAGTGAAGTTTTCTGCTAGTGACTTGGTATTGCTGAAAAGGGGAAGTATTTGAAGTCGAAGTCCTTGTTGATAGAAAGCTGCATGTGAGGGGGTATCAGCAGGCTCCCTGAAAATCACTGTGCTGCATGATCTCTTAGTCTTGTGTCTACAGCAAGACACAATTTGTATAGCTACATATATATAGCTGGCTATATATAGATTATACAATATAGCAGTCTTATCCCCCTGTGACAGTGGGGTTCTGTTCGCTCTCTGCCCTTTCCCAGTGAGAGGGTCTGTGCCCTTCAGTTCCTCATTCATCTGACATCGTTGACACACCTCCTCTGCATTTTCTTTCTCTTTGATTCCCAGTGCTCTGTTTAGCCTATATTTGTTTATTTCTGCACAGGCAAGAAATCTTCCAGGGTATATGTTGTCTGAAACTGTGTTGAGAGGATCAGCTTGGCAGAGTTGTGTTGTTCAGCGGGAAGACAGCCATGAGTGGCACGTACCAGGCCTGGGTCGGATGGACCATGAGCTGCAAGGGGGGAAAGGCTATTGACCGAACCTTGTTTGCTGGAGTAATAATAGCTTATTTTGCTTTTGCCAATGAGATCTATTACTGTTGCTTGGCATGTTTCGTAATTAAGCTGATAGCTATAATAAGCTGCCATGCAATTACCCCTTAGTAGGAGCTGACTTGCTATCTAGACTGTAAATGAGATCTGTTTCAGAATTAATTTCTTTCTGGATGCTTTAAGGAAACCCAAAATATACAGTTTTAACTCTGTATGCCTTACATGTTGAATTTTAAGTATTTGTCACTTTAAATGACTTCTTTTACTCTGCATGGATGTAGGAGAGCACTGACTTCTGAAACACTTCACGTGAGTGTGTGTTTATTCTAGGCTCTGACAGCCTGTATATTCTTTATTTAGAAGGCTAGAGGTATGTGAGGAAGAGACATGAGTACTCCTTAGCCTACTGGATTTGACTAGTACTTAATGACTGCAAAATATTCTTTACAGCAGCCCATATATTTTTTTCCTTAATTATAATCTTGTGGTGGGAGTGTGAATGTGTTCTCTTATCTCCTGTAATTCTGCCAGTGGGAAAGCATCAGAAACTTCTGGCTCAACGCTCCTTGTAAGACACAATCTTTGCGCTATCTAGGTTCATTATCCTCCAAGTTTTGATTTGCAGTCACATGGTTCTGTTACAAAACCCAAGACATCATTGCTTGAAGGGAGCACTGCAACTGTACAGTATTCAGCCAATTTTTAAATTAATGGGAAGGAACCCCTTCTAGAATCATTGTGGCTTTCATTGGAAAGGTAAATGTTTTTCCTCTTTCATTAAGGAGCAGGAAACTTATAGCAGCATGTGCAGTAGTACAGCTGACTAGTCACTAATGTGTAAACAGTAAACATAAGCCATTTTGTCATCTCTTTTATGATAATCTTGGATGTAAAACTGTGCTGGTTTTGACTGAGGTAGAGTTAATTTTCTTCCTAGGAGCTGGTATGAGGCTAGGTTTTGGATTTGTGCTGAAAACAATGTGGATAATTCAGGGATATTTTTGATTTTGCTGAGCAGTGCTTGCACAGAGTCAAGGCCTTTCTGCCCCACACACCATCCCACCAGTGGTGAGGCTGGGGTTGCACAAGGAGCTGGGAGGGGACACCAGGACAGCTGACCCCAGCTGACCCAAGGGATATTCCGTACCACATGACATCATGCTTAGCATATAAAGCTAGGGGAAGAAGGAGGAAAGGGGGAAACATTTGGAGTAGTGGCATTTGTCTTCCTCAGTAACTGCTACGCGGGCTGGAGCCCTGCTTTTCTGGGAATGCCTGAACACCTGCCTGCCCAGGGGAAGTGATGAATGAATTCCCTGTTCTGCTTTGCTTATGTGCAGAGAACTTTTGCTTTCCATATTAAACTGTCTTCATCCCAGCCCCTGAGTTTTCTCACTTGTACCCTTCTAATTCTCTCCCCCATCCCACTGGGAGGAGCAAGTGAGTGTCAAGCAGGGTTTGGTTGCCAGCTGGGGTTAAACCACAACAAAAACCATTAAAATCTTTAGTGGTAAAGAAATCTACTGTAAAATGTTACTGTTTTAAGCATGGTATTTTCTTTGAGAAATTTAGAATACATTCAGTTTTAGTGCTTACACTTGACCTTGCATTATAAATGAATGTGGACCTGGTCATGTATAGCATCTCTGCTGATAATGTGCAGCTTCCATAGGAATTCAGTTGCATGTGCTTTCCTTATTTTTCATAGTACTGGGTGATCTCTTAACTTCTTTTTTTCTCACCTCTGGTCCTCTTATTTTTCAATAAACATAAATGGTGGATGAACTCTAATATGGAGACATTAGAAGTGGTACAAGGTCATCATTCAGTTAAAACCTCCATTAGCTTCTCTCTCATCTCGTACGAGCAGATCTCTCCCAATATTCTCACTTTGGTTCTTAAGCATTGTCTCAATCTTATGTATTCTAATAACGGGCCTGAAGTCTCTCTAAGGCTTTTTTATTCTATGGTAATTTGAAGCTCATATAATCAAAATAGTAAGATTGTACTTGACTCTTAGATTTATTTTTGTTTTAAACTCCCTTAAAAATGTCTTGCACTTTATCTGCTATTGTTGGATGCCCTTTCTCTTGAGTTATTAAAGATTGATTATTCTGGCATTTCCTCTCTTGTTCAAATAAACTTACCATTTAACCATAGTGGCTTTTGGTTTGGTTTTCATTTCCACTGTTGTGGTATGCATTCCTTCTGTGATTGCTTTGAATGCTACCAAAGCATCCCCGTTGACTATAACTGCTAGTCACAGTTGTGTTGGTTTTTTTCCTGAAGAGGGTCACAACTGCCTTATAACTGCTGTTAGTTGTCTCATCTCAGTGAGGTATATCTTATGAAGCAGTCCTTTTGCTCTTGAGTCCTGGTTCATTTCCTCATTGTTGCTAATAACGTTGTTTTCCATATAGGTTGTTTGCAAACTTTGCTTTTAACTAGTCTATTGGCTAAATCTCCTAAAGGTTTAGGTAAAGCAGTATTTCATGCCATGGCCTCTTTCCACAATGTTTGCAAATAATATGTAATACTGCAATTCATGGAGGTCTTGGGGTGCTATGCAGAAGTCTCCCCAGTGTAAGCACCAGCAGTACCACTGCACTAAAATTGTCTAACCCAGTAAGGTGTATTGCAGTGTGAGGATCCCCCAAATAAGTCTTGGAGATCAAGCCTTGCAGTACAGTGACCAAGCCTGTGCTTCAGGCCCTTGTGCTGCAGACCTGCAGTGTCCTGGCCAAGGTGCCCAGTGTCCAGGCCATGCTGCTTCTGGCTTACCTTCCACCTGTCCCTCTGAGTCTTCATGGCTCTGGCTATGTGGCACCATGGGTTCAGTGACCAGGTTGTTCTGTACCCATTTTGTACTAAGGATTTTTTAAAATAGCTCCAGAAAGCTCAAATACTGTCTTACTTGAACTGGTATCATCACAGAGTTACAGTACAGGCAAGATCCTGCTGGATCGATGTTTGGGGGTTGTTTTCTTCACTGTAGACAGGGCTTGGAAGCATCCTTCTGATGGTTCATGTTGGCATCTGACCTAGGGGAGCACCAGGAATTAACCACCGGTGGAGGTTCTGGCTACACCTGACTTCTCATGTCGCATCTGGTTTTCACATGTTTTCAAATGGTTGAATTATTTAGGCTTAAATAACCTTTTAAAGTGAGTTCATTGCAGTATCTTGTCCAACAAACCTTGTAGATTATAAGAATTTTTTTAAGTCTTCTTATCTATCTTAGAAAAATGCAGCATTTACCTCAGCCATCCCTATTTTATGATGAATACCTATTAATTCCTTTTTCTTAAAATTTAACTCAATGTTTGGAGTGGTTTTTTTTGACAGATGATCTAAATGCAATTTGTGCTTCATGTTTTTTCCTCAAAAAACTTGATTTAGTTAAATAGATGTAGTCCTTGTGGAGGTATTCTTTGTTCAGAATATACCTTTATTTGCATTAATTTTAATAAGGAGCTATCACAACTGGAAAAAAGCACTCGATTTCAGTCATAGTACATAATCTTGTAGGTGGTAGTTCCAAGGCTGTTTGTCATATGTTTTATAGACAAAACCTAAACCACAGCCTTTGAACTAAACATCAAAAGGCCTTTGAAGATACTTGGGAGAGTTGTTTTCTTGTAAGGGTCTCTTAATCCCAGTAGAGGCTTTTGTTTGGTTTCCTGTTTGTTGGTTAGGTTGGTTTTTTTTCCTGTAGTGAAGGGGTTTTCTACGGACTTTATAGTCACCCCTACTTGTCAAGAGCCCATCTGTACACATCCTGCTTCTGTCATCCCCTCACTGAAAGCATAGAGTTACCAATACTGTCTTGATCTGTAAGTCACATAAATTTTAATTTCAAATATTGTACACTGCCTCTGGTTGTACTTTCAACTCTCCTTTAGGATACAGAAAGATGCAAGTCTTCATCTGACAACAAGGAAAGATCAGGAATTTTTTGAAGCATAGTTTTCATTGTCCAAGTGCCTTATAGTGTTGTGTTGGGTTTTTTCTTGTTGGTTGGTTTGTTTTATTTTCAATGGCATTCTTTGTGTCTTTTATGAACTGTGCCCACTCCTAGACCTTGATCCTTTTTCACACTGTTTTTTGCCACCAGGCATTTCACTACATGCCAAACCTCCTGACCACCACTATGGCAGATGGGTATTATTTCCACATGTCCTAGAAGTCCAGAAATGACAGCTAACACAATCAGCTGCTATGACATTTTGTGGGCAGATATTCTTGATATGTGCTCTGTCTGAAAGCTTGGGAACAAAAGATGGCCAGATAAGTCAGCATGGGTTGTAGGTCTTGTGCTTAACTTCCCACACACCTATACAACACAGAATCAAAGAATAGTTGGGGTTGAAAGGGACCTTCAAAGGCCATCTAGTCCAGCTCCCCTGCAATGAGCAGGGACATCTTCAACTAGATCAGGTTGCTCAGAGCCCCATCCAACCTGATCTTGAGTGCTTCCAGGGCTGGGTCATCTATCACCTCTTTGGGCAACCTGTTCCACTGTTTCACTACCTTCATAATAAAAAAAAATTATTATATCTAGTCTGAATATACCCTCCTTTAGTTTAAAACCATCACTCCTTGTCCTGTTGCTTCAGGCCCTGCTAAAAAATGTGTCCGCATCTTTCTTATAAGCCCCCTTCAAGTAACCAGAGTTTTGTAAGTGTGGTGCTTTCAAGATTGTGATTGTGCCTTTAAATATTGTGTAGTCTTTTAAAGGGTGTCTCAGCTTTATAGATAAAACTAGCAGCTTTGTGGAATGTCAAAAGAAGCATATTTGAAATTACAGCTGTAAAGTTTGCTCAGATATAAATATTTTAATTGCCGGGGATGTGTATTTTCACTGTTTAAATAGATTCTAATGTGTGAAGAATAGAATTGAATACTACACATGTGACTTGCAAAGTTAGTTCCTTATTTCCTTCAAGTACTTAAAGCAACTAAATCAATAAAATTATATTTCTGTCAAACACGAAGTTTTCATGTAGGTTTGAATCCCTAGAAGTGACTATTTTCTGGACACTAGCTAGTATGTATTTTCAGGTTAAGATCTAATCTTATATCAGAAAAGATAGCTAAACCTGTGATGCAGTGTTTGAGGAACTTGAGTGGGGTTTTTTTAGGCTGAAACTGTCAGCAAGGTAGTCAGGAGGAGCTGTGTCCCCAGGTATGCTATATAAAGGATAAATCTGTTACCATTTCAGACTGATTTCAGCTCTCAAGTTCTGGTTTGTAGCCAGAGCACTGTGTTTTGTGATCATGCTTCAGAGCAGAGCTAGAATAGGATGTCCCTAAAAAAATGTACTTAAATGCAATAAGAAAAGGTGACACCAACTCAGTGGGTGCACTGTGCACCCTGAGCTAATCTGGGCCTGTAACTATTTTGACAGAGAAACATATAGCTGGAGGAGATGTCTTTGAACTGCCAAAGTTGAGTATATTTTCAAGATGTGAGCTGAAGATCACACAAATTTTCATTACAATATATGTGTTGGCTTCAGCAACTTGCCCATAGTTCGTAAGTTGAATAATTAAACTTTTTAAAAGAAACCTGAGTATCCTATCTCATGCAGACACAGTTTTCATTGTTCTGTTTGAATTGTTGTGGTGAGAACAGCAGCATTGCTTTGGTTTGCTCTCGAGCTTGTCACAATGAGACAATTCTTGTCACAAGGAATTGAGATACTCATTTGGAGAATTGGTCCTGGCACATCTGTGTACACTTGCAGCTGCTGGGCTCTGTCTTGAGCCTTTACTCTGAAATCATGAACTTAAAAGTCATTGTTGTAAAACAGAGCAAAATTTTTCATGAAGGTGCTGCAACTTACCTTGGTGGCATCAGTGGGAAGTAAGGAGTTTCCACTCTCCATACCTTTATAGTGGATGAGCATTCTAAGGGTTTGTTGCAGGGTCTTTTTCTTAGAGTGCATTTAATACAATTTTTTGTAAAGGATATGTATGTATGTGTGTGTCTTTATATGCCCACTAGTTAGAAAGACACGTCAAATGGAACCTATTTTTGTCTGCTCCATAGTAAAGAAGAGAGAATGGATGGTGTGTGTGTGTTTTCTTTTGTACAGGGATTTTGTTTTCCTTTAAATGTGATGATATCATGCAGAGAGTTTTCTGTGAGCTGGCAGTGTGATGTACTTCTTGGAAGTTCTGCACAGAACTAGGAAAGGACATGTTATAATTTGTGAAACGATACATTTATTAATAGCTAGAACTAAATCTAAAAGCCAGGTTTTGTCTTCGGGTCTAACATTGCTACTCTTGAGCATTCTGCTTTTGAGTGACTGTGGAATTGTAACAGAATGGGTTTGTGCTCCATTAAATGCCTGTGGTGCCGTGCTTTGTTTGAAGTAAAGGCAGAAAACGTGCAATGACAAGCTTGGGTTTTATTTGATTGGCCTTGTAAACCTCATACAAGTAAAGACAATAGAACGATCTTAAAATTGACCTTTCTTGAATGTTTCCTTGCAGCATTGGAAACACAACCATGACAGCCTTGTACTGGTATAGGAGAAACAAAAAATGTAGTTGAGTGGTCTAGTTCATTGTCCAAACTGAGTGAAATACTAAAGTTCAATTTGAGAGGAGAAGGGAAACTGTCATTCTGAAATCCTTTAACGTGCGGTTTTAGCAATAAGGAAAACCTTCCAGTATTTTACTTTGAGAATGTCAGATTTAAAAAATCATGACAAGAAGGGAGGAGTGGTGAGACTATCCCTTTTCCAATTCCTTGTATTAGAAACAGAAATATTTAAGGTCGTTTGGAGTAAGTAACAGCAAGAATCATATAATGAATTCATGCTCTAACCTGTAAATATGGGAGTGGGAAAAAAATTCGGACATGAGTTTCACACCATTTCGGTTTTGTTCTGATGTACAGTGTTGCTTTCTCAGCTGTAGGAACAGTTTTTCCTTATGGAATATATAGACTTGTTCAGACTTCTAATAGTAATTTAAGAAAACCCTTGATATCTTCAGCTTTGGGGATACCTTGATTTGTATATTCTGTAATTTAAACATTGATAGTACGAAGTTTCTGTCATTGTGTATTCTTTTTGTTTAATATGGAATTAAGGATTTTGCACAGAGTTTGCTTTTTAGACATTAGGAGATGAAATTTTGCAGGTTTAAGTTTTTTAATGTTTGGAGTGTACTTGTTTCAAATGCTGCCATTACTCAAAGTAAATTTCTGGCTAGATTTACTATCAGGAACTACAAAAAGCTGTAATAGTTGAATTCAGCATAACATTGTGTTTGTATGACCAGTTTCCACGTAATACACACAGACCGCAACTTCTCATGCTTCCTTAACATTGAACCTGAACTTTTTCAAATTGGTCAAAAAAGTCCATCTAGCAAACTTTGATGGGAGGTACAAACCTCAGGTAGATTTTAGAAGTATTACTGACAGTAACAGATTTGTAAACTGCCTTTGCTGTAACCAGGGCTTGAGAGACCCACTCCACTCACGGGGAATGGGACACTTGGGTAAAGGCCATTGTCAATGTCTTCTTCAGTCCTGGGTGGTTTTTATTTGAGCCTATGGGATGGTAGCCTTCAAAACTTCAGTCAAATACAAGCAGGTATTTGGTAGTGGTATGGAATTTTGTGCTTCCTGTAGCTAATAAGCTTGGCCAAAGTGTGGGAGAGCAAAAACTGACCTGGCACATTGGTGTTCAGTGCTGCTCCTAAAATCCTTGCTAGTGTCTTTCCCAGTTAATCAAAACGAAGTCATCAGGGGAGGAGAAGATTACTCTAGGGGGAAAAGACTTCATGAAGAAGCAAAGAATAACAGAGGGAAGACAGTCTTTTGAACTGAAAATTGAAGGAGGTTAAAAACCTGGAAATAACCCTAAAATACTTGTGGTGTAGAATGTGCATAGATAAATAATAAAGGTCCGAAAGAGTTCAGAGTTACTTTTAAGCTCTAGTGTACAGATATTATTTCTCTTGTGCTTTGTAGTGATGTTTTGAGTTCTTACTGAAGTTTTTCTTCATGTAGGTTACACACTACAAGCAATATCCACCTAACACAAGCAAAGTATATTCCTACTTTGAATGTCGTGAAAAGAAGACTGAAAATTCCAAATTAAGGAAAGTGAAATATGAAGAAACTGTTTTTTATGGTTTGCAGTACATTCTGAATAAATATTTAAAAGGTAACTGTGTCAAATTCCAGTAAAACTTTTCCTCTAATTAAATATCTCACTTTTTCTCAAGCTTGTAGTCTTATAGCTGAAACAATTCTAGGTTATCCTGATACACCATAAGTAGTGACATGCATAATATCTTACTTATGTGATTGTGAAAAAAGTTGCCCACCCTCAATTGGTATTGACTTCTTAATCCAGACACCTCTCTGTCTTTATTTATAAAATCAGTGGTGTATTAAAATTGAAGAGGTGTTCATGTCCCAAATTCAGTGGGCAAAATTGAAATGAATGGAAATAGAACAAAACTGTGCATAGAGTCACAAACAGAAAGAAGATTTGATGGAAAATATGTTTTGCATTTTGAACATAAACTTCAGTCTGTATTTGCTGGTTTGTTTACAGTGTAAACCAATAATGGTTTTAATTTTCCTTAAATTTCCTTAACTTAGATTTAATTTCCCTTAAATTTTGGATGCCTCTCACCTTTGCTCATTGAATATAGAAGCTACGTGTGAGAGTGGGTTTTATACTGATAATTTTAAGAGTAACATCTGAAAATTCCTTGGTGCTGTTTAAGTTTTTATTTGCTTTTTGCATTACGTACAAATATCACCTGTTCTGACCTGAGTACATGTTACCTTCTGCCAAGCTTTAAAGGAAAATTTTAGTCATACATCTTGCATGTTTTTGTCTTGATCCAATAAATGTCTCTGCCAATTCCACCAAAGATTGAAATTCCATTATAATCAAAACACTTGATAATTTTGTTTCCTTTGTCTTTTGCAATCTGAGGGTTTTTCTCTAAGGTAGATGACTGGCCCTACAGCAGTAGCATGCTCATTCAAATATTGTGGTTAGTCTGCTGGTTCCTGTCACAGAGAGGTCAGTCAAAGGCTGGTTGCAAAGTCTCTCCATTGGAATTCTCCCCGGAATGGCATAGTCTAACCCTTGTACTAGATATGTCCTTGCTGCAAGTGCCAATCAACACATTGCACAATCAACACATTCCTCTGGGAAAAGCACTATTGTTAAACCCTTGACAGGTTTTTGATCATCATAAAAGAGTAATAATCTCAAATTTTTCCTGAGTCACCTTCAAACCACAAGTGAATTTTACCCTCTTGGTTTCTTGAGCATCCTAATCTATATAATAAATGAAAGTAAAGTTTAGTTTCAACATTCTGCATTTGACATGTTTTTCATGTCTTTATTGAAGGCAAAGTGACTTTGCTGTGCCTGAACCTTTTTGTTATTTATTTTATCAATTGATGAATATTGTAAGTTTCTAAGCTTTCATCTGTTTCTGAAACTCCAGGTAAAGTGGTGACCAAAGAGAAAATCAAGGAAGCCAAAGAAGTATATAGGGAGCATTTTCAAGATGATGTCTTCAATGAAAAGGGATGGAACTATATTCTGGAGGTAAAAAAATTTGTGAAAATAGTTGGAGATCATTGTGGAGGATTTCTGAATCAACTACAGAATAAATATGGCAGTCTCTTCTTTTAATCTTGGTAGTAAAGACTGGATAAATTTAGTTTCTCATGTTTGGTGTACAGGGAGTAGCAGCTGTCAAAGAATAATCATATAATTGTAATTCCTTAGAGAAAAGTAATTTTCATCCTTTCAGATGCCAAATACAGCTTTGCAGGTAATAAGGATTTATGGCTGCCGTCAGCCAGCTCCTGTGAGTGGGGGCTTGTTGGCAGGTCTCCATGTGTGATAAAGTGCTCAGTGGTTGCCTGCATCATTTACATGGCTTTCTTAAACTAATCATTACAATTTTTACTCCAATGCAGAAAGCATTACAACTTCTTGGGTGTATAAATAGTTCCTGAAAATATACGTTTTGTTCAGTTTTGTAAGTTTTCAGAGATATGAATGTTGAACTTTATTATGAAATAAAAGGCCTGAGCACTTCTAACACACAAAACCTTTCAGGTTAAGTCTTTCCACAATTATCCTTTTTCCCTTTTGTTTAAAAAAGTGTCAGATTTCGAGTAATTGCAAACATCTCTTCTCTGTAAAAGCAGCAGATTCAGACTAATAGCATTCATCAGAGCTGTACTAATCTCTGCAGATTAATTAAATGCTGAGTTTCATTGTGGGTTCTGGTGAATGGATATTTTTGGCATTTGAAAGGCCTTTTTTAGTCCTTTGCATTTATATTTCCCTGGATACCTAATTGAATGTGTTTTTATTGGGGGCATCTGTCTATTAATATATCTGGAGGTCATCCTGCCACTGAGGTGGACCGTAGGTGTGCAAGAGAAGAATGAATTTCAACTAAATGTTGCAAATGGCAGAAAGGTAAATAAGCCCACTGTTTTCTAAGAGAGAGTTATGAAGAGGTTTTTAGAGGACTTGCATCCAGTTCAAATAACTGCAAATGTGGATTCAATCCATATTTGTGTTTAAGCTACATTATACATTGTGAACTGCTTTCATCTGTCTTTAAAGTAGGCTTGATCCCTCTTTGGATAAATGGAATTAATACACTTTTAATGCTGCATGCCTGTCCTCACTGAGTTGTAACGTGCTTGTCTAAGTCCATTCAACTTTTGCTCTAGTCAAAATAAGCATTCCTGTGTACCCTCTGTATATATTCCTTTGTCAGGTTTTCAGTTAAAATTGTGTGTGTGTATAGGCATATAAAAAACCCAAACATGGTTTTCATGTCGTGATCTCAGGTGCTGGTGGCTCTCAAACTGGAAGTGTATGTACTCTTTGAGTCTTTGTGTGCCCTTTATGCACACAGAGACCCTGCTTCTGCTCACTGAATTCCAGTGTATGTTCACTGTTTCTCCCTAGCTCAGTTGCCTCAGGTGTGATAAGGAAAGTGGAGGGTGCAGTGGCTGAGTGAAGTGCCAGAAATTTGAAATGAATTTGAAACATTCACTTAACTATGCTTTTGCCTTCATTGAATCATTACCAAATTATTTTGAGCCTTTTTGAAGGCTTTGTTGTCTTTTGTTAATCCAGGGGTCTCCAAGTCTGACAACTAGACCCTGTGTGGTATATAAACAGTTTGCTTCAGGTTATTATGTTTCCAAATAAACTTTTGAACTGTAAGGTAGAAGAGATTTCTGATGTGTGCTGAGTACTGGAGAATGTTTTGATGCTACTTATGAATCTGTCATTTCTCTGAATTGATGTAATTTTTGTTGCCTTTAACAGGATATCTCATAGGAAGCTTTCTGTCAAAATATACTACCATCTAAGACATTTTCAGTATTGCCAGTATAGCTTGCAGAGCTTTTGCAGAAAGTTATAATTACTCTTTTAGACTTGCTATTTGGAAGTTACTCTTTTTCAAAAGGCATATTTCACACAATGCTTAGTCCTCTGGGGATGAAAGACTGACAAGAGTGACACTCCAATATGAGATTTCATGTTTAGTTAGTAATTGAGATGAAAATATTCTCTAAAATAGTTATTAAATGGATCCTGCTGTAATAAATTAACAAAGCACACATCTATACTAAGCAAAACCAGTGGACTTTAAGATCTAGCTAGTAGCTGAACTTTTTTTAGCTTACAGCATGTGAAAGCATTGAAGAAAACTGAGTAGTAAATATTTCTTGTTTTGTGTGTAGATCTTAGGTATTTTTATAGAATGCTTAAGCTTTCCTGGCTCAATTTGCCCAAGGAATACTACTGCTAACCATCATTTGTTTTGATAAAGAGGCTGGTTTTTAAATGACAGGATTTTCAGCCTTTTTTCATAAGTGTGGATTTTTTCATTTATTTGGGCTGGTGGGTTTATTTTCAGGGTTGAAAGAAATTAAGAAGAAGAAAGCTTTATTAATAACTCATAGCCTGACTTTTATCCATTGCAGTTAAATAAAAGAGAGGTAGGTCCTCATCTTTCCTATTGTCTAACAATATTACTGTTTCTTACATAGAAATACGATGGCCATCTTCCCATAGAAATAAAAGCGGTTCCTGAGGGCTCTGTAATTCCCAGAGGAAATGTTCTTTTCACAGTAGAAAACACAGATCCAGAATGCTACTGGCTCACAAATTGGATTGAGGTCAGTTTTGGAAATTTAACAAGTTTTTTCTAAATACATATTAATGGATGTAAATATAAGGTTGAATCCTGTATTGCTTTAAAGGAAATCTCGGGCAACTTTCATTTTCTGCTTTAATTCTTTTCTGTAGTCCTCTTACCTTTTTCCCCCACCTGGCAAGGGATCATAATAATTGTACAGGAAATTCACAGCAGTACTTTTATCCATAAAAACAAAGAATGGGGGGAACTGTGTGTCAGTAGTTTGCGAGTGATAACTCCTGAGAGGGTCAATACCTTGCCTACCTATAAAGGCTAATTACTTAAGCCCTAAAGCAAACTGTTGGAGGCATCAGTACTTTCTGAACAGGGAATGAAAATAAATAGACCTTTTTGTGCCTGATTAAATGCCAAGTGGACATTGTTAAGTTCTAAGCAAATATACACCTAATACTGTGATGGGTTTTGTTTTAGACTATTCTTGTGCAGTCATGGTACCCAATCACAGTGGCTACAAACTCTAGAGAGCAGAAAAAGATTTTGGCCAAATATTTGCTGGAGACTTCTGGCAGCTTGGAAGGACTGGAATATAAACTGCATGACTTTGGCTACAGAGGAGTTTCTTCACAAGAGGTAATACTGCTTGTCTAATCATTTGAAAAGTCTAATTTGTTGCTAACTATAAAGAATTGTAGCATGTCTGTTAACCTCTGTGTCCCTGTTCTCCACTGAAATTGTGAATGCACAGAACACTGTTTGGACTACGTGTGGAGGGGGAGGTCTGGGCTGGGGGTGGGTGCAATGTCTGAACTGTGAGCACTAGACTGGGAGAAGTTTTGTCTGTCTTCCCGGTGTAAGTGAATGAAGAGAGTATAGAGTACTGGTGAAATGGGAATTGAGTCAGAGTTTTGCTGTTACAAACTAGTGCTAGGTGGTGACTAGATTTAGGCTTCTATATTTGGCATGAAAACTGAAAGTTGCATCTTTTTCAGACTGCAGGAATAGGAGCTTCAGCTCATTTGGTGAACTTCAAAGGAACAGACACTGTAGCAGGAATTGCATTAATTAAAAAGTACTATGGTACAAAAGACCCAGTTCCAGGATATTCTGTTCCAGCTGCTGAACACAGGTAAGATACTAGGCTAAGCCTTTCTAAAAATACCTTAGGAAAATGTAATTCTTTTCTTACCCATCTTTGTATCCAGAAATATACCATACAGTATTAGCCATGACTGGTCCAGTTGTTGAAGCTGCAGTTCTGTACTGATGCCTCTATATGTTCTAGGGGCACATAAGTAGCATGGTTGTTCTTAGCTATAAATGTGTTTTAAATGTTTTTAACTATAACCTTCTTATCAGTGTCTGAGTAAATTTGAAAAATTCTTTCTAGAATGAGCTTGAAGGCTTACAGTCTATAGATATTGAGGATTCACATTATGAACTTCAAATTTTGTTTTAAATATAAAATCATAAATTGCAAAACTGTAAGTTGCAATTCTGGACTCTCAGAGTTGATTTTCTCCCTCCAGAAAAGGCAGTTGCTCACAAGCTTCCCATCAGTCTAAGTAGTAATGGTAAATCCTTGCTATATCACTAAGAATTGTGAATGAGTTTTTAAGAGACTGATCTCAGACATTTGAGATAGAGAGCTCTTGCTTTTTTTCAAATCCACGTCCTGTACAAGGTTGGGAGTGAATGCAAATCCTTGAATTTCAGTTGCATGTCTACACACTGATATGAGAATATGAAAGAAGGTTGTGTTTTTCATATTGAGCACAAAAGCCAGTTAACTATGTAGTGTTGATTTTGAATAGCTAGTATTCATGTAGGATTGCAAGATAGATAATGGAAAGGCTTGCATGAATAGCCCTTGTAGAGTAGTGGTCATCTTTAAAGGAGCACTGCTTCATAGAACTTTCTGTAGCATTGCTGTAATGCTATTCTAGAACTTCTGCTTGATCAACAGATGTGAAAGTTTTTGTCTGAAATTTCTGATGACTCAAACTACTGGAAAATTTTTTGTAATGAAAGCAAAAGCAAACACATGGAGTCAAGATCAAGTGTCTTTTGCACAGCATACTGAAGTGGTGGCATTAGAGCAGAGAGTTTAAACTGCCCTACCTAAAGTTTGCACCGCCAAATACAGACTGTAGTCACCCTTTCTGAGTTAATACACAAAAACAGTCTCATATAAGAGACCCTAATTTTTACAGAATTGTTGTACTGTTCCATAACCTCCAGTACAAGGTGGTGTTGTGAGCATGGTGCTTGCCCCTGGCATGTCAGCAGGGCTCTTCTGGGACTGCCCCAACCTCTTTGAAATAAAGTTTGTTTGTCTCCCCACTACCATGATCTGGGACTTGTCCACACAGCAGATAACGCTGGAATTTTAAGGTAAAAGTTCAATGCCCACTGACTCTCATGCTGTGCACAAGAGCATTTTTAGGTCCTTGCACACAGGTTACTAAAGTCATTTATGTCAGCTGATTTGTGACAACCACATACAGAGCAGCTGGTGCAGATCAACTGCATGCAGTAACTTACTACTGCTCTCAGCAGCTCTGGTTTATGTGCTCACCTGTGGTAATGTTCTGAGGTTCCTCTGGAAGAATGTTTGTATAAGTGAGAATATTCGTTCTATATCACTATTAAAAAACAAAATAAATTCTGTTTTCTTCTTTAGTTTTTTCTAACATATGATGTGGTGCTTCATTCTCGACTTCCTATTTTGTAGCATGAAGTTGTAATAGCACATGTTCTGTTCTTGCATCTATAGTTCCCTAGCTGTCTGAATTTAGTCTGTTTATTTAGTATATAGTGTATTTATTATCCCTGCAACACAGAGCTGATAAGCACATAGTTTCTGCTGTCTTGTAATCATACTGCTTATCATTGTCTTGAACTGTTGATGGTAGGAAATACAGAATGACATGTAAATGCAACTCTAATATGAATTTTTTAATTGCCTTTGCAGTACCATAACAGCTTGGGGGAAAGATCATGAAAAAGATGCTTTTGAACACATAGTAACACAGTTTTCTTCAGTGCCTGTATCTGTGGTTAGCGACAGCTACGACATTTACAATGCTTGTGAAAAAATATGGGGTGATGACCTAAGGCATATAATTGAAGCCCGAAGTCCAGAGGCACCGCTTATTATTAGACCAGATTCTGGGAATCCCCTTGACACTGTTCTAAAGGTAATCCTTTCTTGAAGCCATTTGTATACAAGATTGAGAGGGCAATTGTTCGTTTGGTAGTGACTGGCTAGCAAACATGTAATGCTCTAAGTTGGTATGCATCATACATATTTGATGCTGGCTAATTTGGACCTATGAAAAACGTAAATATTTACTTCACCTCAATATAGATATGGAAACTCTTTTGCAATCCAAATAGTTTCATGTTTTTCATCAATCCTGTTCTTGCATATGGTTCTTGAAGCTTTTACAAGTTGCCAGTTTTGCTGATGTAATGATGTTGTAATGCTTGTGTGAAGAGAAACTTTTGTCACTTAGTAGCAAACACAACAGGAAACAACTTGAGTGCTAGTAAATGCCAGGCCGAAAACAATTCTTACCACTAAGTTTAGGTATCTTGGCATCCTGTGTTAATGTAATTCACTATTTTGTGCTACAGATACATGTGTAGCCCTCTTCTCTCTAAGATGTGCATTTAAGTCAGTGGCACTGACTCTACATTGAAAAATGCTTATTGCCTCAGTGCTCTTTAGAAAGCATAATGATTGTTGCAGTTTCATAATAAAAGCTGTTGATACTCCTGAATTTGAGTAACCGTCAGCACTGTCCTAATAAGAGAGTAGGGGCGATGTTAGTTATATTGGCACTCTATCAAATTAAATCTATACAGCATAAACACTTTTCTTTTTCTTTTCCTTTGGGATAAGTGGCTGTACTGGTTTGGCCAAATTTAGAAATATATCCTCTGAGAGAAGGCAGGTCACCACCCCTCCCACACCAGGTTCAGAGAAAATAATTTTTCCTCAAAGGAAAGTGAAAGAGATAAAAACTATTTATTTAACAAGCACATGGGAAAAGGAAAATAATGCTAAATAATAAAATTTCTTGCTATGGAGAAAAAACCTGGGAAAGTGTTCGAGTCCTCCCTTTGGTCTCCTTGGAGCTGGGGCTTAGCCCAGGGCCAGGCCCTCTGCGCTCGGTGGAAAGTCCTCCCACTGTGTTCTAATATTGAAGCAGTCCAGTGGAAAAGGGAGAAAATCTGAAATTCCAGGGAAGGGAAAAAAAATTTCAACTCTCAGTCTCTCTCAGGAGAAAAAGAAGCTGAACAACTGGCCAAAAATTGACTCGGGAAAACAGCAAGCCGGGTGCTTCCTCCCTCCCCTGCTGCAGCTGGGGGGAAAAAAAAAAAAAAGTTGCTATCTCTGTGTGACCTTGAACAAGCTGCAAACTGCTTTGAAAAAGTTTTGCTCAGTTTTTCCTTCCCCCTCTCAGGCTCAGTTTGGAGGCACAGAAAGGCACAAAGTTAATTTCTGGGCATAGGGCAGCGATACGGGATACACATCATAAAGTCACCCCAAGACATTGGCATATCACAAATAGGAATTCTGAATGACCTTTGTCAGCTGATAAGAAAAACTCCTAGCTGAAATGTTTAATTTTAAATATTTGTGGCTTGCAAAATCAGAGAAAACGGAAAGCCTCATCCACTATCTTAAGGGAGGTCCAACAAAGAGCAGGATCTGCAGCTGACACATTCAATAACAAAAATTCACAGCAAGCAAAGGGAAAAAGGGGGAGAAAGCATGGTTCTGATTAGCTCCTGGGTGCAAGTTCATAAAGACCATATTGTCTGTGGCTGCTTTAAGGGCTTCCACCACAATGGCTGGCATGCTTTTTCTTTGTGTGGGTAGATTTAGAGCATGATTATGTGGGTATATTTATGGATTTATTTTAAGTTTTTAGAAAAGGCATGACTCAAATGGGGGAATAGTTTCTTTATTAGAACAGCAGGATTTTATTTTCATTTCGAACTGTCTCCTTTCCCTTTTCAATAGGTCTTGGAGATCTTGGGGAAGAAGTTTCCCATTACAGAGAATTCAAAAGGCTACAAGTTGTTGCCACCGTATCTCAGAGTTATTCAAGGGGATGGTGTGGATATCAACACGTTGCAAGAGGTAGGAGATCCTGTTCATTTGTCAGGGTGATGCTGGCAAGGTTGATATTTAATCTGGACTCTGTTACAACTAGTCAGATGTTGCAGCAGAGACTGCTGACCCCTGCCCTTCATTCCAGACACTGGCAGTGATATCTTAATGCGTAAAACATATTCATTAAAACTCCACAGGAAGTTATTAAGATGCATAAAAAACCCCTAAAAGGCATTTTCTAATCCCCCTGTTGTAACCCTTCTCTTTCCACTGTCTCTCCTTTTGTTTGCTTTCATCATGCTTGTCAAGTCTAATTGAGATCAAAATCTGGCAGTGTTTGGTAATTTCATTGATGTCTAAGGCACACTGCATGATCACTGTGCTGCAGCAATAGTAGTAATTAGCTGGTTTGGCTCTTTAGTTATGTACCATCTGAAGTCTGCTTGTCCTCACATATTGAAGGTGTAGTTTTGAAGGAGACTTTAAAACTGAGGGTAAGGAAGGCAAGTTCCTTGATTGGGCAACTAATGGAATAAGGATTAGTTGAAAACCCAGAAAATGTGTAACAAATTAGGGTACAGTCTGAGTCAAAATAGCAATTTTACCAAGACATAAATTAATAATTTAGTAGATTCTGCATGCTTGAAACAAGTCATAAATTCACCACTGTGGACTAGGGGTAGATACTAGGTACTTCAATATGGTTATAAAGGTATAGACTGTAGTAACTACAGATGACAAAGGGCATGTAAGAGGAAGAGGACTTGACTTGTCAGGTTTCTCCTGAGTCTTTCATCTTCAGCTGTATTAGAGTTCAAAACCAGAAATAAGTTGAATAAAGTTAAGATTAATTTTACTTGAATTTATTTACACTTGTGTTAGCTTTCTAGACTGACACATCCTTAGGTTCTTCTGAACAAAGCTGACTTCTGCTGCTTCTCAAAATTAGGAGTGAAGGCGGTATCAATTTTGGGTTTTAGTTAGTGTGAAGCTATCTGCATGTCTACCATGTTCACATAATGTTAACCTTAATGACAGAGCTCAGATTTGTCACTCAGATCCCTAGAGGGCAGTTAATACTGAGATTGTAACCTGATAGACCAGCTATAGTGCAGTCATGCTCTGCAGTTTTTTTCCCGCCTCCAATGGCCTTTAAAGTAAATTCTACTTTATTTTTTTGTCCCCTGTGGCTTTTTGACAATATACAGCTATGCTAGTATGCTTAACAGAACACAAGCATGTGAGGTTAATAGCTGGAAAGAAAGTCTTGTCGTTAGATAGCAGGGGAAGAGACTCTGTTAAAGAAAACAAAACCCACACAGAAGTAAACATTTCTGCTTGTTCTGAACAACAGTCTGACAGGCCTGATGCCTGTGTTAGGCAAAGTATGTTAGGGTTGAGATTTTCATGAGTTGTGAGAGGACAGAAACTGGACTGTTCTTGTAAGGAACTCTGGTTGCTTTTTCTAAGTTATACTGGACAAAATTCAAGGATGTCATATAGCATAGATTCTAATTAAAATATTAAAGCAAGTAAATAAAAATCTCTGCATTAGAGTGAAAAATGCTCTGATCTCCAAGTTTTAAATAGAGCAGTAAAACAATTGCAGCAGCTAATGGGAGATGATGAGAGGTAGAATGCGCAGTTCTTTGTTCAGGTGCTCTGCCTGTTTACGTGTTTTCCTTATGAAGCTGTAATTGAGTATGAGAAGTCTACCCATAACATGTAATAGAAGAGAGCAGAAGATCCAGCTCCCCAAGACATACAGAGCAGCCAGATCGCTGCTGCCTAGTGGCACCTTCTCATCTCTTCCTGACACGAATCTTGCAGTGCCTCATGTCAGCTTAGGTCATTGAACTGCTAGTCATTAAAATAATTTAGACCACACATGTAGCAGCAAACTAACTCAGCCAAAAGTGATCTGTTTTGTGGTTTAGTGAATTAAATTGTCCCCCAAAAAGGGGCTAATACTCACCAGCACTATATAGGAGAAAACTAACTGTTGTTTAGAGCTGGGAAAAATAGGCAGGAAGGAAAGTGACATTTCTCATTTGACAGCAGCAAATTATGTTGGAGCAAAATGACCATGATTTTGCAACCTAATTTTAGTTTTATGTAAATATCATGAATCTCTTCATCCTCCTATGTCAGCAAATGCCAGGTTTTATCATGCTTTTAGAAAATTAGATAATAGCATACCACTAAAAAAAACCTAAAACAACAAACAAAAACCAAAACAACCCACCAAAACCAAACCAACACTGAAGTATAATTCATTCTTTTCCTGAAGGAGTTAACACGAACAAATACAAATGTATTACTGTGGCCATCTTTTTTTGACCCCTCTTGTAGCCTTTGCAGGATTGTTATTCCAATTACTCCATATCAACATTCAATTCTAGGCATGATTTATTGTTACAGATCAGATGAAAGGTAATGGGTACAGCAGGAAAATCTAGAATGGGTAATGACCAATAGTCTCATTTAGCTATCCAAAGTAGCTGAAACAACAATATAGAAAACAACTCAGAGTGTAAACTGGATTTTAAAATTCTTTGTTTTAATAGGGGATGCTGGTAGAGCAGGTAAGGAAACTTTTTTAACTTTCTTTGCATTTTCACTTTTAAAAATCATTCCAATCTGCTAACTCCACAATATACTACACTTTCAAAGGATTTTCTTTGAACATTCAATTTCCAGATGTCTTTAAATCTTTACACAAAAAAATCCTCTAATCTGGAGTCACAGTTGATGTATTAATCATGCTCATAATGGTCAGAGGAAGCTGGTCAAAACCTTGGCACCTGCATTGGGAACAGTGTATAGGTTTGAAAGTGTGAAACAAAAATTCTTCTGTATTGTTTTCCTTTACAGGAGGCTTCAGTTGTTTCAGATCTCCCCCTTCTTCCCTATTACTGCTGCTGTTTGCCATCTCTCCCTGATGCCTTAAGAGGCCTCCTAGAAAACAGAGACTAGATGGGAGTAAGGGAATAAAAGAGGTATTTATTTGAAAGGCCTTCAAAGGTACACCCTGGGGAGCCTGAAGCTATTCTCAAAATGGACCCCAAGATGGACCCCAGGTCACGAGTTCTTCCCTCTTTTATAGGTTTGGTTAATTTGCATAGCAGGGTTAATTCTCCAATTAAAGCTTCAGTTTTCCCCTCAGCTTACCCTCCCTTAGTGGCTCTTTGGTTTATACTTTTGGCCTAGGACAGTCTTGGTGTCCTTGGAAAGCAGGGCCAGAGAGGCTTTGTTATGTCTACCTAGCATGGGCTACAAGAAACTTCAGAGTCATACACCAAGCAGTACAGAATTTGAAAAATACACAGGCTAAAACCTAAGGCATCATCCCCATATCTAAGGAAGTAAAAGTATCTGGGCCTTCACTGTGGGTCAGCAGGTGGTACAGTCAGAGCTGTCTTTCAGCTTAGTCTGGATTTCCCTTCCCCTTCTCACCAGACGAAGACCAATCTAAGTAAGGAAATCCTTTTAGAGAGAGTGGAAAGCTAGAAGCCAGTTCTTCACCCAAGGTAAGTGAGGAGTTGTGCCTGTAGCATAAGATGAACAAACCACCTGTAAATGAGAGCAGGAACACGAGCTGAAAGGGGGTTCACATTTCTTCTCACCTAGGCAAGAGGGTTAAGCAGCCATGGCCCAGCTACGCTGTACTTGCACTCACATCTGTTAACCTGCAGGCATGAAGCCTCAGCATCACGTGCTTTGGTGTAGGATGTTGTTTATACCAGGGAGTTGTGGGTTCAGTGTCAGACCTGGCCTTTGCAACAGCACAATAAGGCAAGCAGAACACCTTGGCTCAGGCTTGGCCACCAGTTCACATAGCTTCAGGCTTGCTCAGGGTCTGGACAGAACCAGAGGCCAGGTAGAGTTTACCTACATTTGCCTCTTTAAAAGACAGCATAGATAAGTAGAATCCATATCCAGGCCCACTTAAGTCTCATTTCTTATGGCAGTATTAGGCATTATGCTTAAGTAGAGGGTATACAAAATACCTTTTCTTACCCTTCCTTTGTCAACTTTAGTTACTTCTGTGATGCTTAAAGAAGAATTTAATTCATTTCAGTCCTCTAGCTTCCCTGAGTACTTCTTTAAACTGCTTCCAGGAGAATCTAATCACCTGAAAATAAAGGTGCCTTTTGCTCTTGGTCACTTAGAGGGTATGATGTCTACTGCTAAAATCCACAAGATTGTCACATATTTGAGAGGGCATTTTTTCAGGATACAAAGCTTCTAAATGGTTCTCTTAAGTGGAAGTCATGGTGGTAGAGCTTGAGATTAATTTTGCTTGATTTGCTGAATGAGGCTGAAAAAAAAAGCTGATGCCATTGGAATGGTGGAAAGTCACTGATAAGATTTCTGCTGGAGAAATTTCTGATAGGAATCTAGTGGGAAGGTGTTCCAAGCATGCCCTCAGAAGGTTATGACTCTGCTGTCCACCTGTCCAGTTGACTGGCCTCTGTCAGGCATTCGGAGTATCTGTGAAGACAGTCTGCATGTGGCTAAGTGCATAAACAAAGCACTAATGTGTGCTTTTGTGTGCACTACCAGTTTGTCACGGTCTGAAATGGAAATGTGGGTTTCTATTTTTTCCCCTCTTATGAGCCTTAGCTGTCCCTTAAAAAAGCAGCTTGACATCACTAGCTAGTGAAACAGTCCTGTTCAGTGTTACTCTGGCATTTCTTCTTGATGCAAGAGGCTAAGATTGCCCAAAATATTACCAGATTTCTCACTATGCTGATTTTTGAAACTCTGCAGTGTTCCCCATAGATTATGTCCTTCCATTCTGCTTCTCAGCTTCCTTTTTTTCTGGATGGATGGTATTTTGCTATCTCGCCTCCTCTGGTTTTCGCACCTGCTTTTGTTAGTAAAATGTTAGGAGAAGAGAGTTTGAACTCCTGTTCTGGGGCTGTAACCATCATTTCAGGCTTTCACAAGGGTAACAGGTCAGGAGAACAAATCTTGGCCCTTTATGAGCATGATCAAATGAGCAGCCATTACTCCAGGCTTGAGGATGTCACATTTGTCTGGATAGAATGAGGGTGGAGGGAAATGATGCAGTAACTTTGACCTTCACTGTTGGTAGCAGTGCAGTTCACATTGACCTGTGCCTGCCCGAGGAGGTGGCAAAGCAAACTCTTTGAGCAGCTTTATGTATTTTTATGTCGCATCTTTGAAATTGCTAATCTTATTCTAAACAATGTGATTTTCAAGAAAATTGCTCTGTTCAAGTCTTTGGTCAAGAGAGGGTAATGACTTTCTGGAGCTGAGCAGGATGACTGCATTGTTTCAGGATACAGGCTCTGCTTCGAGGTCTTCCCATAATTCTGAGAAATGGGAAGGCTCTGAAATACTCCCATGAAGTCTTTTATTTTCTTTAGAGCTCTGTTTCTCTGGGCACTGCATTACTGTGCCACCCTAGTTTGGGAAGTATATGTGTGGGCATGATAGTTGTGTTACAGGAAAAGCTGTCCAGTTCCATGCTGGAACTGTAAATAAAAATGCAAACGGTGGGCCAAATATTGACCAAATTATTATGTACATCTCCTGGAAACTGAATGTTAGTTGGCTTAATTGTCTGTAAAAGCATCTTGTTTAAGTAGTATAATATTTTTATGGAAAAATGGCATGGCCTAAAAGTACGCTCCATCATAATTTTCTTTTTCTTATTAGATTGTGGAGGGAATGAAGAAGAATAAATGGAGCATTGAGAATATTGCCTTTGGATCTGGTGGAGCTTTGTTGCAGAAACTAACCAGAGACCTCCTAAACTGTTCCTTCAAATGTAGTTACGTGGTGACCAATGGCCTTGGGGTATGTCTTTGTACAGCTTCTACCACTCCGCTTTCAGTAGCGGCCTCCCCGCTTGAAAACCTGTTTGACATTTCCTGTTACGTTACCACCAATCTGCATTAGGTCCCACAAAGCCCTTTCCTCTTAAAGAAATCCTCTCTTCATTTTAGGTAAATGTCTTCAAAGATCCTGTTGCCGATCCCAACAAAAGGTCAAAGAAAGGACGGCTTTCGTTGCATAGGACACCTGCTGGAGAGTATGTGACACTCGAGGAAGGCAAGGGAGATCTTGAAGAGTATGGGCAGGTATGAATTTTCAAAATCTGTTATATCATTCTTCATGCAAAAATAGACTAAGAAAAGCAGGTTATAACTTAATTTCAGAATTTATTTCTGATTTGTCATTTTGTTCAACTCCCATCTTATTACCTCAAAAACTACCTCAGTACCAAATTCAGTAACAGCAGAATGTTAGAATGGCAGTAGAATATTCAGGTTTTACAATTACAGATCTTTCTCTTTTGTTTTGTCCTCAGAAACATGAGAACATTACTACTTTTCCCCATAACTAGTGTTGCAGAATATATACTGGCCAGGTAGTTTTGTTTGGCCTATATTGCACAATTTGAGTAGCGACCCTAGCTGGAGGTGGAACGGGGACAGCTGTAACTAAAATGTGTTTCTACTTCCTCACTGAGATTTTTGTAAACAGTTCCTTCAGGAGTTAATGCCCTGTACACAAAATAGTTCCACACTTTTCAAAGATGTAAATTTAAACCAGGAATTCAGTTTCCCTGTGAATTCTTTACAATTGCAAAACGGAATGCTATTTGTGTATATGTGATGCTATGTATATGTATATATAAATGCTATTGTGAAATAAGCACAAACTTTATGCCAATCTCAGGCTTTCAGTTTGATATGTGTCGTGTTTTCAGCATGCAACAATGAAACATTAAACTGCATGTTGAGTCTTTTCCCAAGTTAAGAGGACTGAAAATAAGTTGTCAAATTGCACTTCTGCTTTTAGAAGCTGAAATTCTTCTGGTATACAGAAGCTGTTTCTGTGCTACTAGGCAGAGGGGTACTACTAGGCACATTGTTTAGCATAACAGTAAGCATAAAACTGAGTTCTCTGAGAAATTTCAACATAAAAAAACCTGAGTTATATGCCCTGAAGATACTCTGCTGTGGGCACAAATATCTTGTATAAATTTGAAACTTTTTTCTATGCACATATTCATGTACATATGTTAGCGATGAACATTCATATGTATGTAGAGAGGGAAGGACCAAATGGTGAGAAATCTCTTCAACACAAAGTACAAGACTTTGGCTCTGAAATTAGCCGATATATTGTCCCTTCACTTTTGACAGATGAAATTACTCATTAAAACTTCTTTTGTCCCAAGCTATTAACAGATGAAACTATTCATTCGAAAATCTTTTTGGTCCCAGAGTATTAGAGAGGGTCATTGGTGTGGTTCTGGGGCTCCCTGGAAATCCCAGGGAAACGTACCCTTCTATGGGCCCCTTTCCCTAAAACCACAAGTCCTTGCAGTAGGTCACCAAGTGGAGGGACTGCTCAGTGTTGCTGCTGTGCTGACTTCTGCTACCAGCTGTGCTTATTGCCCTTCCAAATTGCTGTGTGCAAGCCCTTCCTGATAGGCTGTTTTACAAAATATGTGAGCAGAGGGTACTGTGAAGAAAGAAAGTTCCTTTTTTTTTTCTAGAGGAAAAAATACTTCCTGAACCTCTGTAATTGAATTGTATTTGACTGGTTGAGTGTCTTCTTTCTTACAAACCACTCTAGCAAGGTGTATTGAGTATGTACTTGGCTTTGGCCAGGTGTAGATACCTCACTCAAAGGACTGCTCAGCACAAAGCTGCTGTCTGTGCACAGGATGACCCAAGCCCATTCTTCTGTGTAACCATTATGAAAGGTGTCAGAAGAAGCTGTAAAGATTTCATATCTTGACAGTCTAAAGTTCCAGCGTTACCAGGCTGGATTTGTATGCTTGCTTGTGTAAGCTGTTTGCCAAATCACTCTTGCTAAAACAGTGGTGTTTCTTACAGGACTTGCTTCACACAGTATTTAAGAATGGAAAGGTAACGAAGTCATATTCATTTGATGAAGTAAGACAAAATGCCAGGCTGAAGAACAGTGAATTACAGACAGCGTCTCACTAAGTTCCATTCCATGTCTGTGTATGTGTGTGTAACTAGTTCGTACTGCATAGCTACTGGTTTATTGTACAGATTTGTGTGTTTGTGTTTTATGACATTGTAGCCAAATTATTTGTTGGTTTATGGACATACTGCCCTATCTTTTGCCAGTCTTTAGAAGATGAAATCAGGAAATGGTACTTACATTGTAAAACATATTTAATGTTAAAGTGTGCTTTTTAGGGCCCTTTGCCAGTAGTGATTCAATCTGGTATTGATCTTTTCACAAATGAGACAGAGCTGAGAAACTTTTTTATATATAACAGAATATCACAAAATGGATTTACATAAAATTATCATGATTGCTTTATGTTTATATTTAACTTGTATTTTTGTACAAACAAGATTGTGTAAAATATATTTAAAGTTTCAATAATTAAGTCTTTCCAACTTTTCATGATTTTTATGAGCACAGACTTTCAAGAAAATATTTAGTGGGGGGGGAATCCATTGCCTTTTGTCCATTAATCAGCAAATAAAACATGGCCTTAAAAGTTTGTTGTGACATTGTTCCATTTGACAACTAAATCAGGACTCGTATCTCCTTAAGATCCCATAGAGTTGCTGACCTCACCATTTCTTGTAGTTGTCTGTATTAGTAAATCTGCATTAAACAAAATTGCTGTTCTTACTAGAAGGTTTAGGTACTACAGGCCTTGCTGGCACAGCAAGGTATGTAAGTGAAATGCCAAATTTGAAAGGATTCTCTACTGCAACTTAACTTGCCAAGTCTATCCCACTTGGTATATGCACCTCAATATTTTAAGAGTAAAGTTTTTAAGAGATCTCCTCTTCCACTATAGAATATATGTGTAAAATACTGAAATATGGAAGCGGTGTATTTTAAAGTAATTACACTTCTGGGTTTATTTTTCATATGCTGTAAGTGACATGACTTTAAAGCAAAATACTGGACTGGGTAGTGCACTTTTTTACTTTTTTGTATTTTTTTCATTGATTTGCCTTTTGTCAGACTGGATGTTAAATTGTAAAAATGTTTAACTATTTTTGTTAACAACTTTAATAAAACTCTATGCTAGCCAAACTCCTACATGAATGGCAGACCTGTTTCCCCTTCTCGCCCCATCTGTTTGGTGTGAGGAGGGGCTTTTATTTTGCAGAGGGTAACTGTAAAACAATGTGTATGAGAGATACTTTTGAACTGTCTGCACTTGATTGTATTTGCTCTCTGCATATGCTTGATATGAGTATCTGCTGGAAAATGAAACTGTTGAGGATTTTATTTGAGAAGCTATGTAGTAACCTCTGAAATGTTTGATAGTACTGTAGGATGGCTCTCACTAGAAAAGTACCTCCCTTACTTAGCAACAAAAAACAACAACAAAAGCAAACAGCTCCTGTTCTGCTGGTGATCACCTATCAGCCAATTGCTTAATGTAGTGGTGTAATTAATGTTTCTAATTAGTAAATGATGTTACTGGAAAATGTTAGAGGTCTAAAATAATTTAAGCCTACAAAATTTTATAAAATGTGCTTTTAAAGAAAGATTGAAAAGCCATACTTCATTGTTCTTATTCTCTCACCAAAAAGGGCCACATCAAAGCATCCATAATATTTCCAGGGTTTGTGGTTAAGACATTTATGCCCAGTCTCAATAGTTATTGTTAACAAAAACCTGTTTTTCACTTGTAGTGTATGTAATTATACATTTAAGTGATGTATTTGTTTCAAGAATAGTGTTTTAGTAAAACTCTAAATGCTGACCTTTCACACTGAGGAACTGCCTTCCCTTAGCAATTAATTATATTGTTTGGTTTTGGTCAGGAAAGGTTTTGAATCTGGACTTAGGATCAGTAGCAGGTAAATAGTACAGAGCCTATTTCACTCCTCCACATGTGTACTAGGGAATTTTATGATGTATGGTTTAAAAAACAATAAAGTAAATGCTGCTTTCATTCTGTACCAATAAAAATTTTGATAACTATTGACTACCCATAACTGATATTTTTGTACTTGAGAACTGAGGATATACTGTGGAAGCACTGTTTTCATGTGTACCATGAAATACATTATAATTGTTCAGTATTGTCTAAAACTTTCAGCTTATTAGTTGGAAGCTCAAAGCAAATTCTCTACTTGTGCATGTCACTTTCAGAAAGTTGTAACATCACTCATTTTATTAAATGTTAATAACTTTAAAAGGGGGAAAACAAAGAAAAACACCTGGTGCTATTCAGACCTGAACACTTGTCTCTTTGTGTTTGGCAGTTTGACATTCTGGGCATCAAGGAGTTGACAGAAATTACTGCAGTGCTTGAACCATACAATATCCTAATTCTTCCACATGAAAGCAAACAGCATGTTTGTTTGCTTTAAATTACTAGATTTGTAGTCATTGATATATTTTAATTATCCCCATTTCATAATATAATACAGTATTTGTATTTAAAAATAGGAATTGCGAATTTTGTGTTTAATACTCTGATTTGTAACCATATTTAGCATAAGAAATGGATTTTGTAAGACTATTTTTTTTCTTCAGCTGCATGATTATTAAAAAAAAAAAAGATACTTTTTTGGTACTTTGAAAGATCTGAGGAGAGAACAGAAGAGTACTTAACTGTTTGGTTTGCCAAAATCAAAACAAAGCTTAAACAGTTCTTTTCTTATAGGTTTTTACATTCCTTCTTGTTTAGTGAAGAATAAGTATTCCTCACTTAAATCCTCTGTTAAAATAATTTTAATGTACTTGGCATCAAATACCAGTATGTAATACACATGGAAATAAAGTTTAGTTCTGGCAGTGAAAATCAGAGCCATCTGTGTCTTAAAGTTCTGATGTTGGGCATCAGATGTCATTCCTGTGCTCTTTGTTGCCAAACAGACCAGAGCAGAGCTGTGCTGTCATTGCAGTCCTTTAAGGAGAGCTGCTCAGCTGCCCTGCAGACAATTGGGGTTAAATAAATTTACAACCAGCTCGGTTCTAGAGAAGAGAAAACGAACTGGGCAAGTTTTTTGGGTTTTTTTTTTGGTGGGAGTGTGTCTGTATGTGTGGGCTTGGGTCGTTCTTGTTTTTGGGCTGCTTCCTGCTTTTTTTCTTTTTTTTATGTGTGTGTGAGTGTGAGTACATCTATGCTTCAGCATTTTGTCTGTTGGTGCTTAAAATTAAAACACTTGTAATTGAATTTGATATAAGGAATTATCCTCTATATTTGACATAATCTTTTCTCAAATAAAGATTCATTATTTAAACTTTACCTCTAAAGCCACTAGAATGCTTGTTTAAAAGCAAAATAACTGTCAGTGTTGCAGCCTTCAGTTCACTTCAGTACTGTGAAAAATAATGTCAGCTCTTTAGCAGAGAGCATCCTTTAGGCAGGATTTTTGTAGCTAGAAGTTACTCAGTGTTAAACAAGAAGTTTAAAGTCATGTAGGAGTTAAGTTGCAGCAGGCGCCTTACAAGCACGAATGTGTCAGTGAGGGTGGGTAAGGCACCTCCTGTAATGGTATCATCATTTGTTGCTGGTCCCTTCAGCTCTTGCTGTACTGGAGAAAGGGGCTCTTGTAGCCCACAGTAATGCTTGAATTTAAAGCTTCTGTTACGTGATCTACAGAGAGCGTGCACAGCCCAAGTGCCAGGCAGGCTCCTCTGCTTCCTTTCCATGCTGTTACAACCCACCAGCTACAACACTCCAGATTTTCTCACTCTGGTCATGAGTGCAGCTTAAGTCACTCACCAGCCACGAGTGTGTGGTGGTGGCTTCCAGGTCATCTGCAAGACATTGGCAGGGAAATTCCAGGCCTTGGCCTGTGCAGAAGGCAAGGGGCTCACAGGAAGAGCCCTATTTGTGTCCTCCAATTCTACTGTAACAATTAAAATCATAACTGTGCTGAGCTGCTCGAGGCATGGACTGTGAGGGCACATTTGTACAATGGTAATTGCATCTCTGCCTGGAAGCGTTTGGGTTTCTCTGAGACCCCTATCAGGGTCCTGTAGGTGCATATTTCCATCAAATTTGTAAACATCTGAGTGAGAGATCATCGTGTTAAACCTGATCAATAGGGGCCTTATGTGGAGAACTGCATGCCTTCTAAATACCCAGGTGATCAGAAATAAGGAAATACTGAGATTAAAGGTGCTTTATAAAGTCATGCTTACTAAAACCGCAGTTGCTAACCGTGGATGTTATGTTCTTTGGGGTTTTTTTCCTGTTTTACTAGCAGCACAGCTGACCTTGTTAATGATTTTAAAATACCCTTCACAGAAAGATGCTGGGTTTTAATTAATCATAAGGGATGAAAAGGACTTAGTGATAGTTCCAAAGAGTGTTTTACTGTGGCACCATATTTTGTTGAAAGGTACCCTGATGTCTGGTGTAATACAATCCAGAGCAATTGAGGAGATATGGGAGTGAAGTCAGCAGGATTCTTCTCAAGTAACATACTTTGTTCCATATAATTTCCTTACTAATGTTTTCATGAGTACTCCTAACTGCTTTTTGAACAGAATTTCTAGAATTTTCAAGTTACGGGGAGGTTTTCTGGTATCACAATGACAGTCATCTCTCCTGTTTCTGGCTGGAGCAAAGGTCTTTTAAGGACAGATGGGGAGCAGTCATGCCTCTAGCAAGGTTTTTACTTCCCTCTTATACAACTCTTCTCAGTTCAAGGGCAAGTTTATTGTTTGTTCACCGCTGAGAAAAAAAAATCAGTAAATTTGGGTTGTGTAACTCCTTTTTTTCCCCAGCAGTCTAGTTTAAATAGAAATCAATCCAAGGTATTTCACAGAATAAATTTATACAAGTGTACTCTAATTTTTAATATATGTATTTGTACTTGTGCTTCATTGATCACTTGTGAGATTTGAGGATCTGATTCTTGGTAGTTGATCCAATGCTCATGTCAAGTAAACATACTGCAAATAGCCAGGGGTAATTATAAATTGTTGGAAATGGCTTCAGAATCTTCATATAATTACGGTACTTAAGAAATTCAAGTGGGTAGGTAAAAGAAGGTTCTGAGGGGTGGACATTTTAACTTCTTTGTCATTGATTTTGGTTATTAATGTAGCTTTTAAAGCTTCCACATCAGTTCTTCTATACAAAAGGAGATGAGGAAACTTGTTCTATGATGTTTGAGTAATCATATCACCAAAATATTAATAAAAGTAATACATGTGTCAAATAAACTGCATGGACTGAGCCTTACCTCTTGTAGGATAAAGGAGAGAACTTCAGCCTCAAAGTTGATTCCCTTTCCTGCAAACAGGAGAAGAAAGCTGTTTTCCTCAGAGTCTATGGGATGTGCTTTCCTCAGCTTTCTGGTGAAGAACAAGGCTGGTGTGCTCTTCCCTTTCAAGGAAGTTTTCCCTATTCCAAAAGACACCACCCTATTTTAAGCATAAGGAATTGCAGCTCGTTGTTGGATGTGTCAGAAGGATAACATACCCCAGCAATTTAAGAGGATAATCTCTGAGTGAAATGGCTTTGGGTAGAGATATGTCTGTAAGTTACAGAAAGGTCAGAGCATGACAACTAATCTCCCTCTGGCCTGCCATTTCTGTCTCAGCTGAGCAGGTTCAAGTCTATCCTCTAATCTGCTGTGAAAACATTGAGTCTGTTCAACCAAAACAAAGTGTTGCTGGGCCCCTGTGATTACAAAGCAGTGGTCTGTTAATGTGCCCCAGTCTAACCTGAATCCATTTTTCAAGGCTTGTAGCTACTTGTTAAACCAAATGCCAGTGACAAACTTCATTAAAGCTCCGGTTCTTCCCCCACACTGTGGGTTTTGCAGCCTCACCTCCAGCACTGCTGATTGAAGACCATTATTTGTTTTTATTGCTGTTGTAAATCTCCAGAAGATAAAAAAGAAAGATTTCACCTCTGTACAAGGTTTTGCAATAGTTACACCTTCAGATAAAAGCAAATAGATTCATGCATTAAAATCAGAGAAAGGTGACCCTTTGTTACCTTTTGTGTCCAAGTTGTGACCATGAAAATGTTAATAAACATGTGAGAATCTGGCAAAAATAAGGATTTTTTTCTCTTGAGAACTGGTTTCCGTGTAAAAGTCCTGTACTGAAACATACACTTAGAACCTTTATAGTCATTAGTGAAGCACTGCTGCATACTCAAGCACTTCAGCTTGGTTTCTGCAGGTGCTTCTTGACGGTTCAGTCTCACCCATGTTCCACGTGGGTTACCCACAGGTAATCCCATTGGACAGATGGACAGTCTGCACTGGCACACAGAGTAGCAAGATAAAGTTCTTGAGTTCATGGAGACCACAATCCTGAGTCTTGTGTCTGCTGGAAAAGTCCAACACAGTGTGAAATAACCTGTCCCACTGCCATCCTAAACACCAAAGGTGGGTTTGCTGAGCCTAATTCAGCTCCAGATCTGCTTGTAGCTGTGCAGGCTATTTCTGTGGCTGTTTTGTTGTAAGAGAGCACACATGGTTAATCCCTCATCCGTCTTTCACCGTCCATAGTGAATTAGGCAAGACCTGGGAAAAGTTTCAGTAGTTTCTTCCCTGTTACAACAGAGCCCTGCCCAAAGGCATTTTGAGACAAGAACCCATATGGTTATTGACTATGTTGTGTGCTGTAAACCAGCATGAGAGTGACTTTTAGGGGTTGTGGTATGATTGTAAATTATAATTCCTTCCCAAGTCAATTGATTAGACACAAGTGCTGTCACTGGGATGGTTGTTATAACATCACAGCAAAGACAAGGCTATCGAGCTGCGTGTCAGCTAAGGCCTCTGGTTCTTTTCCAAATGACTTTCTCTATTCATTACTCTCTTAAAACACATGGAATTTGGGAAGTACCACTATCATCAATCACCCACGTGTAATTTTCCTCTAACGGGGTAGAGCTCTGTGTTACACACTCTGTTCTTGCCTGACATTTGAATTGCCAGGGTTTGGTTTGGTTTTAGTGCTACTGTGCTTTGTACGGACATTTTAATGAAGCTATTTTTTATAACACCAGGATTTTCTATTTAAGAGGTAGCAGATGAATCATAACATGTCACTTTATGCGAGGTTAGGATTATTTTTTCCTGTCCACATCGGTTTATACCAAATTTCATCTCCTATTTTAATTTGCATTCACAGTGTTTCATAAAGTCTTTTTGCAATTCTTCACAACCAGCTCCCACCTTTATTACTCTGTGTAACTCAGCACCTCCAGCAAGCTGTCACCTACTTACCCATGCTTGTCTACACTGTTTAACATGTTGAGCAGCAGGAGCTCCAGCACAGATCACCAAGTGGTGTTTCACTCTCTGAGAAAGCTGAGTAATTTCCTACTGTTTTCTTTGATCAATGTTGTATACGTGTAAGGGCCTCTCCTCATGTCTCAAAACTTCTTAGCTTCCTTAAAAACTTTATTATAAATCTTGTTGAATGCCTTTTTGAAATTAAAGTAGGTTATATCCACACACCTGTTGACTCCTTCAAAGGACTTCAAAGAAAGTAACTTTCTCTTGCATTTATCAATCAGAATCTCCCTCAGGAGTTTAAATTCATTCTTTCTACTGTACTTTCTCCCTTGGTCTTACTGTGCCTTTGTCCACAAGATCAAAAGTCTTTTGAAACATTGGAAAATCCAACTCCAGACAACTCAGGGAATTTCTGAAACAGATTCTTGTTCTCATGCTGTCTTTGTCCTTTGCAGTACAGTGCTTGATGGTGAATGGCACAAGATTCCGCAGTGGAGTACCTTGGGATAGGAAAAGCAGTGAGCCATTGGGACAAATCTGTTCTTCAGGTTTGAATTAAAGGGACAATTACCAGGGGATGGACAAACTTATGGGAGGCTTGTTGCCTGGTGATGCCTCTCAGGGACTTGCATGGACAGGAAAGCTGGACATATAAAAGAGAAAGTCCCACCAAGCACTGGGGACTAGAAGCAAAGATAACCTAGTTTGCGCAGTGCTCATCCTTGAACCCCCAAAAAATTCTGTTCAACAAGGGACTCTGGATTAAACCAGACTCCAGCATACTTTTGAGTGAAGAGTCATTTGTTTTAAAACCACAGGCAAGGATCTGTGGACATGTTCATGTCCCAAAAACATAAATATATAAACCTGGTCACCTCTGTACTTGAAACAAGGATGTGTTGAACCCAGTAATTCCAATATAGGTGCCTCTGTCATGTTTGCTGAGCATCAAGTGAGCACTCGTAGTTGGTATTTTACATATACTGATTGTATAGGGATCACATACATATATGTACATATGTACTGTTTATGCACACAAAGATGTAAATCTATATGTGAATAGACAGATGTATATAGATGTGTATATATTCTATAGAAAGAAATATCCATAAATATTAAGGATATTCTATTAGTAATTGCTCATGGGCTATGATCTTTCATAAACTCTGTGTATGTAGATCCTTGCTCTGTTTCTTCCTGGTAACTTCATTTTATACATGAAAGGGTTGTGTAAGCAGCCTTTTCAGCCACCACCTGACTGGCAGCTTATGCTGAAATGATCATCTATGATTACTCCTAAATCTGTCTCTGAATTGCTGCTTGCCAAGACTCTGCATGTCTGTCTCTGGTGTTGTGTAAGTTGGTATTTAGCTACCTGACAGTGGATGTCATGGGACTGTGATCAGGCAGGTCAGGTTTGCATAACAATAACCTGTCTTTATCCCTCTTTATTACCCCTCAACTTGCATTTCTCCCACAGACTTTATCCATGAAAGGTTTATGTCATTGTCTAGGTCACCAATGAGCAAACAAATAGTGGCAGAAAGATCCCAGTCGTATGGCATCACTGCTAAATGTGGTCTTGCTCATTGGTGACTTGCAATGATCAATATTTTGAGATCAATGAAAGAACCAGTTTTTAATCCACATAGTTAATTATCTGACAGTTATATATTATTTGAGTTTTTAAAACCAAATGCAGTGTTGTACTAATGCCTTGGAGGAATTAATATTGCATTATAATAGTTTTCTTTATTCAGCAGACATGGAAAAATAAAGTAACTAAGGAAAAAACACCAGCCCAATTTCATTCCCTGTTTACTACCAGCCAGCAAAGTCCTCCGAACTGAAATGTTGAGGACATCTCCTTTTTCCACTTGGGATCTCCTTTTCCCTTTAGCTTTGGGCAGGACCTGCTGCTGGCCAAATCCTAGTTTCTACTGCAATGTCTAATGATGAAAAATAATATCTTTGGGTAAAGAATGTGTCAGGAATATTTGGCTGGAGAAAACACAGCCCCAGAGGAGAAGTGAGATCTGTGCATTAGCTAGGTAAAGTCACAGGAGAAGCAGGGATCATCACCCTAGGAACATCCCAGACCTGGCAGGTCACCCATCCTGGACACTGAACTGCTCCAGCCAGGACCTGACCATGGTGGCTCAATAAACCTCTCTGGGAGAGGAGTCTGTGCATGTTTAGAGCAGCTCAAATGCAAATGTGTGCTGTATTTTGGGATTACCTATAGTGCATTGGAATAATGCACCATAATGCACCTCCCAGGGCCTGCCCTGGTTGCCTCCCTGGTTCCTCCAGCCCTGCTTACTTGCTTGGAGACAGGAGTGTTCATTTTTTGCAGAAACACTCAGACACCCACTGCAGCCTCCATGAGTAGTGCTCTGGGGCCTAGGAGATCCCCATGGGGTAACAGAGAGCTCTGCCTGGGGTGGTGTCCACCTGGCCAGGACAGACACAAAGCAAAGCAAAGTTGTAGAGACCGAAGGAGTCTGTAGGGAACCAGCAGCTCTGAGGGTGCCAGATCCCTCTGTCTGCATCTAAGAAAAGCCGGAGGGATGAACACTGCTTTGTGTATCCTGTTAAGCTTTCCTGTGTAGCTTTCACTGGTGACCTATCAGCTTCTAAAATCTTGGCTATAACTTACTGAAATACACTTTGCCTTTACTACCACACCTGTCCAAGTTGGGGTGGGAGGAAGGAAATGAACTGAAGATGGCTGAGTGCACTTTGAGCACATTGCTCCCCTGGAGATGCCAAGCTACAGTCAGCAAGTCCTCTCCATCAGCAGTTGCTGCCCAGATGCTGCTCTCAGGAGGGGCCTCTCTGTCCCTGCAGCCCAGCAGCCCTTGGGGTGATTCCACTCACAGATCAGGTAAGTCCCAAAGGTTGGTTCAGACTCCAAAAGGACAGGGCACCCCTGGGGTGATAGGTAGATGTGGCAGAGCCTGTGGCGAATGGGAGATGCTCTGTACTCCTGCCTCATTCATTGGCACTTCCTTCTGGATAAGATCCTCTCCAGTGGGCTCAGTGTCTGCTTGGTGCTGGTCAGAAATGAGCAGCAGCAACAGAAGAAAGGAAAAAGAATTTCAAAACTGGAAGAATCCAGGATTCCCTGATGTCTTTCGCTGCTGGGTGAGTAACACACTGTTGCTGTTGGGGCAGTCACGACACAGATGGACAGTGCTTCTTTCAAGGGCCAAAAAGCTATTTATTAAACAAAGCAGCCTCTTTTATACACCTTTTGTGTTATCACTTGTGTTACAGATTCATTGGCTGCTGAACTACTACAATAGACTCACTGGCTGTTGCTAACCACAATATACTACCATTGGCTACCTATAGCATCAGCATTCAAGCATTCAGAAAAATAACAGCTGCAGATATGTTGCTGTTTTCTCCTACTGTTTAACTTTCATGCTTCTGTTGATACTGCATTCTCATGGGTAAAAGCTAATTGTTTTTCTTCTCATGGACTTTTCTCACAGTTCTTCTCTAGCTGAAGTAACAGGCCTGAGCCATAATTTTACAAAGGCAACAAGGCCTTCATTATATAAATGCCACAACACACCACTCAGCCACAGTGTTTGTAAGTAGACTCCCCTCTGTATTTTTAGCAACTGATCTATGAGATCATTTTGCTATTTTCAGTTGTTTGTGACTCGGAACTTTCCTGCTGGGTACACGGTGAGTGGGAAGGAGCACATACCCTCAGCTTCCAGTGAGAGGCTGAGCAGACCCTGGGTGCTCAGTAAATGATACTCATTTTCTGAGTAGCTTACCTCCCTGGAGCATCAGCAGTCCAGGGCATGTGCAGCAGTTTGAGAAATGCCCTCTAGTGTTCTTCCAAGACGCAGGAGAATAAGCACATACCCAGGAAAAGTCCAGACAGTCTTCATTGAACTGACCGATAGCTTCCATAAGTAGGCAGTCTGTCTGCAAGCCTGGATGGCATCTGCCATGCCTCATTCACAAGCAAACAGCATCTTGCTTAAAGCAGGAAATACAATTCCTGCATGTGCCTTTTGGTACCTTGGTGGATTCAGTGCAAGGGGTCTCACAGCACATTTCTGTGTCCTGCCTGTCCTGCACCATTCCCAGTGTTACAAACGCCTACATCTGGCAGCTGGGCACCATCAACAGGCCCAGCCTTCCACAGGGACAGCTTGATCATGTCCCTCTTGCCTGCCCCTCTCCTGCCTGCCCTGTGGCATTGCAGCATGCCTTTAGAGCATGTCTTATCTCAAAGCACAGAGACCCTGACCCTGAGTGCTGCTGTTCATTCATTGAATAAGGATACAATAATTAATTGACTAAGAGATAAGCCACAGATTTAACTGTACGTCAAGCCTGCAGGATTCCCTGAACGCCGCCCACACTGTGCTAAAACTGTGGATTCCTGCATCAATGCCAGAATTTTAACATGTATTAAACAGAGACAGCCTCTTGCCACCAAGGCAAGGCTTAGAACAGGCAATTTACTGGGGCTGCCTGTACACTGCACAGCCCTGGCAGTGCAGGGGTTAGAATGCAGGGTTGCCAGCCACAGCTTCATGCCCTCCTGCCTGGCACCTGAGGCAGAGCCTCCGCCCCTTCCTCCACCTTACAAATTTGTTTCACATGGTAGATGTGATTTCTTAGTAGCAGCATCCTCCTGGCATCACATCCCACCCACCTGAGTTCTCCGTTACCTCCCTTTTCTCCCCTCTTGACAAGACATGGACATGCACCAGCCTCTCTCATGGGATAAATAATCTCCCACTGCAACGGGCCTTATAAAAAGGAGCTTTTTCTCCTTCCCCAACACCTGCAGCACAAAGCTGCACCACATCAACCAGTCCCTGCATCAATGGCCACCTGGGTGGCAGCAGCACCACCATCCCCTCTGCTCAGTGTCCCACTGGCTGGGCCACTGTCTCACAGCAGGACACTGGGACTTGGCTCACACCCCAGTCTTGATGGCCTTCAAGACCTTGGCAGAGCAGCAGGGTTTCCAGGCAGGATGAAATTCTGGCTCTGGAAACCTGAGGGTAAACCCAGGTCCAGAAAATCTCAATTTCATTTGAGCAGACCTCCATGCTCAGGGTAATTTTTGCATGTTGAGAGCTTTGGCAGCGTTTCCAAGAGTGAGGTTTGAACAACCCAAAAACCCCACATGGAGCCACAGCCCACTGAAGCTATTCTCAAGCAGCCCAATGACCACCTCTGGCTTCTGTGAGCCAGTGAGAAATGACTGTCTCAGCCTTGGGAGTTTGGTGTTTCCACAGCTTCAGATTTACCAGCTCAGCCACAGAAATTTTAAGTTACTTTATTACGTTTTCTATAGTGCTTATAGAAGTACAAAATGGCATTTTTAGTCCCAAAAGGAGACTGTTTATCTATTTTTATTTCCTTTTGGGTTAGAAGAGGAGAGTGAAAGAAAATATGAACTTGCTTTCTCCAAGAAAACAAACTGACCTTTGAGTGTTATAACAGCCTTTATACAATAATTTGGGCAAAGGGAACTGGAATTTCTTCTGTGAATTATATTTTTCCTTTAAAAATGCCAGTTTGCTAAAACCAGAACAGTTTGCAGAGAGGTTCGGTTTAAGTGAATCTGCCCATTTAAGTGAATGTACTTAGAAAATTTTTAAACTGCAGAAATACTGAATTTGTCAGCATAACTCTTCAAATATGAAGTTAATCTACAGTTGGAATTCAAAGAATAGAATCATAATTTTAAAAGTAGAAAAAATAAATACCATTTAAATAAAAATGAAGTCTTTTTGCATTATTTAAACCAAAAATGTTAAACTGGCCTAATCCAAAACACATTGTCATCATCAGTAACAACAGCTTTGAAATTTGGTTTTCTGGGGAGTGGAAAGTTCACTCTCCCCTGGGTAAACTGCTCTGGAAAGCTTCAGGCAAGTGGAGACCAGGCTGTGTGTTGAAGTTTCATGCCTGTGCTCTAAAGAAAACTGGGGAACCTCAGGCAATGGCATTACTGCCCCCTTTGGTAGGTTTCTTTTCAGCTTTCAGTACAGCACGTCCAAAGCCACAGGTGAAGCATTTCTGACTCTTTCCCTCATCACCAAAGGCAGTGCAGAACATCTACTGAAAGAAAGAAAAAAAACCATTAAGCAAAAGGCACACATTGGTAGAGCCAACCAACATTAATACTAACTAATCTTAAAAGGCTTATTACTATTTTGGTGCTTTAAAAAAAAGAAAAAAAGTATTCTGGGCTGGAACTACTATGAGGCATGTTTAGAGCAAGATAAAGGTCTAAGAAATACACATATTATTGTCCAGGATACATACTGGGAATAGCTGTCGGGCACGGAAAATGAAAGGAAATAATTAAAAGTGGGAGTGTGAACTGGTTTTTTCCATTTTGGGGTTTTTGGGGGATTATTTTTGGCCCTGCTTCTTCACCAGAGAAAGCACAAAAAAACCCAGTTACATTCATTTTAATTTTGTGGGTGTTTTAAGTGGGTGTTTTAAGTTCAAAATTAAAATGGAAGAATTTATCCTGCAATAATATTCTCCAGAGCCTGCACTGGCAAGATACTACTGCACTTCCTGTCTGGGTGAAGTGATGCTGCTCCTGGCCGTCAGCCCCATGACACGCCAGAGTCACCAAAATCTGGTTCATTACAGATACTTTGTATTGTAGCTTAGGGCCAAAAAGGCAACAATAATATTTAATTTTGCACAGCATGTTTCTTAATCCACTGGGGTTTAACCAAGCAGGTTGTGTGCAGCTGTGCTGTGCATTCTCATTCAACTTCCAAAGTACCAAATCCATGTGCTGGTTTGTGGTTGTTACAGAAGACATCAAGTGGCCTGTCTTTCCTCCTCATTTTTTTTGATACTGCACCCTGCTGCAAGTCATCTTGAGAGCCACTGCTATTGAGTTTTCTCCTCCCAGGGCTGAAACAACATTTTTGTACCAGGAAGTGTATAATCAGTGCATATCTGCCCTTGCTCAGGTCCTCAGCTGGACCAAGAGATGTATTATTTGAAACACAGTAGACAAACCCATTCTTTCTCTTGGCTGATCATCCCCAAACTGCTCTTTGGCATGGGGCTCCTCCATCTGGAATTAATGTCTGCTCTTCAAAAAAATCACCCATTGCTTATTTTTTTTCCTCCTCACTGCTTAGCCTAATGTTTTCCTGAATAGTCAGGAATTAAGTGATATTGGGGGTTTTTGAAGTTCACAGAGCTATGTGAGATTAACAACAGTCAAGAAACAAAAGCATTAAGACAAAATATTTCTAATAAATATAACTGAGAGAGAAAGAAGTCTGAAGGCATTTCTATATTTGAAACAGGTGATTCAAGGGTTATAAAACATTCACTGTCATAAAAATATAAATACTTGGAGCTTTTGGAATAAATCCAGTACAAGCTAAAAGATCATCAGCCAGGGATGCCTTTAATAAATATTTAATTAACCAATCATTGGATCATGCAATTTCTAGTTCCCTTCTAATAGACATTTTAACTGTTAATTAGTATATTTGTGCACTGGGCTCAGACCACAGCCCAGTGTCCTCCTCCTATTCCTGTCCATCTTTCTGAACTCCTCTGTTGTTAGATGGAACTGGTTTCTTTTGAGGACCATTTTTATTTTAACTATTTATTTAATATATTTATTTTGACAACCAAACTAGCAAAAAAAAAAATGCTGGTTTTAATCCAGCCCCAGGGTAGCAGCTTTGGGCTGAGCTGCTTTAGATTTCAGACACAGAAAACCAGTACTGGGCTTGCTGAGGGCACTCAACTGCAGCCCAGTGGCATGATGTATCACACCTAGCTTTGCCTTTTGACCATAATGCTGATTGCTTTTTTTGGCATTTTCTCTAAACAGGCCTACAAGGTCTTGTACAGGGAAATTATTTGTAACTTCTACTAACCATAAAAATAAATTAGGTAGAAACCCACATAGGAACACTGTAATTAGGATCTAGATCTGCATCTTGCCAGAAGAGAGAGCTGACATCTCCTGAAATGAAAGACTGTGTTTGTCCTCCTCAAAGGACAACAAAATATGTCCACCATTGTGGACAGATGGACACATTTATCCATCCTGCACCTCTTCAAATCTGCAAAGCCTTCATGTTCAGTGGTAGGTTTCCTCTCAGGCTGGTGCTTCTTCCTAGAGGCTGGGATCTGCTGGAGTAACCCCACAGACCTAAGAGCACATTTATGTGTTTTGACATAAGGGTGACAACAGAATGCCTACATGGCTGGGTTCAGCAGAGTGTTGTAGTGAGGCTGCTGGTCAAACTTGGCACTGTGTGATGGGATCATAAGCCAAGATCATTGGGAGAAGCCAATATCAATCAATCTCAGTATTTTCAGCACCAGCCTCAGTTACATGAAGAGCCATCTCATTCTGTGAGCACTTTCCCCACATCCCATTATGGTCCAAGCAAGTTTCTTAGCTGCCTCCTCACTCCCGCGCTGGGGCAATTCTTGGTGGGAGGGTAGGGGAGAGTGTCTCCCTCTGTGTTCCCAGGCTGCGTAGCTGCTCCCTAGCTGGGAGCCAGCTGGCAGGGACACTGCCACCCCCATCCTCCCCATGGGGTTCCCTGCAGAGCATGTGGCAGCACAAATGACTGCACAGCAAGTGCTCAGGACAGTCCTTGCGTCACACACATCACCATGTCATTTTTCACCACTGCTGCAGTGTGACTGCTGATCTATCACTGATGGTAATTCTTTTTAATGAGAGTAGATGGACTTTAAAGCCCCAGAGGAGTGATTTCAGGCAGGGGAAGGTCAATGTGTGGCTCAGTCTTGCTGAGCAACTTCATATGCTAAGGCTAAGCTGAATTTGTTGGTGGTTAGTGAGAAATGTGTGGATGTGCCTCTGCTCCAGGAGACACATGTCCCCCAATCCAGGTAGCCCCTGGCTGCTATGACCTACCCTGGCTGTACTGGGATACAAACAAATTTTCCATTACTTGCCTGAGTGGCAGGATGCACGCTTGTGTTGGACACAGTCACAGGGAGGGATTTCATGAGGCTCCCAATCCTGGCCGGGTACTACCAGGAAAAGTACTACTAGAAAACAAGCCAGCACAGCTTGGCCACAGGCCATCAATCTGGTGAGGCCACTGTGGCACGTATGGGCTTAATGTGTGAGTGCAGGTATGGCTGGGAATGGTTCAAGCAAAGGAGAAGGGGATATCATGTAGACAAACAGGAACAAATATGATGTTTTTTCAAGAAAAAAACTACATTTTAAATAAAAATAAGAAACCCTGGAGGAGTGGGGGTGCTGCTGCTCCTTCATCCTTTCCTTCTGTGAACAAGGCAGGGACCTGCAAAGCAGCTGCCAAACAAACCTGGGCTGTGTGAGTCCGAGGCACATGGCATCTACAGCTGGCACTGTCTCAGCCCCAAAGCTTTGTTCTCATGAGACTGAAAACCCTTAGGGTGGCTGTCTCTGACTCTGGTCCTATATAAATCACTATAAATCAGACACAGATCAGACACAGAGTCACATTAGTGCCATCTGTACCTCTTCACTCAGTCTCTCATATGCGATTTCACAAGGATTCCTTAACTATTTGGTGCAGGTCTCCTTTTCCATGCACTTCAAAGGAAGTGAATTAACCTGAGTCTGTTAATAGGTAAACCAAGTTGAAATATTTGCAGGTAAAACACAGAGCTCAGGTTGGTAATAACAGCTGGAAATGTTGCCAGAGCAAAATGTAGCATCTGGAAACAGAACAGCTGGGTATGCACACGAGGCTGAATTGGTTTAATGGGGAGCATTGATTTTCCCATACAGTCAATTGCTGCCACACAACTTCTCAAATACTCCCTTCCAAAGCTAAAACCACCTTCAGCACTGGGGAAAGGATAGATGAAACAATAGCTCTTTTTGTCTTTTCTGTTCTTGGCAACACAGGAAGAGCAAATTGTGAGGGGAAAAAAGAAGAAACAAACAAATACATATCTGCCAAGGTAAGGTTTGTCCTTTTTGCCAGTGGGCTGAGCAGAGCTCATAGTATCTTTTTCAGAGGAATCATGACTGCAGTGAAAATTACAACTCTGATGTCAAGAAATTCAAAGTTTTCCCACATGAAATGACCAGAGGACATTTTTTGGTCACTGAAGACTATTAGCCTCTTCCCCAAAGGCAACACAGGAGTTAAAAGTGCAAGCAGATTCCCTCAAGTGACAGGAATAAATAAATCTCCGTCTCAAGGGCAATAGAAATGAAAGTACCTCAAGTGCAATTGGAAAACTCTTCATTGTTTCTTACTGGTACAAACAAACAGAATTAAATCTCTATTTTTTCCTTACTCCGGGCTGTGCATCTTGAAGATAAAGGAAGACAAATGTACAAACATCCACCTCTGGCAGCTTGTGTGGTTGATACTCTGTGCACAGGGGCTGTAGAAAACCAGCCTCCAGAGTGAGGCAACAACTCATCTGTACTGAAATCAGGCCCTATTTTTTGTTTCAGCTAGGGAAGATCCAACATCAACATTGCTGTCATAGCAGCTGCAAAGGGAAAAAAGTGATTTCCTGTCTGAGTGTATTCCATCACTCAGCATTTTATTTTTGTGCAAAACCAAAGCCAGGCATGTCACCCCACCCTGGGCTTCCCAAACCCCTGCCACTGGAAAGGCACCGGGAAAACATTACAGGGGCAAAACCTGCCACAGCACGCCCACTCAGTACTTGTGCCAAATGCCTTCTCCAGAAGTGTGCTGCCAAGACAGAGTTTTTTGGACTTTTGGAGTAGCCAAAGACTGTTCTTTCAGCATATACCACTTTCTCCCAGAGCTGTCAACCTGGTCCTCGTTTTGGCCGGGATAATTTTTTTTCTTAGTAGCTGGTACAGTGCTGTGTTTGGAATTTAGTATGAGAATGACACTGATAACATGCTGATGTTTTAGTTGTTGCTCAGTAGTGCTGACCCCTAAGTCAAGGACTTTTCAGTGTCTTATGCTCTGCCAAGGAGCAGGTGCACGAGAAACCAGGAGGGAGCATGGCCAGGACAGCTGACCCGAACTGGACAAAAGGATATTCCATACCATAGAATGTCATGTTCAGTCTATAAACTGGGGGGACTTGGCCAGGAGGGGCCAGTCACTGTCCAGGGACTGGCTGGACATCAGCCAGTGGGTGGTGAGAATTGTATTGGGCATCACATGGTTTTTTCCCTTTGATTTTATTCCTTTCACTCTACCTTTCTTTTCCATTAAAAGTGGTGCTGCTAATACTATTACCATATTTTACTTCGTTTCAGTTATTAAACTGTTCTTATCCCAACTCACAGGTTTTACCTTTTCAAGATTCTCTTCTTCATCTTAATGGAAGCACAGAGTGGGAGGTGACCAAGTGGACATGGGGGGCTTAATTGCTGCCTGAGGTTAAACCATGACACCTTGGAACAACTTTCAGTCCTAACTTGCCCCAGAACTCAGGAGATAATGAAACCTTCTGTCTGGGTGTGTAAATAATGGAGACAAAAACCCCCAGATATTGTCCGCTCTAATTTTTTTTCCTTTCAGTAGGATTATTTTTTAAAATAAGCCGAAAGAGTTAACCAGCATCCTAAAGCATCCTGCTTGGGTGCAGTGCCTCTGATGTCCGTGAGAGGGCTGCGGGCAAGCGCATTTGGGTGTTTCACACTAACGCAGGAACACAGAAAACACACTGCCGGCTGGTTGCAAAATCCATGGGCACGCCCGGGTCCCCCGCAGGCTTTTGCACAATCCCTGGCTCACACCGAAGTGCCCTTGCACTGCTGCAGGAGGCCGCAGCTGGGGGCAATGTGACCTCTGCCCAAAGCAGCTCTCACAGTGACAAATTCGTTTAATGACTTCATGTGTCGAGGGGTTCTTCTCCCACCCTGGCTCCCCACAGGCTTCTGGGCAATTTTTTGCATTGTCAGACTGTTTGGGACAAGTGCCATGGACTGATTTTCTTAATACGACAATTGAAATAAACCTCATTTTTATCACACACATCTGAAAGACTTTGTCAGATCCAAAATTACATATTTTGTGTCTGATCAGGTTTGAATTTATTCTCATTATTAAATAAGGCAAAATTCAGAATTAAATATGCTTCCACAGTGGAAAAATCAGAGCATTTGAACTGAAAACATGTAAAAGTGGAATCTTGTCTCTAAATAAAAAAATTTAATACCTTTTTCTTCTCTGTATATATCATACCATTACCTTAATCCAAAAGATGATCTCTAAATTAGATACAGTTTTTGGTCAACACCAGAGAGGTTTTGCGGGAGTAAGGGATCTATCAGAAGGAAAAAAAAAAAAAAAAAAGAGGAAAGCCAACCCCTAAAACCTTTTCTAGGTCTGAGATTTTGTTTCCATTCACTTTTGCAGTCACCAAGAGAGCTCTTGGCTCTTCTAAGTGCACCTTGAGGGAAATTCAATCCAGTCCTGAGGTCAACATGAATGTCAGCATTACCTAGATGGACAGGTCCTGCTTGAGAGATCTATGGACTTACTGGTTAATTGCAAAGGGCTGAATGTGCCCTTTAGATTGCTCCTCCAGCTCATCTGAGACTTAGTACATTATCTTTGGGACATTAAGCACGGCAGGATGAGTTCTCCAGGGAAATTTTGCAGTGTTGCCAGCATTCTGATGGCTGGTCCCTTGGAACGCGATGTACTTCTATCTGCAGCTTCTGGAGTCATATGATTATGTGAGGATCTCAGCTTTCATGACAATAAAAAGTAGGTTTTTAGTCATTGAGACTGTAGAGAAAAGCTGGCAAATGTGACCTCCAAAAGGTTATAGATCAAAAAAACAAATAAAAGGAATCTCAGCTATATCAGCCTGAATTTTAATTGCATGGCTTAAAAACAGCATCATTTTGAGGACCAACTGTTAAATTTTGAATACTTGGAATTTTCTTGAAGAGGGAAAAAATTTCTCCTTTCTTTTTTCTTCTTCTCTGCTTGAGCTTCTTCCTTCCTCTCTAGGGCTCCAACCTGTTGCTTACGCTCCTTGATTGTTCTCAGTCCGGAGCTGCCATCGGACACCAGTCAGACAGAGTGTGAGTACTGGGAATTTTCCAGGTTTACAAAATGTTTTCCTTGCATTTGCCAAAGCCAACGGCAGCCGACGCTGAACACGTGCCACTGGAAAATCACAAGCAGGCTGGCTGCCAAGGATGCAGAGCTCTTGGGACCGAGGCACGTCAGGGTGCTGTGAGTGTGAGAGGACACGTAGCCGTGTGTGACCCGGCAGGGCAGCGCTGCCGGGTGGCCCCGGGCACGGCACATCCACCGCTGCCTTCCCAGCCAGGAGCGCTGGGGCCGGGCCAGGCGCTGCCGCAGCTCCGCACCCGGAGCGAGCCTCGTGCGGGGACCGTCCGCCTGCCGTCGGAAGTGTGCATTGGCTTGGAATGGAACAGTTTAAGTGGAAATAATGTGTTCCGCAGGGAATAAACAATCTCGGCAAATGGCTTGCCGACATTCAATCCCAGTTCAGCAGGGACATCTCCAGCACCCCTTGAATCTCGTGCCAAGCCATTAAACCCTCTCACCTGGCAATAGGCATCTGCAAAAAGAGGCTGAAAAGGAAGCTACTGAGTAATTATGTACTGTGAGTGCAAGAAGAAGAGTGTCACCAGTGTGGCGTGGGGAACTTAAAATTTATATTGTCCATGTATGTCCATGCCCTCTGGCAGTGCTCAAAACCAGGGGAAAGATACCCAAAAGTGTGGAAGCTTTTGTCTCAGCCTTAAATGAGATGTGGCACACAGGATTTGGTGAGGGAGTTCATTTGCTATTCCATTTGTTATTTTTAATTTACAACTACTTAATGAAAAAATCAAATTAATCTTACAGAAGATTTTGTCAAAACTTTTAGGGCCTAAATTCTGCCTTCCATCAACAATATGCATTTTAATCAAGTGATTGAAATTCATGTCTTAATGTAGATTATGTGCGCATATGTTACGAGCCAAGCCTACATATACCTGCTTGAGGGAGCTCCTAAAAAACCCAAACCGTCTGTTTTGGACGTTAACAGGAATGCATGGACAACGTAGAAATTTTAGGCACTATGTATAGCCAAGAATTTGGTGCATGTTCAGTGCAGAAGGAATGAAGGAAGGAAATACAAACGGATTTATGGCTTTGCAGAACCAGCCGAGCTGGGACAGCTTCACAGTTTGCTGCCTGTGCCCCTCAGAGGTTGTTGAAGCTTTAAGTACTGAAATGCTGCCTGGGGCTGACAGGCTACCAGCAGGACTGATTAAACCAACTACTGGAAAAATCCCCAGGAAGCTCGTCAAAACACAGCATTTCCAGCACTGAAACAAGAGCTGTGTTAGTGCCTAGTACCGACTCCTGGGCTTGGTTGTTTGGAGCTACCCGTTCACACACAGAGGCACAGCAGCCGGTGACAGTGAGGTGGCAGCACGTCAGGTGCCTCCCACAGCACTGGGCACAGGTGAGACACGTCCCACAACTGGGCACTATTGACAGGCACATGTTTGCTGAAGGACACATTGCAGTAGCACCAGTATGTATAAATGACCCCAGAGTGACCACATAATTAAGCAACATAAATCTTCTTTCTAAGCTTTCTGTTCTTCAAAATCTTCTCCAAGTAAAGGGCTCATTTGTGAGTATGATGAATCACTCATGAAATGGCTTGTACAGCAGGATGCTTACAATAAAATGGATTTGGAGCATAAAAGGCAGCATTATTGTTATTTCCCTGCCTGCCTGGCTTCTTGCCAGCCTCCTGCTGCCTCCTATCTCCCATCACAGGAGGCTGGAAAAATTCCCCCAGGATTGATTAACATGAGAGAGACCTGTGAAAAATTGAGGCGGTATGAAGGAGGGAGGTGATGGCTGAAGGGAGAAACCAGGCTTGCAGCGCTGACACAAGCAGCTAAGCGCCTGGAGAGGTGGGAGAGCAATGAGAGTCTCTGCAAGAGGGAATGAGAAGGAAATCCCAGGCAACCTCTCTCTCTATGGGTGTTTCAGCCCTCCCACAAAAATGCTGCTTCAATATGAGAAAAATTCAAGAGTGGCAAGGGGAGCCACCTACCCTCGAGTGCTGTCAGTCAGCAAACTGGTGAGGCACTCCAGGGCAGGAACTGGAAACCTGGACATGCTCCCAGATAATTCCCAGGCACATTTCAGGAGTGACAGTGGTCCAGAGATGGTTATGACTGGGTCACAGAGCCACCATGGTTTGGAGGCTGAGGCTTCAGAAGCAGGAAATCAGATAACACCACGTCAGGAAGGCCCCTGGCCACATTTCAGTTACTGCAGCCGAAACATCTCAGGAAATGAAGGTTTTCTGCTGCATTTTATAATACATTTTACACTGCATTCATGTTTAAAATGCATAATGTGGCCACACGCCACATTAATAAGGTATAGAAAGTTCAGAAAGCTTTAAAAAATTTAACTTGTGAAAGCCTTAAAGCAGCTCTGACACATGATTTCTAAAAATCTTTCTGTGAGCTCCAGCTTTTTACAGTCCAAGTACTTGAAAACCTGGACTTGTCAGGTCACATATAGGAGATTTTTTCTTCTGCTTTCCTTTTGATATTGCTTTCCTAGGATAATTTGCCAACATCGCAATGTCTTCTCTCTCAGATGGTATCCTCCTTTGCTCAATTTTCCTGCCAGAAGTCGTGCTCCTGTTGAAGCCTGCAGTGTGACAGGCAGGTACCAGTAGGGGGCCAATTTATTCCCTGACTTGAAGGAGCAAGAAAAGGCCAGGATCACTGTGTGCCTTCTTGATTTTTTTTCTGCTAATTGTCAAGTGCTGAGGCAGTCTTGAGGAAAGATGTTAAACACGCAGCTACCAAATTACAGTGCCAAGAGTACCATTTGCTTTTTCTACATGAAGATGAACTGGGCCAAACTCTTGGCTTGCACCAAAAGAGAGCTCACCCTTACATTTGAAAGACTATGAACTTTTGGACTAAGGTTTTATGAACTGAGTAGCATTTGCATTGAATGACATTAAGAAAGGCTTTTTCATTTATACAGGCTGCTTGAGACTTGTTTAGTTTGTGTTTCATTTTCTAGAGAGCTTAGTCTAGTCAGACAATTACTGAATTAACCACATAGCAATGTTTTAATTTTTTAATGTTCTCTGTTTCAGTTTTCATTTTACTTCTCATAGCTGTTTGCATTTTATTTAACGCATATGTATTTTTGCAATTTATGATCTAAAATATATGATCTATCCAGTGCATTTCATTGCTTCCAATTTCTTAGCAGACTGTGTAACAATATCTATTGTGTCTCATTTGGCAGACAAGTATTACCTGTTTGACCATCTGTATTCATGTACAGTTATTCCACCCAAGTCCACAGACTTCCTTTCTCACCATTGAGAAATACTTGTACTGTTGAATAGATTAATTTTTATTTTGTGGCCTGATGTCCATGACCCAGATTTGAGTTATAAACCTGTCATTTGCCAGGGGTCATTATCCACTTATTGCATAAGCTATTGTTACCAGAATAAATTTAGAATTCATCTGAAAATCACAACTAATCATTTGACCAGCTCTACAAAAAAGGTCAGCCAACATCTCCTGTCCCTAAGTTCAATAAGTTTGCTGCCAGACTATTTGCTGAGTTTTAGCTGCCTTGATTTGTTTTATAATCAGAAATATGTCATTTCAGACTCAAATTACAACACTAACTCAAGTGTGTTGGCAAGTCTTTCAAACTCACATATTCTAAATATGTGCATAGACGATAAAGTAGCAAGATCTGAAATAATTACTATTAATATCCTTCCATTGTTTTCTCCAAAAACAGTACTTTAGACTTAGATATTGTTTTCAAAATGATTAAGCTGACTCCTAAAATGTTTTTCCTAAAATGTTTTTGTTTTTTCAAGTCCAATAATGCTTCATGACTATTTCCATCTGGTAGTAATAGTCCTGTTTATTCTGGACCATCTTGGTTTATATTATGCCTCTGTGTAACAAAATCTATTGAAATCATGCAAAACACCAATCTCTCTGCCAAAGTCAATAAAATTACTACTTGTTGAAGAAAACAGTAAACAACAGAACTTCATAATGATGTCATTAGCACATCCTTTGTCAACAGTTGGGAAATCTGGAACCTTCAAGAAAAATAAAGAAGGAAAAAAAATGTAACGCATTCAGTTCAGTTGTATAATTAATTATACATAAACTTCTAATGAGATTTGGTTAAAATGCAAACAATTTTATAGCAGCATTAGCTGCACAGCAGCATAGCAGCAGTAGTTCAGCAAGTAGAGTGGATGCTGTGTTTTATCCATCCATCAAGTAAATGGGCACATTTTAAAGATTCTTTAGTCCTGAGAGTCAATCTGCTACAGCAGGCCCTGAGCTGATCTTGAGCCCAGTTCAGGGGTCCAGTTTGCTACATTTGGGAGCTCCAAAGGCATTTTGTCCTGCCCTGCATTTTCTGCTGGGAGCAGAATTGTATTCTTTGTGTTCAAATGCTCCTGGGATGTTCCCTGAAAACACCTCCTGTTTTCTGCCAGCACAAGATTTTTTTACATCCATTTGGTACCAAAAAAAATTCCTATTTATGGGTTTATTTTTTGTCCTGATCAGTTCACATGTGTGGCAGTATAACCTTCTGCAGAAAAGAGTGCAGCCATGGGCGGATCATATTTATTTGTCAGTGCCAGCAAAGCAACACATAAACACCAGAAAACCCAGGGGTAGGCTGAGGCACAAAGAACAGATATTGCCCAAAGTGGCATGATATGTTCAAAATTGAATTTACTAGACTAGTTCTCAGAGATTACTGTCAAGAAATGAAGAGAAGGAAAAGGGAAGGGCTTTTCAGAGTTCAAGATTCATCAAAAAGTAAACTCATAATAGCACTAGAGAGTTGTGCTTTGCTGTAAGGTACAGATCACGTGCAGCACTAAATGCAGTAAGACCAGTCAGTGTCTGTTCAGAGATGCTACCAATGATGCACACCAAGCATAAGTGGTCTGTCTGCAGCAGAGAATATTTTCTACCCCCTTTCCACAGTGTGGAAATCACCATCCCTGGCCTTCTTAATGGCTTCCCTTCATCCAGGAAATTCTGTTTGGTTTCAGAGATGACAAACATAAATTAGTAATAATTTATTAAATTAACAAAGACTTCCTTATCCTGAAAATGGGCAATTTCCACCGTGTGCACTGTCCCAACGTGCCACTAGATGGTAGAACAGGACTCTGCACAGTCCTGCAGCCACCCGAATGCCCAGAGAAACCCTCCGAAAAAGCATCTGAATCAATCCTGCCTGAAGATTCATAACTCTACAGTACAACTTAGAATTCTTATTCCAGCTGCATACACCATATTCTTTATCTTTTATAGTTAATTGTTATCTTCTAGAACTCTGTCTTCACTGATGGTTTTCCAAGGAGTACTTAAAGAACAAGGCACATACTAGCATATTGCACAGAGGAGGTCCCATGGTACCCAGCTAACACCTATAGAGTGATGAGCTATGAAAATTAAGCCACAGGATTTTTTGCAAAATGTGAAATGTGGAAATCACATTTCCAAGGCAAGAGCAACTGTGAGAAACTTCTGCTCAGAATCATCCTCCAGATGAGCTACTGCCCCTCTGGGAAGGGCTGTGTTCCCTCTTGCCCTTTGGAAATGCACACAGAAATGTGGGGCATAGGGGACACGACCACTCACCCTTCAGTGGCTTCTACATTGAGGAGAGCAACAAGAATTTTTCCATATGCAGTAGTAGAGAACTTAAATTCAAGGCAGCAAGGATACTAGTCATAGTTCAGAAATAACTAAGCTGCTATGAGTAAATGACATAAAAGCAGTGCAAAATGCATAGTTTTTTTGTTTTTGTTTTTAATGATACAGTATCTTGGAAAATCTAACTTGTATTAGCCACACAACTTAAAACCTGCTTGGATATGAAAGATGAATAGCACATGCAGTGAAATATGCCTCAAGGACTTTCAGCAAAGACCAAACACACCGAACAGTGATTTCTGAAGTCTTGGAGAAAAGACAGAGGTGTGCTACAGAAGTCAAGGAAAAGGAGAAATGTAACTTAATGTTATTAGCTAGCCAATGAGAAATAAATGGAAAAATAAATATACTCACAGGTCTAAAGAGGACAGATTTAAAGCATTAGAGTGCACAAGAAAATAAAATTATGCAGATACCTGAAAACATACAGAGAACTAACAAAATGCAGCTCATTACATGAAAAGAAACTATCTGCAGAGAGTTTTGTGGCAATTAAACTTTATTTACTATGGGAGAAAGAAAAGCTTTCTTCATCTGGTGTTTCCAGCCCTGCTGAATAGACAGTGCTGTGGACAGAGCAGTCCTGGGCAATGGTTTCCTCCCCTGCCAGATAAGTTTTAACTTAATCACCCAGTCTTGCTTTATCTGTAAACACAGAGCTCAGGACTTCCCTGAGTTAATCCTTTTTTGGACTGTGTAGGGGATTGGATGGGCAAAGAACACCAAGAACCATCAAGGGTTTTTTCCACTGCTATCACAAACAACAATATTGCAAGTATTCTGAACTCCCTATAAAACAACTTTCTGTGTTTGTCTTCTGTTGGAAGATATTTTCAGAATCTCACATTGTATGTTCAATATAAATTATATTCTTTGATTACATGCAGGATCCTTTTGCTAAACTGTCTCAGTATAAATCTCTGCCTTCCTTGCATCTGCTCCCTTGTGCAGTTCAAGCCAGCAGTAATACCTTCATTTACCCTTCATTTTGCTAAGCCACCCAAGTTCTTTCAGTCTTAGAAAATGAGCTCTCTGTGACTCTTAATCATCCAGGTAGTTGGAGCTGATCTTCCACAGGCATTAGTAAATGAGACTGTTGCACAGTGCTCCAGGGGAAGCCCCCTCTTTCCTTGCTCGGGGGCACAGACACTTTGCTGTCTCTGTTGCACACACATCTCTGGGGCAGCCAGGAATCCCACTGGTCTCTCCCACAGCTTTGTCAGACACCATCAGACCAGCTAGATAGACACCACAGGTTTTGTCCGTTTTTTAACCTCCAAAGGATGGTATACTGAGAATTTTTTTTTTATTACTACTACTACTAATTTTCAGTTAAAGCTCAGTCAGTTACCTGCTTTCTAATTAAATCAGTAATTACACGAGTTTTATATCCTTCTAGAGTCATCAAATACCAGGCCAAATACATCACAGAACCTGAAACTATGTTACAGTGTCAAGTATTATCAGCCCAGTCTTTTGATCAGCTTAAGCATTGGCTAATCGGCAAAAACTGACTCCCAAATGACCATGCAGCTTGACATTAACTGTATTGTCCTAATTTAATTCACCATCAAGAGGGTTCTGCATCAGTCACCCCATCTCTTTTCTTAGGAATAGAGATAAATGGATAGGACTATATTGCCATAGCATTCAGACACCTGGACCTCAAACAGTGTCTCAGAGATGAGCGTCAATCATGGTCTGTATTAAAAGAACTCCTTTATCAGCCCTGTCCAAACTGGGGTTGCTGGGTATTCACAACTGATATAGAAGCTTTAGCAGATGTGACTCAGCACTCCCCCGAGCCCTGCTGAACTGGTGAGGATTTATTACACGATTAGCATATTAATACTCCTGCTTTTTCCCAAATACAGAATACAATTTTGGCTGTTCCTGCTTAATCCTTTTTTTCTCTCTCTTTCTTTTTTTTTTTTTTTTTTTTTTTTTTTGTTTCTTAGTTGATTCCACATTTCTGTCTGTTTACTTTGGTATAAGCTCTTCTTTCCCTCCTCTGTTTCAAAAATGCATCACTATTGTCCAGAAGCCTGTAGACCATATACTGGTCCTGTGGCACATTTGCTTTCTTATCACTTTTTTTCAATAGTCTATCTTCTAATTTATATTATTACCAACTTCTCCTTTCTCACATTTGTTCCGTATTTTTTATACTTCAAACACTTTTTCTCTAAGCCAAGCTGATTTTCCAATAAAAATAACTCTCTTTTTTTGTAGTGTAGGAATTTTTCAGTGCTCCTAACAAATATACAGTCCTCCTGTTTAAACTCTTCCTTGCAGAGATTTGATCCAGAATTGGTTTCAGGTTATGAAATTAGCCATTTGGAAGGACCACCTGTATTTTAAATGTTTGGTATCACTTTGGAATTAAATCCACTAGCAGAAATGTTCCAAAATACCTTTAACCTCAGGGGAAAGATAAGTTATATGGAGTGAAAAATTAAGAGCCTTTCCAATTTTGAATTAACGAGCCCACAGCTAGAACAATGTACATAGTTCTGGTATATCCATACTGGACATCTGACATCTGAAAAGACTTGAGGAAGAAAAAGCATATAAATCAGGACAAAGAGCATTTTTGAAAAATGTTTTAAATAATGAAATTATTTTAACTAACTGACAAGTGGAAAAGGAGAGCAATGAAACAAGTGCCTATATTCATCTTTAGGGAGACACATTGCTTATAGGGTTTAAGTAGAATATATGGAAGAAGAAAGACAGAAAAAATTACAGAGGTATATTGGATGGGAGGACAGGAAGTTACTTGGTTCATTTAGGCTGAACTAAGATTGTTTATTACACTTATATATGGAACAGATTTTCTTTGGCATAGAGGATGTCAAGAAGATGAACAAATAGATATTTCACCTTGGTCTGTCCCTGGTTCTCTACTCCTGTTTTACTCCTTAAAGGCACTGGCTCTCCAGGCAGCGAAGCTAACCAAGGTGGCTTGAACCCTCAGCACTGCTTGTCTGGATCACAGTGGATTTTCTGTGAGATTTACATACTATTTAACAAAGCAGTGAAAGAAAGAGCCATCCTTTCCACAGCTTTAACTTGGACTCCCTCCAGGATCCGGAGCAGTAAGCAAATGTCAGCACCTCTCTTGGTCATTGCACAGAAAGCCAAAAGTTCTACTTGAACTGTGTGAGAATGGCAGACCCTGTAGCCATTCAGGCACTTTGCAGCAGCACAGCTCTAGGCCAGCTGAACACTGGCTTTGCTACTGTTCTCACAGGTAGTCCCCAGCCTGGAAGCTTCCTCCTGTACTCCTACCCTAGGCTGGTCTCCCATGTCTTATTTACAGCAATAACATCTGTCACAGAGCAAACTCAGTCAGGCCCCCAGCCTCCATAGCCCTGAGCAGTCCTTCCTTACCTGTCGGTATCAGGTCCATAGAACACCTCAGTTTGTCAGCTCCAGGACTGGAGAGCTGCAATCCCCTCAGCAGTTCCATCTGAGCCAAGGGAGAGCTGATCCTGACAGTGCTGGGACTGGGACCCCCAGCACACCACCACCACCACCACAGCTGAGCACACATCTGCTGCCCTGTGGAGGTTACTGGCCCCCTTTGGCACAAGCTGCTGCACCCTCTAACTACACCCAGGATCTGGACTCAAAGCTAACTCTTCCATTGTCATCTCCTCAGCACCTTCTTCAAGGCTGCCTAGCAGCAATAATGGGGCTCAGCTGGTATGCAGGACCTTTGGCCAGGATCTGCTTGCAGATCTTGCTATAAGCTCCCAGATCAGGCGGATCCTGCAAGAAGCAGCCACAGCCTTCCATAGACACCCTTTCCCAAGAGCAGCACCAGACACCCTGGTGTTCCTCAGAGGCCCCCAGTAATCCCAGAAGAAGCTCCTACAGGATCTTGAATCAGAGCCAGGAAACTGCAGCAGCAAGTGCTGTGCCCATGGCCACCTTGGCTATCCATGGTCTCTGGTCAGGGAAGAGAGCAGCCCCTCTTACAGTCCTCAAACCTTCTTCAGCATGAGTATTAGCTCTTTACTTTTACTGATGATTAACATATCAGCAACAAAGTGCAGTCACAGAAAACAAAGCTTAAAAAGTCAAAGGTAATTGATGAGATTTTAGCAAGCACATGGATTACCAGGTACCTGTGACTTGTTTGCCACCAAATCATCAAGCTCAAGGTATGGCACATATGACTGTCCAAAGTGTGCTGGGTGAGGAGAGAGGAAGAGGAAGGGGGTGAGGACAGGGGAGAGGAAGAAACCACTGCTGCCCCACTGCACAAAATGGCCAATGCTGTACCCCCTTGTGACAGTTGCATCATTTCCCCATCCCACAGACAAGGCCTGGGACTGAAGAGCCCCAGCTGAGTATCTGTGGGTGTGTCCATCTCCATCTCCAGGTGATGGGGTGTGGCACGGGGTGCCTCTATATGGAGGTGCCGGGGGTGCTGAAGCAGTGGGCTGGTGTTTGTTCTGGTTCCTGCTGGCTGCCTTGGTCTCTCCCATGATGGTGGGCTTGAGGGTGGACTTCAGCATGCTCTTGGAGCCTCTGGGCTTTGTGAAGGTCCTTGAATGGGTGAGTAGAGCTGGAGGGGCACAGGGGGGTTGTTTCCTCTGCTGCCCTAGGCTTGGCTTTGCTCCTGTGCCTGGGCTGGATACCCCTGGAGAGGTGTGAGCTACTGGGCTGACAGAGCCTGCCGCAGGTTGCTGCTGTTGGGTGCCCAACACTGGGCTGCTCCTCAGCCAAGCCCTTGGATCACAGATACATAAGCTTGATGTGTTAATTACAAGTGTGTTACAGCAGCTTGTGATGCTGTGTGTTCTGATGATTGGGGGTTTAGGGTCTGGATAGTGGAAAAAGGGAAAAGAAGAGTTATTTAGAGAGTCAGGTTGATGTGTGATACTCTGAGCATATACTCTCTAGTTACTTGAATTTATAGTTGTGGATATGCAAGACTGGTAAAAATATTTCCTTTATCAACTGCAAGAAATACTATGCTGGCTGTTAGCATTAAAAAAGCCAACAAAATAGAAACCCAAAAAAATTTTCTGTGCAAATGAAATTAAACAGAAAGCATTTTCAAATGGGCTTTGGTTAGCAGTATTGCTTATGCTTTTGGAATTTAGAAACTCAGCATTTTATTCTTGACATCACTTCATACTTCAGCTTTGCTAACTTTGTGGCTATTTCAGCTAAATGTTGAGTTTGCTTCCTTTGAGCTCTAGTGGTGTGCACTAATGTGTCTATGTATTCATTCCTGTAGATTCTTGCCATCTTTGCTTTTGCCACATGTGGAGGCTTTCAAGGTGAAACTACACTTCTAGTTTCCTGCAAAGGCGTGGTAAACAAAACAATTACAGCTGCTTTTGCTTATCCATTCAGGTGAGCATTAGCTCTTCAGTAATTACTTGATAATTATTTATTTTTCCCTTTTTCCCCATCTGTCTCCTTATGACTATGTACTTAATCTGTAAGTGAAGATGTGAAACTTCTGGCTTGCTCTGTAGCAGCAATAAATGAACATTTAGTTGTAATTGTTCAAAGCACTGTAGCTGTTAGTGCCCTATAGGAAGAAGTAGGTAGAAATGGCAGTAGACTGTGTTATGCTCTCTTTGACTCTACCTTAAGCTCTAGTCTAGCAGTGCATGAATGTTATAGAAAGTAATTAGTAAGCAAAACAACACAGTCAATTTTAGCAGCCTAATTCTTCATCAATTTGTAGCTGCTTTGGAGGCCCAGATAAGATTATTTTGAATGCTCCTTTATCCTATTTTTGTTCAAAAACTGAATGGAAAAGTCTTTTCAGTTTATTCCACCATTATCTTGGTAAGCGTGTTGGGCACAGAAAACCTAAATATTTCAGTGTCACTGCAGTACTCTTGTAGAGACAAGATCCTTTCCTGGAGCAGGAGGAAGAAGGTTTCCTCTTTATTCTTGCAGCTGCACACCTATGATGAGTGCAGGGTTGGTGTTCCATATGTGTTCAATAAATGTAAGAACATAAATGAATACAGAAATGGATTCTGTGGCCACCCAGTAAAAACTACTACAACAGTACAGAATTTGGTCATGAAATCCAGCATTGTAACAGCATTTGGAGGGGAGAATGGGGATCTGAAATAATTCTGTGCTGGTCACAGAGCAGTCACTGCTAGTCACATAGGCTTTATTTATTCAGCTTCAGTGCTTGAACTTTTTTGTAGCTATAATGCCTTTTAAGTCCCAATCACCTTGTTTAACTGCCAGTCTCTAAAACAATGTTGTTAAGTCTGCTTCCAAATAGGGGATTTTTTGTTCAGCTGCTCTAATAATGAGATTAGGATTCTTCTCCTGAAGGTAATATTGTATATCTCAGTGTAGGATCGGGCACACTCTTCAGGTAGCTTGACAAACCTTTGTGTTGCATAACTGACTATTTATATGTGTATCTTTCAGAGTAAACTTATGCAGTCAGACTGCTGAAGTGCTGTTATTGTGAAGCATAATTATATGTGGTTCCCACTGTATAGCAATCTCTAACTACATTGATATAATCTTCACAGGTTGAATACTGTTGTATTTAGTGCACCAGACCCAGAAGGCTGTGGTGGTACTTGGACTGATGCCTACCTCATGGGTAACTTCTCCTCTTCTGCACAGTTCTTTGTTACACTGGCAGCACTGGTCTTCCTCTACTGCCTTACTGCCCTTGTGGTATATATTGGATATAACCACGTGTACCAGCAAAATAACAAGTTTCCACTAACTGTAAGTAATACTAAGGTATTTGAACGTTTTTACTTTGAAACTACAAAGAGATGAGAAGTATTGTGAATGTGAGAATAATTGGTGAATATCCAGTAGTTACAAAAGTTAAATGGAGAGTGAGTATAAGTATGTTGGACTGGTCACTACAGCACTCAAGCAGAAAACAGGACCCAAAGCCCTTGGCCATCCATGGCATCACACCTTATGTGGTTATTGAAGCACTGGAATGAACTTTCACTTTTTCAGGTGAACAGTACCTTCACCACAACTTTTCTTTTGTATCATGCATTTGAATATAATATTGTTCCATGGGTGGGATCTCCTCTGTTAATCTGAGAATTTTCTCTGTATACAGCACCTGCTGTAATTGGCAGAGGGAAATAATTACCTTGTGAATTTTAGTCACCTTCAGTATTGAAGCTCTGAATGAGAAATTTCATACCATACTTGAGAATGGACTTAGTGACCTTTCAAGCCAAATTTTTGCATATCAGACATCTAGATTTAAATCCTCTGCCCTTCTCCCACCACCTTCACTTTACTTAACTGTTGCTTAAATCCTCATAAAATAGTGCTAGGCATTTGATTTTTGAAACAAATTTCTTATGGAGGTTAAGACTGCCTTTTGCATCTATCAAGCACAAGCATATAGTTTTGTAGCTGGTTATCAACATGGAGTTGTAATTATAACATTGTTAATGACTAAATTTGCTTGTGATCGTTAGCGCTGCTGCAGTTATCTTGGTGACATGATTGATACTGTCTCTGCCTTGCTCTCATATATATTCTTCCATTTTTCTAACCTACTAATGAGTATTTCTCTTGTGTAGGACTTGGTTATCAGTGTCTTGACAGCCTTTCTGTGGCTGGTCAGTACTTTTGTTTGGGCAAAGGCGCTTGCTGACATCAAGGTGTCCACAGGAGCCAGCATTATTCCAGGAATTGAATCTTGCAAAGCACCAGGGACAACTTGCCACTTCCTTTCTGTGACCAGCATGGGAATTCTGAATGTGTCTGTGGTATGTATGCCTTCCACCATATGGGCACAATAAATGTGTTGAAAAACAACAAATGGTACCTGAGAGTCCTGTTCTACTGAGTGCATATGTTGCTGTGTGTTAAGATTTCTTTATGGGTTATTAGTCATTCAGGTCCATTAATACTGTGGTAAAACACTGAGCAAATAATTTCTTGAAGGAAACAAGTTTCCTTCTAAAGAAAATAAAGAGAAACAATTTGCAGGATCTACCTCTGGAGCTGTTACAGGCAGCATTACCAGAAGCATCTGTGTGTCTATTTATGCCTGTAGCTAAGAGCAACTTGAAATATCTTAGTGAGCCACCCAAATGATCTGATGACTGATACAAGTAAGGAGGAAATGCTGTGCTGGTGCTGAGCCAAGCTTTTTAGTCGACTGTGAGCATTTTTACACATGAAATTGAGGTTCCTTGCAAGAAAATAGTATGAAGCTCATGTTCATACAAAGAACCCTTCACAGCAGAGCAAATTAGGCTTATTGTATGAACTTCCTGGTGAATCCTGCTTTTCAAAACTCAGGCTGTTATTCTTTGGCCCAATAATAATTACTCATGTGGTCTGAGAGTGCATATGCAGAGGTGCTCAGTGACTGGAAAGAATTTGTCTAATTCTGTGCTAAGGAGAGAGTGAGTTATTCTCTGGTCTACAAAGAACTCTGTTAAATGGTTAAAATAGCTTATAATACTCAGAAGATTGAGGAAATGTCTTGTCCAAATGAAAGGGGTGCCAAAGGTTTTTCCAATTTGCCTTGAAGGCATATTCTGGCTTGTTTTAAAAAAAGAAAAATAAAAACCAATCAAATACAACGAATTTCATATTACCTTTTTTTTTTTTCTTTACAGGTATTTGGCTTGCTTAATATGATTTTATGGGCAGGAAATGTTTGGCTCATATACAAGGACACCAACTTGCACAGCCAATGGAACAGAATTTCTGAAAGTCCAACTGAAAGAGTATAAAACAAGTTGATATTTTTGAAGTGCTTCCACCTTCACATCACACTACCAAGAGCATGGAGCCATTAGGATTCATTTCAATAATAACTGATAATTCATACAAACTTCTATTTTGTACTATGGTTTGACATAAAGTCTTGGGTAGTCCAACTGAAGTGTTTAATTATCATGAAATATATTATGTCTTTCAAGGTTGTTCAGCATTATATTACAGTATTTGTAGAGCAAAATTTGGAGGTTATCTGGATGCTGACCCTTTCTGGTTCTTAAATTAGCCTTATAGGAGGGAGGGCTGAGAAGCAACTGTATCTGGCTTATTACTGCATCATCTTTAGTTCTGACAAGACTTCTCTGAAAAATGGAAAGTAAATTCACCCAGGGTGTGTGAAAATGCAGTTTAGTTTCTTCCTATCACTGATACCTTGCAAGAGTCACCTCAGTAGAATTCATAGCTCTGTCGAAGTTGCAGCCAAGACGTGTCAGTTTCCAGATAGTCCTTTCAGATCATTGTATCAAATCTGCTGGTGGCCCTGTCAGGAAGGACATTACTTCTATGTTTAATATGTTGTTACTCTTTAATGGCTTGGGCCAATCTCTGAACAAGGAGATTTGTTGAATGAATTCACAGCTTCTAGTCTCACTAATATGAGAGCTTATATATGTGTGCAATAGATGATTTAAACACTTGAAGGAGGTGGGGGAGGAAAGAAAAATAAAGTATGGCCCAAAACACTTAAAAATACTCTAGAAATCAAAGTTGATATATTCTGCTACTGCTTAAGCTTCTTTGTATTACTTTTGAGGTGCATGAATGAAGTTTGTGTGTGAAAGGAGGTAAGGTGAGATGTCTGAATATGACAAATTCTTGATTGATGTTGTTGAGCTCATTCACTGGGAACAATATTTGGGTCTTCTCATGTGGACTCCTTTATTAAGATGTCTGACTCTGTGAATTGCCCAGAACAAATGTTTTGACAAAGCTAGTAAGAAAGCTGTTCAGGTTTTTTTGTTTAAACTGTTTGATGAAAATAGACATAACAGTGTGTATATAATGCAAATTGTAATTGTTCAGTGTGCCAGAGCTATTGATCTTCTGATAGTAAACTTTAGTCTCAAAGGGTATAATAAACTCAGTATGACTGCTGCTGAAAGAATGTTCCTTGGGTCTTTACTGCTGTAGTGGTGGAGGCAACTACACTGGCTGTGTAGCTTCTGGGGCATGGCTTTAGCTATTGCTGCCTGTGCTGGCTGAAGGAGTTACCTGTGCTACAGGAGGGGCTTTTACACTGGGGCCCTGTTTACAAAAACTGGTTTTTGTAAAAAGGACTATGTATCGCTCTTGTAGGCTAGTGCTGCCTGGTGCTGCTCACACTTCTTTCTGCCAGGTCAGAGAAGGGGCATTTATAACTTCTAATTATCCAGAATTGCATTTGAATTACCTTTTGGAAGAGGTAATAAGGGCAATTTTCACTTGTTTGCATCACTGTGCATGTTTATTTATTTAAAAACACATATTTCATCCCAAAATCGAAAACTCCTATTTTCATATTGTCTAAGAAAAAAATATGGTAATTGCCCTTTAGGTTTTTTCAGTCTTTGGGATTTAAGGTCACACATGATGTGTCTAAAATATTTTTTTATTAATCTTTAATATTTTTAACAGAACCATATTCCTGTCTATTTATGTGCTTATCTACTTGGTCTCATACAGACCTGCTAGTCATTGGCATGGCCTAGTTATAAAATGGTAATTGTGAGTATTTTTGCATATGCAAAATGCATATGCAGTAATGGATTAGATCAGCATAGGCCTCATTGATGGCTGAGGTCTAGATAACAAGTGAAACTGAAATAATGCCTTATTGGAAATCTTAGCACACTTGACTGACTCTTTCAACAAAAACTTAAGTTTCATATGCACTCAAAAAACATCCCTAGTTTCCTTAGGGCTGAAACTCACACTTATGCTTTTTGTAGAAGAAACAGGTGCATCCCATCCTCAGAGTGCTTTCCTTCAAAAGACAAGGAGATGGAACATGGCAGGCAGGACTGTAGCTAGCAAAATAGAGACTCACAAGTAAGTGGTTGTGTTTTGTTGAACAGACACACAAGGCAGCCTGAATTTCTGCAGAGCTAAATGCAGAGCCAGGTTGCTGTTAACAGGCCAAGGTAAGTGTGATGTGTAGTCCACAGCAAGCAAGATTTTAAAAAAGGAAAAGTAACTCCATGTGCACTTCTGGCTCATTAGAGTAAAGATTGTTTCCCTTTGTAGGGGGGAGGGATTGATGCAGAATACTGCAGGCTTTGATGGCTGCTCGAGTCCTGCAGCTGAGATGAAATGGAAAGCATCATGCAGCAGGAGCAAGCAGCTGCTCTCATTTACCCTGGACTCCCACAAAGGGCTGAGCAGTCTTTGCCTTTGAATTGTGCTGGCAGCACCAAAACATTGTGTCTTATTTACTCATGGCAGGGGAGGGAGAAGACTGTCTGATTTACCAGCTTTATCTTGACTGCACAAGAATCACCATTGCTATCAGGAGATGCAGTTTGCTTGATCCCTCTGTACTGAGGGAACAAAGGGCCTGGATCTCTGCCAGCTCTCTACAGGTAAGTAATCCTCAGCTGGCAGCAATTTTTCTTGCAGCCATCAGTGGAGCAAGCTCACAAAAATCCTCTCATACTGCAGGAATTATTCTGTAGCAGGCCATAGTTATGCAGCCCCTAGCAAGTCAAGTGCTGTATGATCCCTGGTGTGATGCTAGAGAGGGGGATTTTGATCAGAAACCCACGGTGGGAAGAAAGGCTGTAAGGTGGCAGTGAAGGAAAATAAAGCTGAGGGGTCAGCATGGGGTAGCAATAAAGAACTCCTCAGTGAAGAATAGAATCCATTAGCATTAGGAGGTGTTTAAGGAAGTAACTATGTTGTGTTTAGGCTGCTGTGACCAGTGGTGTGATGGTCAGGCCTCTGTGACAATGCTGAGAAATGTATATTCTGTGTGTGCTAACTCCCAGGAGGGTCCCTGCTGTGGGAGCTAGTGTGGTGTCAGTGTTGGCTGACAGCTTTGCCACCAACCTGCAGGAAAAGCAGTAGGAAATCAAATCCAAGAGAGATCTGGCAACGTCAAATCCTCAAGAGCCAGTGCTGACAGGGCAGAATGGAGTTGCTCTGGGGACTGTGTCCCTTTGGCCCTGTCACCCCAGTGAGCAAACCCATCTGCAGCACAGGCTGGGGCTGGGACACTGAAACAGTAGCTGACAGGCCAGCAGCACTGCTAAATTTGATTATACTGGAGCCAAACAGTGCTTTGTGATGGGTAGTGAATTCCTCAAGGCTCTGACTCTGCAGCGCACTTGGCTAGCAGTGGAAGCTGTGGGTGTGGAGTTCTCACTGAAGGTGAGAAAGAAGACAGATGCCACTTAGATATGAAGAGCTGTAAGACTGTGGGTTCATCACCTGCTCATGGACACAGGGTAGCTGCAGCAGCCTGTTCATTTTTTCCCCTTTGCCTAGAACTGAGCAGCCCATAAAGCTGGGACCTGGCAAATAGTGGGGGTTGTGTTTGGACTGTGGTTCTCTGTGCTGGTTTGGCTGCCTGCTCTGCTGCAAACTCCTGGGGAGCTGGTAGGGTACCTCATGCTTGGAAACTGCCTGAAGATAGTCCCTGATGCTTCCACAAAGGCCCACTCTTAAGCAAGTCATGATGGTGCATCAAACATGGGTCATGGATCATCTACTTTTATTCTTGTGGCAGTATTTTGTATGTGTTCATTCCTAACATATTTGCTGTACTGCCTAAAGCAAAGTTGTCACAGAGACCAGAATCAGAAGCTAGATTTTGCTGCTTAATCACCTTGAAATACTAAGCTGAATAATTAATTAGTCAAAAGAATGCTACAAGGTAGGAGTGCATCTCCATCCCTTAAATATTAGGGGATGAGGAAGGCTTCTTCAAGTTTAAGATCCAGTCCATGTACATTAGCAACACTATAGAGTTGCATTTTAGAGGCTGACTCAAATGTGGAATTCCCTCCCTGATGTCAAGTGAATCCAGGTGTACCCTTATAAACACTGCTCTCCTACAAATTCTACATATTTATACCAGGGAAAAAGAAATGAAAATTTCAGACTTGTGTTTTTTACAAATATTACTTATAATTTTCAATTGCAGTTTCCAAAAACTTTCCTGTACTCAGTAGCACTCCCCTGGTTTTGTTCTTCATCTCGAGTTGGGAAGGCAGGAATATAGAGCTGTGTTGTGCCGTCCTTAAAATTTGTGCCCACATGGACACAGTCAAAGGTTTTGCCCTTTGTTCCAGGACAAGCACTCTAGGTGTTAGGGAAATATGGGCCAACACTGACCATATTTTTCTTTCCTTCTTTCCTTTAGGAAATCTGCCTCTGCCAGCTCCTATTCTCAGCTATCCATGTTTTCAGTTAATGTTTCACTGTGGGTTCTGCTTAGTTGACACTGGAATGCTCCCTCAGGTTTTCTTTTTTTTTTTCTCTTACCTCCTGGACCAAACCCATAATAGTAAGAGTATTCTTCTAGCTGTCTAAGTAGGTTCCCTGTCATTCTGCTACATCAGCATTTTTTGCAATAGTGGGGGTGTATTTGGACAGCTGGTTGTGATGCCTTAAGGGACCTCCTAGAAAACAGAGACTAGATAGGAGTAAGGGAATAAAAGAGGTATTTATTTGAAAGGCCTTCAAAGGTACACCCTGGGGAGCCTGAAGCTATTCTCAAAATGGACCCCAAGATGGACCCCAGGTCACGAGTTCTTCCCCCTTTTATAGGTTTGGTTCATTTGCATAGCAGGGTTAATTCTCCAATTAAAGCTTCAGTTTTCCCCTCAGCTTACCCTCCCTTAGTGGCTCTTTGGTTTATACTTTTGGCCTAGGACAGTCTTGGTGTCCTTGGAAAGCAGGGCCAGAGAGGCTTTGTTATGTCTACCTAGCACGAGAGAGCAGAAATTAACAGGCTACAAGAAACTTCAGAGTCACACACCAAGCAGTACAGAATTTGAAAAATACACAGGCTAAAACCTAAGGTGTCAGTTTTCATAATCCATCAGGCTCATGGAATCTGATTGATTTTTTGTTGCTGCCAGGAGATTGTACCTGTTGCTTGCAGGTACCTGTGCCCTAGCAGCAATGGGTGGTTTGTACTCGCTGCTAAATCCTGTCAACAATTGAGCAACTCCTCATTTATTCATAAAACATGCTCTGTCTTTTCTTGGCTTGTGACTTCATGTTATCTCTGCCGGCTGTGTTTCCTCCTTACCTGTCTGTGCAGCCATTTGGCTTAATGCAGTCATGGAGGAGGCTGTATGCTGGCACTTCACTCACAATCTGAGTAAAAACTGGTATTAGCACAAGCTTTAATCAATTCACCTGTTTCATTTCAATTTAATTCAAAGTTTGAAGTACCCCACACTCAAGTCCAGAGTCGTTGCTTTCTGTGGCCTAAGATTAGTAGCTGAATCCTCTGTGTTATTTCTTGTCATGTAAAGCAGTAGTCATTTTATGTGCTGTGCCCCTCTGTCTTGGGACGGTATTCTATCTGTTGTTATACGTGCTGCTCTTCTCAGTTTCTTATTATTCTCTCATTTATACATAACAGCCCCTAAATCATCTTCCTCTAGTGACTTCAAATCTAATTCTCCACCACTTTCTTCAGATACAGCAGCTATTTTTAATTTTTGCATCCCAATCTGCTTTTGCAAGCATCTAATTTTAGCTTCACATTTAATATGATCAGGTTCCCTTAGAGCTCTCCTTTGCTCTGGGGTGAATGGCTGCACTGTGCATGCTAATCCTTCTGCTGGATTCTCCTGCTTTATGCTTCTGTGGCTTTTCTTTCCCTTTTTCTGAACTGGAAATACTATATTTCACTATTACCTTTATGAGCCACTAGACTGTACTCCTTTCCAAGTTTTTTAGTATTTTCTTTTTAAACAGCTTTCAGATCTGAGAAATTATTTTCTGCTTTTACACTGGCTCTAGCAGAACAAAATCTTTTAGCTGCTGCCTCAGCAGTCACATTAATACAGGAATTGTATCCTCAGGTTTCATTTCATAATCACTCTAAAATAGCTAGAGAACACTTATTCTATATTGTGCCTGATTCTATGAGCTGAAATGGCACACCTCTTCTTCCACAGAGAGGTGGCTGTAGCATGGAAGATCTTGGGGGTGTGTTTTTGTAGATTCTCTTATATTGCTCAGATTTTCAGTTGGCATTTGGGTGGCATCAGCAGCTTGTCAAGGTCCCTGCCTGCAGTGACATAAAGATTGCTGTCCAGCAAAGAAACAAAAGACTGTGCAAACTGTAAAGGACAGATGCTGGCCATCTAATGAAAAAAAATCTTTTTCTGGTACTATGCACCAGCTTAGTCTGCACACAGCAAAAGGAGACTATGATGCCTTGAGACTGAGTTTGACCTACTCTTACGGATGGGCTTCATGGAATATTGCATTGGGAGATTTCCCTCTCTTCAAAAGGGCCAATGTTGGCTCTGGGCCCTTTACTGACATGGTGTGCTTCTACTGCCCTGGAACAGATCCTGTTTACACCATGGAAACAGCCAGCAGCTCAGCTGGACATTTCACTTCGAGCTGACCAGCAAACAGAAGATCCCTGATCACAAGCAGAAGAGGAGAGAAAAAGACACAACATTCTAATAATGAGTCCAAAGGAGAAAAACTGTGATAGAGTTCTTCAAGATGCAGCAGCTCAGAGCCAAACTTGGGGTTTTCAGAGGTTCCCAGTAGTGACTGTGGCATTTAAGGCATCTTTATGACAGTGTACAAGCCATGATCCCAGGCACAACACCAGCAGTACCCCTGGAGAGGACTCATACAGAAATTGGCATGGTACTGGGAAGGTCTCTTCCTAGAAGATCATGAATGCAGGTAGATCAAGCAATTATGGTTAGAGAATAAAATAGTATGTGCTAGTAGAGGAGATGAGAGTGATTATTTTTAGCTTTAGTTTCCACAGAGACTGTGCATCAAAAGTAATGAGAAAGGACTGGCAGGCACAGGAGGTTTTTTGCATTCAGCTCCACGAAGAGCATCTCAAGAATGAAGCTAGACCAAGAAATGAATTTGAGAAATACTTTGCTAAAGTAAAAAAGCCAAAGGGCATGTATTTCCTTCTTGTCCTGAGGCCCTGAAAGCTCTTAATCAAGGAAGTAATTTAATTTTGAACTTTACTTATTGTCTTGTTTAATATGTGGGCACTTCAGAGCTTTCAACATTTTCTTGCTGGAAATAGAGCAGGACTGCGGGAAGCTTGGAAGATCTCTTCTTTCTTCTTCAAGAGACCATGAACTTATTTTTTTCCATGAGCTGAGTAGTTACTTGTATGGATTTACAGCAAGTGCAATAGGCCTCCAGGCTGGAATGATGGAGTTTTACTGGCCACGCATATGCACTGGTGCCCCAAAATGGGGAGGAAGGATCAGTCCCTTCTGGATTAACCCCTTGAGCTACCATTTGGTTGCAACCACCTGTCATGACCTACAGCTAACAAAGCTGAAAGGACAGTGAATCTTTCATGCAAGAAGAGCCAGCAAAGTGATTACAGCCAAGTTCTGGCTGGAGGCACTCTGGGGCTGGCTGCTACTTTGTTTTGTTAAGCGGGTAAGTTCATGCTCTTTTAACTTTTTGGGAAAAGCTTCTGGTTCAGTGATGGGGCAGGATCTCTTCAGGAGCATGTAAGAACATGGTATTGCTTCAACACTGGCTCTGCATCAGGAAACCCCTGTCCTGACTTAAGTGCCAGAACAACACTGAGGTGCTGTCCTGAACTGTTAATTTAGTTCTTTGTTGATCATCTGAGCTGGCTCCCTCACTCCATGTACAACAGTGGTAGGGAGGGGACAAAAGGGTATAAGGTACAAGCTGCAGCTCTGCTGGTCCTGGAGGGTACACTGAAGTGCAGTAGCTGTCAGCTGTCCCACGGACACCATCCACCCTGTGCAGACAGACAGGGAGAGCTACACCAGTGCTCTGCTCACTTCCCCCTTCTCTCTCATCCCCTCCAGCACCAGTGGGGTTGGTAGGATGTCAAAACGCAGCCTAGCATCAGGCAAAGTAGTTTGGGAAATTCCTCACTGAGGTTTGTATATCACTGAGCTTGACATGTTGCTGTTGGACATTGGTGGGACTCTGGGCAGGTTCAAATGGGCAGGGATCTCCCTGGGCAGGCTCAAATGGGGTGTTCAGATATTTGGGGAGGCTTTTGGGGTAGTGATTGACTCAACAAGGTGTCAAACTTCTTCAGACACTTTCAGAGCTGAGTAGTGGCTGAATAGGTGAGGTTTCATGTCTGGGTCTTAGTCCTCACCTTTTAATATTTCATAGCAAGCAAATACTACTGTATTTTGGTATAGGGACTAGGAAGTGCCCTTTGGCAGAAGGTCACTGGGGGAAACTGGTGTCCATTTTGATCTCTTTGAATGCTGTCACTTTCCTAAACTGCCTTTTCCCCCCCCCCTGAAATTTTGGGGGTGTCTGATTTCATAGATGTTTCTGCCATAGGCTGCATGCTTTTACATCTGTAAGGCTGTTTCAGAGTAAGTGTATTAAACAGCTAGCCCTGGTGTTGGTAGTTAAAAGAGAAACCTCAGCCTCCTCTCTAGGTGTCAGTGTAGTTATACTGCTCGCATGAAGTGGGACGATGCGATCAGGCTGGATATTGCAGGGAGGAGTGTTTAGAAATTCAGTGTGAAAATGGATTAAATATGGTTCCTTCTTGCTTTGGTGTCCATGGCTGTGCAGAGAACTGCCAGAGCATCCTTCCCTGCCTGCTGGTTGCATCCAGTCTGCGCAGATGTAAACGAGTAGGTGATGAAGTACAGGAGCACCCATCCTGTGTCTCAGATAAACAGCAAGGAACGGGTCCGGTTCAGTGTGGCAAAGGGAAGAGCTCAAAGCAAACAGAAAATAGGTCATTTGATCGTTCCTGGAGTGACCCAGTGTGCCCCGCAACGGATTAATCCTATAAGGGGATCATCTCTTTCTGGATACGGCTGCACTGCTGTGGTGCCTTAGGCTCCGGCTCTTTTCCCTCCCTTTTCTCAAATTCACTTTTCTTTCTGCCTCACCCTGTCTCACGGGCCCTGCAGCCGCCGCCCCTCCGCTGCCCGGGCCCTGTGCCGGTGTGTGCGGGGCAGCCCGAGAGGAGCCCCGGGGCCCGGAGCTGCCTGTCCCGGCCGAGCGCTGGGCTCGGTGCTCCCGCGGAGCTGCGGCAGCGCCGGCGCGGCTCCCAGGGCAGGGGGAGCCCGGAGCCCCGGCGAGGGCTGGGGGAGCCCAGGCAGGGCTCAGCGGGGCTGCCCGCACACCCCGCAGCCGCGGGGGGAACGCCCCGCCTCCGCTTCCCCGTCTCAAGTGGTCCATCTCCTGCCTCCCCTCTTTGCCAGCAGCGCCCGGAGAGAGTGGCACAGAACCCTTCTCTGCCATCGCTTTCAGTACCTGAAGGAAAGGAGAGATGGCTGGAGGGAACTGGGACCAGGCCAGCGAAGGGGGTGCTGGGGCTTCTCCTCCCCCTGGGGCCAGTGTGGCTGGGGGTGCTCCTGTTTTTACAGAATTGCAGAATAATTAGGGTTGGAAGAGACTTTTGGAGAACATCTAGTCCAACCCCCTTGCCAAGGCAGGATCACCAAAATCAGGTTACACAGGAACATGTCCTGGTGGGTTTTGAATGTCTCCAGAGAAGGGGGATTCCATGACATCCCTGGACAGCCTGTTCCAGTGCTCTGCCACCCTCAACATAAAGAAGTTCTTCCTAATTTTGAGGCGGAATTTCTTGTGATTTTTTTTTTTTATGGCCATTGTTCCTCTTCCTGTCACTGGCACCACTGAAAATAGTCTGGCACATCCTCTTAGCATCGGCCTTTGAGATATTTATGCTGAGATTCCCCTCTCAGTCTTCTCTAGATTAAGCAGGCCCAGCTCCTGCAGTCTCTCCTCATGAGAGATGCTCCAGACCCCTCATTGTCTTTGTTGCCCTTTGCTCTCCAGCAGCTCCCCGTCTTTCCACCCTCTCCCCTCACACAGTGTTGTGCCCAGAGCTGTGCTATATGTGCAGATACAGCAACCTGTGGGTCTACCAGCCCTGCTGCCTACATGGACAGGAACCAGCCTGCAGACCCTCCCTGAGTGAGGTTCATGTGCACTGGGATACACACAGCCCCTCTGGAAGCAGCTGGCTGTCACAGCTGCCCAGCAGGCAGTGCTGGGCATGATGGGGCAAATCTAGGTGTGCCCTCTGCAAACACAGAACTGCTGCTCCAGTCTGCATGGCCCCAGCTGGTATCCATAGGGGAAGGAATCAAAAATGAAGCACAACTGCATGGCCAGACCAAGCCATGCCTTGCCCATGTCATTCACCTACTGCTCTTCTCAAGATTCAGAATTTAAGCACGGCCCCTGCCCCAAAATCAAATCCCAGGCATCTATTGACACAGAGCAGCTGAAGTTTGGTAGCAGAGAACTGCGGAGTGGTACCATCCTTGAATACATTCAGAGTAATATGTATTTATCTATTCTGTTTGCAAGTGTGTCTTTCACTCAATAACACAGAGCCTGCTGCAGAAACTTTCTGAAAGCTTGTATTTGTCTTCTTTAATCTCCTAGCCAAGGCCCATGCTTTTCTACTGGGCTGCTTTGATGCACATCTTGTGATATCTGCTTCCAGGTGAAGAATTACCCCAAGATAGGTCCCAGAAAGCGTCCTGCAGACCTTGGAGCACTAACAAAGCATGGGTAGTGCCCCATCTCCTAGGATCTGAGCAGGCAGCAGCAGAACCTGGCTGGCCTCCATGCTCAGTATTTCCCTCACTTCCATCTTCCTCAGGCACTGGTGCAGTGGCACAGACCTGCCCTCACCTGAACAACCTGGGCTGAGACTCAGCTGATTTACCTTTGTGTGTACTCTGTAGGCATTGATATCTGATCTAGGCATCCAGAAAGAGCTGCTTTCAGGGCACAGTTCATCTGATCTATTCTAGATGTCTGCTTTTTAATAAGTCACCCCTAATGTCTCTTTCTCCCTGTGAGAACATGGAGAGCTTGCAGGGACTAGTTCAGACAAGGCATGTGCAGAGGGAGCACAGTGGAGGCTGAGCCTGTGTTCAGCCGTTCAGCTGGAGCTTTGCAAAGGGCCCCTTGTGGCTGGGGGTGTCAGACTGCTAATCAGCTGGGCCATGTGCAATATGCAGTTGTGGCTGCTTGCTGTTAAAATGTTAGTTACATCATGGTGTTGCAATCTGGGTCTCATAAAATAATCTAGCAGCCAGATTCTCTGCTCAGGAGGAGAAGGATTGCTCCCCCTGTATGACCTTCCTTCTCCGAGGGGATCCAAGCACCATCTCTTGCTCCTAGTGAGCAGTCACAAAGTGGCAGCCTCCTGGGCAGACATTCTCCATCTCTGCAGCTGAAGTTGTTCTCATGTGTAGGTCTCTTTGAGACCATGAAGAAATACAGTATCAGCACTTTTATTCTCCTTGGTATAAATGAAGTTACATTGCCAGAATCTGAGACTTCTGATGTTTATTGCAAGTGCTATTTATGACACCAGCATGAAAGCAGAGCATTTATGCATTAGAAGTACATTCACTTAGGAGAAAAGCACAAAAACCCCAGTAATGTGATCACACATAAACTGCTTTGGGGAATTAGAGCCTGTCAGGAAAAGTGACCTGTGCTCTTTCCTAATCTCTCTTGAGACTTTCAGAGCAATGTCAATCCAGAGGTCTGGAAGCACTTCAGAGATGTGTAATAGGTGGAGACACAGCAATAAACAGCTGTGGCAGAACTCACACTGATTTTTGTAGACTTCAGATAAAATTATTGCATAATGTGCAATAGGCAGCCGTAGGTCAGGAACTGTTGCCCCCAGCCACTCTGCTTGAACCACCAGGTGCCTTTCTTCCTCTTCTTGTCTCAGCTTATCAGTGTCATCACTCTAAAATAAATGGCACCAAAGTTCACACCTTCTATCTGCGTTCACACAGACTAACAGAGCTGTTGAAGAATAGAGAGGCTGTTCCCACCATCTAGTCTGACTCTCTACAGCACACAGCAGCTGTTCTTGACTTCTGAAGGCTTCAAATGATGGAAAGGGCCCATGGTCTTAGCTAATTATTCCAATAATCAAATGCTTTTATTGTGTAGAGCTGCACTTAATCTTTGCTCTCTGTCCATCTAGTGGCAGTTCTAGACACTGACTCCATGTTCTCAAAAGACACTTCTGAATAAAAAGAGCACAAAAGCTCATCTGACAATTAGAAGAGGTTTCTAACATTTAAAGCTGGGCTGCACAGTGCATTACAATCTCTATTTTACAAAAATATATATGTTGCTTTTACATATATTCAAAGTATCTTTTCACATGTTACAATATGTAACAAGTGTACATCAGGGTCAGTCAGTTCTACCTTCTCTACTTTTGTCCTACCAAAGACAAGCCAGAGACAGAGATGGATGTGCTTTGGCTCAGTGAGACCTGAATTCATTCTTGATTCCTTCACAGGGAGGAACATCGATAGTAGTAGGGGCAGCTGATAGGAAAACGGTGCCATTTTAGCATAAAGCTAATGCTCATATAAAACCTTGTTATTCCTTGATTTTTTTAGATCCCAAGCAAGGAAAGTAGCCCTATGCATGTCCAAAATAAGGTTTTATAGGGAAGGCCAGGATGAAGAATGAGTTGGAGCTGGAGATCAGCATTACGCATATGGAAGCAACAGTGTAAGGAAGGGTGAAGCTGTGCTTTGTGGTCAGCACTTGTTCCCTCATGCAGAAAGCTGCATGGGGCTCGCAGGATGCTTCATCTTGCTTAAACCTGCCCCTCCAAATGCTGAGTACACCAGCTAAACCCACCTCAACCGGGTGCAATCATTCTGAGCAGTGTTAGTGCTTGGATCTGGCATCTCTTGTACCCATGGTTCCTCTGTTCAGCTGTCAGGTTTTCGAGCACCACTACATGAACAGCTGGTTTTCGCCCAGCTGTTGCATGAGCAGCACTGGCCATGACACTGTGTTTGTATACATGGAGTTCAGAGCTTGCTGTGGTACCAGGTTATGCTGCTGTTGGGGTTTTTTCCTAAGAAGGAAGGAAATAAGTATGTGCAGTTCAGCAGCAGGAACAGTAGTAAAGAAAGTCAAGTACTCATCTGTCTCTTTGCCAGTTTCCTGGCTGAAACTACAGCCTGTCTCTGCCTTCCCTTAAAAAAAAAGTATTTATTAATCACCGAGGTAGAATGAGAATAATCAAGGAAGCAAAGCAGCTGCCCTAGATAAATGCACAGGAAAGTAAATACAAAAACCCGTGTGTCTTCCTGTCATGAAAATAATGCAGTTAACTTCTTCAGGTAACAATGTCTGGAGTTGCCAGGTATGCCTATGGCTAGCTTGGTGTCAGAGTGCTAGGAAGATCAGAGTTACAACAGCACTACCAGTTACTGCAGAGTTTCTCTGTCACGGGAAAACCACATGCATAGAAATTTAATGTGTTAAATTTACAGCTAACAAATGCAAACAATGGTGGGTTGGGCCACTGAATGTGTGGCTAGCCCTGTTGGTGCTGGAGGGTCAAACAATGCTATGACAACTGCCATGGACACACTAAACTCATAACGTGCTCAGAGTGTATAAATCACTCTTTCCTATCTGTATCATTGTGGTGTTCATTACACGCTGGGTTTCTGATTGTGCAATGAAATTGGACTCAAGATCATTTGTGTTTGTTAGGGAAGTTGCTCCTGAGTCTAGACACTCCTTTGGAGCACAGCAAAGAGTCACAGCACCATGATGAGTGCTTTTTTGAAGTGTAGGATCCTTGGTGAAATTACTGTGGATTTCTCCATCCAAGTCCTTCGTTGTATGACAAAAAACAATGTATGTGAGAGACTGAATAAAATCTTCATTGACTGCCCCTGCTCAACTTAAACCAAGATTTTCTTTTGCCACCTGATAACAGTCCTTCATTGTCAGAAAACTTTTTTGCAATCAGGAAAGAAAACAAGGCAAGACATGGAGTATTAAGGCATCATTTACAATTGTTTTTCTTCAGATTAAAATAATTTTATAAAATCTTGTCAGGTTTGCTTATTTTATATCAGGTTCTTAGACAGCACTTACATTATACTGCTCACACTCAGAAAATATTATTTTGCCCCGTGTGTTTACTGTCATTATTCTTTTGAGTATGTTCCACTTGATTCTGTAAAGCATTAAATGTGCTAGAGGAAATGTCAAAGGTGAAGATATTGAATGCTGCTAGTGTTACGAAAGATAAATAAGCTGAATGTGTTGACATGACAGCCTGAGATACCACAAGAAGTTGTGTGTTTTCTCTACTCCAGAACTGCTTTCAAGCCATGGTCTTTCCTACAGCAAGATGGGAGGGCAAGGAAGGGCTGAAATAAAATTCTGAATGACAAGAAAATATTTTCAGCTTTTACCGGCAAACATTTCTACCCTGATGTGCTTTTCACTCATTTGGTTGCTCAGCAGGGACAAGAGACCTCATTCACTGGTGAGAAAGCACATCTGTGTATGCTGCCATTCCCAAAGGCGCTCCGAGGATGTGACCATGTCTGCTGGAGGCGCAGAGCTCTTCTAGGGGAAAACTACCACTGGAGGAGGCAGTGGGCACTGAATGCTTCTGTCCATGAGTCTGCTTTGTTTCCTCTTCTTCTCTCCTGCTCTTACATGCACCTGCCAAAGGTACATCCAGATTCATCCTGCCTTTGGGTCCGGTTTGCACACCTTATGGCCGCCTTTTGTTTTACAGCTGAGATAGAGTGAAAAATCTCATCTGATTATTTGGCTGTTCAAGTCAGGGGTCAGTTGGGAGGCACCTTGGAGTCTCATGCACTCTGGCTTAACAGCAAAGCAGAGTTCATTTTGGGAGATGAAGCCAGTTCCTGCCTTAAGGGGCTGGTGAAGATAATCCCCTGTCCTCAGACTCCTCTTTCTGCTTTTGCAATCTCAGCCCAGCCTGGCCTGGTGTTTCTGATTGCCGTGGTGAGGGCTTGGCAGCCAGTTTTGTTGCTGCAGTCAGCTCTTTCCTCTTCTCTGAAGGCTCTTTTTTCCTTGGTGCCTCTGGTCTCTCTGTCCCTTGGCCACTATTGTCTGTGGCACTGGATGTTACCTGCATAGCTAGCATTGGCTGAAGGGGCTCACTGCTCTTCTTCCACCTCCGGGCCCCCGACTGTGTATTGAACTCGTACATTCTGCCAGTAACTTGCAAGAACAAAAAGACAACAGATTAAAATCATTCTTGCTTTAGCAGATTGGGACATGGCCATTCTCAGTATGGGGTTGAACTGAGAAATGTGAAGCACTTGGAATTCAGCCAAGCTGGGGAGGTGGCCCTGAGAGGGAAAGCGTCATTTCTATGGGGACCTGGGTGTCGCAGTGGCTGCTTAGAGGAGATGTTGGCTGTTCTGCCACTATAGGAATTGTCTCTGCAGTTCGGGGAACAGAGATATTTAAAACATTCCCATTCCAAAAAAACCCTCAGCTTTCTTATCACTCTATAACTCTATCCAAGTTCCAACTACCAGGGATTAACATGGGCAGTGTAACAAACACATCCATAGTTGTGAGGACAAAACTTCTGTCTTTGGCCATACTGAGCACAACCATTGTATATGTCTGTGCCTATTTTGTCATGTAGAGTTGCCTACCAGAGGCAGCAAAACCTGCTTAGGAGCACAATATGCCACATACATCTTCAGCTCATCCGGACTGACCCAGGATTTGGAGATCCAGTGAGTCCTGGCTGCATGCATTCCTTCTCCATTTGCACAAAATGCTTTCCTCCAGGCTTGCCATTGATACATAACAGGCATTGCCGTTAATAGAGTGAAGCACTGTGTGTTTTGTACAAGTACATATTCTCTCATTTATAAAAAATATTGTTAAATTTGTGTTGTTTAGCACACATGTCTACCTTTCCTTGTCAGAAAGATTTCTGTCTCTATTCAGGGTTTATGGCTAATTTCTACTTGCACATTAAAAGCAAATATCTTCTCCTTCAGTTCATTGCTACTAGAGATAAGTCGAAAAATTGCTGTGTGTCCAGTGTGATTGCCTCACAGTCTAAAGCTCTGTATCTTGCTAAACAGAGAATCAGGAGCTATAATGGCACTTTCTGTAATTAAACATTAGTAATAGGAGACAAACAAAAGACCATTAGGGCTTGGAAACAAACAGTGGCTACGTGTTACTACATGTTGCAGTTTGTATCAGAATTAATGATTTATGACGCATTAACACAATTTGAGCAACTCAAGATGAAACTGGATCTCTTTACATGTTATTTTTTCTGACTGCTTACAAGGCGGACATGTTAAAGCAGCCCAGATCAGGAAACAGCTTCTGACCATCCCTCTTAATCATATTCAACCAATGATGTCCAGGGAATTATTAAATTTCATTTCCAAACCAGCAACCTTTGATCCTCTAGGGTTTGGGATGAGCTGTGGAGAAGAGAGAGGAGGAGTGGGGAACACACATTTCCCTGCTGTCCCCACAGAGCTGTGTTGCAGCGTAATGCTTGTGTCAGGCACGACACAAATGCTGTGGCTCTGCATGACAGTTTGGATGGGCTCAGATATCCTTAAGTCCAGTATGGTCAGGTTTGTTGAGAAAGGGAGCCCCAACTATCCTGCAAGAGCACTGGAAAGCAGCTCTTGCAGTAGCCTAGAGACTATCCATTTTTAGTATGTTAGAAATGCAGTTACACAGGGAAAAAACAGGGATTTTGGAGCCCATTCCTCCAGATCTCTATAAATAGCAGGTGAGCTTGAACCTGGATCAAACCGGCCTTGAGCAGCCTTGTGGATGGGCTTAATTGCACAGTAGGGTCCCACTTGTTTGCCCAAGCTGTGGTTCAGTCTCCATGCCTAGTGTTTCCCATTAGCTCAAGGCATCCAACAGCCCTGAGCCAGCTAATAAGAAACACAAGTTACAGGCACTTGGGTGGAAATTGGCCAGACGAATCCAAGCCTTGAAACAAGCCTGCCTTCTTCTGGGTGATTTCTAGACCCATTGTTTCAGACCTATTTTCAGATCTATTTGTTAAAAACCTATTTTGACTGATTGTCACATTTTACCAGCTCTCCATCTCTATGCTGGGGCCATCAGCCATTAGGGACAGGGCTGGGCACCCTAATTCCAGGCCAAGCATCAAACTAAGGGGCTCAGGCAGGGGCTGTGTTTCAGGGCAATGAGGTAAGCCTGATCGACCCTTAGGAAAACAAAAATATTTTTCCTGCAATGAGTTCTGCTGCAGAGCAGTGGCTGTCACCTGGGGAGCTGGATAAGCACACACCTCCCAGATCATCCTGAGGTTTGTAGCTTTTGCCTTATTTTCACTTTTCCCTGCTGGTTAATCAGATATGCTCAGAGTCAGCATAGCTGGAGCCTGGTGACACAATCAGTAGCTGTTGCCAGCTGATGGCCTTCCCTGGCCTTCCCTTTTCTCCCCAACAAGCGATGCCTGAGCCTTGGATAAACAGCAGCAATGCACTGTTGCTGCAAGGGAAGAGGTTTGTGCAGGAGCCAGTAACTCACTCACCCACCCACCCTGCATCCAGGGAGAGGTTTAGGAGACGAAGGCAGTACTTCTGCAGTGACATCAACCTCCTGGCCATTTCCCAGACATGAGAAGAGTGAGACCATGTAGCTATGACAGCACCAGAACAAGAGACTTGCAGCAAGTTCCTCCTCCTCTCCCACCTTCCTATACCACATCCATATATGCCAGTTTAGCAGAGGAGTAGTGAACAGTCTGACCATCAGATGCATGCTTTCAAGGACCATAAGTATAGTCTACCATTATGAATGTTACTAAGGCACTGTCTTGATTCTCACTATCTGTGAGATATAGCTCCCATTCTCCTTGGAAACAGCTAACCTGAAATATGAAAAGCCAATGTTGAACCATATTTAAATCAACTAATCCAGTTTGTTTCCAGCCTAATATTCATATTCCCTGTTAATTGCTTTTTATTACCTGGGTCTATGGCTTCTCCATCAAAGACAGTGTTTAGCTTTGTCATTGTCTGTGAAGAAACACAAAATGTGAAATGAAACCTGTGAATTCGTCAAGTCAGAAGGAGGAGCAGTGACTTGGAAATGGTGACCTACATGAATGGAGGTAGATTTGTATGACTTGTATATTGCATTCCTTTAGGATGGGTTTAATCTAAACTGGCAACAAGGGCCATTTGTGGTGTAGGGTTTTGCCTCTAGATGTTCAAAGGAGAATTAATAAGACATTCTAAATGCCTCCACGTGTGTAGCCAAAAGATGGTCTTCTCCTGTAGATACAAAAATGCTGCTAGCAAGGATTTTCTTGCTATTTTCTAAGTCCGTGAGAGACTTTTCTCTCTCACAGAAGAGGTAGCAGGGAATGTAAACAACCAAGCCACCTGCAACCTTGAAAAATCATGTTTATGGTAAAGTAGAAAAATATTTTGACAATGGATGTTTTAGGATTTTAGCCAATCACCCCAAGGGGTGGTTGGGGCTGGTCCTTTGTCCGATTAGACTATGAAGAAAAAAGTCTGTAAAAGAGTTTGTAAAATAATTAAATAAAGCAATCTTGCTGCACAGTTCCTGCCTGCTGGATCTTCTCTCCTCCTCCTCCCTACAGCTGCAGGACACGGTGCTGTACCCTAGGGCCCAGGCCTGTGGTAATATTTGGTGGGGTAATATCCTCCACCCAGAGTGGGCTTGGGAATCCCCTCTCTGAAAAACTTGGGGGGAGGGAGTTCACTAATCAAAGTACCTTGCATAGATTCACAGAATATCCTGAGTTGGAAGGGACCCACAAGGATCATCAAAGTCCAGCTCCTGGACCTGCAAAGGGCCACTCCAGGAATCATACCACATGCCTGAGAGCATGACAGCCTTTGTGCAATAATGTCTATGAAAAGCAAGGAGCCCCGAGATCCAGGAGCAAAGAAACATCTCCAACAGTGGAAACATCTATGATGTTTTGCTGCAAACAGCTTATCAAGGCCAAACTCTTTACAGTTTGGGTATGCCGGCATACCTTACTGGTTGCACTCAGGTGGGTCAGAGTTGGCTGCACAGGTCAGTGGTGTCTCAGCAGTGCACCACTGTGAAGCTGGGGCACTTGTCATCCCACCTCTGCAGCGAGTCTCCCTGTCCCTGTTGAGGGCACAGCCTGTCTGACCTCCCAAGTACAGCATTTTGGCACTTGGAAGCAAAGGGGCCCCAGGGCAGGTGAGCACCCCTCACACTCCATGTTTCCAAACACAGAGGCCAGCTGGGACAATTAAATGTTTTGCACTTGAGGGCAATCCTTTTTTTTTCTTGCCTATCATTTTTATATTCTCTGGAAAACAGACACCTTTCATAGAAAGGGTCCTATGATTGTATTGCATGATGGGGCTGGCAAAACTGGGGTTTGTTTTGAGGCCAGCAGTACTTACCACAACCACTTCTTTCTTAGGCTTCTTCTTTTCTACAGAAAGGAAAATGCACATTATTAATAACCAGAATTTTCTGATGATGACTATAGACACTAAAGCCAAGGTATCCTCAAAGAAATAGACATTCTTGCTACTCAAATGCTGAGACATCTTAAATGAGCCTTACTTCTTTTCAAATGCTGGGTGACAATCCACAGTTGCCAGTGACTAATCAAAAGTCTAGCCTTGAAAAGTCAGTAATGAATGAATAACAGTGGTTTATTAAACAAATTTCCATTTCTAAATAATACAAACAAATACAGAAATTCACCTTTGGGAATATCTGAACAAGAAATGTAGATTATTGTTTTCCATGAATGTTTGTAGTTGCAAAGCTTGTGTCAAATATCAGCTTGGAGACAAAACATGGAAGAGCTGCATTTTCAGTCAAGTAAAATTCGGATTGAAGAACAGTTTGGTTGTGTGTCAATTTGCCACACTATTAACTCATCCCACATGCAAACAAACACAGCAGCAGTGCCATGGGCATTTCGACAGCATGGATTTGTGGATGATACCCAACTACTTGCTATGATTTCTTCTTGCTCACTCCTTGCCAATTTGTTTAATGGCCTTTCTTTGGAGAACTGTGCCTGGCCACAAATGTGCTTTGCAGCCAGGTGTGCAAAACTCTGAGGTGCTGCATGTGGATCTCAATCTGAGCATTGATGGGAAACTTGTTCTGTCTGGCCTTTGCTGCCCAGCATTTGGGAACCAGTTTTTCAGAAAGCAAAAAAAAAATCAGTTTTTGGAAACCAGCCAACACTGAAATGTCTCAAATTGGGCAACCAAGAGAACAGCTAATTTTGTGGGGTTTGTTAGTCCTGTGTTTTTTCCAGTTGGGAGACACTGACTGAGGAAAGGAGGAATTACAAAACCAGGGTCCTACTGAGCCCATATGAGCAATGCTCTCTAGCAGAAATGTCATGGGACTAAAAGGAGCAAGACTCCTTAAAAAAACCATGTTTTTTCATGTGCAATTTATCTCCCTGCTAAGTTATACAAACCCCTTTAAAAGGACCAATACTTCAAAATAAATCTTTATGTACATGAAGTAATGGCATCAAGGGAGCAAATGAAGGGATCAGAGAACACGGAATTAGAGTGGAGAGGACTCTTGAAGGTGCTGTAGATGGATGAGATTATTTTTTAACAGCGTATAAATCGTGTGTGAAAAATACAGTAATTCTTTAGCATCCATGCCAGAATACCAGACTACTCTGAATCTGGGTTTTGCCTAATAGCTGATAGATTTGAAGACTAAAAGGGCCATGAAATCACTTTGTCAGGCCTCACATAATTGACCAGGATTATCTAATCTCAGTACCCTTCTACTGTGTCAAATTTTTATCTAGAAATTAATTTACATATTTTACACTGAATCATAAACAAGGTCTTGTTTCGAAGCATTAAAATATAGAAAAGAGGTACACACCTGGAGCGTTTATCCTGTAATGAAAAGAAAATTAAGAGCATAGTTAACAAATGTCATAGTTTTGCCTACATAAAAAAAATCGTAGTTTTTGTTCTCTTTCACTTGGCAAGAAGGATGTGTTTCCTCAAATTCTGAGATTTGCTTGATTTGTTTGGTTTCTGGTTTTGCTTTCACAGAAAGCCTGTATCATTTAATGCTGCTCTCAAACAAGAAAACAGCCCTGAGCATTGCTCTAACAGTTCTTCAAGAAGGAATGCTATTAAAATAATAAAGTCTTATTGATGATAGCATAATGGATTTATGTAAGATGGGAAAATATATTTTCAGATATTGTCATTTTTTCCGTTCTTGGAGGAAGGTCAATTTTTTGGATCTGATGTGCTCAGAGAATACCTTTTAAAATATTTGAAAGGTTGTAAATGTTTTTGAAAACATAGAAATTGCTTTTTAATGGGAGAGCCTGGCTTCCAATAAATCATTTCCCCAATTAATAAATAATAGCAGTGTCTTAGATTCATTTATCATTTTTTTTCACAAGCTGGTAAAGGCCTTGCACACACGATTTGAACTATAGTCACAGTCATATAGTACCTCTTTACATTTAATCTATCTTCTAAATTGTTGTCCAGATCCTGAGAATACTTCTAGAAATCCCTTTTTTTTTTTAATTCCAGCCACTTAAAGGACTGCTTATCTTTGTTTTGTGAAGAACAAAGTCAATTTAGAGGCAGCCTGGCTCCAGCCCACTGAGAAGGCAGCAAGCAGGGATCTCTGCACTTCCCACAGTGACTCAGAGCTAGTCCCAGGTGCTTCCATGCCTTTTGCCAAGCACGAGCACTTAGAGGTACTGTGAAGCTTTATGGGCCAGAGCCTTGTAACTGGCTTGGGTAAAACTCCAGGAAATCAGCAGAAGTTTTGCCAGAACAACAAATCTGGCATGAGAACCAGTATTTGCAAGGAACACTGGGATCTGTAGCTGAGAGGGAGGAAAATGCATCCAGTAACTACCTAGATAGGAGCTCCCTTGGAGTGGGAGTCAAATACAAACCAAAATATTTGTGGTCAGCAGAGTCTGGCACAGGCTCTGACTGAGGCTCATGAGCATAGTTTCCTTTAGAGGTCATAATTGCTAATTCCACTTCCACCTTCTGCTCACGTTAATGTTACTAAACCATGAAAAAAATACCATGGACACATTTCCTGGATTTCATATCATTAACACAAATATCACTGTAGCTTGTGTTAGCATTACTGCAGCACAGGGCGTACCGCTATAAAAGATTTAAATCATCGATATCATCACGGCTGAAAGGCCTGAGCCATTTCTGTCATTGCCAGGTGCTGCTGGGGGCTTCCCCAGGGTGACATGTAAGAGGACTCACAGAGGTGCTCTCCCTGCCGGAGGGCAGCGGGTGCGGAGCCGCGTCAGCAGCAGGAGCCCCAGGTAGCCCAGCAGCCCGAGGAGCAGCAAACTGCCGAGGGTGATGACGAATGGCACGTACCACGCCGACGGAGAGTAGAGGTTTTCCCTTTTTGTCACAACAGTGAAGCCAGGCTTTTAAAACAAGACAGGAAGAGTTCCTCAAGGCTGTATACCGACACTAACAGCACCTTTCATCCGGCTGAACTTCTGCACTGAGGCACCCGGCCCGAGCTTGCCCTGGGGCTCTGCAGATGATGGGCAGAGGGAGATGGAGGGAGACAGGGATTCATCCCATGTGCCTGCCTGCTGACTGCCAAGGCAGCTCAGATGGCTGGGATGGACCACTGAGCTCCTGGGGCAACCAAAGGCAGGTGAAATGGAGCCCACCCACAAGGCAAAGGGGAGGCTCCAGATCATGTTTCAATATCTTATATTAACACAAGCATGTCGTGGAGAAGTTTAAAAGCCTGAGAGGCAGCCTGTAAGCACACTGTTGGAGGGTGGACAAGTTCAGGGAATACTACCATTACTGAGTTAATGTTTTCTTGTTATCTAAGGCAAAACTGGAAGTAGGTCATCTTCACAGCAGTGATCATCCGGTCTGCTTTGTAAGAGGAGTTGAACCCTAAGGAACTGGGTTATTGTATAAAAAGAAATGAAACTCCTTCTTTTTTACCCAGTGACTTGATCCAGAAAGGAAAACCACACTTCTCAAGCAGTTGCAATCTCCCACATCTTCCTGAGTGTCAGGAGACACATCTCTGAGCTGGCATATCACTTGATGCTAACAACTCCTTCATTAAGGTCCCATCATGAAACTATCCTCAAACATTTCAGACATTACCCATTTGCTCTACCTGGTTCATTACCTAGTGTGGTACTATCAGTTTTGATCATCTACTGAAGTTTTTATTTAATTTTCTGTGAGACGTTTGTAATTAACAATGAGTATGAAACTGACCAAGGTATCTATTTCTTTCCAGTTTAAGGATAATTTTGAAATAACCTATTTAGTCTTATCAAAAAAAGATACATCCAATCCTTAGAGAAACTCTCAAATAATATCACCACCACCACTTTATCCTCATTTGGACTAAAGTCACAGGTGACTTTTTGTGATGGGGCTTCTTTTCTACACTACCAGCTTTCCAGTATCTGACTCATTGAGTCGCTGCACTGAACACATGTAAAGGGCAGTGATGGGAGAACTTGCTCTAATGGAAGTGTTCTTCTGGAAAATAGCCTGAAAGTGGAAGGCTGATATCTCTAGGGAGACAGATTTAATGCTGTGGTATGTGGTTGAGACTGTATTTGTGGTAAAGCACAGGAAAGAAATACAGAATAAGTTTATTCAGCTTAACTTTTCATTTCCACATCAAGTAGGGGGAGTAGAAGGCAGTGAAAAAATAATTTATTCCTTCCCAAAAGAGCATTAGATAATAACAGGGTTATTAATCAGTCTGAAAATTTGGATCTAAGCATTTTCATAGCAAAGCAACCAGACTTGCATGTGCTGTTAGCAGGATTCTTTGGTTCTGGCTCAGTTACCAGTAGCCTCTAGAAGATCCAGACCATTTTACAGCAAAAGAGTCTTTTACTACTTGACTTGGAAACTCATATTTTCATTCCTGCATGCAAGAGAGAAAAGGGTAATGCCATCTGCAGGCAGGCAGGGAATGGGTGGACTCTGGATGATGGAAGATGGTGCAGCAAGGCCTGAAGGGGTGATTGCTACAAGGATAGGGACAGAGTGGTCTGTACCCTGGGGCTGTGTTACATCTACAGGCAAGACAAAAGCAAGCTCTCCTCACATCATGCACCAGCCTGATGGAAATTGGCTTCAAAATTAAACTGGTAAGCCAGAGCTCAACTGGGATGGCTGTGCAGAGAAGTGAACTCTATTGCTGGGACACAGGCCCACAGCTCCACAGGCTGTGCAAGGTTAGATCCCACTCGGGCAGCCAAAAGCTGTGCAGGCTTCCTCAGCTCAGCTATGGACCACCATATGGGCAGGGAGCTCAGGAAAGACCCATCCCACCCCTCTGGATTTGCTGTCTGAAACCTGCTGAAAACTCAGTGACACTCAAAGGCTGTGCACAACTGCTTCAGTTCTTGACATGCTGCTCCAAGTCTTACACGACAGTGACCTCAGGGATGGGAAAAGGACCCTTTCAAGTGATGAGGATTTCTTGTTGTTGTTGTCTGTTTCAACTTTGGTAGGCACAGATTAATGTGCTCCAATGATAAAGAAACACAAAGAACTGCAAGGCAGCTGGGGGAGTGAATAGCTATGAATAAAAAAAGAGGTAGTGCAAAATGCATGAGGTAATTTTAAGGTTCCAGGCAAAGGTTAATCCCTGCTCTTTCCTTATTAATAAAGCTGCCAAAATCTTTAACTTTCCAGTTGCATGGTAATGGCAGCATGCCCAGTCCTTTGGCTTCCTGCCCTTTTTGTTTTAGAAACTGAAATACAAAACACATGTTATGACGCTGTACCTGGGACTAATCCTTCATCACTAAGCACGTCAACTATCTCTGGCTTCATCATAAGAGCACAGGGCTCAGAACCTCCCAGGACTAGATGTGCTCTAGGTTTTTGCTTTCCTTTTGCATACATCTATCCTCTTTTTTCCACTCCTATGGAGATTAGTCAATAAAAGAAATGCAGAACTGGACAAAAGTTTTAGTGAACTTACTGTAGTGGTAGTGACAGTAGTTGGGTTTGGGATAACTCTGATGCTTAAAGTCACTGTTCCAGTTTTAATTGAGTGTGTAGTTTTGTCCCTGGCAGATACTAAATTGTCGTCTGTTATGTGGACGCGCAGACTGTAAATCCAGTTTGTATCAAGTCCACTCTCATAGTCAAACCTTGATGCGAGAATCAGACGAGATGTGTTGGAGCCAGCACTTGGTGAAAAGATGAAATGACTGTTCTTATTGCCTGCAAAAAGGTAACACCAATATGTGAAAATATTTACTTTAATTCCACATTAAAGTAAATGTGTGTAACAAATGGTGAACTGTGGTGAAATGTCAATGGCAAGAAGGGCTCCTTGAGCTGCCTTGTACCATATAAAATAATTGAAAACAATGCAGTCACAAAAGCATTATAATATAGAATAAGACCCTCTATGGGGACATAGCAGAGAGGAGGCTGTGGAAACACTTCAGAGCCATAGGGCACACAAGAGGTCACCTGAATGACCTGAACTTACAGCCTGGGGAGCACCCAACAACAGCCAGCTGGGGTGAGGACCCTGCACTGTGGGGTGTCCCTGGAGTGTCGCTCCAGCCTCTCTCCATGGCTTCTCCATCTGCCCAGAGGGAGTGGCCTTTGAAGAGGTCCCCCAGAAGAGAGTTCATGACTCAGTGACATTGGTTGCCTCCAGTGCTTTGTCAGCAGCATGGGGCAGGGAGGAGAGTTCAGAAATACTGGCTCCCCACCCCTTGCTTTCTGTCCATTGTAGCTGGAGAGCTGCTCATGGCCCAGGCTGCAGGCAGACTTGACCTTGAAGGCCATGCCTATTTTACAGTATCTATTTTACAGCTGTGAGATGCTCTGTGGCTCAGAGGCCAATGCATGACACAGCTCAGGTCTGTAGCACCAGGACACCAGTGTGGTCAGACACTGATTTATCAACATAGCCATTGTATGGATTCATGTGTCAATACTATGTCCACAGAGCTCCTTCTGTAGCATCAAAGGGCTGCAATAGGACAGATTCTCTCTTTTGATGCTGACAGCTTTTTACTGACACCTGGACATTCTGCTCCCTTCTTCACAGCAGTCACCTCAGCAACAAAAGAAGGAATTGCCCCAAGACAGTGCATTCCCATTTTTGTGAAGCTGAGTGTCATCCCATACCACTGCAGTTTTCCAAGTGGATGCAGCTGATCATGAAGTTCAAACAAGGATTCTTAAAATGAGGTTTATTGCATACAGCATGGACCTACGATATGCAGGTTCGAGCAGCTGAACAGTGCACCAGCATCTAGAGGTGAGATATGCAGAGTAATAGAACTTTCCATCATTTCTCAAGATTTACTCAGCTGTAGTTGGAAGAGAAATTTGACACTGCACACCATTCCAGCTCATTCTTCCCAAGTTCTTTTCAACTGTGTAATTAATAGCCTATTAATTAACGTGGCATGCAATCCAGCCTTGCAAGGGAGTGATTTAACTGCTAGCACCAGTAGCACCAGTAGCCAGCTTGTGCAGAGAGCAGCAATGTAATGATGTTCAAAATTTGTGGATCACAGCTAGCTCACCATGAAAAGTAGCACACAAACTATGTTAGACTTTTGTTTATAAATGTAAGTGAAGCATCTGCATTCACTATTTTTTTCACTGCTCCCACACTCTGACACAGTACCTTCATTAATGAAGTAACGGAAAGACCTGGGATCAGAATCACGATCTTGACATTCAATCCTGAAGCCATTAATATTGGTCCCAACAGCTAAGCTGACTGGGATTTGAAGTGAGAAGAAATTGGGTGAACAAACTGGTTCTTCATCATTTACTTCCAAAACATTCACAGTTACCTGGAAGAAAAGAGGAATAGCAAGCTGAAGCTGCTTCAATGTGCTGAGACAGAATTTTATTCATTTCAGAAACTGTTTGTCTTTGCCCATTTTGTCCTTTTGATCAACAGCTTTTGAAGAGCACTGAAGTCCCCTTTCAACCTAGTTCCTGCCAGAAAATGTCTGTGATCATTTGTCCTTCAATTCTTCTTGTGATCAGCACTCTTCTGGGATCATGTTCCTTAACCTGAGCCATTTTCCAAAAGTGAGGGGTTTTCAAGCTGATATGTCTGACTGTTTGAATAACCTGAATTGTGTTATTGTTAAAATGAGAAATAATAATAGTACCACATAATCATTAAACTCCCTTCCGAAACTCAATTTGCTTCACAATCATTAGTTAGGCTGCTTAACATATTTAATAACCATTCCGAGCATGACCCATGGAAGGAGGAGTGTTTACAGACCGTTCCCAGTGAGAGAGAAATGCTGGTAATGGCCTCCTGCATGGCTGAGAGCACCCACAGTAGCACCAGATGTGTTTGATGTCATCTGAGATTAGCTAGCTAAAAGAAAAAGTTATCCTTCTTAAAGTTCTTTCTTCTAATGTCTGTTAGTCAGGCAACAGACAAGCTTGACATTGTTAAAAGCTTCTGATGATGAATTGTCATTTACCATCACCTTGAAGCATTATACATGATAAAGAGATTAAACACCTCCTAGCTAGCAACTCTATGGGTGGTGCTTGACTGGAATGAAAAGTAAGCCTAGTACCTATGTCACCCCAAGAGATGTGCAAAAATCAAATGTAAAGCAGTCATGAGGGGAAAATGTGAAAAGAAGTAAAAGTGGGTCAGGACAAGGTACAACTCCAGCAGGCCAAGCAGACACAACTCTACTGGGCTGGCCCTCAGACATTAACCCAAGAGGCTGCCCAAGCCCTCCTCCCATCCACATCCTCTCTGTACCACTCCATGAAAACACAACTCTGATGCACTGCAACACAATTCTCACATGGACACTTTGCAGGGAAAGAAAAATCACAGACAAAATCAAACATGTATTTGAGGACCAAGGGACACTACACAGGTTCCAAAAAGGATTTGCCACTAAACATGGCTACAACTAGGTTGTGCTACCTGGCTTCAAGACCCTGTCCTTCTTTTATTTTCTAGTACCTCTGTATCCATAAAGAGTAACTTAAGTTGTCTAGGGCACAAAAAACAATTTCACTGCCAAGGTAAAAAAAAAAAAAAAGTCTGAGAAGCAAACACCACAGTCAAAAAGATTAAAATATTATTTTATCCTTTTTGTAAGAAATAAACCAACACTGAGTGAAAAACACCTCTTTCATCTGAGTGATATGACTGGGAAAGGTTGGACTTGCCTTTTACAGACCAAAGTGCTTTGTCCAATGTCTTACTGTTCTTACCAGGAAGAAGACAGAAAGTGTAGATAAAGGGGAAGAAGTAGAGTGGGTTTACTCACTGATGCTGTTGTAGACTTCTCTTGGTCTGAGGCCTGTACTGTGAAGATATGTTTCTGAGTTGTTTCGTAGTCTAATCCAGCTAAAATCCTCACATCTCCTTTCGTTGGGCTGATCCAGAAGATATTTGTGTAATCCCTGCTGCCTGCTCCAGCCACAATGGAGTAAGTGATGACATTGGCTGGCCAGTCCTTGTCTATGGCATGCACTCTTCCAATGCTAGATCCAGCTGAGAGACAGAAAATCCATATTTCACTAACATTTAAAGTAACAGAAGATACAGATGAAACTGAACTAATGATTTGGTTTAGAGTTTTTCACCCAAGAAAATTAAAGCAACAGTGTGAGAAGCACTATTTCACTATGGTGTGCTATGGCTTCCCTGTGCATGGGCTGCTAGCAGCAAATACCAAAACACAAGAGTCTGTAGAGAACCTCAGGAGAAGTGCTCTGTGGCTGGGCCAAGGGAGTCCTCAGTTGTCTGTGTCAGTCTATAAAGGTTTCTTTGCACCACCACAGTCCCTCCAAAGGGCTAATTTAGCAAGAGCGGAAAGACAGTCTAAAACAAGACATCTGAGTTCAGCTCCTGGCACTGTCACAGATTTCTTGTGCAATTGCTGAATTTGTCTGTGTCTCAGCTTCCATCTGTACAATTGGAGTTTTTGCCAGTTTAGTCTATTTAAGGGTAGTAGGTGGTTGTATGGTGAGACCCCAGTTGAACTGGAACTTTGAGCCATTTGCCTTATTTACATATATGAAAATTCATTTAGAGCAAAAAGGCACTTAACAAAATGACAACATTATTTCTATCATGTAGGTGCTACTTACTGTACCTTTAGTAATCTCTGAAACACTAAATACATAAGATAAATTACTGAAGACTGGAAAAAATTCATTCACTGGCTTTATCCTGATGTAAATGTAGATGATATCTGGAAATATAACAGAAGATTAAATCATAGTTAAGTATGGCTGTGAAATTTTCTCATGCATATATTCAAAATACATATGGTATTCCTCTCTCCATGCTGTTACATACAGCACAGAAAACTATGAAAAGAAATGTAAGAGGGATACTTGCTTGAGTAGTTAGGATGGGCAGTATCTTGCACCCTGACAGTCAAAGTATAAACTTCAACTCCTGGATTAGCTGGACTTTCTAAATCAATTGTTCCAGTCATCTAAGTTAGAAAGAAACACAATTGTATTTATACTTCCATACATGAAATCACAGTACACATGATGACAATTGCTATTTTCAGCATTCTGTGTGATCTGCCCCTTGGATATATAGAACTGTTCTATAGGAATAACACAGGCTATTAGTCAATTCCAGGATTGAATTCCAGGCTTTTTCTACATGCTCACACTTCTGCCAACAAATTTCTTCCCCTTAAGTGCAGCAAGTTCTATCATTTGGATCATAAGGTCTTGACCTTTACCTAGTCAATTCAAAGCATGTGAAAGAGCTGGCTATTTACCCTGCCCTTTGTTGGCTCAACAAGGATCTGCGATTGCTAAACAGTAATAGTTACTCCTTGAGCTCATGCCTGCAGACATTAAGTGAAGGTATCAGGTCCAGCCACAAGTGTTTGTCCAGGAACCAAGTTATCACTAAATGGTGGCTCACACAGATTTAAATCCTAATCTCCTGAGCTCTCTATCTCATTGTAGAAGCCTCATAAACTTTGGGGCAGCAGGACTAACATATAGGCATCCACTGCTGGTTGTCTCTGCAGGGAAATTCCTGGAGGAACAGGTTACTTCATATAGTCTGTACATTGTACATACACAGTGATCAAAGGCTTGATTGACAACAGTCATACCCTGTGCAGCAAGGAAAATGCTTTTTATGTAGCAGATGAAGCAGCTAAGGGCAGTGCTTATTGACAAGGAAACCTCAGATCCAAAATTAAAGTAAACCATACAAAATCATTTTACTGCTCCTGTAGCACTCTTGTCTTTTAGACAGAATGCCTATTTTTTGTTGTTTCCCTTTTTCTGCAGTTGCCTACAATTCTTTCTAAAGCAACAAAACAACCACCATTGCACATGTCCAGGAACTGGTGGGGTTCTGGCCAATGCAAGTTTGCCAGCAGCTATCAGCATAAGGAATTCATATTTTGACATGCAAAATCACAGAAGTGCAAATCCCACCACACTTTTGTGAAAATTTGCCACTCAAAGTGATTTTACAATTCTGACCAATTACTGAGTTACTGAGTGTGAGATTTCTCAAGTATTTAAATTCTTCATGCTGAGTAGCAAGGATCTTCCACAGTCTGTCATGAGTAAATGGGTATGAAATGGCATCAAATTTCTTTGTTTATCCATATCAAAGTTGGTGCTTCACACTCTCTAAAAAAGAGTATTTTTTTTCAATCATATCTAGCACATTTATTTAAAACTGGAGGAAACAGTCTCTGTTCACTAAATTCCGTAGAATCCTTAGAAAGCATCCTATCAAGGGGTGTATAGTTCACAACTAGTCAAAACAGTCATTCTCCACATCATACCTACTGTGAAATGGATTACAGTAATTCTTTTTTCTTGTACAATGAATTTTAAAAACTCTTATAATATTTCATAACTTGACTTTTGTAATGGGGTAATCTAACATAAAGCCACAAATGACTGACCACAAGTCTTCCAGACACAGTGGACTCCAGAGCAAAGTTATTGCTTCCAAAACCAGATAATCCAGTGAAACTAAATTGGTTGTTTGATGGATCAACATCAATATCTTTACAGTAGTTTCTAAGATCAACAAGAAGTGTCCCAGGAGCCGTATTTTCATTTGCTTCTTTCCTGTTTAAAACAAAAACATTTCCCGTCAAAGTAACTTGTATTTCTCCTTTTGAACTATTCATATATCACTGGCCAAAACATTGATTTATTTTCAAAGTGAAATCCTAGATCAAAATATGCAACAATGGAGGAAGCAACCTAGAATGTTGACCCATATGTTGTGATGGACAACGGTCCTGTAGAATGGGCAGGCTAACAATAAATGTCCATCTGCCCACTGGTCTGGGGCAGCAAGGCAGCACCAAGGCAAGGAAGAGGCTCCATACCTGAAGGCAGAAGGATTGCATTCTGGTGGGTTGTCATTGATATCGTCAATGATGATTGTGATCCCCATTTCACTGGCATGGCCACTGCTGGGGCTGTCCTCCACCCGGACTATCAGCGAGAGGTTAGGATGGAGCCGCAGCGGAAGCGCATCCCGGTCAATTCTCCCAGTCACCTGCAGCACTCCAGTTGCTGTCAGAGAACAGCCAGAAGTCAGATATTCACCATGGGGGGAAGAAACAAACAGTCATGGTGCATGTGCAAGAGGACAGGGCAGTTCAACAGACAGGTAGCAGAATAAAAAGTCTTTTGTTGTTGTGCAAATCATGGCTGGTTTAGTTATTTTTTTAAAGTGGTACAAAATGGCTCTGAACATTCTGCGTAAGATTAATGGCTAGATACCATTGCTCAAAAATACACCTTAGGAGGCCTCAGCAGAAGGTTTGTAAAGCATTTAGGTTTCCCTTACTCTCAAGCTTCTAGTGCAAGCCAGAGTTGAGTGCCTTCACAGAGCAAGGACAATGAGCTGCTAATGCCTGTCCTTGCTCCCTAGCTAGTAAGACAGCTTCACTTTCCACTGTTATCATTTCAGCATCCTTCAGCACCTCCAAATCTAGTCATACATCAACAGAGCTGCTCTTAGCGGTGACAGACTGTGCCAAGTGCTCTGGCCAGCCATGCACTTAATACTTTTTTTCACTTCTGTTAGCCTCTGTTCAGAAAGAGAAGGTTTTTTATGGCACAGTACAAGTACTATTCTCAGAGCACAAAGGAGTTGAAAGAACAGTGCATATATCCTCTGCCTTTTATAGTGTAATTGAGGAGGAAGGTGGCAATACAAGGCCAAAAGGCATAGGGAATTCAAAGCATTTAAGGATCATCCTGATCCCCCACAGCACTGTGTTTTGTGGCACTTCTTATAACTGTGATAGGCAGTTCTAAAGCAATAGCAGACAAGGAACAAAGCCATCACTGAATGCCAGCCCTGGAGCAAAAACCTCTGGGGAACAGATGTACAGATCCCAGACAGTATGAAGAAGATAGGATCACCACGAGAAAGAGGCCTTTTTTGGATGGTCTTGCCTGAGGAGGGTCATGAATAGAGCAATGAACCTGAGATGTAGATTTGCTGTGCACCTAAATGCTAGAGAGGATTTCAGATAGGAGGGAGGACTTTATGGTCTAACTACCTGCAGCTGTTTCAAGAACCCCAGAAGGGTCCCTGCAGTCCTCAAATATTAGAAAGAAGTCAGCAATCTTACTTCTGCCCAAGGAACCATCACCCTTGAGCCGCAATTCAATATTTGTCAAGAAGTCACCTTTGGTCTACTTTCTTCAAGATATCTTGCCAAGTCTTGGTCAGCTGACCAAAGAATTTGACCTTAATAAGGGACTGAGCATTCCTTTTTGCTATAAGGAGCCACAAAATAAAGTAAGTCTATTTAAAACTAAGTCAAGAATAATTTCTCCAAAGTAGACAGACTTTTTTTTTTTTTTTTCAGATGTCAGAAGTCACATTTTTCTTTGTCTTACCTGGATTTATGGAGAAATGTCTGTCAGATGACTGGATGCTGTAGAAAAGTCTGCTGGGAGAGTCTTCATCATCAGGATCTTTAGCTGTTATATTAGCAACAATGGTGCCCAGGTTTTGCTCCTCTGGAATCCTGTAGATTCTTTGTTTTCTACAAGATAAAATTCAGCAAAGCGTGCGTCTTGTTTGCAAGGGCAACTGATTACAGATTTAGCTGAGCAGCCAATTGTGGCAGCAGAGCCATGGCCATGCTGGGTTCAGAGATGGCTATTTGCATGTCTGGATAAATACCCCAGGCATTGGTTCTGCCAGCTGGGCATGTAGCAGTAGCTGAACTGGCATGTGCTCATAAAGCATGACACAGCCACACAAGTAAGTGTTCTTTCCTTGCAACTTTTCCACAGTAAAAGCAATTTGACTTTCACAGAACCATGGAAGTTGAAGAGGTAAGGGGATGTTAAGTCATGCCATCCATCTCCCTACAGAGCTGCCAGCTCATAAAGTCATTTGCTTTAATTTCTTAATTTTGCAACAGAAAAGCAAAAATACAACAAGTAATGTAGTCAATCATCTTTTGGAATGAATGCTGGAGCCTTCTGGGGGGCAACAGTATTACAGAAAAGCTGAGTTGTCCCTGCAGTAGGTGAAGGCAGGAAGGAGCACTCTTCTGGGTGCTCAATAGATGAATGTGTCTCAAACTCCCAGCAGCATCTGTCTGTCTGATGCATTTTACACTGGGAAAATGGTTCTCTACTGCTGCTGTTTGGTATGCCAGTGCTCCCAAATTTCCCATGATTTTAGTTTTATAGGTCAGATATGGTCTGGGAGGCAATTGTGCAGGATTGCTTACAGTGGTTGCAGTTTGATGTTCACGTGGGTACTCAGGTGGACAATAACAGTACTTGAACCACATGCAAAAATAGGCATGGGCCAGGACCCAAAAATGGTGCAAGGAATTTCAGAAGACTGGTTTATATTACTGAAACCCACACGAACACACACACATCTTCTGATTCTACAACTCAGAAGTGAAGGTCCTCAAAAGTTAAAAAAAAGCATTAGAAGTGTGTTTCAAGACTAAATCCTTTTTGCCCTTTTTAAACATCCTATGCTGCCACTTAGGTAATTGACTGGTCTGTAGTTCCCAGTACAGGAGAACATGAGTCCTTTGTTGTTCTCTGAAGACACACATCATAGGCCACTTAGCAACTGGAGCAGAGAATTGCAGAGACAGAACAGAAGATGTCACGTCTCAAGGCCTCCACTTGCAATTTTTAAAATGGTTGAGAATACACACTATCTTCAGCTCTTCTGTCAGATCATATGAAAAGAGGCAAGCATACAGGAGAGAAATCACATAGGATTTTCCCAGTAAAACAACTAACTTACAGCCAGATGAAAACAAGGAGTTTATGACACCTGCTGTGTCAGTGTATTTACAGACCTTCTATGTCAGTCTTGGCACTGGATCTCTTCCCTCCTTGTTCTCCTGTTGCTTCCTGAGCCATGAAGAAAGAAACAGATCCCACTCACTCCCACAGCTCTAACTGGTTTTGGCCCAAAGTAGGAAACTCCCTAGGCCCACTGGAACCCCAACTCCAACCTCTCTGTGAACAGCAAACTCACCACAGCCCTACCAACCCTTCTGCACCCTGCACTGGTTGTTATCCCATCCCCACTAGACCTTTTGGGAAGAAGCAGGACATTACCAAGCACATCCCCATAGCACAAAGCACCAGGACAGCTGGAAAGGAGTTAGGGGCTACCTCCTACACAGCTACATCTGGGAAGTGTCACGTTGTCCATCTGTCTGCCACCTGCCAGTAGCTTTTTACAGGATGGTTCAAGCAGACATTTTGGTCACTGCAATGTAATTGCAAAGGAAGCATATGTTTGTTTTCTTGCCTTCTCCTTTGTTTTCCTGACTCCACAATTTTCCATTGATTTTAACAGCCACAATTTCAAAAGGCTGAATGCCAATATAGTGTTGTGAACACCAAAACCACATGTGCTTGCATATACTATGGGAACAATTAAAAAAACCCTTTGAAACTCTATTCTTGACATCTATGATCAGGGTAAAATAAAGGAGGTTTGCTAACTCGTCAAGTTTTCTCAGCTCCCATACCAGCACTAATTATTACAGTGTCAGGAAGTACTTAGCCCCAGCATGCAGCTCACACTGTAGCAGGAGACAGGCCATACATGTGCATATTAAGGATAGATCATGAAGTGCAATTTAATCTAAAATTCTTTACAAACAGAACTGCTCTTTCTGGTCAGTAATGTCAATCTAAAAGGGAGAAGATTCAAACAAGTACCAGACTTTATTTGTGCCATATGAGTCTTGGAACTTAGGTGTTACAGATTCTCAAGTCACTGCAGACTTCACTGATTCAAACAAGTAGATAAACATTTTGAAAAGTTCTTTTAGCATTCCAGACACAAGGATGAATACACAGAAATGGCAACATTAGGAGGGAATAATCAGTCTAGAACGCAATGTGCAGATGTTGGCACTGGGAAGAGGATTCCTCCTGCTTGCAGAAGTACAGTAACATGGAATGAGCTGTTAATGTTATTGTTTACTGCAGGCATGAGGTTCAAGTATTAAATAGCAACAACAACAACAACAGCAACAACAACAGCAACAACAACAATTCATGCCTATTTCTAGCATTTAATTCTTGTGTGTCTTCAGATTCTTCACTCCTTTAACCATCAAGGTCCAGACCCTTGGTCTCGGCCCAGGATCTGTCTCAAGAATGCTCTGGCTCGAGAAAACACCCAGTAGATTGTTCCAAACAAGTGGCTGGAACCTCCTGGTATGGCCCCAGGTGCTATCCTGTCTTCACTTGTGCAGAGATGGCAGGAGAGGAGCCATCTTAAATATTCTGAGCAGGGACCTTGTAGAGTCTCACAATCAGGAGACATAATGACAGTGCCTTAAATCCCATCAGTGTCTCATGCAAGTGATAAAGATAGATCAACAACAGAGCAGATCAACTGTAATAATTGTCATGCTCCTGCTTCAGAAACTACCATCCATTGTGCTCTCTTTCCGCTGCAAAACAGCCTGCTTGTAGCACATGCATATTCGTTCCCATTTTTCCAAATTTTCTATATATCCTGACTCCTTTAGTCTTCAAAAGCTGTTTCTGACTTGTGTGTTATGACACAATTTCCTGCTTATGACACAGTAAGAGACAATATGTTTCAAAGATCACCAGGTTTGTTTACAAGTGTGTCTGGGAAGAAGACTGATCAAAAGGGAGACTTTTTATGTCTAGACATTTCTGCATGAATAAACACCATTATGGTGAAATGCAGACCTGCATAAGGAGCAAATCCTTTATGACTGTATTCACACTGGGTGAAATTAAGCTCCTTGTCTGAACTTGTCCACAGATCTTTGCATAACTTTAACCTCTGTAAATGCTAACAAGTAAAACAAGCTTGTTTGGCTGTTCTTAGCATGAAGGCAGAGCCTCTTTAAACTATTAAGAATACAAATAAAAATTAATGAGGGACATTAGGACAAAGCTTTCCAGTATAAGAATAGGAATCGTAGCAATATTAAAATGCTTTTTTCAGTAGTGTTTTGTTGTCATAGTTATTTGCCCTTATGTTAAACCCTCCCATAGCTTCCAAAGCAGTAAGCCTGAAAAAACACCTACATTTTGAATGCAATGGAAAATTTTTACTCACGTGGTAAAGTAAGGCCTTTCATCATTGGTATTAATTATATATATATTCACTGTTTTAGTTGAGTTGAGTCCACCTGGATCTGTCACTGTTACATTTAAAAAGTAACTGTTAAATAAGAAAAACAGAACAAGAATAATTCCATGTATGTCAGAAAATATTTCTCTGAATATTATAAGCTAATAGGCCACAAGCATAAAACACATTCTCACCAATGTGGATCTTTCTCATAATCAAATTCTTTTGTGGAAAAAATGTCTCCACTTTCCCTGATCAAGAATGGTAGTGTTGCAGGGAGCAGTGAATACTGAAATGAAGAGAGTAAGGAATTAGTCTTTTTACCTTAAAACACCCTTCCATTCATTCCTTGCCTTGTAGAACAGGCCAAGTTACAGTGCAGTATTTGCCCCAAACTGCATAATGAAATGCTGACACACAGATGCCAGCACACCTGATCACCTCACCTTGGTCATAAGTGCTTTGCTTACAGCCCGTGGAGAGTCACAGGCACTGAGCTACATTAGCACCCACTCTGTTTTCTACCTCTGTGGACTCCAGGTCTGCAATGAGAATTTCCCAGAGAGGGCAGCCAGCAGGACCACAGCGCCACAGGCAAAAATCAGCTTTGTGGTGGCAGTGGAATGCATGCACAAAGGAGAAGTGAGAGAAGGGGCAAGGCTGGATTTGGTGGGACATAAGAGCTGGAGAAGGAAATTAAGTTTGGGACTCCAGATGATTGAAGAGGGCAATGAGGGGAGAGTGGACTTTCACAGAGTACATGAGGGTGTAAGGCTGAAGGGTGTTCACAACAGCCTAGTGCTAAAAGAGGTAGGACACAGCATTAGCCACTTTATGCATTGCACAACATGAAGAGGAACCACACCATTGCAGAGGTGTGGCAGGGAGCAGAGCACACCCACACTGTACACAGGAGTGAAAATGCAGCTCTGTGCTCCCTGTGGCCACGAGGTAGCTACTACACACCCACCACGTCCTCCCCTCTATCTTTCACAAGCCAAAGCAGCACAAATAAGCCTTCAAGGACATTTCCTTTACTAGTCCAGGTGTTAATAATACACATACAGTCTGAAGTATGCAACAACAGAGGGTCGTGCACCATGCAAATAACCTGCAAATGCCACTGAGCAGACCTGCACAAGGACGTAACAGCATTTCTTTAATTGCAGCTTCTTATGCCTCAGATGTTTTAGGGGTTCGAAGGCACATGGAACTCACTGTCATTGCTTTCAAACACAAAGCAGAACTAAACCCCCACAGCTCTGCTTTACTTCTCACCAGCTCAGTCTGACTGGGCAAAGACTGAGGACAGACTTCAAGCTAATTGCTTTCTTGAAAATTGCTAAATATTGAGATAGCATCTTTCTGTTCAGTCCTTGAATGTGCTGTATTTTATAAAGCCAAAGTCAATAAAGCAAAGATACAACACAATTCTTAGGTAAGTGCACTTACTTTTCCCCAACTACCAACTTATCACTTTCCAGAAGTTTTTCTGAATACCAAGAGTATTTTTAGATCAGCCAACACATTTTCCCAACTGAACGTCACAGTTTGTCCTGGGATTGTCAAAAACCTGAGATTTGTTTGCCTTGTAAGTGATTTCTTTACTGTTTCATTTAAAATAATTTACATTGTGATACAGAAGGTTGAAAATTTTATTTACTTTTAGTCACTCTCATCTACAATAAACATGTTGTGAGCTTTTTTTTAATTTTAAATTCACAATTTCTACTGTCTCTCTGATTAACTATATCAAAATCTGCCTTCAATATCTCTTAATTTTGGAAGGCTGAGAACTTAAAACACAGTTTGTGTCCAGGCATTAAGGCTGTTTTTTCTTAGTTTAGTATTGAGAATGCTTCTTTTTTTCCAGATTAAACCTTTTACTGTGTTTCTGATAAGCAAGGAAGTTGTTGAAAGATGATGGTAACTCACATTTCAGATACAGTGGATTATATAATCTCTGGGGTTTTTTGTTTAATACAACTTACTTTGAGTTTCGCATTTTCAGGATCAGCTGCATCAACTTGGTAAATGCGTCCTGGAGGTATCCCTTCCAACATATAGATAGTCACAGCTGCATGGATAAAAGTGTACTCAGTGTTATCTGGGTAAAAGTAAAGGACACAGCAGCAAAGAGACTGATGCACTGAAGCTGTCAGGACATATTACTGCCTGCTGCATCTTCTCACTTCACAAGTGTAATTCCGAAATAATCACAAAGATCACAAATAATCAAAAGATAAAAAGAGACTAATTACATATCTGTAAACAGGCAACCATCACTGCAAGTTTCAATATGAATTGTCCCTTCAGGGGAAAGACTGATCTTTCCCTTGAGCTGTTCACGGGTTATGGAGTAAAATTATGTGTTTGGGCTACATCTATAGGGTTTTTTACTAAGCAGATGGGGAGAACAGAGTCCTGTCCCAGGTCCTCATCACCATCCCCTTCCTGTCCACATCCTGTGCCCTGCCAGGAGAACTCAGAGCCTTTCCTCTTCATTTCTGCTTTTGCTTTACACCTGTGAGGCAAATAAGTAGTGGATGGTCTGCACTGACTTAAATGTTTACTTTACTAAGGGTGATAATTCAGCGCAAGGTACATTTCTTTCCACACCAGGGATTCTCACAGCTGGGCTCTCCCATACTGGACCACTGGCAACAGGCTTATCTCTCGTTGGGCAGAGCAATTAACAGGACAACAGATCTTTAGATCACATTATTTGCTTTATGCCCTTTTGTGTCTGCTGGATCTGCTCTTTCTGGACTATTAATTTCCACTGTGACCCCTACTGACTGCTGCTTCTCATCAGAGCAGTGGGAATCCCAGAGCAGCATAATGAGTTGTTCCCAGAGGACAACAATATGAATATAAAGTTTAATGAGAGGGAGATGCTTTTTCATAAACAGCAAATGTGCAATTAGTGTCTAATTGTGGCTGGTACTGTTAACTAAAGCCACACAGTTAGACAGATCAGACATCTGTGCTCACCAATTTATGGCAGCTCTAGCTGAGAGTTAAGCTGATGCATTTATTTGTAACAAGCTCCCACGTAGTGTGTTTCATGCTGTGTCGATCCCCTGAAGTGTCACATTTAATTATTATTAGATTCCAGTGGCACCCATGATATGCAAGACACCAACTATAGCAAGAAGATGACACAGCCTCTTCCCTGGGGGAAGCTAATTTGCTTTACAAACTAAGTATTGTATGGAATCGGGGATGTCGGTGTGCTCAAGAGGCATCAGTGAGGAGGGCTGAGTGTGAGCAGGCTCTGAACCCCTCCGTGTGGAGCAGGCAAAAGTCAGGCTGCAGCCGTGCTGCACTGCTCCAGTGTGGTCAGTCCAGACCTGGGGGGTCAGCAGCCAGCTCTGAATACCTGCCACAAAGGGATCCCAGTTTAGTTTTCAGATTTTTTAAAACTGCATATTGAAGTGTGCTTGGCCATACACTCCTGTTAGGACAGCCAGTCTTCGAACAGGCTCTCAGTACTTTATGGAATAAACTGAACTGTTCTGTCTGCATATGAACATATAATAAATAAATCATTATATTCTGTTGCATCTGGTACAATTTTTGAAGGTCTTCTTCATTAGTAAATAATCAAGATAAGATCTCTCAGAGAGTAATACAGTTACTTCCTACCCTTTCTATTGATGGCAGTGTCACTCGCATCAGGTGATGACCTCGCAGCATGAGGTGCAAAGCCTGCACCGGCCACAGCTGCAGCCCAGGCTCTCCAGCCTCATTCCTAAGGCTACTGCACATTCCTCCCATTGCATCTTTGCCCCTGGTCTAAAAGTAAACTTGGTTAACATCAACTGCCCCATGCAGGAGAAAAAACTCTCTACCTCTTTCCATTTGCACCACCATAGATCACAATCTCTGAGGTCTCACTCTTAAGACTAATTTTCCACTTAATTTCTCATGTGAAGGTGCAAATGCAATATGCAGATATAAAACATCTGCAAAGCAATGTTTTTATGGTTTTCCCACAGAAATTCTTGCACATACAATATAGACTTGTTGAAATTTATCTTGCTTGTCCACATACATATTTATTGGTATAATTTTTTTTTCTTTTAATTCTTCAGGTGCTTCAAAACGGTTAACTAATTTTTAAACAAAATTTCAAGAAAAATAAAAGGACATTTCCAGAGATGAAGCATAACAACACTTGGTGTAAAGCAAAGCTCTGACAAAAACAGTGTCCTATTCCTCTCTTGCTTTCCTAAAGGAAAATGCTTAGACTACTTTAGCTAAAGGCACTGTATGAACTCAGGGGTTTTTTTTTTAAGCTGATGACAATGTCATCTTTCCAAGTATGGTTCTTTTCAAATTCTACTATTATCTTACTTTGAATTGCGATATTTCCTCGAAATACAGGATGTTCATTTTTATCTGTTACTTGAATAGTCAATACGTTAAGGTCAGTCCTTCCATTTGTATCTTCAACAAAAATCTGCAAATCAAAGCTCTTTGGCATTGTTTCATAATCTAGGACAGGGTTTCCAGTGGTAACAACCTGAAAATAAAAGATTATTATTAACACGTGATGCAAGAGATGAAAGTTATAGTCCAAATGAGTGAATACAAATAAAGGGAAACTTTCAATCAGTAAAGACTGAATGTTTTAGATAATCTTTTACTTGTTGGCACATTTCTCGTCAGTGGCACAAATGTGACAGAAACAGAGTGAAGAGACCAAAATGTTGTGGCTTCATGGAGTAACTCAAAGATTTTTTGTGTGAGGAGCACTTTGGAGAGGAGAAAGCCTGGAAGGAGCTGCCCTGCCCCACAGGCAATGCTTTGTCTTCAAGTTCAGGACTACATCTTGCAGGTACGTGTCTGTGCCAAGTGTTTTCCTTTCCACACCAAGCTCCTGGAGCAGTCAAGGTGTGAGACTGAGAATTCCGAGGAAGCCTTGCAAGACACAAGGGCAGCTTCACTTCTTCTGTGAGTGAGGAGCATGAGGAGGAAGATCTTTTACTTGAAATAAGGAGTGTGGAGGCAGGAGATAGTATAGTCTAGCAGGTACCAGAACCTTTCTTGTGTACCCTGTATATGGGAGAAGACCTGCAGGAAAACCACAGAAGAAGGGAGCTGTTGGGGGCCTCCCCCTGCCATGTGGTCCTGGGAGAGGGGCCCTGGGGGACAGACACGGGCTTTCCCTGCCCCTGCTCAGCCTCGTTCCCCATTGGTTGTTTTGTGTTCCCCTGCGTGGGCAAGGACCCTCGGGTCCCGTGATTGCCTCAGTTCCTCGGCAGATCCCGGCCATGCGGCTGGAGAAATAAACATCTCTGAAACATCTAGCAAGAATCAGTCCATATATATTTCTTTCCACGGACCTCCTTGTTTGATACACGTGTTGCAGTATCCGCACTGTAAGAGGGAGCTTCATGGGTACATTGTCTGAGAGAGGCACCAGAACTGTTTGGGGAAAACTCTGAACTAATAGAAAAAAAATACTCTAGGCCTTGAGTTTGGCAAGATTAATATGGCAAACATTTGCTTTTTTTTGTTTTCATTTTTTTATTTCAAAGGCTTCCAGCTCTGCATATTTCCTCTTAACACAGAATATGTACAAGCACAAGACTGACATTCTATGAAAAAACATTAAATGCAATCATTCTGGATTTAGGATGAGTCCAGAGCAACAGGAGGATGCTGAAAGTTGTATGCCTTAATCTTCACTGCTTGTCCTTTCTTGGACAAGAAACAACAAGGTGACAGTTAAGTTTTTTGTGTAGCTAAAAAACTGTGAAACTTGAACACAGAAGCAGGATGCTGTGGAACTGGAGAAGGAGAACAGTTGGAGTTCATGAGTGTGTGTGAGGAGTAGCATGTCAGTGTATTTACAATACTCCAGAATAAAGGAGACTGAAGAGGATGCAGAAGGAGGACAGTGAAATAAATCCTTGGGTTTAGATGTGATGCTGTCGGCCGGAGGACAAACACAAAAGTGATGTCAGCACAGTTAGAAGACAGAAGTCAAAATAGAGCCAATTGACAAAAACAGTTGGAGGAGAGTGAACAGAAGCACAAATGTTTTGTGCCTTCTGGTACATAAAACAGCTGCTGTCTGGAACCTCGTGGATCTTTCTGTTACAATACTGCCAGAGAAAATAACAGTGTCCTGGATGGTGTCCTTTCCTCCTATACTGTACAGATACAAGTTTCCCATACAAGTGAGGCTAACACAGAAGAAACATTCTAAAAAGCTTGTCAAACCAGTGGAAAGGTTGATGTCCAAAATGAATATTTGATGGAGATCTAAATACAGTAAACACATGCAATTAATTCAATTAATTTTAAATTGCCCAGTTCTAAGCAGAAATTATATCCTCTGGAGATTATCCCTCCAGTTCACAGCCAAATATTTTCATTGGTGTTATAACTACAGCCCAGCTAAATGTGTCTAAAAATACACCCTCCTTTATAAAGGCCTTGGAAGTGAAGATGTGAATCTAAATGGTCTCTTTCTAGGTTGCTTTTGAACCTTTTTGGAAACAGCATGCCACTGGCATAGGCTGTGAGCCACTATTCACCTTTCCTTCAGGCAGGAGCAGAGCTTACTGATGAAGGCAGGACTGCACACACTTGAAGAAGCTGCAGGCTTCATGAAAGGCGACCTAGAGTCACTCCTAAACTGTCTATCACTCATCCCACATTAGAATTTCACAGCTCCCTGCTCCCCGCTCCACCACCAATATATTCAGAGTGCACCACTAAGAGCACCCAGGTAGTTTCAAGCAACAGCAGGTTTTCATGCATTCCACACATCTTCTGCTCTTGAGAACCTTCAAACAGGAGTAAGGTGAGGAGGAATGGACAGGACTCAGATCTCAGAAACTGTGGCTTTCTCAGGAATCTCAAAATATATCAAGAAATGTGATATTGCTTTCTGTTGCTGCAACAGGACTAAATGTGCTTCACAAATACTGAAGAGCCTGTCCTAGCAGGTACTTAGCTAATCTGAAAATCCCATAATTCATTCATTAAATACTGCCTTTTTCTATATCTTAGAAAAGATTTAATGCAGTAGATAGGGCTGAGGTATCTGGTTTTGGATCACATAACTTTTGTGAAATATTGTACAGACCTGCTACAACATAGCATAAGTAATTAAAAGTAGCAATCTTCAAATAAATTAACTAGAAGCACCTGTGTATTTATCCTTGCTCTATGAGTTGTAATTAGCACTCATCTGCTAATTTGCAGAATTTGTATGTAGCTTGCTGTATGATTTTTTCATGACTGATATTCACTGGCTCTTTGTTCTAGTCCTCCAAGTGACTTAGGAAATGTTGAAAAAAGCTACAGTTCAAGCAGAACATAGAAAGGCTCACAGGCCATTCTGGTAATGTGGCTGTGGTATGAAATGAATACAAACTGGCACTTTGGACGAAGCAGTTTCCAGTCTACAGCTTTTTTGGCCATCCATTTTCATCCCTGTGTCACCCTGCACTGTGCTAGAACAAGAATTTCTCTATTATCCTTGCCATGAAAAAAAACCAAGAAGGACTTTTTGTCTATTATTTTTCCTCCAGATTAACTTCTCAGTCCCACTCAACAAGCAGCAATATAAATTCTTGTGCATCATAACATAGAGATGATATGGGACAGGAAGAAGCAGGTATAAAAAAGGACTATGTTTTGTTTTGCAGCAGAAGGGACTGCTTTAATTCAAAATGCCAAAATAAAGCTTAGTAAGGGAGTCCTACATTATGGGTTTTCTGTCAGCAGAGACAGTTTAAGGGATGTATCCATTTCCTTCTGACTGTTACACAGGAATCAAGGAAAGAGCATGAAGCAGAGTTAGGGGAGGTTTAGGTTAGACATCATCCAGAAAGTGGCTGGACACTGGGACAGGCTGTCCAGGGAAGTGGGTCACAGCAGCAAGCCTGGCAGAGTTAAAGAAGCATTTGGACAATGCTCTCAGGCATCTGATGTGACTCTTGGGGTGTCCTACATAGAGCCAAAGCTGGATTTGATAATCCTGAAGGGACCCTTTCAACTCACTGTATTCTATAATTCTATGATCTCTTCAGATGAGCCAGTCCATGTGTTTGTCCAGACACACCCTATGCTTCACAGGTGAAAGAGGGCTTTTTTGAGAGGTTTTTTAACCATTTCACTGACCTGGCTGGGAGGCAGTAAAGAGCCAGCAGAGCTGGCACAAGTGATCTTTGTACTCTGTTGGGAGGCTGGAGCATGGGAGCCACAGCAGCTCCCCACAGGCACATCAGATCCATGAGCCAATACCACCCAGGGCCACAGACTTACTATTCCCAAATTTTTTCCCAGAAACACCAGCAAAGAGAACAAGAAAAAAGCTTTTATATCAGTTCTGTGAAAACCTGAACTTCCTTGCAAACACTCAGAAAAGACTTTAAAGACTTTGCACCATTTCTATCTGTATCTATTAAAGCCACTCTTCAGTGTCACTGTTCAGGCTCAAACATACAAGCAAATTGCAATGGAATGACAAGTTATCATGCATCTGAACACTCATTGCCCATGACAAATGTGAACTAATACTTGCTAATTTATGCAACAATGAAAATCAGCCTGAAGTAATGGAAATTTCTCTGCATTTGCCATAGGACAGGAGGTTGCAATGGATAGAAACAGGTCATAGATGTGTGGAAGGGTGATAACTTCTTACCTCAAGATAACTTCCTCATGTGTCACAGCCTTTGTTCAGAATTAAAAATTACTTTGACCTGATTCAGCTTCATTTATTTTGGAAGTGAGACAAATTAATTTAAATTTTTGGTGAGAGTGGCCAAACGGAAGCTGTATGTGGTTTATCAAATCCCCTTTCAATTCACAGTGACTTCATACATATTAAGCTGAAAAACTATGGATAAAACCTCAAAACAAAAGCAGGTCCTCCATGTCCTTCTTCACCTCTTTTTTTCAAAAAATAACACTTTTTTCTATCACACAATTAACAGAATTATTGTGATGAGCGATTTTTCCTAGATGCAATTAAAAATCATAATCACTATTGCTATTCATCTGTCATATCTATTGCAGCATTTTCAAATACTACTACAGTCCGCATTTAGAACGCTTTTCTGGTTAAAAAATGAGACACTGTGCACTCTCAGTGCTCAGTAATACAGGAAACATCAGCCTACAACTGAAAATTGCTCAAGCTAAACTTAAAACTCACCCTGTATTCAAGACCTCCGTTTGATTCAATGTCAAAAGCTTCTGTAAGTGGATTTGAATTTACTATGGTAGGAAGAATTGCAACACCTCCAGAAGCCAATGGAGAAACAGTTACATTAAAGCTATAGACCAAAACACCAGCTGCTGAATTTTCTTCAACAGTGCTTGTTGCAGGTAAGCCCTTAAGCAACTGGATTCTTCTTCCTGCAAGATGGAAAGGAATGTAAAATTACTTCTGGGAATCTTGGGCTAGCAAGCACAGCTTTTGTCACATAATGAACACAAGATGCCCTGACTCTCTTTTTACTTATGAGTGGGGGCATTGTGTGGTAGTAAATCCAGCGTTAATGGCAAAAGAATCAATCTTTTCTGTAATTCAGTCCTATAGTGTTGTCATCTAGAGTGGCTATTGTTAAAGTATTATTGTTACTGCATCATTTGCCTTCATATATGTCTTTATACAGAAGCAAAGAAGTCAAAAATGTTTCTATTTTTACATTTTGCTCCCTACACCAATTGCTGCCTTGGTTCACTATCACATCAAAAAGTACCTTGAATCACACAGACCCAGATACTAAAGAAGCAATGTTTTTTTGTGGACTACAGTATCTGCAGCACCTATTTCCTCTGTTTTCTGTCTTCTAACTTTTTCTTTCTCTCTTTCACTCTGTGTGAGCCTGGCTCGTCAGTAGTGTGAGTTAGTAACAATTTCAGGGGTGGTACTGTCATGTCTTCTGCTTTGAGCAAGGAAGAGCAACCTGGAGTCTTTGGAGAAGATGCAGGGCCACAAAAGCACCCTATGGTTCAAAACTGCACAGAAGCTGCACATACTGGTGAGGCATACAACAGATTTGCAAAAGCTCCTTGCTTGTCCAGACCTCTGGACTCCCCAAACCAAACTTCTCACTTTTTCTGTCATTTAGCTTCTAGTGTTTGCTATTTTTGACAAAGGCCTGTTGTGCTTTATCCTATGAAGAGTGTCTAGAAAATACAAATCAGGATGCTTTTGATGCCCTGAAACAACACCTTAGTAATCTCACATCCCTGAACCGGCAATGTACCTCAACACTAGGCTATGGTAGGCCTGACTGTTGCTTGGGGATGCTTCACTGGCTCATCCAAAACACTCTCCAAGCAAGCTGGCTGTGTTCAGCCAAACTTCCTACACATGGTGTGTGCCAAGAGGGAGACAGATACTGCCCACTCAAGGGCATGGACAGACTGTTCATACACTAGCAATTACTGTGCAAAAGCCCCATTGAAGCCATGATGATTTTTCGCCTTTTCTTTTATATAGCTTTTATACATCCTCAGTGTTCTTAGCATGCATACTTCTGATTCCTTAAATCCAGTAACTTAGCATAGTCCTAATATTCCGATAAGCCAGGAGACCAAACATCCTGGAGGCCTTGCAGTTGGAGGCCAGAAAGCCCTATGCTATCCTGAGAAACCAAGGTCCTCTCTAGAACACATCCTGTAAACTAAGATAGGCCCATCCAGGGGGAATTCCTTGGGATGGGGGGGATATCACGATAACCATTCAAGCCTCTCATTGGGGAATCTTTAGATATGATATATATAGATACGCTAATTTGCAAGGTCAATAAATTGTATACATGATCTATCATGTGTGTGCATTTCAGTGCATTCCACCTTGGTGAAGTGGTGCACCATAAGGATCCTTATTAAATACTGAGATAAAAACCCTTTCTTCCCTTAACCGTGTCTGGCTCTTAATTTTTAAGACCAGGAAGAGGCATCACCATGAAGTCTTTATTTTTGCTGCAGAGCTGCAAGGTAAAAAGCTGCTACAGGAACTAGTCTGAGACCACTAGGGCTGCAGCCTAAGGGTCCCTCCACAGCTGCATGGAGATTCCCATGATCCCACACTAGATACAGCAGGTTCATGGGTCACTGATCTGGCTGGGATTACTCTGGCATTTGTGGAAAAAACGGTGTTGGAGATACTCTACAGGTACAGGCTGGGATGTGGGAAATGCTGAGGTGGGAACTGCCTGGAAGAGTTAATCTGAGCAGATTATTGACAGTTAATCTGAGCAGGTCATACTGACACCCTGGTAGGACTGAGTTCAGCTGAGCTGTTACTGATTTATGTCAGCAGGAGCAAGACACAGTGAAGGACTAAGTTTTTATTTCTGTTCTTAAAGATTCTGGAAATCATCAACAAAAATCACCCATGCAAATGAGGCTGGGTTGAGAGGGGCTTCTGGAGATACTGTAAGTGGAGCTGAACTTTGAATGTAATCTCCTGTGGACAGTACTTGATGAATTCAGTGCACTCATCAAGCCACAGTTCATTAATGGAAACCATTTATAAAAGCAATGAAATAATTTACAGCATTTAGAAATTTAAAAAGGAGTTGCTATTTTTGTATTATCTCCAAAGATTTCATTGGCTGTTTATTCGGAGTATGTCTTTCTAAATCAAAAGTTCTTACTTCTTGCTCTTTACTTTGAACTGAAATTTTAGATGCTGCATCTAAATGGCTTCTTTTTCCAACCAATTTTATAAAAGCTCTCCTTCCATATTTACAAGTTCTTGCTCACCTCTTTACTTTGCAGAATGAAATATTTCTGAAGCAATTTAATTTTTTTTTCAGAATTATCAATGTCAATCATTGACAAATGCTAAGTCCAAGACAAAGCAATAATGAGACTAGTTTGGAGAAGTTTATGCATATTTAAGACTTATTTATCTGTGATGTGCTAGTCTTTAGAGTGTGCTTGAGCAATACCTTCAAGATTTTCTCTACCCAAAACCACACAGGTTAGAAAAATGCTATTTTTCAAAGAAAGACAAAACTGGCAGGTAGTGTCCTAATCCCCAGTTTGGGGAACATCAGGAAAACCACCAAATACTGACAGGTTCCTGAGGGATGGCAGAACTCTTAGAGTTTCTTGAGAGCAAAGTGACCCTACCTGAGCAGGCAGCTTGCAGCAATACCAGTGCTTTGTGTGTCACGCAGACTTCAGACAGTTTGAAGATCTACTAAGTTGCTAATGTGCAAATACTCATATTGGCAAATCTCCCATGTATTTACACCAATCAATGTTAGTGATGTTATCCTACTAATATTCGCCACAAATTTCTTTCTGTTTGGTCCCATTTGGTTGCTTGTTTTACTTTATCAAAGAAAAATGTTACCAATATTTGAAAGGGGGATACTGGAGTATAATTACTAGTTATTGCTTCTCGGAGAGCTGGCCTCCTTTCCCACTCCAGTGCTGTCACACTGAGCAGTGGCTATTAGAAATGAAGTGCCTCATCCAACAAAGTGTTTTAGCAAAGAGTCATATTCTCTTCATTATACTGCTATAACCACAGAGCCCAATCTATTTCAGTAGGAAAATAGTTGTTACTTGATTTTTCCCATCCATGTCTGATTCCAACATATGTATTATAAAGTTCGCAAGAGAAAGTATAACAGCCAACAGCATTCTAATTTTAGTAGCATAATGAAATCATGTTCTTACCAGATACTACTCCTAGCAAAATTAGGAAAAGGAGCATGGTCTTCATTGTCTTTACGACACTGTCCTTCATGTTCCCAGGCTGCAAAACGAAGGAAGATCATGGTATGTTTTCCTCAGTTTACTTCAGCTCCACCTAAATTCTTCCTCTTTTTCATGTTGTGCAGTGAGAAATGAAACAAAGGACCTGTGTCTCTAAGGGAGTTTCCAAACACCGTCAGCTTGTTTGCTTGTCAGGGAACTGCTCCTTGCTGACACTTCATTCACAGCCCTGGTCTGTACTTGGGAAAACAGCCATTAATTGTCCTTTCACTATAATCATCTTATTCAATGAAGCATTATGAAGAGAATCTAGTATGTTTTAAATCTGGAAATACCATGCTGCTTTCACCACTCTGGCAATGAGGTGCTCTCTTCACACATCAAAATAAAATACTCATGTCTTTTTACTCAAACCAAGAACCTGAAGTTTTCCTATTTCTCTGACTATCAGAGAATCATTCAGACCACACACACTGCATACTTGGAGGTGCAGCATGTGTATATGATGAAGTTTGTACATGATGCAGCTTTGCTGTAGCTGTCTCAGGAACAGCATGAACCCCCATAGAAATGCACTGGCTCCCTTAGATTAGGCATTTAACTTGCTAGCCCACAATACAACCAACTTTTTTTAAACTAAGGGCAGTCCTAGCGTTATTTCATGCAGCATAGTAGAGAAGTGACACTAATACTGGAACTGGATGCAATATAGGTGCATTAGAATCAACTCATAGAATAATTTAGGCTGGAAGGGACATCTGGAGGTCACCTAGTCAAACATCCTGCTCAAAGCATTAAATCAGGTTGCTCAGGGATTCATCTAGTTGATTCTCAACACCTCTGCACAAACTTAGCAGCTCTGCTAAGAGGCAGAATTTTGAGATTCAGATGTGGAGAAACCTGACTGATTTGTGAGCTAAGCTAGCATTTCTAGATGTTTCTGCATGACCCTCTGTGGTTGTTCCACTGAAAGCTGACAGTAGCTCAGAAAGTTCTGTCCCATGCTTCTGCATTTTGTGTAGCATGAACACGTTAATTGAACACGCTAAATGTGAGCAGCCAGTTTAAGACTGGGGCAGGCATTGCTTATGCTTGCTCCATTCACACCTTAGACTATGTGCCCCAGAGAATGCTGCTGATACAATGGACCTGGAAAAGATCAGGAAAACCTACCAACTGGAACTAAACCGTACCTACATATCAGATACTGATTGGGCGAGTCATGAGAAATACTCATTTGATGGCTAATCTGCATCTATTTTAAAGTGCTGCTAGGACCTTGTGATGGTTTAAAGTGGATGTGGCCACAACATATCATCTGGGAATACAACCTGTAGTACTGAGGAAGCTGATCCTCCTTTGCCCCAGGAAATGTGTGCCTAGACTTGATGTTAGTAAAAAAAGCATATGGAAAATCTCACTCTTAAATTACCTAATTATATTGATAATAATGTAAATATGTTTATATTGGCAAAAATTTCTAACCTGTTCCTTTACCTACCAGGTCTTTGCCCATCCCTTCATATGCATTTCCTGAGTTCACAAAGAAGCTTTTGACTGGATATCTCACAAAGATGAGGTCTGTGTGCACAGGCATGAACCAGACTCGTACAATGTGATGTCTTGTACAGTGATCTTCTACTAATTACCAGAACACTGTAAAACTGCTGCTAGCTTTATTCCCTCCTTTTAGTTGCAATATATAACCTATCCCATTGTAAGGATGTTTTTATAAGTCTTGAAAAAACTATAGAAACATCTGGGATTCGTTTTAAAGTCTTTCAGATGCATTTCTAAATTTGTTTAGTATCTGCTTTGAGTGATAGGACTGATTCCATCCTACACTCTGAATAGCCAAGCCTTCTCCAGAACTCAGAGGTCACAGTTTTAGCCTTCATTTTCTTTCTCTTCTTCTTTGGTTGGAGTTTGTTTGGGAGAATGGAGGATTGATTTCGGTGTGGTTTGAGGTAATTTCTTCTTCCTATAAATACATTTCCCAGCTTCTTTATTTTGACCTTCCTTCCTCTGACAACGTACACAGATCTACTTCCAACAAGGGTTCAATGTCCATATACATAAACCGGACATTATTTATGATATAGACACTATAGAGAGATACAGGAGACATGTATGGGAAGGGCATCTGGAACATACACATGCTTGAAATGCTAGCCTTTCCCAAACTTCACCTGGAAATGGAATGGGTAATTATTTCAGGTGCTAGGTGAATACCCCTGGAGAATCTCTGCTTGCTCTCTAAATGTGTCACCAGGCCTTTCAAGTAGTTTCTGTTAAGCCTCATGGTTCAAGCATGTTGTGAGAAGAGACTGTAGAGGTGACCATGAAGGGAGAGCCAAGTGTAGCACACAGGAAGGAGAGTGTGGAGAGCAGCTCATATGGGTGGAGTAAGGGTGAGCAGAAAGGGCTCTGGCTCTTCTTCTTTGAGTCATTTTCAGTATGTCTCATTACTTCCCTTAGATCACTCATTTCTTATATTCCTGTGAGTAGATTTCTGTGGTTTTCTGATTCAAAATGCCAGGTTGTGAGGCATGAAGTGAAAGGGCAGCCAGAATTTCTTAAAAAGAGCCCAGAAGGGGTTGAAAATCAAGTAAAATAAAAGCATATGAGCTGGTTAGGAACAGGTGAATTAGGAAAAGGTGAGCAAGGAAGAAGTTCACTGGCAAGTTTAGCAACAGCAGCACTTACACCGCAAGAAGTTCAGGAATGAGCTTTCTGGGAATATAAAGCAACTAGATGAAGAGAGGTCAAGGCAAAACAAGCAAGAATACAACCAGGGAATTTTCAGGCAAAATAGAGGGAAGATTAATTGGAGAAAATGAAGACATCAAAGTAAAAAAATGGGGTTTCAGTAATTCTTCGGTTTTTAAGATGATTTGAAACTTTATTTGGGTACTTTGGAGCAAAAAAAAGTAGTTCTGAAAAAATGTCTTCTGGATAATCAGGTAAAGTGGAGAATATGAGTAAGATGCTACATCTTGCAAGAAATTAAAGAATCCTGATTCCAAGAAAAAGATCAACAGATGGGAGTATACACTGGTCTTAGGTTGGGATGCAGAGAGAAAGAACATGGGAAGTGAGGGATATGAGATGGGAAAGAGCAGAACTTGACATGCAAGCTTTCAATTGCCTGTCCTTAGGAAAGAGAGGGATTTCAACAGAGGCCAGCTTCAGAGAAGTAGTCTACTTGCACAACAAAATGTGCAGGTTCAGGATATTCAGCTGTTTTCTATGCATTTAATTCTCCATCATATTCCAGTCTGTCAGCATGAAGGAAATGTTCTCTTACTTTTCAAACACATCAGAGGTTCAAGACATAATTTTCCCATTAATGGTTATTTCAGCCAGAGTAGTGGCCCTCTTCTCCTTAGCCAGCTCATGGGAACGTAAACATTTTGCTCTTACTGTGGTAATTACTCACCAAAAATTAAGCAGCCTAAGGAGAATTTTCATGTACCTGATCCAACCTCAGTTGATGATTATTTATTATTTTTATTTCATTAATTACATTACTGAGACTGTCAGGTTTTATTTTCATCTCCTTTATCTTTAAACATTACAGCTTCTACATCCACTGCCTAGGTAACCCTTCCTAAAATATTAAAACAGTACTTTAGCATCCTACACCAGAAATTATGCACTTTCCTTCAATTTCTCAGCTAAAAGCTTCCTCTGTACCATTTGTGAGTGACAAGAACAACCTAAAAGTCATGGACTACTACCCATGCTACCTTAATTTCACCTAATGCAATCTCATCCTAGCAAGGTCAGTAAGCCATACAATTATCAAAAAAGTCCCAGACAGGTATTTTTCTAGTATTGACTTGTAAACATGTAACCCCCATTAGTCACTACCTTGATAATTAGCTTGAAGTGTTAAGTGTTCGTTACACAGTGTTTGTATGATTCCATCATGCCTAGTTCTTTTTTGGAGGTCCAGGTTTAAGTAAAGAACAGCCTAAAATCTGGGTGAGTACACACAGAAAGCTGAAAATTATGCTGTTGTCTGTGCTGAAAACAAGTCCTCCCAGGACTCCAGCAGTTACACTCTCGAGAGATGAAACCATTTTCCAGAGAAGAAGGAATTCTGAGATTCCTTCTGTCTTCTGCAACAAAGATTTTGAGCATTTATTTTAGGACCACTGGGAATATGAAAGGCATTAAGTTAGCAGAGACTGTTCTGATCCTTCCCATTCCCTCTACTCCATCTAGACAAATGGAAACTGAGGCAGACAGATGATTACAAGGACATGAATTCAAGAAAGCTACAGAGGTACTTGAATCCTCCCTATGTAAAGATCAAGTGACGTCAACAAGGCCACACAGAAACTCCAGAAAAGCCAGAGGTCTTAGTCCCACTCCCAAACTCAATCATGACACCTGTAAGACACCATGACTGTAAAAAACATATTGTTGCCGAATGTTTTTCTCCTTGAGAAGTGCTGCTTAAAAATATTATATTTTCTTCTGCCTTATCAAAACATGGAAGTCAATGATAACAACCTTAATATTCATTCACCCAAGCAAAAGTAGATGTTGTCAGTAAGTATTTTGCGTTTTATGGTTTGAGATGAATAATGTGTTGTGGGTAGAACACTTGGTGCCTGCAAGAAATTGTCATTTGTCCATACCAGACATGTATCACACTCGAATTTTAATCATGTCTTCCAAACTAAGTTCTACTGCCAGTGAAGATATAGTGAAAAATATGTTGAGGCCAATGAAGTCTTCTTCCTGCATTTACTTATTATTGGATGAGGGCCTGAACCCATGCAGCAATACTTTGTACTTCCTGATACAACATTTCCTGCATATTACACATTCGTTGTTGTAATTGCTTGGCCACCTGAGCTGTTCAGTAAATGCATAAACAAGGATGTGAATAGCAAAAGGTACAAATGCAGCAAGAAAAAATGCTCTGGGAAAACATGGGTACACAAAATCTAAGGTTTCTATGTACACAGTGTGAGGCACTTCACTTAGTCAAGTATTTACTATATCATCAAGAATTACTTAAACAGGCCTTTGCATCATGAAACATGAAATACATTCCCTGTTTTGTCAGCAAAAGGCATTTGATTATTTTTGCAAAAGCAATCTTGCATTTTAGGACAAATAAAATATTTTCTATTGACTTTGAAATAGCAACCCACAGAGAAGTGTGCAACTAATAGAAAAGAGCATGGCTGGGCACAGGGTGAGGGCTCAGGTGGTGGAGTTTCACTTGGAGATAGATGGGTTTTTACACGTAAGTTCCTCCATCCTTTGAGCAAGAGGAGTGAGAGTAATTCACTGCTTCCTAACAGTGTGAAATTTTGTTTCTTTATGGTTTCAAGAACTTTGAGATTTTCAACTGGGCTCTGAGGCTCTCCAGGGAACCAGAAGAGGGGTGTGGTGCGTAAGGAGGGATGTTTCACTCTCCCCCTTTGTTTCAGAGTACTTAATTATTGGAAAATCATTATAATGATCGTGGTCTCACAAAAATCAACAAGCTTGATTTTGAAAGGAGCAATTTCAATAGACCTGGACCTCAATAAAGTGGTCCAAAGGCAAAAAAATCCTACTCACACAAAGGAGATATGCAATATTCATTGCTGGCCCTGTTCCTTGCTGTCTATAAGCTCTTTGACTAGACAAAACCTTCAGAAATATCACACAGGGAGAGGGTTAAATTCATCTGGGTACAGACACAGAATTACTTTTTTACAGTTGCTGAGTTTAGATTATGCTGATTTTACATGAGAACAAACATGAGTGGAAAAATAATCCACTTAAAATTGACATGAGGCAACATTATATCTGAGTAATGACTTGACTGAATCTGCCACCACATTAATACACAAAAGGCAGCAGGAAATCAGTGCAATATTCCGGCTGTATATATTTCTTGCCTGGGGATTTGAGCATCAACACCATGGAACAGCCCAAGACCATAAGAGCTTTCTTAATGAAACAGAAGATCCCACACAGTAAATCTAGTGTCCAATAAATGTTTTGACAGAGAACTGTGAAGCTGTAAAGGTAGGTGGATGAATGCACAGAGATTTTAAAAAATCCCTGCAGCCCAGATTGAGCTTAGTCACATAAAACCTGGCTGTTATAATATGAGCTATGTGAGTGATAACAACGAAACAAGGTCAGGATGTGTCCCGTTGCTGTGCATGGCTCCCCTGACCATTGTAGGAGCTGGGGGAATATTGCCATCTAGTGCCACACAGAAATCCAGCTGTCTAAACAGAAAAGAGCCATTTAATTCATGTAGGAAATGGTTACAAAGCATCCTAAAACCCAGGGATATTATGTGCCCGGGACATCATTTCGGTCAGTGTTTTTGCCAGGCTTGTTATTAGAAATGTTACATTTTCTCCTTTTAAAAAATGACTGTGTCGTGGGAGCCAAGTCATAACACTTTTGAGAAAAGGCCCTGTTCAGTTGTTCTGAGGTCGTGAAAAAAGTGCAAAATATTCTCATAGCATTTTAGCAAGTAGCTACCAGAATGAACGGGATGCTGTTGAGAATGGGATTTATCCTGCCTGCCTTGAATTTACTAAAACATGGACCTGTATATGTTACTGTTATATGGTCACCCTGGGCTTCTTTTGGAAACAGAGGCACTACTAGGGCACAACTGGTGTGACCAGCTTTAGCTGTTGTTTTTAGGATGGGAAGTGCTGTACTTTTGAAACTTCTGTTTCTCTGCAGAGACAATAAGGGGGGTTTGGGATGTCTGGTTCTGATGTTCAGAGCCTTTGAACCTTCAATGCCTGTCTCTCTGTACCATTTTTAAACCAGATAGGCAAGAATTTCAAGGACCTGTTGGTGGAAAAATAAATACCACTTTTAGACTTCTAAACCCCATGATCTCAGTTGCATGATTCTCATTCAGGTTGTGGGGGACACCTGTACTCACACAGAAGCTGCTGCTGGCCGGTAGCAGGGTGCACTTGTTGCTGGGCAGGCACACTGGGCCATGACACACTTCACATTCACCTCTGCGTGCAGCAGCATTATGAAGTTCCTCCCATTGTCACGCCAGAAAGGACCCTTAGGGGTGACAGAGCTGCTCAGTTCCCTTCAGCCAAAACCCTGCTGAGCCTGAGTTGAGGACGCTTTTAATCAGTGCATATGTTTCAGATACTCTTAAGGAGGCTATCAACTCACTTATCTATGCTACCAAATACGTGCCAGATTACAACAATTTTCAGTCATTGCCCATCTGGAGCAGATTCAACCAGTGGTTGATTTTCAAAAGCAATTTGAAATCAAAATCAGTTAAGTAATCAAATCTTCCAGCTGCAAATAATGTCCAGATTTTCAAGCCAGCAACATCATGTTTATATATGTTGACTTAAAACTACTTAAAAGTCCCACCAGTACCTCTGAGTTAATTGCCACATTATTGCTTGTGGTTGTGACTTTCCCACTATTTCTACCCACTAGCCATGTAAAAGAAAGGATTAAATCACAAAGAGAATCAGAGTCAATAATGTAAAAGAATATTGTTTTTCAACCTGAGAAAGTTTTAGACATGCACCACTCCTTTTCTTTTAAATAGCATGAGTGCCAATTAAGCAAGAGGCTGCTAAGTTAATTGGCTTCTATTTTAAAAATCCATTATTTCACATCATCAGATATAAATCCCTACATTAAATATAAGTCCTTTCCTTTTCTACACTGATTTTAAAGATGTTGCAAAAAAATGTATATCCGAAGTTCCTCCAAATGAGGAATTATTTGGGTAATAAAATGTCTCACAATAATAGTAGTGTATAAAGTTACTGATGTCGAACTCTGCCAGGATTTTTAGGATTATTTTCCTTGCTTTTGTTCATTTGGCAAGTCATTGTATGTGGTATTTGAAAAAAAATAGAATATGTGCACTCTCCTGAGTGTCCATAATGTGAATTAAAATTCCATCTAAGAAGGAACCTGAAAAGCAAAGGTGGTAGATTTATAAACACACTTTAAAGCACCTAGAAATGTGACTTTCCAAAGCCCTCAGTCTTATCATCTCAGTTCCCCATAACTAAGTTTAGCTAAAAAAATTCTAAGCTAACAGCTTCCAGAAATAAATAGCAAGAAAATGGCAGCAAATTCTGGAATTTCCCCATAAATCTTAGTCCATAGGGACACAGACTGACCTTTCAGATCACAAACCCAACTGATTTCCTCAGCCTTTTGCATGAAATGAAGCCTGACTCAGACAGTTTGGGTGTTCTAGGCAGGCAGGAAAGGATTACTAACATTAGCTCAATATCTTAATTGCTGTACTTAAGAGGCTGCATACTGCTGGATCCAGCACAGAGAGAATGCTCTCACTGACTTCACAGGGATCTGGACCAGTCTTTTTAAGTTTGAAGGAGCAGGGGAAGTGGCAGGAAAGATGGATGGCAGGTTTTACCTGCTGGTACAAACTGCTGTGACTATACTGACATTTGCACCAGCTGACCCTTTATGCCAGGACCTGCAGTTTTATGAAGCTGTGACGTAAAATAGATTCACAAACTGCTTTCCTGTGCTAAGGAGCAGCAGTGAGATGACATGCCAAATCTCTTTAAGAATCAAGAGGTGAACACCCCAAAATGTCCACACACCCAGCAGTCCAGTTGGACGAAGTCTTAATGCAAAGAAGGGTGATGTCCATATAAGTCGAACATCAGCACCTATTAATCTTTTGTTTTAATCGACATTAATGGCAAGCAGCAGGGTTTGCCTATTTTGCTTTACTGATATTTGCAAACCTCTGAGATTATTTCCTTGCATGTAACATCTTTCTGGACATGGACATTTTTGTTGATGAAACCAGACTAAGCAGCACAGTCCACTCAGTTGTTTCATATCAGTCTGGGCTTTGTCAGGCTAATGTACCTGCACAACTGCTGGTGTTACTACACAGGGAACCGGATCCATGAATTGAGACCAGATAAGAACTGAGCAAGTGGATTACTTATCCAGGAACAAATGGCCAGGAAATAGGGGTCTGGGCAAGAAAATTCCTGTGGAACCACAACCTGAAACATGCCCTTTCTTTATGTTCAGAGGTGTGGAATAATGAAGGTCCAGGTTGTGGGATACACCAAGAATGGGTTTTAAAGGTCCTGAAACCTCCTATGTTGTTGTTGTTTGTGACTACAGAAATTTAACCTTGCTTCTGTTTAAAAAAAAAAAAAAAAGTGCTAAACATTATAATGGTAGCTTTTTTCTGTTGAATTAAATGCTATGTGAAATAGCAGAGGGCCAGTCACCATGTCCCAGCTAAATGATTTGTTTGTAGCAAATTATTTTCTATTCTTAAGGAAAAAGAATTTAATCAAGTGTCAGAAACAAACTACATTTTGACAGATTAGCAGGGTTGCTGCTGTTAAAATAAATTTGTTGCCAGATTTGTTTACAAAACTTATTTTTTCAGGGATGGTTGAACTTCCTGGAATTTGCCAATCTTTTGAATAAATATTGTGGAGGATTTGTAAAATGAGAATTAATTAAAACTTTTCCTGTCAGTGTCAACCAGACATTTTGCTCAGTGTAAATAAATTGCTTGAAAGCTAAAGGGAAGACTTTGAAGGAGATGGGTGGAGAGGCAAGGAAATTTGAGCACTGTCTTTCCTTTTCCAAACAAAATTTGGGATATAGCAACTATGACTAATACAGGAATTATAATTTATATATCAGATTTGATATATCCATTTTTAACTTTCTTTACAGTTCTGAACTGACCTCAAGATATTTGACTTCAGCTTTCAAATCCCTCAGAGATTTGTTTATTTTTCTACAAGTCTTTTTGGTTTGGCTGCTTCTGTACAATACGTGGCAGATGTGCTCATTTCTGGATGTGGAGCTTTTTGATACTGGCTCCTACATATGATTTGTGTTGCTCTAAGGAAGCCTTACAGTGTTAGCTTGGATGGGTGGTATCAGCATCTCAGACAAAGAGATAAGCTTACTGTCATCATCCACTCATTCTGCTGGGGTAAGGGAAAGAATCAGATAATGAAATGCTTGTCCTAGCCAGGGAGAAAACAAGGACAAGTATTTGCATTCCACCTTTTCATTCACTGCAAGTTGGTCTTCTTGGTGGGATTTTGGGAGTTTTATTATTTTTATAAGTGATCATGACAAAAATATTCTTCACCTACAAAACAGCAGACAGCAAACCTTCTACTCTTTCATGCATAAAGTCAAGGAAGTGTCACTAAAGATCCTTAGAATGATTCTTCTGTGACTCCATTGGAAAGGAGATCCAAAGATAGATTTTCTAATAAAAACACAAACATTCCTGCCATTTAGACTAAGATTTTTTACTTTTTTTTTTCCTGGCAGAATGTCCCTAACCTGAGAAATTAGTCCTGGACTAAAGCCTTCAATGCTACAATTTGGAATACAATGTTTCTGGCAAAGCCAGGGGCAGATGTCAGTCTGTCAATGGATAGTCTACAAATGGCAGCAACAACTTGAGGGACACCATCACAGTCCAGGCGAATTAAGCACACAGGCCGTCAGTAAGTCCTACAAATAAGTTACAAAACAGCTCATGGATTTCACAGAAGACACAGGATTTTAAACCATGCAGTATTCAGGCAAACAGTCTTTCTTTGATTCTTTAGGTATCAAATCAGAAGGATTGATTCTTCCCAGTCACCTTTCCCTAAAAAATTTCCAGCTTTTGGAATTACCGTGATTGGTCTTAAAGGTTTGATTAGTTAGAGCTACCACACACTGCTGCTGTACTAATTAAATTAAACTCCTCTGGGTCCATCCTTCCAAAGCCTTGTGCATTTGGGCAGTGTTTCCCACGGTCATATGTATGAAGCTGCATGTTGGCAGGATGGATAAGCATCTCTGCTTTAAAGACAGCCTCAAGCTTTTGCTTAAAGAGGCTAACACTGCCACTGACAACTAGGAAATCCTGGCAGATAGTCCACATGAATATCTCTTTCTATATTTGCACAATGTCAAGCACACTATCAGCACTGAATAAATAATAATCATAGAAACCTGGAGTCAGCCAGGAAATAGCTGTGAATGAGACATTCATATTTTAAAACCTGAAACTGCAATATTATTGTATTATGATTCTGGGAAAACTATTCTTCTCCTTTTTCCCTCTTGTTTTCTTTTCCTAAAAGAGAAGAAATGCTAATACTGCTGCTAAAGGTACTAAAAAAAGCTTATTTGGTCCTGTATTACAACATTAAACATCTGAAGTGTTCTGCCTGCTTAATACATAAAACCCCTTTAAAGAGCAAAATGGAGAACAGTCCTGATTTTAAATCCAAAGAATTTATTTCTAAGTGAAAAAAAAATATAGAGAGATGGAATACAACTGTATTATAGGAGAGAAAAAGGGAGAGTAGCTGAAAATCAGTGTCACAAGGCAATCTTGCTTTTGGTAGTGTCTTGGCAAAGCTGAAATTTTTTCTAAATTTAATTGAATCTCTCTGTTTAAAAGGATTTACATTAGTCATAAATCTTTAAAACAATGAGCAAAATTCATGAGGAATTCAGTCTCCATCTCTATGGAAATAATAATGAAGAGCAATTCCCTGTAGTAAAACTGGTTGAAATTGGTAACTTTTATTTAATTCAGACTCTTGACAAACATTCAGGGTTACTCCTTCTTCAGAAAAGAATCATTTATGTCTCCTTTTCTGTTCAGATGCAGGGCTCCTATGGCACACTAAGCATGTTTCAAGACTGTATTTTTATGGTTACAGATGAGAAGAAACAGATTCTTAATTTAAAATCTGATTTTATAGTTGCTGACAGGGGTACACACACGTTGTTTTTTTTTTTATATATTGGTCACCTTTAACAGAAATACAAAAAGATCTGAGATCTGAGGGCTGTCTCAGTATAATCAAATTGCAATTAAGTTAGTCCAGAAGCATTTGTCAGAAGATATAATGGCAAGGATTGTAAAGGAGAAGAATAAACTGAAAACATAGAATGCCAAAAATCACCATCTGCTGAGATGATGGGAGTATCACGCTCAAAGCTGTTAAGGTGTTACTAGAGCTGTTGTCTGTTACAACATTAAACAGTTAATTGCAGTTCATGGGTTTTAAGTAAAAGGACTGGGGACCGCTTTTTACCATAGCAACCACAAAAAAGAAATCTCTTCCAGCACGTATGCAACACGCGCCAACAAAAAAGCAAAGAAAATAAATATATTTGGAATTCAGCATTTTAACTATAATTATTTGGAGAAATTCTTCTTTCCAAATTTACATTCAGAGCATCCTGGAGAGAATTAGATGCTCATTCCAAATTTACCAAATGTCTTTCCTGAGGGACAAGAAGATGTATCACATTCTGTATCTTTTCCCACTAACAACTGTTAGGATGACTGCTGCTGCTTAGGTAAACAGAGTAGGGAAGTGAAAGAATACAAAGGAAGGAGAACTTTATCATGTCACTAATATGTGGCCACTTGTGCTGCAGGCAGGGCATGGGTATAAATGCATCAGTCAAGATCAGATGTGTACCACTGCTTACCTTCTGCCACTCCACCATTTCTGCTGTGTGCTGAGGTCAGCCCACTTGTGATCTTTGAGCATGAGAAACATGTTACGGTGACAACATTTCTGATTGTTTACTCCCAGGTCAGATCAGGTCAAGTTTGAGAGAAGGACAGGAGAAAAGGAAAGTGACAGCGACATTATCACCATGCATTAAATACTAACAATCATGCCTTAAATACTAACACATAATATTTTGCTGCCAATGGAACTTCTTATCCATGTTACTTTGAATAAAATGCTGATGAGTTCAATCATCTTTCCAGACATAGTTCCATTTTGATGGAATAGTTGTTTTGAGGCATGATTTTCCTGAAGCCTTTGCAAAGTCCAGACAACTGAAGAGGCAGCAAATCAGAGAGGTAGTCCAGAAAATTACCTGGAACTGTGACCTAAAAGGTGAGCCAGGCAGGTGAAAAGCAATGAGGAGCAAGAAAGAGGGAGGTCCTGCTGGCTGCAATCCCTAGAGGATGCCCCAAGGGCAGGAGACAATAAGAAGGATTGTATTTCACTAGCCTTGAACTAACTAAAGGTTTGAATATGGAAATATTTTTAAAACATCTATTGTAGCTGCTGAAAACAATTATGTCTGTGGCATCTGCCAACTCTCATAATTATCTGCTGTTGTTTTAAAAATGTGTTTGGGAAATCTTGCAAAATCTAGGACCAATAATCCCATGGCTGACACAGCACGCTCTTAGACTCTTACACCGCAAATGTAGTGTGAGAACTGAACAGAAGAGTTGGCTACATTAAGATTCAGATTGACAAAGACAGACTGAGGGGGTTTTGTCAGCTGACATAAAAATTTCCATAGGCAAAAGTATTAAACCCTGAATAAATGGAGAAATTCACCCACATACGAGCACTTTCAGAACCCAGAGATGCCTTTCAAGTTTTCCCTCTACAAATCCAGAAGACACGGGTTCATGGCTCTGTGCACCTGTTAAGTTCTCCAGACAAGACCACTTCTAACCCCTCCAATGCAGACTTATCTCTCAATTTAAATTCATATTGTACTGCTATTAAATATTGTGTTATCAAGGCACTGTTGTTAGGTCTTTTCACCACCAAATTCATTTTGTTTCCATACAACCTCTAACTTTATATTTGTTTATAAGAGCACGACATAAGTTTTGCTCCACTGGTTACAAAAAACTTTAGAAATACTCAGAAGTGCCCAACTCTACTGTGACATGAGCACATAATTCAATAAAATGCCACTGCTTATGCTAATAGATTTGAGTGAGTTGTATCAATTGTGCTAATTGTGATGATGTGCGAGAGCACAGAAAAAGGGCTCCACTGCTCCTGTAAACAGAAGAGTAGACATTTCTTTTCATAGAGAACTGACAGTCAATATACACTTAGACAAATAATCTACTGCAAAAATTTTCAGCCCACTATACATAAAACATCCTGATTTTGCCAGCTTTCATATATCACAGGCCACAATTGTAATAATATTTTGAAGTCACCAGTAGCTGCAGTGCCAATACTCTTCTTAGTGCAGAAGGAAACACAGGCATAGTTGTATCAGATTATTAGAGAGTCCCTGAATGTCAATATGAACGCGAGTAAAACTGTAAGAGCTCAGATTTAGCATACACAGAATAAGATTCCAATTCCATACAAGGAGGAAGGGGAGTTTGTGCATAGTTCATGGTTTGAATTTGAATATTTTCAAATCATCTATTATTATTGTTATATATAATTCAGCAGAATTAAACACAGACAGTGGGAATCCACAGTTGCCTGCTGTCTCCTAAAGGAACACCACTTTTTTATCTGTCAATTGAAAGATTTGAGAAACAACAGCCAGTTCTGTTTATAATCTTGGATCAAATGGGTATCTGAAGTTGAATTACAAGATTCTCAAATGCTAATTTTGTCATGATTTTTAGTTAATTTTTTTCCCTAAACCACTATTGTTCACTTTTCATCAGTCTTGTAACTTTTGCATATACCAGATGTCACATGCTGAGTATCTACAAGACTTGATTCCATGCACAGATCTGCACCACTGGATGTTATTAGCCAGTTAAAATGTTTGATGGCCATAGATGTACATAGATTCTCTTAATCTGAGCCTGCAAATTTGCAGTCTTAGCTCACAGGCATTTCAGAAGTATGCACCCTTCATAAGTAACACGGGATATTTTTAATAATGTCTGAACTTTTGTCTTCTTTACCAGCTATGGTTTCCATTTAAACCTGAAGTATTACAAGTAGCATGCTTATACTTGGATTGCTTAAAGGAAATAGTGCCTCAGCAACACTCATCAACCACAGGTTTCCAAAAAATAGACTAGCAAATGGCAATGTATTTTTATCATTAAGAGGAGGATTTAATTAAAAAAAATTTTTGATCTGTGAGACTGTAACTGAGGACCATCTAAATCTGGTCTCTGCAACCACATTGCCTTTGTAAAAGGTCTGGTTAAGTCTGATGACAGAAGTTCAAGGTGGCCCATGAGAGGTTCATAGAAGTGAATGCTTAAGTATCACACATATTTTTTACTTTGGGTGCCTTTAGCTGTCAAGCACATCACTAACTATACTCCAATTCTTGCTAAGGCCTTTGAGATCCATTTTGACTGAGTACAGGACTTGCAGTGCTTATCAGAAGATATCACCTTTAACTCTTCCAGGTTGCAACGGGAATCTTATTAGGACAAAGCCCCTTGCAAAGTTAGCACATTGATGAAAGGAGCTACAAGAGAATTTCCTGTACAATAGACGAGACACAATTGATTTCTGGCACTCCACTTGCAGCCTCAGCCAGAAATACAAGATGAACAGGCTTGCTTTCTTCTGTGATTTCAACATGTCTTCTTCCTGCATGAGCTAGAAGTAGGACATACTGTAACAACAGTCAAAACATTTCAGAACCTCGAGCAAGGTGTGATTGGAGCCAGCTTCTGGAAGCAGCAAGGGCTTGGGGAGCCATGTGAGCAGGCTGGGCCCTCTCTGCTCTCTGCTGATCCACGGACCAAACGTGACCTCACCAAAGGCGTAGCAGTGTGACTCTTACTCAAACCTCTTTTCTGGGCGGCCCCAAACTTTCACAGCCAGGCTGAAGGACACTCGAGTGATTCCCAAACACTGAGGGACATCCCTCCCAGGCTGAAATCTGGCAGCCCATGGGTGCCTGCCCTCAGCCCACTCACACATGGCACCTGGCCCTGCCAGAGATGAGTCCCTGTTTACAGTGGGGATCAGTGAGCTGCTGGGAGAGGGAGACAGCCAGGGCACCAGCACTTGTGGAAAATGAAGGAAGTAGAGGCAGACCCCTGTGCTGAGGCCAAGGAGCTCCAGCCAGGGCCAGGGCAAGGTTAGGAAGGAGAGCTGGCTGCTGAGAGGAGGGGAGAAGGAAAGGGGACTTGCCCCAAGAGGAGAGGAATTATTTAGAGAGGAAAAGAGGCAACTCCAAACGGCTTTGTGATGGAAGAGGTAGATCACAGGTGGGAGGCGGAGAGGTGACTCAGGACTGGGAGAAACCTGTCCTCCACTGAGGAGGAAAGGAGAGGAAAGCCTCCTAACTGCAAAGTAGGGGATAAAAAACAAGGCAGTGTAAATTGAAAGACATGGTTGCCTCTGGTGACGCAGCTGGGCCCAAGTGGGAGGGTGGTGAGAGTAGTTGAGAGCGAAAAACAGGCCCCAAACTGGTGTTTCAGTGGAATAACCTGGCAGGAGATGAAAATGCACCATGCAGGGTTAGAGTAAAGTGACAGAAAAGTGGGAACAAAATCCAGAAAGGGAAGCGTTTGGGACAAGGAGGGATACAAACAGGACAAATATGGCATCTATGTTAAGAAGGTACAGGAGAAAATTGCTTACAATGCAGTGAGGGAAAGGCAGGAAGCTGCTCTTGAGTGCTGCCAACACACACAAACGTGGCTGGTGAATGGAAAGTTATAACATACATTATTCATGGGGCAAACTTAATTTTTAATGGCAGAATATTTCTATGCCTACCTCACGAGAAATGTGTGAAGATCTTTGGGGACTCATGTTTTGTGGTTTTGGTTATTCACGTGGGCATAGTGAGAGAGCAAAGCACAGGAAAGCAGCATACTATTTGAATGCAGTCTTCATACTGAGGCAAGGTAACTTTCTCCATGCCCAAGTGGTTTTATATCTCAAAATCTAAAGAACTTCACTGTGTCTTTCAAAAATGCAGGGAACTCCTACAAGTTTCTTCCTTTCTGTCTCAACTGGACCATTTCTCTAAAATTTGGATACGGCCTTTGAAAATATTATTGTTACTATTATTTACCAAAAAACCTCTTTCAAATTAAAAAAAAAAAAAAACAAAAAACAACCAAACAAAACTGATAAATATTTAGTAAGTATAATACAAGTGATCTGCTGCACCAGTGGTAGATACGTTTAATAAATTTAAGAAACAGTAAGAAACATGCAGCGACAATATTTTAAAATAATTTTTCTGTGATCTTTTCTGAGTACCTGCCAATACAGGCAAACTGAATTTTTAGCCTGTCAAGTACTCTGACCTGTCATTCCTGTCTTCCAGTTTCCAAAACATATGCACTAGTCCTCACTCTTCTTCAGTGAATGCACTCCTCAGACCTGGTCTTATCCTCTGTTTCTTGCCACAAGAGCAGCTGATGAAGTGTTAGACCAGGGACTCTGGGTAGTGTGTTTTAAGAAGAGAATTTGAGATCTGTGTTTCATGCAGTCTATACTATAGCACTGAGACTGGATGTTCAGGTGTTTGGTGGAGGTCAGGACATGGGGAATGTTTTCGAGGGAGAGAAAATTGGCAATTAAGATGGGTCTGAAACTGAATTCTCAGAGGCTCCTGACTGAAACCTGAAACTGTTGCAGAAAAAAAAAAAGAATCTGTTTTGCTTCTCAGAAGCAACTGGTAAGACCTTGTGTCTAGTGAGGATACGTGTCTGCACTGCACAAAGCCCAGTGGTACACTGATAGTTACCATTGCCAGCTTTGGTATCACAAATACTGCAGCAATGGTAATAAAGTAGAGAAGAAAATGTATCCTCTTGAAAAGACAGTACAGTAGTAGGTTAATGCATTTAGATGACAACCAACACTCGAGAAAAATTGTTTAGAACAAACTTTTAGGCACTGGAGCCAAAGGACATGAAATTTTTTTCACAGCACTTGCATAACTCTCTTGGGTTTGAAATGTGCGGTAACTGTTGATTTCCATCTCTAGTTCATAGCCTTTTTTTTGGCAGAATTTTTTCTTTAAACTTCACAGAGTCCAATGTAATAAGTTACCTAATTGTCCATCGTCTGTTCATAAATCTGTGTGGTGCACCTCTCTTTTAGACTTCCCATTTCATCTGATTAGTGCTGCTGTGGTGTTTCAAGCATTGCTTTGTATTGTGTGAGGCAATTTGCAACCCTTTTTTGAGAAACATGTTTTTGTTGGGATACAAGAGTATCTCACTTCAAATTTCTTTTTCAGTTCTCCATTTTTTCTGACTGTTTCTTTTTTAAGTGCTAGTTTCTTTGGCTAAGATGGAACTGAAAGCATAATTCAGATTTTTTTTCTTGTGTTATTTCAGAGGACATTTCTCTGCTATAAATGTCTATTTAATACAGTTTTCTAGCTCAAGTTATCTATTATGGTATTCACATAGTGTTTGAGACACCTTCTGAAATTACAAAGAGGTCAGAAATAGTACAGGGACTGCACTTTTTGCCAGAGAGGCTCTAGGGAGACTGGCTCATAGTGGCTTCTACATTTGGCTTGTTTGCTAACTGCTGAGTTGTTTTAATAGCCATCCTGTATACAGCTTTTGCAGAAACCTAGACACAGACTTTTTAAAAAGTATACAGTTTATTTACTGAATTCAGCTACTCTAATTATCACACAGCATAGTAGAATGTTACATTGTATTAAAAAAGTTTCAGAATCAGTTTGGATGGAGAAATGCAGGACTATCCATTTGGTGTATTTTGCACCGTCTCAAGACAAACTTTTCTGGTAACCTGAGGTGTTGCTGTAGTATTAAGAAGAAACTTCATTTATCCACTGTGGAAAGAGAGACTGCAGATAGATAATCTACAGGTTTAAAATTAGCAAGGGTGTAAAAATCCACTATAAAAATCGTTTGCACACAAATCAACATACAAGTTAGTTCTGCACTCCTCAAAATGCTGAAGGAGGATTGAAATTTCCGTACCCCTGTGACTGACAGCCAGCTACTTTGCTGGTGCTTTTCTTATGCAATCTCCATCACTGACTATCTGTAAGAAAATCTTGTGATTCATTTACTGCTCCATTCCCACCAAAGCAGATACCTGGGTTCATAAAACTGTCTGCTAAGTAATAATTTCTGCTATATAAAACAAAACCACTACTGTGGTAAATCCATTGCAAAACAGGATCCTGGGAAGTACTAATGAATCTCCTGCCAAACTGCTTAAATCATGACTTTGTCACAAGCATCATATGTTTATAATCTTGTTATGATAGTGAAGACTTGTACAGCAGTTTCTCTATAATACTTTTGTAGCCAGTTTAAAGCCATGTGGTGCACGTATTTCCAGGTATACATTATTATGTTGTTGTTGTGACTACACATGCACCCTCAGCACTCTCATGGTATTTTCTCAGTGTACAACAGTATACTTGAAGTTAAATCATGTCATAATTTATTTGTACATGGTGACTACATATGATGCTCCTGATAGCCACATGTGAGAATTCCGTTTTAGTTTGTTATGTCTTCACATTCAGATTCTGAGAATTATATAAAAATGGTGGATTGATCTCCAAATAAGCCAAAGATTGATATGTAGCTTTGGATCTCTGCTAATGTCATCATTTTTACTGTGCTTTTACAAAGCCCAAGTCTTTAACTATAATTCTAATAAGTAGGTATAGGAACACATGATTTTTATCTTCTGGTTACTTAGCAAAAAGCTTGCATTTGGAGATCATTTTATTAAAAGATATGTATTAAATATTAAAAGATATGATACATAAAAGATATGATACATAAAAGATATGTATTAAATGATATATGTATTAAAAAGATTAGAGTTGAGGTTTTATTTGTATTTTGCCATTTATTAATTAAATGCCATAATTTGCTTATGGTTTACCTTTTTAATACCATGTTATGATTGGATCACTGTAGTATTTAGAAGCTGCAAACAAAATCAAGGTTGCATTACCTTGAATTCTGAAAAACCACATAGTAAAAGGAAGCTTCTGCGTGGCAATTGAAATAAAAAATCCTCAGGGACCAGGGAGGGAAAGAAGGACCTTTCCTGACTGACTTAATTATTTTTCTGTGGAAGAGTGACTTGTTCAAGGTCATAGAAGAATTATATTTCTGTATTGGTGAGCAGGTGGGAAAAAAAAACAGCGGATGTTTATTCTGCACTTTTATATGCAGGTTTTTTTACTTATTTCCTAAGGAAGTAAGTCTTCTGTGACCATGTTTGTGCCTTTCCCTCATTTTTTTTCCTCTCCACCCATAAATTTTGTCCCAACTGATTAATAAAAACTAATTTGAAAGAGGAGTGAAAGTCTTAAATAGGATTGTCTTTCAATGAATTTTGTGGAAGCAGATGCCAGGAGGGAAGAAGAAATCATCTGAATGTTCTTGCTACAGTAAAGCTGCAGTTCAAGTTCACATTCACAAGACAGAACTACATATATTCCCAACAATGGGAAAACTTCTAGGATGTCAGATCAGTTCTCTTCCTATTTTGCTGTAAGGATCTGGAGCACAATGCACAGCTGTCCATGTAACATACACTAGTTTATTTGGCACCAATCTGGAGTGAAATAACAGGTGTTCCGGGTGCAGAAGTGAAGATACTTTTCTACAGCTTCAGGACTTGCACCCTACAAGCCAATGGAGACAAACCAATGGCTGGTTTGCTCAGGGATGGGGTGCAGATCATAGAGGCAGCACAGATGTAATCAAAGCTGAACTCACACTCTTTAAACGAAAGATGCTGCTAACAGGAAAGTCAGGCATATGTGTAGATGTGTCACTTAGGGACAGGATTTAGTGATGGAATTAGGGTTAATGGTTGGACTCAATCTTAAAGGTTTTTTCCAACCTAAATGATCCTATGATTCTGATTGTGGAACCATTTGTTTAATGATAATGTTGTTCTTGAATACATATGGTAGGGAGGAGAAATTCCCTGGGGAGGGCTTTGGAAACCTTCCTCTTGAACTCTAATTCACTGGATTGTTTCTTTTTAGGAAGGAATTGGTACATCTTGAATCTTTGATTTTATGTTAATTTTCCTTCATATGGTCTGATTCTGGTAAGAACCTAGACAGTAGCTCTGCAGTGTGTCACGGTAAACAGCATGTAGATCAGAGCCATGTGTTAAAGCTGGAAAGTTTCTTCACTTTTTTTTTTGCTTGTTTAGAGGCAAGCTTGTGTTAAACACTTTCCCCCTCCCCTTTTTCCTCAGTTGTATGGTTAGGAATTGCTTTACTACTTGTGTATTCTGTGGTAGTGTTTAATACTAGTTAGACCTTTGGCCATCCATACTTCCCTGAAATCTAATGTTGGTTTTCATTGCTGGGGATTTTCTGAGTGCTCACATGCCTTTCTTTCATATCTTGTCTCCAGATACACATCTTGGGCAATCACACCAGTGTTATGGTATAAGCTGTGCAGTTTAACTTCTCTAATTATGAGACTATTTGGCCACTGTCAAGACATTTGCTCAACTATCTTGCAGTGAATTCGAACACAAGTGCCAAACATGGTTAACTATTAACTTCATGTCATTTATCGTTCCATCTAAGGAATTCCATCTTGCTATTCCTGACCAGAGTTTTTCAGTATAGTGGGCAGAGTTTTCAACCTCAACATAAGCAGTTTATGTCTATTCTTTATTTTTCTTCCTCATTATGATCATGTCCTTATAATTAAAAACAACAAAACATATTCACTACCAGCTGAATTTTGTTAGACTAAGTAAAACTCTTCTCATATGATAGATTCTTAATTCTTCTATCTTTCTGGTAACCCTTTCCACACTTTTATTTTGTAGGAAGAATAATTTAAACTGGTGGATAGAACTGTACTTAATATTCCTGAATAGATCTTGCCAGGGCTTTGTATTACACCACAACTACACTTCCTGCTTCTGGAAATTCCACATGTAGTGTATCTAAGGTCATGCATCTTATATCTGCTTCATGATGGTTGCTAACAACCCTGCTGTGATTGCCTGGTTTTATTTGAGGGGTATTTTGGTGAGCTTTCTGCTTCTTTGATAATGTTACTGAAGTTTCTTGTAGCTAATGTTAACTTGACTGGAGGCACTCTTGCTAGGCCATACAGAATGAAAGCTTTTAGGCTCACCTCTGGGTATTAAGGATGGGACCTGTATACTCCAGCTACTTTTTGGAAGAGGTGGAGCATGTTGACAGCATACATAAGGCAAAAAGTGTCTGTCCTTTGCCCCAAACCTTTATCCATTTCAGCACTGTAAAGAGCCTAGTCTTAATGAAGCTATGGGAAATTTACTTAAATCCATTCTAGACTGCAGCACCATACACCTTTCGACAGGCAGCTGTGCTTCAGCAACTCCAGTCCTGCCCCTCTGGCCACAGCTCCAACTCCTGAGCAGGCCTGAAATGTTGTTTTTTGAGTCCACATTAATTCCATGCTCTACTTCAGTATTGCCTCACAATGGTTTGAACTAGCAAAAAGTGAATGAGTGTCTGGGAAAAGATGCAGGACAGGAATGGGACCATGCAAAACTGATATCACCACTCTGAGACGTGTCTGTTGGACCATAACCTTCAGTCATCACCACCCCTAACGAGACTGCAGAGCTGTATGAAAGATGCTACATGTGGGATCTGTGAAGCTGCTTACATGAAACCAAGTCCTTCACCAGGAGTGTTTATGTTTGGCTTAAGAGGTGTGAGCTGAAGCAACAGGCTTATGCTGAAACTCCTAACCTAGATCAGGTATACTGAGTATAAAAACTTTCAGTTATTTTCTATTCTTACCTCAGTGGAGAAATAAGCAAAAATGACACTGTCCTAAACTAAAAGCGTGTACGTTCCATAGGCTATGTAGAGCGAGATGAAAACCTCGGTATTGTTTAAAAGTAGCAGGACCTGCGAGTTCAGAGCTGCTGTATCGTAGCCTAGAACACCAAAACGAGAAAAATCCCATTTGCAAATAGACGAAGCCTACTACAGATTAGGCAGTATTTGGACAACAAAATGGCTGTGGTTGTGGCTATAGGTGATCCACAGGAGCGCAGCTGGAAGTCGGGGAGCGGGGGAGCCCCAACCCAGCACTCCGGGTCCGATTCGCGGCCGCGCTGGGGCCCGGAGGGGCCGTGCCGCAGTTACCGAGAGCCCGTCCCAGGGACTTACTGCGGGGCGCTGCGAGACGCGGGGCGCGCAGCCCCGAGGCGCGCACGGCCGGCGGCTGCGCCTTCCCGGCGGGGCTCCTCGGCCGCCGGCCCCGCTCCGCCGGGCCGGGCCGGGCCGGTGCCGGAGGGGCAGCGCGGGGTCTGCGCGGGTCCGGCGCCCCTCGGGGCGGGCGCGGGCCCGGTGCCGGCGGCGCGGGGCGCAGGCGCGGGGGGCGCGGGCATGCGCGCTGTGCGGCGGGGAGCCCGATCTGATAGGGAGCAGGGGCTGACACTACCCCCGTGTGGGCGGCGGAACGTCCCGAGGATGACGTGCGGCGTTCTCGAATCCCGTGTCTCGCTCGCTCGCTCGCCGCCGCCGCCGCCGAAGGAAACGGGAAAAGCAACAAGGAGGCAGGAGCAGGCGCGGCGCCATGGCGGCCCTGGAGCGGCCCGTGCCCAGTCCCGAGGCGTTCCTGGGCCAGCCCTGGGCCGCCTGGGTGCGGGAGGCCGCCCCCCCGCACACGCACGGCGCCGCCCCCCCGCACAGTAAGGGCAGGGACCGGCCGCGGTCCGGCTCCGCGCGCCGCTCCCCCCGGAGCGGGGCCGGGGTCCGGCCGGGCCGCCCCCCCTCCCCTCCCCTCCCTCCTCCCGCCGGGGCCGGGAGGTGCCGCCCCCCCGGGCGCTCAGCTGACGCTCGGCCGAGCCCCCGTGCCATGTGTGCGGGAGGCGCACGCCGCGCCGCGCCTGCCGTGCCGCTGCCCCGCGGCGCTGGGCCGGCGCCGCGGTGGGGGAAGGGGGCGAGGGGGAGGATGCGCGGAGGGGCCGGAGGATGCCGCGGGCGGGGAGGGGGGGGCGAGGGTGCTGCCGCGGGGGGCCCGGCGGTTCCGGTCCCTGGCAGATGCTCCGACCATTGTGCTTTTGCTGTTGCAAATAGAAACACTGCTCACCTCCTCACCTCTCCTCCTCCCCTCTCCAAACAATAAATGCACACCTCAGGGCCCTCGGCGCTTCCTGACTCTGCTTCTCTTCTGCAGGTGTAGATCTGGAAGAGACTGGAAAGGAGGGTGGAAAAAGCAGGGAGGTTATGAGGCTTAATAAAGAAGGTAAGTGGATAGTGCTGGCACACCTCTCTACCTGTCTGTCTCTTAGTGGTTGTGGATGACTGTGGTTTGGCCTTGACAGGGTGGCCTGAGAGCTTATGGATCTCTCTGCCTTGAAGAACGTTTCAGGGCTGGATACACGCAGATGACTGTCACTGTGTCAACTTCTTTTGAAGTATGGGTATAGCAGGTGTATACATGCAACTGACAGACATGGTAGAAGATAAGACAGTTCTGAGTCAAAAGACAACTACACATCAGTGGCCATATTGGATTTTTTTGTGGACCCTGTCCCTTGGTGCAACGTTCCAGTTGCTCCAGTGTGAAGTAAGCATATAAACCTCTAACGTTATATTATTATTAGCAACTTAGTGGAAACATTTTCACTTGCAGTGAGAATGGGTTTGTTACAATCTTTGAGTTCATTCACTTTAGCTCAAATCACATTTTATTCTTCGTTCTCACTGCTGAGTGTGACCTATAGTCAACTGAGCAGCTAGCGTCAAATATTATCTTAGGTTACACTAACCCACGCATATTATGCAAAAACAAATAAAATGAGTCGTTTGGGCCATAAGTTCTTCTGGTACCATCAGTGTGAACAGGAAAATTCCAGGTTAGTGGTATTTGCTAATATGCCAGGCCTGACACAGTTCTGTCACCTGTGAGAAGAGAAACTTTAGTGGTGAGCGTAGGCAAATCAAATTTACACATTTTGTTTGTGATGTGTGTCATTAACATCATGCTGAGGTAACACCTAATGCAACTAGTGAAATGGTTCAGGACGTTTTTTCAAGTAGCTTTGTGTTTGTCTCTGTTTCGTTAAGAAAGCACTTTATGTACACAACCTCTCTGTTTTGAGAGATACTTCTTGGGAAGTCAGTTCGTGATGAACGATCTCATCATAGTGAAACTTTGGTGTGACTTACTTGTGCTGAGAGAAATCCTGCTATTACCTGTAATGTCATAATGTATATTCTGAAATGATGTTAAGTTTCTCATTATATTATAGTTGTCATTACATGTGCGTTCGATTTTGAGCATCTTGGCAGCTCAAAGGAATCTTATGTTTTCTAAACAAGCTCTTGAAGAAAGAATTAATTAATCAGTAATGTAGATTTGTGTGATAAACTATAAAATTGCATGGAGTACACATTAAAGTTATTTAAAATGCCATAAAACTTCCTTTTTGAAAGGCCTTTACAGAGATGCCAAGCTCGATTGTGTTCCTATCTTGATTCTTATGTGCCTGAACCTCTCTATTTTGTCAGCCCAAAGATAAGTTAGCAGCAGAACTGGGATTTTCATGTAGTTTATTTATAGGTAAAAGGTTCAAGGCTCTGTACATCTGTCAGTAATGTTGATTCAAAAATAATTGAACAAAAATTTTGCTACTTCAGCTGTGCCTTCATAAAGAGCTCAATTTGTTGAGATTAAATGTTTTATGCACAGAAGTCCTTGAACACAAATTCTTATTATAAGCTTGAGACATGAAGATTGAAGCATGTCTCTACTCCTTAGTCATACATAATATGCAAATTTTTTCCTAAAACGATTCAGTTTAAATTATCAGTTCTAGTCTCGTTTGGTTTTTTGGGGGGTCAGAGACTCCATCAAAGGAGCTCTATTTAAACTCACTATCCAGAAAAATTACTTCCAAACAAAGTGTAATATCGTTGCTGACATTATGATCGTGACAGGTGTGAAGCACTTACTGGCTTTTATAGTACTTATGTCATAATACTGTTTAAAAAAACCCCCAAAATTGACTGTTATATTTAGAAAATAAAAAGCCTTTAGGGATGTTATTGCTTCCAAGTAGTAACTTGTATTAGATTACTTAGAAAGAACTTCCATGAAGTTTGAATAAATTAGTATGTGTTGAAGTATTTCTACTATATTCACTTAGGCAGTCTGTTAATACAGGTATTTTCATCACACCCATCTGTGTGAACACCCACTGTAAATCTTCCTTGGATCTCACGATCTTTATTAATAAAGGTGGGGAAAAATATGAAGAATTAGATTGGTCTGCAGGAAACATTTCTCATGTATTTGCAGAAATGCTTGTGCTTTTACTCTGACCTTGCTCACATGTTGTGTGACATGTTGAATTTTTTTACCTGCTTTGTTCATAGGTAAAGGTTGTGGTTATGATAGGTCTGAATACAAAACGCAACTCCTTTTTTTTTTTACAATCTTACCGACTTGAGCAGACCTTTTTTATGGCATCTGTGGTGCCAGGAGATTGCAAGTGGTGTCTTAGAAAAATCAAATGTTACTTGTAACTTATTTGTATCAAGTAACTGGGGGCAACAGACGGTCAGGATTTTAAGTATCAAAAATTACTTATCTGTTTGATAAAGATAGTGTAAAACCTGATCTCTCTGCACTTACTTCTTGACATATTTGTCTGCATTTCATCATCTTTAGTTGATATGACCAGGTTTATATGGCCATTCCTTTGTAAGCAGTTAAGCAAGAAGGCTTTTCAGAGGAGTGAAACTGTGTGCAGAGCATGGTGGGAGCTAAGGAATGTGAAGATGTTGGTCTCCAGACCATGACAAGGTGTTTCACTTTGGTTTTGTAGAAAAACAATGGTGTTAGGTGGCAAAAAGTGCATCCAAAAAGCTTGATCCCTGCTTTGCTGCCTCCTTTCTGGTTGTGTACCATGCGTGTTTAGAGCGGTGAGCTGCTCTTCCTCCTCACTTTGGCCTAGAAGGGGATGTGGGAAGCAGCATTTCCTGGAGATGGGGGGTAGGAACACTCCCTGCCTAATCCCTGCCTGCCCAAGGGGTTGATATTTGCATCCCTGGGCAGAGGGGTCACAGTCTGACTGTGCTGTTCATTTCTGTAACGCAAGAGATGCACCGAGGCCATGTGCCCCCTGTGCCCCATCTTAAGGGTAAAAGTAAAGACACAGAAGTAGTGCTCACTGCTTTCCTTTATTCTGCAGTGTATATGTAGGCAGCATAGAGGGAGAGAAATTTCCTGAATGTTTGTTCAGTTTTCTAGACAGAATTGCTTTTTGCATGCTGGTACTTAGAGTAAGTTTTCCTATAGCAAGTGCAGTCTGTCCATGGTTGACTTTTATTGGTATGTGGGTTTGTAGAGAGGGGATTACAAGGTTCCAAGTGTTCACAGAAAATGAGAAATTTTATACATAAATGTTTGTGCCAGAAAAAAGAAACTTATCTGCTTATCTAATCAGGAAACAGAAACAGTATTGTGTAACTTATCTGACAAATCACTACCAAGCAACTGGCTTAGCTAAAAGAGGGGTTATCAGAATTAGAGCAGCATTTAGAATTTATGTTGAATTTTAAAAGGTTGAATGGCATATTTGAAGAATTGAAGATTTTCTTGCAGATAGCAGGCATAGTAAAAGAAGTCTTTGAGAAATTGTGTTCTGTAAAACATCACAGTAACTGTGTGCCTGAGGCAGGTACAGTGTTCAGTTATTATCAGCCATAGCCTGTAAATGATTATAGATTAATTTTGGAGGCACGTGTTCTACTTTATACAATATTTGAGAAAAATAATGGAAGAATGGGATTTTTTTGGTTTTGCATACAGAACTTGTATTAACAATTGTTTTAGTAATTTGCAAGCATTGAGTGCTGTGAGTGTTTGTAGGTAGACACAGGCTGTAAAGGACCAAAAGATATCCTGTGTATCTTCGTGAATTACAGCAGAGTTAAATATGACCCATGGGATCTAGGTCTGTGTCTGGGTACTTGGTGTCATAGTCAACTTCAGTTTCCCAGTTCAGTGGGTTTGTATTATTGAAGTTTCAATCTGATGATGTATGTGTTTTGTCATAGAGAATCTTTTCACTAACCATACTGATTCATTATTGTTTGATGTTAAGAATGTTATGTAAAAAATTCTAATTGTTTTTCTGATTTTGTGTTAAAAGTAGAGGTTTTTTTATCTTTATTGTTCCACCTCAAACTTGACCATTTTACTTTATGATTACACATGCAAACTGGAGTTTTAATTCTATTGGATAATTGTTTACAATGTATTTTTTTCCTATTTTGACTTCCCACACAAATATCTGATGGAAAGTTTTTTGATAAGTCCTTTGGCAACATAAGAACAAAATTAAAGGGAGACTGATTAGTTTTGCTTTCAGTATATTTTTAATTCTTCAGAAAAATATCTTGATGATTTTATTATTCTTCTTGGAAAAATAAGAAGTTGAGGAGGTTAGGTGGTGGTAGGAAACACTTCTATGGGGGTAAAAAGGGTGTGACATACAGCGTTCTATTTTATGAAAAGCAAGAGGAAGAGAACTAAAATTATTTATGGGGAGATTGTGAAAGAAGAGAAGACAAAACCAGATGGTTAATGTAAGCATAGAGGTTGGAGTTGACTTTTATTTCTTTTTTTTTTGTTGTTGTTGTTTACTAGTGGTTTGCCCATGGTGCTATTTGTCTCCTTTAAAAACATACTAAACAAAAAAGAATAAAAACATTCTTGTTTTTCTTACCACCTTCCTCTTCCACCTTTTTGTGGTAGTAGGGAATGTTAGAAAGGGCTGCAAGGGAAAGACAATTATAACAGGGTTTTAAACACATACTCAGAAAGAAAGAAGTGAGGTTATTGAATTTAGACCACCATAGTTGGGGATTTGGAGTTGGTTTTGGTCTTGGTTTTGCAGTGGGCAAAAGAGAGGGTTGAATGTTGTCTAATTTTCTGTCTCTTCTCTGTAAGCTAATACAGTCTTCCAGAGATATTGATTCTTAAAGAGATGTAATATTCTGTGGTGCTCAATGAGTGAAAGAACTGAGGATTGGCAGGGCAGAATATGGCTGTTTTCAAGAGAAACTTTTTCTTACCATTCTTATCTTTATTCTGGGAATAAGAGCAGTAAGCAGAGGTCCCCATGGGGTCTTTGTTTAGGATAAGAAATGACAGTGGGATTGAATTCTGGTGTGCATTCTGGTGTGTAAATGACTTCTCAGTTCTGTATATTATATCAGGCTCTGATTTTTTTTTTTTTCATATGGACAGCTTCTGCAGGGGGGTGGCATGTCTCCTGGTTATGGCTGTCACCTCATTTAATGTGTTTCAAGGAATGATGACAAAGGAAGAATGAAACATTTTGTATGATAGCGCCCAGAAAACTTAGTCAGGATTGTAGTTTATCTTCATAGTTACATAGTTATTTTCCGAAACCTGTCCTTTAGTTCTTCATCCCACACACTGGATAAAAGGAGTGGAGTAAGGCTCTCTGATCAGACATTCTGTGTTTTAAGTCAAGATTTTGATGTTTTTGAACGTGTATCTAAAACTGTTCTGCTGTAAATGACTTCATTAAAAAATCTGTTTTTGTTAGGTGGCACGTATCTTGATGAAGTTCAGTATTTGTGCAACAGTTGTTCTGAGGAGGTTAGATCTCCTGTAGTTTAAGGTACCTTTTTTGATTGTGTGTGGGGAAACCATGTGTGATTCCCTGTCAACTGCCAGCAGTGTCTCTAAGGATCTGTCTCTGACATTCATTCTACTTGTTGTAATTTATAACCAGACTTGAGGAAGAGGGAAATTTATGTGTTTACTAGAGGGTACCCCAAGCCCTGCTGTCACTACAGAAAGTAAATGACTTTGTCTGTCTAATTTTGATTGAGGTATTAAAACATGTGTGTGTTTTCTTCTTGTTCTGCCTCTATGTAGTTAATAGTTTATTGATGGAATATAGATTTCAGTGTATAAAAAAAAGACTACACAAGAGCTGAACCATTTCCACTGTGAAATGGAGTAATTTCTTTGAAATAGGCCTTTTTTTCTAGTTAATTAAAAATTAGGACATTATCAGGTTCTGCTTTACCTTTGGGGCAAAAAAATACTAGCCATTTAAGCAAGGCTGATGTGTATGAATGAGATTAAAGCACTGGAAAATCCTATAGAAAACATTTCAAATTACATTTTATTTAAGCTGTGAATCACAGGAGTCCTGTAGGCAGAAAGTATAAGTTTCTGATAGTCAAAGTGAAAGTTTCTGCTAGTCACTGCATGCATTACTAAGATCACCTTCAGTAAAAATAGTATTGGTCCTATGAGTGTTTCTTAAAGAGTTAACTCCAATATAAGTTTACATGAATGCCATGATTATTTATTATTAAGAGTGATTTTGGAGTAACTAGCAAGAAAAATTTTTGCTTTATATGGGCATAAATTAAGTTACTGGATCCTTCTGTCTTCCAAGTTCAACTCGATGGAGAAGTTCTTCAGCTTGTCTTTGAAAAAGCTGGTTCAGGAGTTAATGGTGCAGGATGCCAGGTGAAGCTGGTGTCTTTAGGTAATTAATATGCAAAAAAAACCCTTGGTAAGTGCTGTCAGTAAGTGCAAACAGTAAGGGTGTTTGACAGAGGTCTATTAGCAAGTCTATAGCAAGAAATCTTTGATGGTTCTTTTGCTGGATGAGAAGGGTAGATGCAGTGAGAGTAAAAATGGCCCAGATTTTTATCACAGTGCTATGCAGCTGACTAAGCTGACTCAAATTGAAGAACGAATCCAGCACAGTTACTTGCAACTGATACGGAACAGAGGAAAACCAACTATTGCATGCATAATTTCTCTCCTTTTCTGTGTCCCTTTCTATGGTTGTTTTTAAAGGACTAGTTTTGTCATAAGTTTTTGTATGGCTTATTAAAAGTTATGCCTGAAAGCCACTGATGTTGCTGGAGAAGTGAGCTTTCTGATTTCTCTTGGTCTTGTACTCATAGAAATGTCTTCCTTATTTCTGAAATGTTTTGCTTATTATTCAGTAATTTCCTTTCATATTTTACTAAGCTCTGTTAATAATACAATGCTTAAGCCCAATACATATTCCTATCTGTCTGTTTTCTTGGCAGTAATTAGAATTTACAATTATTTGGTCTTCCAGCTTTTTGGTTTCTGCATTCATGTATTTATGAAATGTGTGCTGTTTGGCAAAAGAGAAGGGGAGTTTTCCGAGATCAGAAAGAGCATCAGCCAGAAGTAGCAAGGAACTTGCCAACAGAAGTTCTAGGTTCTACACAATTCCAGTATCTGTCTAGTGCAGTTTCACTTAGTCCGTGGGCCCCTCCTGAATCATCTGTGAAACGGAAGCTGTTGTGTTGTGACAGAGCTGTGTGTGGTACACAGGGGTAAGGCTGGCTTCCCTTTCCGTTCCCTGGGAGCAGGTGTTCAGCAGAAGAGACAGAAGGGTGACTGATGAAGTAGCATCAAGACATAAGAATGACTGGCAAAGGGCAAGAGTTCATGCGGTTTGATTCTGTGTGATCTTCTATCTTCTCTACGTTCTTTATTTTATATTTTTTTCTCTTATACAGTGTTTTATATTTTCTGTCCAGTCATTCTTTCTCTTCCTTTTCTTTCTGCAGGGGGCTATACATACAGGGCAGGCACAGTCGGGAATTTGAAATGATACTTGGATTAAACACTGCTAATGTCATATAAATAGTAGTTGTTGAGAAGTTTGCTAGATCAAAATTCTCTTCTCTAGCAAGACAAAAGAGGATGGGACTGGACCTCTCCAGTGACAGAATAAGGTGTTTGAGCTTGTCATCATTTTGAGCTGAAATGGTCAGAATGGAAGCTAAGATTTAAAGAAATGTAAATCATTATGTGGGTTCATTTTTTAATCTCTGATAGGTATCCTGTCCTCAGGTGGCCAGTTGTGATTGTCTAGATGAGATAGATTATCAGGTGATAGCATATTCAGTTGTTTTTTAAGCTGCTCTTAGTTATGTCTTACTGAGACAGGATGATACGATGACTTAAACCTGAAAAGTTTGTTGGACCCATGCCACCACAAGAAACACTGACAGAGCCAAAACCTTGTTTGTTTGGGTCTGATAATGGAGATAGAGGATAATGACCTGGAAGAATATAAGTAATTGATCTCTTACTGCAGTGACTAGGGAAGCAGTATTACTATTTGCATGTTCCTAATGCCTAGCAGCCCCATCAGACACAAGATGCTGCTGTGCAGGGTACCAGCACAGGGAGGAAGGGTGTGTGCTTGTGTGTGTTGTGAAATTGTGCTGCAGAGAACTAATTTTTTAGTGTATGACAAAGCAGGAGTTTTAATATTGACGAACAAAAGCACTTAGTTGCTCAATGTTGACTTTAGGCTAAACTAAAGTGGCTTTCTTAGAACTGTAGCAAGGAAAGCTTTAAGGTGATATTTGGAGGGCAATGAAGTTATTTTGCAAGAGCTTGGAAGGTGTCCTTACTCAGGTGTAGAAATTTGCCTGAATGAAGATACGGACTGGTTGTTGAAAGCTTCGTAAATGGATACTGACATCATGAGCCAACTAGAAATGTGAGCAAATGGTGTGACAGCAAGTAGGATGTGGAGAGTATAGTGTACACAAGACAGAGGAACCTGGAAAGCAAAGATGAGTTGTTCCCAATATTTAAATTTGGACTGGAGGATTGTGCATAGAAGGATGCATAGAGTAAAGCAGTATTACAATATAGAATAAGGAACTTTTGGAACAGTGTGAACAAGCAGGATAATGTTCCTCAGCATGAAAAAGAAGAAAATATAGCTAATGTGAGGTGAAGGCCCAGACAAAGCTTTAGCTCTTGAAGATGTTTAGAGTAGACTTTGTCCTAGGGATGCAAGACAGGAAAAATCATTTAGATATAGATGTAACCTGAATGAATGGATCAAGAGAGAAGTTACTGGCAAAGATGACATAGTAGTTTATCATAGTATTTTATATCTGAATGATGGACAAGTTGATTATGCTGTCCAGGGTGATCAAGAGAGGAGGTGGAGAAGAGAGGGTAGGAGTGGTGAGATCTAAATTCTGTTCTATCTGTATCGTGCTGAAGCTAACAGCTACTCAGTGGCAAGAGGTGTCAGAAAGATAGAATGCAATTTTTTGTTTAGACATAAATCTGCTGTATTTGAGACCTATTCTCAGGAACAGAATGTAAAATTCTCAGACATGAGAGTAGGAGCAAAAGATACAGCTCAATGGAGACCTGCTAAAAGACAAAGGAGGAATAAGGAGCCTGCCAGTGCTTTGTGAAGGGATTGGTACAGGAAGGATGAGCAGTAGGAGAGGGTACAGTCATGGAAGTCAGAAACAGAGAGTGAATGTTTCAAAAGGAGAAATTCAATTTTTATGAAGAATGCACAAGGGTTATGGGTGATGGAAATGATTAATTTGTGATGTTGCAATAGTAAAAGGTTTTTAGACATTTTAGTGAGAGTAGTTTCACTGTAATGCAAGGGACAGATGAAGGAAACTCAGGCTGAAGTTAGAGACAAAAGTGTAATTTGTTATCAAGCAGAGCATAATAATGTTAAAGGTGAAAGAAAGACAGAAAGAGTAGTGTAGTTAGAGAATGAAGAGGTCAGAAGTAGATTTCCAAACACAGAAAAGACTAGCTGTCCTGCTGTTCTGTCAGAGCAGAAGAAAGGAGATGGGAGGTATTGGCTGATATGAGTGAGGCAAGTGGAGAGTGGGACAGATGTGTTTTATATCTATTGTACAAGGAAGAAGGGAGAGCTATAAGGGAGAGAAAGAGAGTGGGAAGGGAGAATGTGAAATGGTTATTATGTTTTCCCTCTTTCTCTTGGAATAAATATTTGCATTCTATTGCAGAGAAAGAAATAGATACAAAAGAGAAGGTTTGAGGAGTGAGTCAAAAGTAGAAAGAAAAAAGGCTGAAATTGCAGGTGTGGGTTCAGCTCAACTGGAGGAATGGCACAGATTAGTAAGCAGCAGGAGAGAGAGAAAATGTATGATAACCTCATTTTCAGACTGGTTCTCTTTTCCACTGCAAATTCTAGGACAGGCAGAATACAGTGAAGAAAATGGATGTTTAAGACCAGCATGAGTTCAGGATTGGTAGAGTTGGACCTAGTACTGGCAAGCAGAAGCAAAAACCATCACAAAATAAAAAAAGCCCATCAAGGAGAGGGAAGAGTGTCTGGTCATATCTATAAGATTGCATGATTGACATGAAAGTAGTAGTTCTGTTCCTTGCAGTGCATCATAAGTAGATAATATGTCTACGTGGTCTGTCACATACTGATACTGACTTGTACTTCCTGCTTCCAGAGCTGAGACAAGGCCATGGAATTGCATTGTCGTGGACTGGGCCCCGGGTAATGTCGTATGCTCAGGGTGTATCGTGAGAGCTTGGGCACGGTGCTGCAGTAACCATGGTTGTATGGCTTTTGCTTGTCTTGCAGGGCAAAGCAGCTTGTTCCTGTCTACATGCTACAGGCAGGCATGCTTTATGATACAGCATTTTTTTTTTTTCTCTGAGAAAGCAGGACATAATAATTTAGAGGGGTTACGTGGAATGGCTGTCATTCATGTCATTCAGTGTTTAAGAAGTTAATCTCACGTTTTCACATCTTTTTAGTAGATCTAAACAGCTGTTTAAAGAAGAGGAGAATATTGTGGGAGAGATTTGTTCCCTTACTCACAGAGCATTGAGCTGATCCTTTGACTTGGAAGGCTTTATTCATTACCTTGCCTGCCTTTTCCAAGCAACTTTCTGCATGTCCCTGTATGTTATCAATGTTCAGTCATCCCAGCAGCTTATACACGTCACCATGCAGAGGTGCTGAGAAAAAAGGGAAAGCAAAAAAGTCTTCAGGTTTTCTCTTCAGGGTCTCTCAGGGTTTTTTTTTGTGCACTATCATGAAGTTCTGTGGTTCTGATCTGTATTCATGCTTTTGCTGTATTTTTGGCTTTTTAGAAGACTTGGAGAACCTTGGGCAAATATACTAAGAAACTGAATGCATGGCAATGGAAAAACATGAGGAGAAATGGGAGGAAAAATGTTTCAGCTCTTGAAATTATGGTGAGCTGTGTGTATAGTGCTTTTAATAGAGTCTTCGAACATTCTGTGCTTGGTGTAAGTTTTCTTCAGTTTCTCTCATAACTCTCAACACACTGGGTGTGAACATTACCAAGCCTTGTAGGTATTTAAATTTTGAAAGAGGTAATGCAGCTTTACATATTTTTGAGTTTCTTGCTCATCAGGAAAAATTATTCTTGACTGCATTGCTCAGGGAGGGAATGCTACGAGTTTTATTTTGTGGCATTTATTATTCTTTCCAGCTTTTCAAGATACCTGTCACTATTCTGACTGTTTGTTTTTCAAGCTCCTTGGCAAATCAAAGGTATTGTAAACTTTTATCCCTTTCCTAGAAGGTAAGAGTTTATCCTCTGTGGGAGTTCTTGTAGGCTTTCCATTTGTTTTGAGTTTTTTTAACTTCCTTGTAATTAAGTATGTATTTGGAAAAGTTCTAAAAAGATGTGTCACATATGTGTTCAAATGATGTAATGTATATAAGTGTTAGCTTTAAAACAGCAAGATATGGTCTGTATTTCTGAGAGCTTCCAATACATTTCAGACAAAACCATAAGTAGTGTATGTTGTGAAGACAAAAATCAGTCTATGAATGTTGAAAAATTTCATGCAGTAAGCTATTTTAAGGAGGAATTTGAAGGAGGTAGAGAATAATTAGTTTATGTGGAGGAAGGAGGCATCAAAGCTGATAGTATAGCACACAGGAAAGTAGCATACAGAACAGATTTCTAGTGAAAGCAGTTAATTTGTAAAAATAAACTCTCCCTGTTCTGTTAATATTGTCTTACTGTCTTGGAGCTGGAAAGCAAAACCAATTGTAATTGCCAAACTGCAAAAATAACATAAATATTGAAAGATAAATCTTAATATTTCTTAACTCTGTTCCCTAAACATGCCCTCTGCTCTCCAAATACTTAAACATTCCCTTTTTTATTAGGCATCATCTGTTCTCTTTAATAGTGCCCTAGTTTTGCTACTAGGTAAAAAGTGAAGACAAACTAACGCATTGAGTATGAAACAACATTTGTCATTCTTTTACACTCTTTCTTCTGTATTAGTTCTTTTATTCCTATTTGTTTGTATATTACAGGATTGGAGGGTAAAGTGACATACAAAATTCTAAACAGTTTTGACTCTTGTTCTAGAACATCAACCTTAGAATGAGCCTGTTGTGTCCAAATTCCTCTGAAGTTTAAATTTTTTTTTCAGGAGAGCCCCTTGAATGTGGGCATTCCATGGCAGATTTCTGACATGCCATGTGCAGACATATTGTGCCATGAAAACAATACACAGAACAAGTGCTTTTAAAAGCCTGCTCATTTTAATACTGTGAGGTTGTGAGAGAGACTTTCCCTGTGTTCAAAATCATGATATTGAAGCTGCCTTGAGTAATAATCAGGACAGTGTGTATATATCCAGAGGAAGGGTATGACATACGATTCAAGTCAATGTGAGGAGAGGCAGAGGGAATGAGTGGATGGGAAGAAGTCAGGAGAAGTAGGAAGTTGACTACTGATGTTTATAGATCACCTCTCTTCATAAAGAGGCCCAAGGTGTCCTACCATCTGTGTGTAGAAATTAATCCTTTTGTCACTGGAAGAGGACAGGCAAACATGGCTGCTGCTGCAAGACCAATCGTACCTGCACTGGAATTAACTGAAAGAACACTGAAAGCCTACTGTGTACTGATAGGGTGTAATCCAGTCCTCACTGAAGTATGTTACTGCATAACAATTTGGAAAGGGAAGGAACAATGCCTTATTTCTAGATTACAAAGAGAATACAGTACATGGAATGTATATATTTACAGGGGGAAAAAGAAAAAGGAAAGTACTAGAGCATATTACCTTTCCCTATGACAGGTTGTGGTAGGCTTTACTGACTAGCACTGTGTTTACTGTTTTTCAAAAGTTGATGCTGCCATTGACACCAAATTTTACTCATTAAAGTAAGGACTGACATATTTCAAAATACATTGCTGGGGTTTATCTTTCTTCCAAAGAACAGTTACCCAAACCACACTTATGACAATAGGTCAGTTCTTATTACGGCAAAAACCTGCAGTACTTCACTGTATTTTAGCAAGTCACCACATATTCTAGTATGGTGCTTTTCAGTAATTTTTAAATTACTTAAAAGCAGAATTTGATGTTACTGGTCCAAAAGCTAGCTAGCTTGCTCCTTTTCTGTGCGAACATTACAGTCATTTTCTTTTGTGCACCTGCTCTACCAGTGAGAACCATGTACACTTTACCAGATATGATAGGATATGATTTTATAATCTCTAATTGGATTTTTTTGGGCAGTTTTCTTTTTGTTGTGTTGTGAAAATGGTCATCCTAGATACTTCATGATTTTATTCAGGTTTCTTTTTCATCCAGAATAGGAAGGGGAACTAGCTGATGATACAGTAATAATTGAAGATTGTAACTGGCAATTAATTTTCACTACGTGGGTAGATTTATAACATTAGCAAATCCTCCATGACTAGCCTGCAGCTCTGCCTTTTGTCTGGAGGAACACTGGCTTTAGCCTGAAGCAATTTTTCGTTGTGCCCACCGGATTTTGCTGAGAATAAAACCTGCTGTGACCACCCAGCACCTCAAGAGGTGAATATGTAAGTAAGCATCAGAACACCATAGTGCAAAATAGGCTGGGAATGTTGCATTTATTGAATGAAATAGTGGTTTAAAGAGGGAGCTTTAAATTGGGTAACTATTACATGATTGCAGTGTAATCTTTCTCTCTGCAGTTTTTCTCTTGTAAAATACAGACACCGAATTTATATATTTCATCATACTTGGAGCTTATGCAATTGGGGTTAAAAATACATTATGTTTTTCTTTACAACAAACAGAAGTAAACTTGGTCATGGTCCATTCTGAATATTTTGTATTAGAAAGAACTTCTAGATATAATAAAAGTAGAGATGAAGGAATTGCTTTTGAGGGTTGGTTAATTTAAGTGTTGCTCCTTTTGCAAAGCACTCTTGAAGGAGCTGAAAGTGCATGACTGGGAGAGTAGGGGGAGGTGAATACTGCTGCATTTTATACAGCTTTACTGAAATGTTGTATCCCAGTTCTCCTGTCCACATCTGGTGTTGGAAAAACTGGAAGGAGTTCAGAAAAAATCTACATTAATTTGAGGCCTGGATAATCAGCTTTGGAATGGAAGATTTAAGAAGCTCAATTTATTTAGTTTATCAACAGACAGTAGAGGCTACCTGATAAGTCTATAAGTACTTAGACAGGGCAAAGGTATCTGACAGTTAGATGGTTCTTTCTCAGGTAGATTAAGGGGATTCTCATGGCTGAAAGCTGAAGCTAGATCAGTTCAGACTAGAAATAAGATGCAGTTTTCTAATGATACAATTAAATAGGAACAGCTTATCAAGGGATGTAGTAGACTTTCTGTTGCACAAAATCCTTGCATAAGGCCCTGGTGCTTTCCCTGGAAGCACACAGTGCTTTAGCCATCCAGAAATCTTGGGTTCAAGGCTAAAATAATATGATGGAATTCTGTGGCTTCTTTTAGCATAGAAAGTCAGTACAGATCACAAGGAAGATTTTTGTTCTAACTCCCTAAAATTTCATACATAGTCGCTGCTTCTTTTGTTAAAAAAATAAGTTCATGTGAAAGATGAGGTGATAAAAGCAAAAAGAAACTTTCTAATGTGGTGAGTGAGAAGGGACCATCCTTTAGTAGAAGGTAAAAGAGAGAGTAAAACTTCCCAAGCTCACTTTGTATTTTTCTGGTAAGCACTAGTAAAACCACTAATATCCCTCCAGTCATTAATTCTAAGGATAACATAATCATTTACCAGTGTAACTGTTAGCCTTTTCAGAAGCATTCAGATCGTTTGTGCCTTCTCATTGTGAGGTCAGGTAATTGACAGCTGGACCCAAATGCCTTCTTCGACTTTGTGTGCAAAGCAAAGCAATCTTTGTCAGCATGTTTTCCCTGGTGCTGCCTTCTTGGCCATGGATTTATGAGGACATAGCAGGTCAATCTTTGTGAAGAGTAAAAGGCTCTGTAATTTCTAATGAATTGTATGAGAACTGATTTTATCCTAGTTTTGCAAGAGACAGTAGGAGTTGTTTGAAGGATATTAGTACTTGCATCATTTAGTTTGCCTCTTTCTTGTAAAATCATCACCAGTATGACTGAAAGTGTCACATTTTTTCGTGGTTATGCCAACAGCAAGACCAATCAGTGCTGATTTAAGGTAGATTCAACTTAGATGGGAAATATTGTGTATGTGGGGTTAGAAGAATCACGTAACCTGCTTTTAGAGGTTTTCTCAGCACCAACGGTCCTCTAACTCTTGTAAGCACTGTCTACAAAGTAAGTGGAGAGCAAATGTGCTGCATCTCAAGTTAATAAATTCTTCACCCTCATCCCCTTACCAGTACTGCTGCCTCCAAAAACTTCTAAAAAAAGACAGCATGAATTGGTGTTATAAAAAAGAAAATAGTCAATATTGAACTTCTTTGTATTACATATTAGGGTTTGGGGCTTACAGATCCAACAAAAACTAAAGAATTTCAGTACTGCAGAATAGACTTTGTTGGTGGTGGTTTTGCTGCAGTTGGAAGGGCTAAAACAAACTGTGAATTGGACAATGAGGTTTGCTCCAAGTATGTGTGTGTTCTGTTGTAGAGCCATGTGAACTTTGAGTTTGGGCTTCTTCTGGCTGGAGTATACAAGGTCACACGTATCCTGTGCTAGCTTGTAGTAATACCATGAGGAGATTCTAAAGGTTCAGGAAATCTGAGTCTTCCTCAGTTCCTTGTTGTTGCCTGTGACAATGTTGCTCAGCTTGGTAGGCATCTGATCCATCAGGTTTTGGCTGAGTAATTACAAAATATTTAGAAGTTTACATTTGGAGTCACCTTTAATGCTGCTTGTATAGTGAGCTGGACTGAATGTTTGGACTGTGTCCTTGTCATGGTCTCCTCAAGAGGTATATGCTGCTATCTAACAAATGTTGGATTAGATCAGGATTTGCTGTAAGGCCTATATTCTCTGCAGAATACTAACAGCCATGCTAAGATCAATCAGATGATTGGTAGACTTAGCCTTCCCAGCATCATTTAATCCATACCTGCATTCAGGTAAATTGTGTTTGAGACTGTGGGAAATATGACAACAAAAGATGATATTTGCTTTGACATAAGGCACTAAAAAGGGTAATTTCTAATATGACGGCAGGAGTTCAAGAAGGAGACAGAAACCCTGCAGGAGGGAAAGATTCATTAAAAATTGGAGGAAATAGTCAGATAAAGTTACTCTACTGGTGCAGCGTGCCTGGCCAAGGCAGTGGTTTGCTGGGGTGTGTATTAGGCAGATCTGTGTCACTATTGCTGTTGGATAAGGATCTCTAAAGTGTATGGAAACTCTGTGGTACTGTAGAAAGCTCAAGGCTTCACCATCCTGTGAGGTACTGTTCCTCATGGCTGTCACTCAAGCTGGAGGTTAAGAGCACCAAAGTTCTTATATCTCATTTGCTTTCTACAGGAACAAAGTACACGTTGAAAAAAATCATGCTCTACATTGTCATGCAACAGTCTCAAAGTTTAAATGGATTAGGATCGTCATCTTACAAAAGTTGTGCTTGCTTCAGAAGAAATAAGATGCAGAGCTTCAGAACCTCATGTAGCACATGACTGCACCAAACCATTTTGGGTATTTTCTTGGCTTTTTGTCAGTGTCCTGCCTATCAAAAGGCAAGGCATCTTGAGCCATGTGTTTCCATCTTATGCCAATTGATTACAAAAAACCCCTTCCTCTCTTCCTCACTCCACTTGCCAAAATGTAGCTGTGTGCTTCTGCAAGAGACAAATGATAGCAGTCATACCAGAAGAGTTCCTGTCCTGAAATGTGCAGAAGCCTGCTAACTTTCTAAACACTATATTCTTGATATGGCACATAGGTCAAATGCTGGCTCCAGAAGAGAAGTATGTCTATCTCTGTGTGTCTGATGGAGCTGAAACTGTGCTTTTTTACTGCTAGTCACCTACTGAGAGAGAGCCACACTGACCTGTCAGGAGGAAAAAATGTTATTTTTACCATAGTGACTCCTCAGGATATAACAGACAGGATAGGTTCTGCAGTGTGGACATGGAAGTGTGGGATTGAAATACTTTGAGCTGATACAGGAGCTTAAGGACTCAGAGAGCTAGCACACAATCCTGACAGTTGCATCAGGCCATCTTTTAAATTGTGTGCTGGATACACTAGCAGCAAAGTGCAGTACAAATATACATTTGCAGTCTGAAAAAGATATAAAGCACACAACAAGGTTAGCTGGATTAAGATGAGGGATGGCACCGGAGCATTGCTATGTTTATATGCTGAAAATCTGCAGGCAGATTTCCTAAAAACATATGCATATGTGTACACATATATTCATATATCTAGAAAATTGTCTGTAATCATGTTTGCTCTTGGGTTTCAAAATTTTTGTTAAGTATCTGTTGCTTCAAAATGACCCTCTTTCAAGGTATCACTTATGTCCCTTGATCTAATGTTGCAGCCTTTATACAGTGTGCTGGGGCTCTTTTGCGTAAATGAAAACTGGTTTTAATCTGTGATACATTTGAGATTGTTTGTCTTATTTGACTATTCATATTTTAATAATTTAAAAAATTACAAGAAATCATACTGTTATTTGTTTCTCTTTTGAGTTTCTTATTTTGCTCCAGCTGCCCCTTTTAGCTGAGTTTAGCTATAAAAAGCATGTATTATATACTCTTAAGTGGAACTAGTATTTGGGAGTTGGTCAATGTGTCTGTACCTTATATAGCTGGTATTTTAAGGCAGTCCTTGTCCATTGTCAATATTTTAGGTGAACTGTTTTGCTTGCCAGAAATTGCTTCCTGAGAATTCTTTCAGTGATGTTGCAGTAAAAACAGCAACTGAAAAAGAGCAAAAGCCTATACCTTGAGTTTATAGAGATACAAAACTTCCACAGGACATACTGGTTTGAAAGACGTCTAGGGCTTAAATATGTTTACTATCAGTATTTAGTATATTGTCTTGCAGGTGTTTGGAACAGTTTGCCCTTGTTTTTATTAGCATCCAAACTGTTTCCTGCCCTGATCAGGTGACCTTTAGTTGACATCTGCTGTCAGTTAAGCATTGTTGATTCCTTAGTAGAGGAACTCACTATGGCCTGGGGGCAGTGAGTCTGGCTGGGCACGTGTCACTTTGATTTGGCATTACTGGTTTGTTTCTCTCTGCTTATCACCTCCTTTGGGAGTGTAACAGTAAATGGATGGAAAGGGGGTTCAGAAGAAAATCAGATGTCCTGATCTCTGAATGTAATAAAATACCTAAAGTCTGGAGGCTTTTTTTCTACAAAGGCAAATACTGTAAACGTGATACTTCTGCATTTAAAAAGTGCAGCCACCTTTTAAGGATATTGTTGGTTTCATTTTGGTTTGGTTAATGATTTACCCTTTCGGAACCAACAAGCAGTTTTAATGCTTTAGTAACACACTTCTCTAAAGCACTTGGCAGGCTGCTTAATAAATTAAGCCTCTCAAGCTTTCTGTGAAGCATCACAGATGGAGAAACAGAGAAACATGGAGAGGCCAAGTGACTAGCTCCAGACATATAAAATAGATCTCTTGTTGTGTTGCTGGAGTGCTTTGGTTAAATGCACCTGCCTTTGGAGATCGTGTGAGGCTGAGGTGAATAAAAATAAATAAATTGCTGCATATAATTGGAACACATGACATGTTTTAACAATATTCACCTTAGACATATATCTTGTTATTTACACAGCATAGCTTGTATCTGCATAGAAGCTACATCCTCCTTACCACTGATATTTTTATGAAACGTAATGGAGGACCAGGTATATATGTGGGACCTGGGAGACTGACCAGCCACAGCTTTACAATGCTGCTGTCAAGTTAAGTTTTAATTTTCCTTTATTTGAACAGAGAAAAACTGCTTTTTGGTCTCTCCACAAAGTGCCTGTCTTAAGGGCTGTCTCATGGAAGAGATTTTGTCATCAGAATAAGTGTACTTTATTTCTTACTGTTCTTGTTTTCTTTAATTGTTTTCAAAATTTGCTGTACTTGCAATCAACCAGATGTATGTACTTAGCAAAATCCAGGTCCGCCAGACAGCACTGACAAAGCTTGCCTTGGAGTATAGAATGTGTACAGGAATATCTGTGGACTGCACTTCAGTAACCTGTGTACTGAAACCTTGGACAGCTTTGAAATGTGGGGTTCTTTTTCTTCAGAATTTGTGTTTAAATCAAAGGAGTTGGCAGAGTAGCAATTTGATGCTGCTGTGTATGTTCTGTAGGTTGAAGGAGGCTTTCCTTCTCTTTAGCAGGTATGAGTTAATTATTTTCAAGAGACCAAATTGGCTCAGTGTTCCTGTGGAGTTGGTTCATTCAGAGAGACGTGTTGCAGCAAGGAACTTATGTTGTATGTGTTAACTTCTTTTACATGGTTTTGAGTTGCTCCTGGCTTTTTTTTTTTTCCCCATAACTTTATTTTTAATTAGAGAGGTTTGAGCAAGTAAAAGGATGGAGGGGGCTAGAGGTGAGAGGGAATTACCCTGGAGCAGGATAGGCAAGAGGAGCCAGGGGGAATTCATACCGTGGCAAGGACTGGGAATGTATCATGTGAAGTTTCAGGGGATGTGTCCTGCCTAGTAGTGTGACCTCTTGCCTAATTTGCTTTGTGCAAGTGCTTCAGATATGCCTAATGTGAAGACGATGGGAGCTTGCAAATCATCAGAATCTGTTTGAAGGACTCAAGAAGTGTGGTAAATGATTAAGGTTTTGTTTGCTGAGAGTGTCCTGAGTTTTGATGTGTCTGGGCTACTGACTGCTTACAGTTCCTTTGGTATTGTGTGTTCAGCACTCTGCACAGGAAGATATAGGGCAAAGGTTTCATTAACAGCAGCACAACTCCCATTATGAATGATCTCACTCACCTTACATATCCAAAATCTTTCTTAAAAGTTCAGAATATTGACTGTTTTGAAAATGAGAACATTTCTTCATGTAAGTCTGGAGGCTGTAAAATCTAGAAGTCTTCTGAATGTGACTGAGGGCCATGCAGTCAAATCCATGCATGTTGCCTAAGGAGATCCTTATATTCTCCTATGCAGATGTTGTGGTGGTGTCAGTAATCCAGTCATTGAACTGTACATTTGTTCAGTAACTTAATAAAGTGAAATGCAATTCCAGTGTGTGAAGTAACAGTTGACAATAGAACTGGAAAACATAGTGCTGTATTATTTGCATAATTATTAGTTTGTGGGGTTTTTTTCCAAAGAACAAATATTCACCTGGGAGGAATGCTTCTGTTTTTGGGGGTTTTTTTTGTATAGCATATCCTTTTAGTGGAATTTTAGTAGAGATGATTTTATTCACAATTTCGTCAGCGGTTTTGCAACAAGTTTGACATTTTGTAATGCTCTGTTTCCACAGAGGAGTAAGTCCTTGTAAGGTTATTGAAACATGCATTTGTAAAGCACTTGGAATGTAAACAGTGATTGTGAGCTAGCTGTGAGTATGTTATTTTAATAAGATTTGGGGTATGTTTTGATAATTAACTGGGCATGAATGATTACTAGTGATTTTTATGGTAGTATAATTTCTTTTTCATTATTGCTCTCTTTTTATTTTTTTTCTCCTTTCTTTGACAAGGGGAGTTGTCATCTGTTAATTTTTGGTAGCTATCCTGTTGATACTAATCCAAAATAAATTAATTGTGAATGGCCAAGTGGTCAGCTTCTGAACTGTAAGTGGTAAATAGTTGCAGTATTCTCCTTGCTGTAAAATATAACTCTGAGATGAAACTCAATTTTCTTACTTGATGTATGTGGAGATACAGACAAAAATTTTGAATCCACATTAAATCTTAGTTATGCCTGTGTTTTCTCTTGAAAACGTTAGTGTATTGCTATTGAGTTTAATAGCCATTGACTTTGCTAGTGTTAGCTGTAAAATTCGGCTGGTGCATGAAACAGAAAATGCTTTCACTCAAATGATAAAAGAATAGCAAAGTAGTAATTACCAAGTTCTAATTTGTGTTGATGAAGAGTTTAGGGTGATACAGTCAGGAAGAAAAAAACCCTCTCTTTTTCACTAACATGAAACTATGTTGAAAAAATGTAATATTATAAGATTTTTAGTAGTTAAAATGCTGATCCAAGTATCCTTCAAGTATTGCAAATATAGGTAAAGTGATAAAGTTATAAAACAATTTTTCAGATAGTAAAGAAACTTATTAAATCGATAAAGAAATTTATGGGTAAGGTGTCCAAACTGCCTTTACTGTATTGTATCATCATATAACTATGCAGTAACTAAGTACCCTAGTAACTTAAGAGGGTGTGCTTCTCTGTAGGTAGTGCTTTCTTTTTCACAGTTCTTGTAGGCTTTTTGCATTGCAGAAACATGTTGTTATAATCAAAATTTTTTAAAAGAGTCTAGTTTTGTGAACTGGACTCTTTACTCTTAAATGCTTGTGATTGAGAGACAAGTTTTAAACAGAGTCAAAGAACCATGTTTTAGGTACTGAATAATGTACTGCACTTGAACATGGAGACTTAAAATAACAATTGTGGTATGAAACTAGTTTAGGAAGCTTTGAAGGTGCTTTGTATTTTAACACTCTGGAAGAAAGTGTATTTGGGACTTAAGAGTTTTCCTTAGGCGGAGGCTTACTGTGATGAATGCTTGAAAAAAAATGGACTGTTCAACCTTTCTGCTCTGATGACTACAGAATATCCTTTCTGTTGGAAAGTTGTTGGAAAAAATAGTTGTTATCATCTTGGTAACAAGATGGTATTTAATTGCATAGTTGGACAGATCATTTACAGAAGCTTCATTAACAGGGAGTTTACATTAACAAGTTGTGTCTGCCAATCAGATACACAGTTCAACAAAACTCACATGTCTGTCAAAGAGGAGATTGGGAAGAAGTGCACATCACTAACTTTGGAGGTTTTGTGAATGATACTCCAAAAATGCACTTTACAGATGTGTATGGTCATTCTTTGTGCTGTGCTGAGTGGCGTGTTAGTGCTAGTTGATGTTAGTATCATTTTTTTCTATACTTAGGTATTTAGCCTCCTTAACAGAGTTTCACAGACTCTTTTGATTAGACTAATGATTCTGTCTGGTGTTATACTACCCTTCATTACCTTTCATTAAATCCATGCACCGTATTAATGTCTCACCAACCTGCTGGCAAGATTCCTGAGGCTGGTGCCTTCCACAGCTCTGGTGCTGCAACAGCATACACAGTGCAGTCCTGTGTTATGTTGCATCCCTCAAAATGTGCATGTACCTGTTCACACTGAAGCAGTTCCAGAGTTTGCTTCTGATCTGCAAGTTGGAGAACATGCAAACAATTTTTAGTGGACAGATGTTCACTTGCATGGCTGCTCTACCATATTCAGGCTATTTTCTGTTGAGGTTTTTTTTCAGAAGCTGAATTTTGTTGAATTCAGTCTTTTGGAAAAGTAGTAATACCAGTGGTTTTTTTCCAGATGAAATGCTGTGATAGGAATTAGCTGTCACTTATACCATTGCAATTATCACGTAAAGTTGCAGATGAGTTGTTAGCATTTATTCAAATGTGCATAAGAATGGATATGCTTCTTTTCTCGTGTGATGCTTTTCGACAGTAAATTTGGAAGTGTTTAGTTATAAGTTGCAAATGTACTTAATGCCTCTTGATACACAGGGAAAGACACTAAGAATTCAAGAAATTTGTCTTAAAAGCTTTTCCCGGAGGGGATGAAGGAATGCAGGGTTTGACTACTTCTTTGTCCACTGTCCTGTCTGTTGGATTAAGCAGTAATTAGTAACAGCCCTCCAAGGATCTGTACTGTTAATGTACGTGGGGGTAAGGTTTGTTCCTAGTGATAATGTGGAGGATATTTTTGTTAAATGGAATTGGTGAAAAAATCTCTTAAGTGGTCTCTGTCCATGAATCTTGATGAATTTTTGTTGCTTTATGATGCTGGAGTGTACTTTAAATGCACGAGACAAGGCAGTGTATTTTTACTCCTCTATCTCCTTTTTCTTCTGTCAATTCAAGGCACTATCACTGCTGAAGCCAGATATGTGCCAGAGAGCTGTGTGTCTCTGAAAAGCTGTGTCGTGAACTTTATCTAGGAAACCTCTTGTTCCAATGAACCTACAATTAGATAAATCATGGAGTACTAGGGGGCACAGCAGACTTGAAGAAAAAAACGTGGACTCTAAACACATGAAGAATCAGTCTTTAAACAGGACTGATTTGTTGATTTTTTCTTTTTTAGCTGTTGAAGAGCTGGCACATCACTCTTAATACTGGATGAAATAAATTAGCAACTGCTTCCCTACACCCCAATCCTCAGAAATAAATGAACAATTGCTTTGCATGCCCAAATCCTCAAAATAGTATAATGCTGGAAGGGAAATTGCTTCTAAGCAAAGTTGACAGGCATCAGACTGCAGCATAAGAAGTGTTAAGTGGTCTGTAGTCATGTACTTAAGACTAAAATTAGGAAAAACTGTTATCTTCCTGTATTTTTTAGTAGTTCATTTCACAAAAGCCGCCTTTTTCTCCTTTCCAGGAAGCAAAAAAACAGCTCCAGAGACATATGAAGCTTTCCCAAGTCCCTGAGAACCAGAAAACAAAATCATTGCATTTTTTTTTGGTTTGTTAGGTAGTGAGTATTACATATGTGCAGGTGAGAATATGACTTGTGCAGTATTCAGTGTGGCAGAAATTGAAGCACAACAATAATGTGATTGAGCTGACAAACTGCTTCTTTTTCTTTCATTAAAAGCTTCCATTAATAGCATTTATTATATTAGTGTGTATGCCTTTGAGTGACAATATTAAACCAATGATTTGTCTCAGGAGTAGGTGCTATGCAACATAACAAGTTGATGACAGATACAAGTAATAAGTGTGTATTCCATTGCTTTTCATTTCTTTCTTTTGCTTCTTCCATACTACTAGATGGGCAGGTTACTTTAGGCTTGCCTTGTAAATTTTTTTGAAGTCTTCAGAACAGAAATATCTTGATATTTCTGAGGGAAAATACTTACAGTTTCTTCTCCTCATTCTTTAGTTGATGAAATCTCCTCAAGATTCTTAAGGCCTTTTTTTGCTTGACGTAGGAACAAAAAACTTTATTATTTTTACTCTCATTTAATGGCAGCAAATTTCATGAGCCTATCTTGCTAGTGGAGTTTGCTCCTTTATAAAGTGGTCACTTTAACTGCAAAGGTTTATTTTTTGATTGATCCTGTATGTTTGAGAAACTGTTAGTAGCAGTTCTGGAGGAAGGAGGGAGGTGGAAGGAACGGAATACCTCTGAATGGAGTGTGTATATATTCTTTAATATGTTCATTTAGTTCACTTTAGTGGCCTACAGACTTGTATTGACCTGAGCCCTTCATGACCATGTTCTTTAAGGGTTGTGTCTGTTAGAGGTAAGAACACTCCCTGAGGTGTGCAGCAGGCTCTCGTCATGGACTCGGTTAGTCTAGCAAAACTGCTTTTACCTCCTGGAATAAGGAAGAGACTACTGTACCAGCACAGAGTGCTGCATTGCCTGACTTGTTTGTCTGTCGGCAACATGTTGAACCAGTAGGAGCATATTCCTATCCTGGGAAATGTTTGTGGTGTGAATGTAAGTGTACTATATAAATCTCAGTGTAAGAGCTGATGAGGTATATATGCTTTTTCAGACAGTACAAGTATTTGACTGATTGCACTTGCAAAGATAATTATTCCCTTGAGAGCAGAATTCTTAAAATGAGAGCTATTTTCTGGAGTTGTATGTTAGTGGAATTATAGGCTGCTCTTCAATTTGTAGAAATTTTTTAACTGTTTTGTCTAAGTGGCCTTGGGGTAGACATTTTGGATGTTTGGACTTTGGTTAGAAAGTTTCTCATTCATCTTTCCACATCTTGTTATCCATTAATATTTTTTCTCATATATTTTTCTTTGACATAAAGTCCTCTAACTGAAAAAAACCCACAGTTAAACACTTTGAGCAGTACCTTGATCTGTATGCCAACAAGAAAGAGAACTTAATCTATTTCATTTGGAACTGTGTGAAGGAAAAAGATGATGTTATTGAAAGTCTATCTGAAAGTAACTTTCCAGAGAGTTGAGTGACATGAGAGGCAATATTCCTGAAAAGAGGTGCTGTTATAGGTAGGAGGCAATACAGAAAAAGCTCAGAGAATTGGCATAAGAATTATTTGTGTCCTTTTAGACAGTACATTTAGACAATACATTTCCATTTAATATCCAGCTGTTGATTAAAAATGAGCAGACACTTTCCATCTTGGGTGAGAAGAGAGTTATATTAAAATACTTGGCCTTGGGTCTTGTTGTAGGGAGGAGGGAAGATCAAGGAAATACCTAGCATTTTGTAAAATTACATAGGTGAGATTAAAGATCTCATTTTTCTCAATGTTTATTTGCTTGTTTACTAATTGTTTTCCTTACTACAAAAATTAGTCATTATCTGAGAAATATTATTTTGATAATGCTATTTTCATTGTTAATTTTTAATAATAATAATAATGTTATTAAAGAGCTGGCCTAGAAAGCTGTGAACATTTCATTTTTAGAAGACTTTCTTTAACCCTTAATAACTTCTGTTCTTAATCAAAAAAAACAGGATTTCTGTAAAGATTGTCACACACTGCTTCTAAAACATGCTGCAAGTTATCTTATTCGTTGCTTGTTCTATTGTCATAGTGAGGTCCCAGCCAAAATGAAGGGCCCCATTGTGGTCCCAGTGTATGGACAAATAGTAAGAGAATACTGAAAGGCTGCAATCTAAACAGGCAAGGCAGACAAAGAGCATATTATCCTGATTTTAGAGATGGGATACTGAGGCACAGAAAAATCTAATCAGGGTCATGCAAGAATGTTGTTTGGGAGCCAGGAATTAAGCCAGCTCTCTCCTTCAGTCCAGTTGTACTGCCTTAAACCAGAGTCGCTCTTCTGCAGAAGATAATACAGCTTTGCAGGCGAATGCGTGAGTGCCAGTTGTGTCTTGCTGAGTGTTTATGAAGGAAACACCAGTTGGAGGATTAAAGTCTGTTTCATGGCGGTCTGCACAGAAGAAGCAGGAATGAATGGGTTTTTTGCCCATGGGATTTTTCTCCATAGGACCATTTTACTGCATAGATAACTTTTTCTTAGTGTGCATTGACAAGAAAATGAAAGAAGAGAACCTGCTATCCTTGTAGTATTTCATTACTAGCACTCCAAATGTTGGAATTACTAAAAGTATTGCAAACTAATTGTATTTGAAACACTTCTGTCATTTTGCTACAAATTCGGTAGTCCCTAATATGACTATTAGTAGTCCTTAATATGACATATTCAACATTTCCTTAAAAAAAAAAAACAAAAAGAAAATGTCAGTAAATATCAGAGAAGTTATTTTCCTTTCAGACTTTATTTTTCAGATCACTAATATTTGTTCACTCAATATAAGATCATTGAAGCCATGAGGGAAATGGGGAAAAATAAAGAAAAACCACTTTAGTACTCACTCTGACTCACTCTAAAGATGATGTGTAGTAGAGGTACTGTTGTGAAGTTTACAGATGGGTTATTAAATTATTTTGATTATTTTTCAACCAGCATTTGATATCTCCAGATCTTCATCCTACTGCTTCTGCAGGACCAGTATGTTCATGATGTTTCCATACCTGTTTAGTTTATTTGGCTATGTGTCAGAAAGCTTAATCATCTTCATGCAGAAAAATCAAAAATTGAAGCATTGTGTATTTCTAAGTTATTGTAGTTAACTTGCAGATGACATCTCTTCCTGTGTCAAGGTGTGTTTTCCCAGCATAGAAGCTGTCAGAGTCTACCTGCTGCAGAAAGTATGGATGTGGTGCAACCCTCTAACTGTTGCTAAAGGTCAAAGGTCTGATTCTGGAGAGCTATACATCAATCTGAGCTGAAATTTAGTGCCATCATCCATGAAGGGTACTACTTGTGCTGACAAGTCTCATTTGCAGTGAGACTTCTCTTGATACATATTTGAGAAAGAAAGAATTGTTCTGCTGCTATATGGTGGTTTGTGGAGACTGCCTGGTCAAGGTGCATGACATTCGCTTTGAATAATGAGAGAAATGATTTCCAGCCATTCCTCTCATTATGTTCCTCTCCATGCCCGTGGGATGTTAAGAAATCAGAATTCTAATGTAGAGACTGATGATGTTCCTGCACATTCCCTATCCTTTGTATGCACACCTGTGTGCAGCCATGCTCACTCTCCGAGGTTTTTGATAGTGATATGTGGGGTATGCCCAGCCCCTGCCCTGGAGGGAGGCCTGCTGAGATAAGGCAGTTGCATAACCTCCCAGCAAGATCCCCTTGGAAAAGGCAGCACTTCTCAGTGAGGGTGAGAGAAAACAAGAACCATGATCCTCTGGGAGACCCTATGTAGATTCTTTGTAACCCATTGGCTTCTACCCTCTCCTACCCACCCTTGTATCCCTATAAAATTTACCCTTCTGCCCATTTGAGTTTGGAGAGCTTGTCCCCAGCCTCCCCTTCGCGGGGTGTGGGCTAATAAAGCTGCTTCACGCGGAATTGCTAAACAAGCCTCTCGTCTCTCTCCTCCTGGTCCAGCCTGGGGTTTGCCTAGCAGAACAAGAGCTGGAGTCACTAGAGAGCTGAGAGCCTGCTGAGACAGGCACCTTTCTGCAAAGGCATCCCCAGTGGCTGAGGGATCGCCGTAGACCTCTGGAAGATGGTCCCTTGCAGGACACTCTCTCTGGATCGGTCACGGCTTCCTGGCTCTGAGCCACAGAGCCCGACCCGGCCGCGATAGCGATATATGTGAGATCTAAGAGAAATCCTCTGTATCTGCAGGCTTAGAAAGTCTCCCATCAGGTCTTTGCCGTGCTTTCCATACTCAGGAGTCTGGGGTCAGTTATGCTGTATTTTCTACAGATGGAATGGCACCTCTTCTTCAGAATATGGAGTACATAGTCTGGATCCTTATAAATAATGTGTCTTTTTTCCTTGCCCTCAGTTATTTAATTTTTGCTGTCATTTGATAATATTATTGCTGTCCTGAAGATTTCCAGATATAAGCAAGATGAAATTTGTAGCTGGAGGTGATATCTTTAATTAGACTGAGTATCTCTATTTTCCCAACCAGATATATTTGGTGGCACACATCTTAAATCCCAAAAGCCAAATCTAAATGCTAACCTGTTGGTCTATTTGAAGATACTGTTTACATTTACGTGACTCTGGTAGCTTGCTTTTGAACACATTAAAAGCCTATTTCTTCCTTGTATTTTGCTCGCCTAGATTTTTGAGGCATATTTGGTAACGGATTTGTGGAAAATTTTTTTTTGTTTGAGGTTTTTTGTTTGGGTGTTGGGTTTGTTTTTTTTCATTTGTTTATGTCTTTGGATCTTAATATACTTAACTGGTATCTATTTTACAATGTAGCAGGATTTTCTTCTGGGTATTGACTTTGTACAGTTTTATAATACAAACTTCATAAGCAGTGGCTCTAGTTCCTGAAATATATTGTTATATGTAAAATAGAAGGCAATTCAAAATCAAAGTTCCTGAGGAAGGAGCTCCTTTAGATAATTCCCCTAAAGTGCAATCTAATAATTAAAGAAAAGAGTAAAAACAGTTGACAATTTTGTAGATATTACTGGAGTTGTTACAGTTGTCTGTTTTTCCTATGTTACAATTACACTTACCTTACTGAAAACTAGATACTGTGTAATTGAGTGATGTCCATTTCAATTACAGACATGGGTTTTACTGACTTTCACCCTGCTAAACTGTATTTTGTCTTGCTTTGCAGCTTTGTTCCACTTTCCAAATTCTTCCACACAGACTTGCAAGAGAAGGGCCAGTGCAGAGCATTGCCAAGTTGGTGAATGGGCTGTCTTTGCTCTAGCTGATCCTTTCCAGTGCCATCCTCTGTCACTCTGGCCCTGGAACGCAGTGTCCAATGCAAATGTTCACTACTCTTTATTAATATATTTTAGCAACTTTTAATGTTATATTTGCCCTTAGTTTGAACTCTGATGGTAAAAAAGTAAAATGAAAGTGTTAACCAAATTTCTCATAGTCGTCCAAACAGACCTCAGTGGTTTATAACCCCCTCTCTTAAATGTACATTGGTCTCTGAGTGCCTGCACCCTTTATGGCTGCAATCGGGAGGTTCCTTAACTGAAGGGCAGGGCAGGCAGGAAAGTCACTGTGTTCAGAAACTGATAAGGTAAAAGTTACCCTTTCTGATTACTTTGCACAAAATAACTGAAAAGTTAAATGGCAAAATGGGAATCTGGTTTTAAAGATTAGTTCAGTAATAGGACGTGTTAGAAACATATGGAATTACGTGAAGGGAGACTGTATGCTTGTGGTGGTTGGACCCTAGTTGGATGCAGGTACCCACCAAAGCCACTCTATCACTACCCTCCTCAGCTGGACAGGGGAGAGAAAATATAGCCAAAGGCTCATGGGCTGAGATAAGGGCAGAGAGATGTCACTCACCAATTACTGCCACAGTCCAAGCAGACTTGACTTAGGGAAATTAGTTGAATTTATTACTGGTCAAAATCAGAGCAGGATAGTGAGAAGTAAAACAAATCCTAAAAACACCTTCCCCGGACTCCTCCCTACTTCCCAGGCTTTATTCCCGATTCCCTACCTCCTGTCCACCCAGCAGCACAGGGAGACAAGGAGTGGGGGTTATGATCAGTTCATTACATGTTGCTTCTGCCACTGCTGCTTCCTCAAGGAGAGGAGCCCTTCCTCTGCTCCCGTGTAGGGTCCCTCCCATTGGAGACAGTCCTCTACAACCTTCTCCAACCTGACTCCTTCCATTCTGCATGAACTGCTCCAGTGTGGGTCCCTTTCCATGGGGTGCAGTCCTTCAAGAACAGGATGCTCTAGTGTGGGTCCCCCAGGGGGTCACAAGTCCAGCCAGCGAACCTGGTCTAGCATAGGCTCCTCTTTCCATGGGGCCACAGATCCTGCCAGGAGCCTGCTGCAGCACAGGCTTTCCATGGGGTCACAGCCTCCTTTTGGGCATCTACGTGCTCCAGTGTGGGGTCCCCCATGAACCTCCATGGTGAGACAGGCTGGTCTTCAACATGGGCTGCAGGGGAATCTCAACTCCAGTGCCTGGAGCACCTCCTCTCCCTCCTTCACTGACCCTGATGTCTGCAGGGCTATGTCTCTCACGTATTCTCTACATCTCTATTCTCTGTCCACAATTATTTCTGCATAGAAACTTTTTTTCTTCTTGAATATGTTGTTACAGAGGCATTAATATGCTGATGGGCTCAGCCTTGACCAGTGGCAGGTCTGTCTTGGAGCTGGCTGGCACTGGCTCTGTCGGACATGGGGGAAGATTTTGGCAGCTTCTCAGAGAAGTCACCTCTGTAGCTCCACCCACTACCAAAACCTTGCCACACAAGCACAATGAAATGTTTCTGAATCTTTTTATATGTTACAAATTAATAAATATATTTACTGCTATTTTTAACTGAGAGGCAAGTAGTTTTATAAAGCTGATTTTGGAGCCAAGTGTCTTCCTTTAATATTGCACAGATAGCTGTGTGACAGATTTCAGAGTAATCTAGAGAGGCACCACTGCTCCTCTGCAGTTTGAACTGATCTTGGTCCTGTTGGCCCTCCTGCTGTCCAGTTCTGGGCTCTGCATTTCATTCCCCTCATGCTGATGGTAGCATTCATGAGGTTCTGCAGCAAGGCAGCTTCTGGAATGAAAATGTCAGAAAACCTTTTCCTGTTTTGTTCTGTCCTTCATATTGCTTTGCTCCTGATTCAGAGTTGGCTTGAATTTGACTCCTTGTGTAATCAGTTAATTGATGGTACAAGCACAAGGGAGGGGCAGGAATATGAAGCTTGGAGTCCAGAAGGACCGTAGCAGTGCCGGACTTTGATCAGTTTAAATTCTGAGTTGTACAGAGAGTGAAATAAAGGTTCCATAAGCAGACAAGCTATCTTCTGCCTACCCCAGGAGCTAAGGGGCCCTGTGCCTCCATATAGAGAAGTTTTTAAAAGTATGTTTTTCAAGGAGGAAAAACTTACATTAGGTGCTGTCTTATTCTCTAAATGGCTTAAGGCATGAAAAACTGAGATTTCTTGGTGTCATAGGTATGCTGTATACTTTTTGACATGTGAGTTTTGGGTTTTCCAGTATTCTTGTGATATGTTAATTTGGTAGTCCAGGCAATTCTGGTTCTATATTGCCAAATTACCTTAGACTGGCATGGCAAATAGCCTACATAAATTACATAAAAGCCTTCAGAATTGTAGAACAACAACATTGTCACATTTTCCCATGCTTATTTCATTTTTCTCTTTATTGACATGTGGTGTCTCATGCAAAATAGTAATGTCATTGTTGCATAGCTTACTTTATAATCCCTTCCAAATAAAGGTTGTTACAAAAGATATGCAGATATGGTTAATCCACAATATTTGTTTAGCTCACTAGTTCCCAATTATGAACTTCTGTTTTTTCTTTTATTATGGGTCTTTGGGAATGGAAAGCACCATTTCTATCTTCAGTACCAATGCCTCGATAAGGCAGTGGAGTACAAAGTCTTTCTGCATCATTGGGGGTGGTATTTATTGTGGTATTTATTGTGTACACTATAATTAATGAACTATTCCCAGCATTCTTTAGGATTGCCACTGTCCTCGTGATTGCTCTAACCTGGGAGGCAGCATACCATCTGACCGTACTGGTCTGGTTTAAAGGTGTCATGACCTTGACTCTTTACCACACTGACGCTTAAGTCTATTTGCTGCCTTTTCCCTGCATTTTTTTTTTTATTCCTCACAGTCATGTTTCATTTATTTTTGCTGTTGCTGAGAAGGCCAGTGTTTTTATTTTCTTCTCATTGATTTTCTTTCTCACTTGGCTTTTTAGCATGCAGAATCTTAAGTTTCTTGTATTAGCACCTGAAGGGCATCAGTCAGGACTTATGAGAGTTGTGTTTGGTCCTATGTTAGTTCTGTCATGAAAATTTTAATTTTATTTTTTCCTCAACTCTATGATTACTTTAACCATGACCTGCATTTTTCCATCAGAAAAGAAATGATCTTGAGCATTACTTTGTGGTGCTGACCCTGAAGTTAGCCACGATTTCAGCAGGATCTTGGAGTAAATGACATCCAGCAATCTCTTTCAGCTTAAATCATTCTGTGATTAATTTGCAACTGTGACTGACATTTTCAGCGGTAAAATGCAATTTATACTGGAGAACTAATTACTGAAGTGACTTACTGGTTTTTGTGTAAGAAAGGAAAACTGCACTCAGGGGAGAATAGACTCATGTTAAATGGAAAGAGTGTGACATTTATTTCTGTGATAAGACCAGCCTGTCTATGCAAGCGTGTTTAACTGCTTTCTGAATAATGCCCTGAAGATTGTCTTTTTATTGTTTCAGTTTCAAGTTTCAATTCACCATTCAAATTACTTAGTTTTTTAAGTAATCTTAAATGTAGAAGTAATCTACTGCACTGAAAGATTTTGTACGTTACTCCAGTTCTTGAATGATGCACAGATTTGTCACTTCTGTGGAACAAGAGGGAAATATTGGGCACATTTCTAGACACAGAGTTTAAAAACGTGTAACTCCAGGAGCCAGAAGAACCACACGTATTTGGTTTTGTCCGTTGCCATTTTTGCCATTGCTTTTTTTTTTTTTTTAGCTTTTCTTTGTTAATTTTAAACCAGTGTGCAGTGTGTCTTGAATAGTCTTTCTCTTCCTCTCCTCCCGCCCCTTCTCTCTCAGCACATAAACATCACTAATGTTTTTCAAAGCAGGCTTTGTGGGTATATTTAGTGGAGCAACAGATATATAAGTGAATGCTTAAAGTGTATATAATTTATAGCAAAAGATCATCATTAAAATCTTGATTTCCCACGCAATACTGTGAGGTCTTACTGTTTGACAGCCTTAATTCTGCAGTGGAAGAATGTTTTAGATTATTTCTAGCTTGTGTTTTATTATACAGTGGGATGTAAATGATTATGAATTATATAATAATAGAGAAGGAACTTCATATAAGTCATCTGTCTTTGATTGTTACTAAAAATAATTCCTTTCTGTGTGTTATTGGAGAAGATAAAAAGTGGTATCTGACACCTGCATTTTTTTATTTGTGCCACAATTTGCAGAAGCAACATTTTCTGTTGTTTCTATGGTATTTGTGTTTTTAATGCACATTTCACCAAATTTTCTTACAAAACTAAGTCATATGGCTACAGCTCTTTTTATTTGCAAATGTTAGTAATATGAAACCTACAGGCAGGAGTTGTATTCACTTTTCAAGTGCCATAGCAAAGTATACACGAAGTAATATTTTGTTTAAGATTTTAATCTATGAAAGTAATTTCAAACAGTCATCATTTGCTGTCTCAGATTTCCACCGATACAGAATATCTTTCCCATGATATGGGCCACTTTTGCATCCTGTAAGTTCAGTAGCTCATTTTCAAGAAGGCTTTTGTCATTGATAGTATCAACGGGCACGGCTGTGTCAGCTGTGTTTCATTTTGAGTGGATGACAATTCTGTAGTGTAAGGAGAGAGGTATGTGTGGATGGCCCTTCTGGAAAGTGTGTGGGTACTGAAAAATAAGTTACCACTTCTTTTTACCATCAACAGTCTACTTTGAATCTGCTGGAAGTATCTTCCAGTAAAATGAGGGGACTGTGATGGGGGCTGTGGAGTGCTTTTACCTTGCAGAAGGGCTGGGCAGCCCTTTGTGTCTCACATTTGTGTCTGTACTGACACACAGGGAGCAAGCAGGTCACCATGCCAGTGTGCAGGGAGACGTGCACCGTGGTCACTTTGTTTCACTTTCAGGGGCTAGGCAGTTTTGGGTAGAAAATAAATACTCTTTGCAGTTGCTTTTTTTGTCCCTCCTTGTTCTTTTTGTACCTTGATAATTATTTCAATACCATTTGATAGTCACTCACCTTATTCAATAACTATTGCCTGTCTTTTTCAGTGCTCTTTCCTCTTTCCATGAAGAAGTCTTTCATGTGCTAGCTTTAGAGACATGTTTTCTTCCCCAAAAGTAATCTTTTCTGAAAAGCTTATCACCATTGCTTCTGACTAAGCAGGCAGGGAGATGTGATTATTGCCTTTAGAAAAGTTTTTTGTTTGGAGAAGCTACTGTCTTTTTTTGTTGCACACAAAATTCTGGTCCAAACTGTCAAATGGCTGCAATCTCATCTAAGAATGATACCAGTGTCCAAAATAACCTTTCAGTCTTGGTTGCTTTGAGTAGGACATGGCAGCATTGAACTGTTCTTGTTAAAAACAGAAAAACCTGTATGAAAATATATATAGCTGTTTATATTTTCTACTTTCTTTTAAATTTCAAATGTTCCTTCCTTTATTCATTGTAAATTCTCTGATCTGGATTGCATTTTGTAATATTATTACATCTAATAAAGTGTATCCCCAGTTGGAATTTGTAGCGATCCAATATTAATATCTTGTGCAATTTCTGTTGAAAAGTAATTTATATATAATGTGTATGTACTTACAAATCATCAGTTTAATCATGAAAACAGATTTGTGCCAATCTTATTAACATGAATACACTAAGAGAGGTAGTTGAACCTGCTTTTAAGGACTCTTAAAAGTCTGAAAGATAGTTTTTAATTTAAGTTTTTTATCTATTCTGATTCAATAATAACAGTATAGTTCTGTGCTGCGATTCTTATTTTCAACCTTCAGTCTTGTGTCCTTGAGATTCTTGGATTATTTTAAGTGGACTTTTGAGAGGGGGCTAATAACTTCAGTTCATACAGAAAACTCACCTTTACAATGGACATTGGCCCCTCCACTGGGCTATTTCTAGGCATCTGCAAAATGAAAAAACGTCCAAAGTGCTGCTTCAGAATGTGACTTAATGTGCACCTGTGCATCCTTTTGATGCTGCTGTGTCTCTCAGCAGCATTTTGGTGTGTTCTCCTACGTGTCTGTGTAGTTTTTTTGTTTCTCAACCCATATGGAGTATGAAAAAAAAACCTCAAATGGTGGTATTTACCTGTTAGGTGCAGTGATGTTTGCCAGGGTAGTGGAGCAAGCTCACGGGTGCCAGGACTTTTCCTTCACTGCTCTCTCTCCTTGACAGTGCCTGGTGAAAAGGTAGATGGTTTTGTGATCCTGTGAACTAACCTGATTCCTTTTCCCACCTATGTCCCTGAATGGTTTTCACCAGTATTAATACCTTATGTTTTTTGTAATTTGCTTCCTGTAGCCAGAAATCATAAAAATTCAGACTCAAACCCAGCCAAGCTTTAGATGCCTCAGAGTTGGACATGTTTTAAAGGTTAGGATACAGTCCTGTGAAGGTTAAATCAACTTAAAGAATTTCAACTGGAAAACAGTTGTAACTTTTGTGTTTGTGAAGGGTAAAGTCTATATGTTTTCATAAGAAGATTGTTACCATACCTTTCAAACAACAGAGAAAAATATTTTGAGATGTTTTAGCCATTTTTAAAATATTTAATAACTGTACTTAAATGCATATTTTTGAGCTGAGACTTTGTGTCAAATCATACCTAGAAGAAATACTCCTTTCTATGGAACTCACAATGCTGCTATTGGAAATCTGTAGGTTCTGATCAAAACTATCCAGCTAAGAATTGCCAATGTAAAATAAATTTTAAGATTGCTGACTTACCATATTAAAACAATAAATAAAATTAAAAGACCTGTTTTAGTGGCTGCTTACGGTTTTGTTTATTTGTTTTACCAGTAAGGAAGATTTGATTTGACCAAACTTTGCACTTTTGGCTTTGCCACTGCTAACACTAATTACACCAAGGGAGTTTATACCTCACCACTGGCGTTCTTTTAAATTTAGGCTCAATGTGTTGGTTGCATTCATCTGGCTGTACTGCATTTAAAGGCTTGGTTAGTGAAAGACCAACACTGCAAAGGTGTCATGTCTGGTTAACCTTTCAACTGGATTTCATAGCCTTGTACAAGCAGTAAGAGAAAGGGTTTTGGTTTTCAGTGGATAAAGGAACAATTCACATCATATCATACTATGAAATACCTGCAGGTTCTTGAGGCTGGTTTGTGCCCAAGAATTCTTGAGTGAGCCTCTGGATCTATTTGTGGTACTGCCTGTATTACCATGAGTGTGATGTCCTGTTCCTCTGGACTTTTTGGGAACTGAAGACATTATACACTTCATTGTGCCAAGTATTGGCATCATAAGCAGTGATGTTACCTGCAGTGTCAGAGACCAGGGCAGAATTACTTGTGAAAGTAGTTCTAGGACCAAAATAATTGCTTTGGTTAAGAACTAGTGCAATAAGGTACCTGCTTGAGTCAGTTTTTTGAAAGAAATCACTATTTTTTAGAAATGCATGACTTGCTGGGGAAGTAGGATTTAGTTTTTGATGTTTATCAATCACAGCTGCTGTTGTACATGTTTGTCCTCTTAGTTTTCCTCCTGTTTAAAAGGCACCAGGTTAATATTTCAGTCTGCATTTGCAAGTTCTGTAATAGATTTCAGATGCTCCTGAATACCACTGAAATTTACGACATCTTTATTTTTATAATCTGAGAGGTAGTGTGATCCGTGGGGCCAGTAGTTGGCATGGGGTTACTGATGCAGCAGCATATTCATTAACAACACTGAGTATGGTGACATGATCCCACTGAAATGCATAAAAGTGACTGGAGTTTTGTCCTCTTAAGCTGAGCTGTGGTGGATGAGTATGTGTGCTTGTTCTTAAGTTACAGCAATGAAGAGTAGAACAGGTTACCTCACTTGTAATGTTGGAGTTCTGAGGGCTTCAGTTAGTAATTTAAGCCCATTTTACTCTGTTTGTAATGGCTTAAGAATGCATGTATTGCATTATGTGTTTCAGCTGAGAGGGACAAGTGCCTGTCATCATCTGACTGTACCTGTCTTTGGATTTCATTAAATTCCTCATACCACCCCCAAGAAATACCTCATTAACCAACTTTGTCTTTTCCCACAGTATTTGTTGGGGACAAACAGCAGAGTGTTGGAACTAAGGAAGGGCATTTGCACAGAATCAGAAATTTCATATGGCATGGCATCCTGACTGTATTTTAAGCTGTAGGGTCTTTGACCTTGGTTACTATAACTAGCTTTTAAGCAGGAGCCTTTCTCAAGCAACTTATAGTCAAGCTTGGAATATTATAACTTGGAGCATAACCTATGCAATGTGTTTTCTATAAGGATCTTTAGGCAGAGATTTTTAAAACAATATTCCTTTGTACAGTATTCTGTACAGACCAGTATAGAAATCCTTATTCCACTTCTTGGCAGTGAGTGTTAAGAAAAGGTGTTGCAGTCTGTGTTCTGACTCAGACTGAGGGATAAGACTGCAGCATTAGTACAGAACCTTGAAATCCAAAAGAGGGAAAAAAAATCTCTTTAACATAGTAAGAAGCTCTAATGGAGCAATGCATACATTTGCTTTGTATAAATTAATATAACAGTAATGGCCCTACAGTATTTTCAATTTTTTTTCTTAATATATATATTTAAAGCATAATTTCTAATTCTTGTATATATTTTTAACTTTCCCACAGATATGCACTTATTTGGCCATTATCCAGCTCATGATGATTTCTATCTTGTAGTGTGCAATATCTGCAATCAGGTAGTCAAGCCACAGGTTTTCCAGTCACACTGCGGTAAGTGAATGTTTTCTTTCCTGAATTACAGTGCCAAACTGGCGTATGGCTCTCTTAAGAATCATTGCATACAATCATAACAGAGGCGTTGCAAATAGACTTTTCTGGTTATCTTGTGTTCTTTCCACAGAAAATACCAGCAGTGCCTTCAAATAAGCATATTTCCAGTAGAGGAAGTTAAAGTAGTTGTTCTAGAAGCTGAGCTTTTCAAGTTGAACTTGTCATCATAAATTAACCTGTTTCAATAAATAAATCCTGTTAGTTAGGGACTAGCTGGGCTAAAACTATTATGATCTAACACTGGATTGTCTTTTCTCAAAGCTGCAAAGTGAGGTCTATGATACTGATCTACATTAACTAGAAGTTGGATGTTATGGATTGTTTTCTGGTGGGATTCATGCGTAACTATATATAGGGTATATTTTTATATTTATCATAATGTTTAATTTTTTACCAAATTGGCATTTTGAGACACATTTCTTAAATTAACATTTTTCAAGAGAATCTTGACAAGCAGCAGACATATGCAGATATTCATTTCTCAATATAGTATGACAACAACGAGATGACGATTTTAATGTTGACTCTTTGAAAGCAGAATTACTCCAGTTAGAAATTTTTGGTATTGATTAACAAACTACTTTCAATTATTTCTGAAAAACTTAATCCCAAGGTCTAGTTTATTTATTACTTGTCTAGTTGTTTATTTGTTATTTGTTCAGTGATTTGTTTCTGTGGTGATTTTTCTTTTGTTCTTTTATTGTTTTTTTTTAAGATGTACAAAGAGTGACTGGCATAGCTAGCTTTGTAGGAGGTTTAATAAAATTTAGTTAAATCAAAATAATTTGAAGGCGATTTTATAATAATGAAAGGCAGCTACTACTGAGGATGGAATCAATTAAATACATTAAGAAAAATAATAGCCCAGATTTTACTTGTCTAAATACAAGTAAACTTCACAAATCCTGTACCTCTTTTAGTCTTTTTGACAACAAAGCAACTCAGTAATGGAAAAATGTAAGCAGGATGGACAGAAAAGTAGTTTATTTACTTGAAAGACATATTACCAGATTACTAGCTTGTGTTTGTATGGACAGGCTGCTAACAACCAACCAGGAGCAACTGCATTCATGCTGGGAGGCAGTTTTAAGACTTGCCCCAGCTTTGACCTAGATTGAAATAATTGTGAAAAAATGGTAATAGTGAAATACAGCTTTTCTATCCAGTGAATAAGAAAAGATCTGAAAGTATTTTCTAGGGTGAAAAGGGCTTATTAATTTAATGGTGGGGGCAGGTGTTGATTTTAGTGTGTTAACAAGCCATCCTGCTATTTTTTTTCAAAATTTGTTTCTTGCCCTTAGTCTTATATGGTTCATTTCTGCCGAGCTTCAGGTATCTTAGGATTCTTTCAGTGAGTAACAGAAAAGCTTCTCTGCATATGGTTGTAGGTACAGTGGGTACATAAACATTGAACTCGTGCATCAATAGAATGTGCTTCAGGACAGAAGAACCTGTGGGAGGCCTTGCTGTAGCCTTCCATAGCTGTGCTCTTTCCTGGGCATGAACCTGGTTTGGTGAGCAGTGTGAATGTTGGTCCTGTTTTCATGTAGCAGGGGTATAGAATGATGTTACTTCTAGGTGAGAGTAAATTACTTCTGTGTTAGAAAGGATTTTTGAGCTCTTTTTAAGTAGTATGTTGCCATCAGTGTTAGTGTAGTGCATGTAAAGTACAAAGATCCTGTGAGTTACTGTCTGTTTTTCTCTTTTCTCCGTTACTCCATTATTTTTACTATTCCATTTACTTCATCTTCATTATACCAATCCTTTTACACTGGATGATTGAATGTTAAGTTCTGAATTGCTTGATTTAAGAGCCTAAGGCCAATAAAGACATGGAAAAAAACTAGCTTGTTAAAAAACCCCCAGAGAATACTGAAAATAGTTGACCAAAGGTCTTGAAGATTGTACTTAATCTAGTCAGACTTGTTTCAGGAAAGGTGTACTGCAATATTGCTGAAAGGTGTGTGAAAGAGCTTTAAATATATAAATTATTTTGTTTTAAAGAAGAAACAGTAAAGGCATTGTACTAAAACCATACAAAAGAAGTTTTAGAAGATAGAAGGTTTCTTCAAGGTCTCAAGAATTGTTGTAAAATAACTAATAATTTTCAAAAAATTTATCTGTTAAAAGTACACCATCTTGTGTATGTGAAATGAATCTACTAATTTATAGTTGTTTTCATAAGAAATGAATAAGATTTAAAGAAGAGTTACACAGAGATGTTATTAATTGATCTGTAGTTGCATTGTCTGGTTAGAAAATGATAAAAATCTCCCATTAGAAAACACATCAACTATTAACTGCTTGTGATTGAATCATTTTTTGCTGGATGTGTTATGGTTCCAGTACTCCATTGAGAAGGTCTGGACAAGGACTCATTTGCGACATAGATTCTGGGTGCACAGAACTTTTCTCTAAAGCAGGAATATTTGATTTTCTATTCTGTTTAGAGTTTTATCACCTTCAGACACATTCATTTTGGTGGATCAGTGTTTCTTTAATTAGAGGATGCAGCAGAATGCTTGTAAATTCAGTGATGCTGGGCATGTCTGTCAGTAAACTTTGAGGTATTTTACACTATCATATTTACCACAAAATGCATTATTATACATGTCTTGAATTGCAGCTTCAAAGTTGTAACATGGACAATGGAATGAGAAAGCATTAGAAGGCACTGCTGGTTTTTTTGGCTCTTGTAGGTTGTATCATGGGGAGTCTTTATTGCTACTGACAAGGACTTGTAGAGATCTATTCCAGAATCTCCCACAAAGTGTGGTTTGTTGCTAATATCCCTGGTAAGATCCAATCCATATCCTCTCAGTAAGAAATTAGGTCCATGCCAGGCACATGCTTTATGTTTCTAGGTTCCCTGCATTGTAACTTGAAGGTCTTGGCTTCAGAGCAGCACTGGAATGCTTTAGTTTAGCAGAGGTTTTTGTAACACTTCTCTTGAGCCCTTGCTGGCATCTGCCTTTCTCCAGAGCATAAGAAGACCCACTGTTTCATTTGCCTCTCGTTTCAGACATGTGGCAGCCATCCTTGTTGATGGCTCTGGGAAGTTGTGAAGATTATAGAGGCAGATGTTGTTTAACTTTTAAGGGTTTGATTCCAGGAATATCAAGCAGAAAAAAAGAAAAATCTGGTTATGGTTCAAGCTATTTTTAATGGCAGGCAGTGCATCATAGAACCTTAGGCAGTAGAAATCAGGAAGGTAAAAGAAGAGATCTGGCTAATTAGAGGACTGACTTGCTGGGCTTGAGAGCATATATAGTGAACACAACATGAAGCTTGCTGTTTCAAGGTAACAGATCTGTTCTAGCCCCTAAGTCAGAGAAATACTGAGCTATTTTTAAGAGCAGTTTCACATCCTTGCATCTGCAGGATAAACATACCCATTTGTAAGGATTAAACCATTCATTTATATATGATTTAAGCCCACCTGAAAGAGACTTGCTGTTATAGGCTGCTGGATAAACCAAGTAAATCAAATAATTTCTTGAGGTTTTTCGGTATTATTGTGCACTTAAAAAATAGTATGTCATAATGTCATCAACAATAGGGTTGAAATAGTGGTGCTTACTTCTGAAGTCATTTCTTTTGAGTAACTTCTTGTACTGGTAGAGTATCTTTGATTTACTTTTTTTTTTTTAATGTGCAAACATGTAGTTGTATTTATCCCTCCACAAAGTAGTTTGAAATGAGAAGTCAGTCTCAATATGCAGCTTGTAGCATTTCTAAGTGTACTTGGCATGTGAGGAACTGTAGTTTTGATTTTCAGAAAATTTTAATTCTTTCTCAAATGCCAACCTCAATGAAGATCACTTATTGGAACATCAAAATATTGTACCATAGTACAATACTGAAGTATGATAATGTTCTTTCTGTTTGTTTAGGAGACTTCTAGGCTGGCAATCTATGCTTAACTCTGTCCCTATGACTAATGTTAACTCCAGTTCTGTGTCATTGTGAAATACTGGTGAGGATGGCACCCTGTGCCATTTCCCAGGAGACATTTTCATTTTTCTTAGTCCCCAGAAAGATTAAAGCTTCATATTCTTATACTGCATTGTCCTTTACTAGACTGAAGAGCATCAGATACAGTTCTGGTTATTTTTTTTAATGTTTTGTACAGTAATAGTCTCATTAACTTTGGTCTTTCCCATTTAAAAGGAAAATCTCTCATAAAAGGTAGCTGTGACACAGTGAGGCTCAAGCAGTGTACGTTTAGAGACCTTGTCAAGACATCTTGACTTTTGTTGGAGGAAACAAATTAATGATGGGAAAGTGTTAAAAAAAAAAAAGTTGGGAGGAGGGAGGGAAGAGGTGAATTAGCCAAGCTAAATAGTGCTGCTTGGTAAAACAATAGGAGCAGTATAACCATCAAAGAACGCTTCCACACATGCTCTGGAACAGTTTCCAAAGCTGTGGATGGTATCTTAATGAATTGAATAGTTAAGATCCCCATTTGATGAAGTTGTATCATACAACTCAGAGGAAACCAATTTTGCTTCATCGAGGAGAAATGACCACAAAGACCTCTATTTTGTGCTGATTTCTGTACTGAAGGCTCATTGATATCTATCCTGCCTGTCTATAATGTTCTTCTAACAGGCTTCAAATTAAGAAGTAGAAATTCTTATTCCTTAAAAAAGAAAAAAAAACCTATACTTGGTTTTCATTACTTCTGAGTTAGAAATCCTTGGGTTAGTATCTTCATGTCCTCCTGTACGTTGCAAAGGGATATTTCTGTTTTATCCTTTCATTTGGCTGTGTAAGTGTCGTTTAAAAGAAAAACAAACTAGAAAGTAATGGAGCACTGAAGAATATAAATAAATTATTTTCCCTTCTGTATCATAATTATTTTCCTGAGAGAGGTTATATATTTTGAATTACTCAGACTAGCTATTTTACATTGTGCTAGTTGTGTGTTACAATTTAATGAACCATGGTTAAAGACAAGAAGGGTGAACTTACAGTATGAATAAGAATTATTTGCTTTCATAACACTAGCTTGAACATTACTAGTTAGCACCTTTCTTGCGTAGGGATTTTGGTAGAGGTGTCAGTGTCACATTTGACAGATTATTCTGTTTTTATATTCTCAACTATTCAATACCTTGTTTTTTATTAAATACAAATGTTTGGGGGTTAGTAATTGTTAATATTTTATTCCCGGCACTTGACCTTTTGTCAGAGGCACTTTTGTGCCCTTAAAGGGCAATGACATTTTGAGTGATTCTCTTTCTGTTGCTGCAATTTTATTTTTTCATAGCCTTGTCAGAACTTGTTCTATGATATCATTATTGATTAAATAACTTTATACTTGTCACATGTTTAGGTTTCACTGCATAAAAGAATTAAAATAATAAAAATTGGTCTTGTCCCTACAGCTTTTTTTTTCAAAATGGAAACAGTAGCAGCTAAACAGACAAGATTCCAAGTTTTTCTTTTGGTAGGGGTGGGGACAGATGGAAGATGGAACTGAATGTTTTATGTACTTTATATATACATTTTTATTTATGTGAAGGCCTAGGATACTCTGATTTTGTCTGACACACTAATTTCCATTGCTCTAAATTGGAAATCCCTTGTTTCCGAAAAAAGTTTCAGTAGCTTTACAGTCTTTCTATCAGAAATCTTGTTCTCAAGACAAAAGCCAGCAGCATAAACCTCTGTCTTCTGCCAGTGATGAAAATCTAAGCTGTAGTTCCTGCAATGGTACCTGTGTGTCTGTCATGTTCACATCCTTGTAAGATTTCCAAGCCCAGCATAATGGCAGACACTGTGAAACTGGGGTCGCCAGTTACCTTTTGCACCATTCTTGGAGTAGTCAAATAGTCCATTCCTGTATGGACCATCCAGGCTGAGTGACTATTACCCTTTAAGAGGCAAAACTAAACCAGCACTCCTTTGAATTAATCTTTTTCCTTACATATTCTTGTAGTGACGTATTTTTAGACGGTCAGCAATTCTTGAGACTCTGAATAGGTACAAAAATGCAAATTCTGCCTTTGTTTATTCTGTTACAAAATCTTGCTTTCTTTATATGCTAACTGCTAATAGAGTCTGGCCAGATGCAGAAAAGCACTTAGCTGCACAAAAGGCAATCAGCTGACATTTCAATACTTGATTCAAATGATACAATGAAGAAAAATCCCTCATAGTTGCTTGTATGTGTGAGAGTGTTGGTCACCTCTGTACTGGCTACTGTGCTCATTCAGGACTGCAAACGGTCCTGGGCTTTTTTATATTTTCACTGAAAGATAGATTGACAAGACAATGTTCATTCAAGAAAAATCATGACAACAAAATCCTGTCTTCTCTGTACTTACTTGTCCAGGAAGCAAGAGATTTTTATTTAGTAACCTTAGTACCTAGGAGCTATTCTCTCACCTTCTACCTCCTAAGAGAGGAAAACAGGCCCTCCATAACCCAGGCTAAAGCAAGACAGCACATGCTTTTTTGCAGCAGAGATGTATCAGACAAAGCAAACCTGAATGTAGAAAGTAACACCAAGATCAAAGGGATGGACTGTGATGGGACTGAAAAATGTGCATCTGATGTTCAGAACAACAGCAACGTAATATGTCTTCACCTTGCAGGTTGCTGAGACCTGCTCAAGGCTCGAAGGAGTTTGTTGTGCTTTCTTTACTTAGTCTAGCATGTGAATTTGTAGTGGATCTGTGTTCAGACCTGGTGACCTGCTTCCTTAGAAGCAAGTAGCACAATATTGAATAGGGTTGGCTTTTTTTGGTATTTTCTGCTATCATCCTGCTGCTTCAATTGCTTTCTTTCTTGTTACTAATTCGTCATCAGTGACAGAACCCAAAACAGGGAAGTTCAGATATGATACATGAAGAGTTACAAGGTCAACAAGTGGTGTAAGTAGCAAGCTGACAACTCCCCACAGATAACTTGGCCTTGGGTTGATGTGTCAATAATTGAAAATTTCTTAATTCAAAAGATTCTTTGAATGGCAAAGCAGGAACTCTTTGGCACTTTGAATTTCAAAGGGTTTTGCATTGGAGAGCAGTAAGTATTCAACGAGAGAATACATTCAGCAGTTAACAGAATGCCACTCATGTATGCAGTTGCTATTCCACATAATAACCTGCACACCCTCCCCCTGTTTCTGGTCCTGTGCATGAAATTGAAGTCTGGAAGTGAAACATCAATTAATTGTCTTTTCCCTTGATGTTTTCTATTAAGTTCTTTACAGTGCCTTGACTGTGCTGTAATTTTACAATGTTGATCTTAAATAAATCCACATAGGAAGGAGATTGAAAGAGTAATAATGACACTGGGCTTTTCGGTGCACTGGAAGTCTTATTATTCTAGTTTACATGTAATCCCTATCATTGTAAATTAACTTATCTCTTTCACATCGTGTATTCATTGAGTATTTGATTAGTGAACCTTTTTGTATTTTTTTACTTTGGATAAATTGTGGTAAAGGATGCAGTTCAAACTTGAACTGGGTGTTGTCATGGCAGTGATGGGTGATATGTATCACATGTAATTTCTTTCAGTCAAGATTTTAATAGAGTTGTAGTTTTAAATAGTATCCAATAAGGATTTCTTTTAAGGAGTGTCCATTAATAGAACTCAGCTGTTGAAGGTTGACTGTAGCATTAGGCTTAAGTTTAATCTCCTACATACTATAATTTACAGGGCTGTGTTTAGTGCATCAGTCTTTCGGCTGCTTCATTGGTGGAGGGATGGGGGTTGTGATAATGGGAGAGAGAAGTGTAGTGAAAATTTTCTGTCATAATCTGTAAAAATCTGACAAAATTAAGATTTGGAGTATTCAGCTTGAAGTCTTCCATAACTTGTCTTACTAAGGTGGATGATTTCTATCTTAGAGAAGGAGAGGTTTTAAAAATAATTTTTAAAAGACTTTATGGTCCTATTCCCAGACAAAGTCCAAAACAGAATTAAGAGCTTTTTGAAGTCACTGTTGGGAAGTATTTTGGTGAGTAAAGGATAAGCAAGATGAAATTCCTTCTTATATCAAATTGTGGTGTACTCTAAAGAGAGAAAATTTGAAATGGAACCTAAATTTGCAAAAGATCCAAATAAGAAGTCATAGCTTCTTCACTGCATTCAGAAGTATAGGAGTGTTAAGAGCACGTCTTGTCTCTCTCTTATCTCATTGTACTTCCTGCATGTGATTAGACAAAGAAGATGTAGTAGGGTTTTTTTGTGTGGGATGTAGGATTTTTTGGTAATAGTGTTTCACTTTGCATGTGTTACAGAAAGTCATTAACATTTGAATTAGCCACTACCAAATATTGTAAGTTCCATTTCAAGTCTGTAGAAGTCATATCTGCATATAGCCCTCCCTACTTACCATGAGTTTTAGTAGTTGTCTAAGTATTTTGGGTTTAGTTAATTTTCTGAACGTAGCAATTTCTATTGTGTTATCATTTAGCATTTTCTTTCAAAGCATATCACAAGTCTAGGAATTTCTTACTGTCCTTGTATTAAAATTTTTCTGTAAGCTGGCTCATAAAGTTGATTCCTATCTATTAACTATTGGGCTTTTCCTTGCATAAGGAGTAGCACTTTTTTGGGGTAGTGTCTTCTCTGGCAGCTGAACATCTCCTGTGCCGTGAGTTGTGGTTGCTGAGCCTGCAAGTGAGGTGGCAGGTGGGGCTGGAGTTGCAACTCCTCTTGGGCGTACTTGAGAGCTGGAGAACTGGGCCTGGGAGGAGGTTGGGTGACCCCAGAACACAGCTGTGGCACCCACAGCTGTCTTGTTACGCACACTGCTGAGTGGAAAGAAAACGGGAATGGCAGTTTATTAGGTTCTGGAAGTACTGCTTCTGAGAGGCTGAAGTGCTTCTTTCCAGCAATGTTTGTGTTGCCTTTTCTAACATCTACGGGCCACTTGGGGTGTAGTGGGGAATACAAAAGTCCATTGGCATGCAGGCAGATGGCAGGGTAGTCTTATGTCCTTGTTAATAGATGTGCAATGGACAGCAACTAAATTAAATATTGGGATGTATTTCAAGAACTTTCTTTTTTTTTTTCAAGCTGGAATTAGTTACATTAAATGCTTCCCATGAAGAAATTATTTTTTTATTTGGCGTTTTAAAAAAATCTCTTATTTTTAGTAGAGGGAAATCTCACCTATGAGAAACTCACTAGTACAAGGTTTGCAAATTACTTTTCCCACAGTTTTCAGTAGTAATATTTATCCTAGACTTTGTATACCTGATTAATTTTTAAAAATATTTATTCTTGTTTATTTTAATGTTATTTTTTTTCATCTAGTATGCAAACATGTTTGTCACAGCCCCATGTTTAAAATCTATTGAGTTCTGTTTATTTAATTATAATAATAGTACACAGCCTCTTGGTACCTGACTAGTGCCAAATCTATTCAAAACACTTTATTTGTGGGCATACTATACTGTACTTAAAGTTCTCATCATTTCAAATATATCTGAAGCTCCTTGTGTTTCCCATTTCATACTGCTGTAGTGATTCATATAATTATCTTAATGGCTTATTGCTATTATCTTTAACTGGTGATATTAATGTAATAATTGTCACATTAAAATGTAAAATACTGAATTAGGCCTTGTTCTAAAATGTGTTTTATTATTACAGGTAGGTTAGACACACTGTAGGCTTCCGTTTTCAAAATAATTTTTTTTGCATTCATTTAGATAGATTAAAAAATCATATTATTCATGATTCAGTGAGAGAACTGTTTAAAGTGTTATGCAAATAATGATGGACTAGTGGTTCACCTTATTGAGTGCATATTTTCATTATGATTAATTTTCAAATACTTGATTTATCTTCCTGCACCAAAACCTACCTATTGTTAAGATGTCTGAATAAAATTTAGAAGAGTTGCCTCGCCAACTATTTGTGTTTGCGAGATTAGTGATGCTGTTAACTAGGAACATTTTCTTTGACTAGTGTTCTGGGAAATAACATACTTTTCCACCCACTTTTTTTTTGGGCAGACTTCTTGTTTCTGTGAAATACTCTTTTATCATGCCTAGCATCTGCTCTGCAACCAGGGAAGTATAACGAATAGCATACTTATATAAAATATCAAGCATTACGTGTGAGAAATGTGTTTAAGGCAAGCAATAATGTATCATTATTTCATAGACTTGCTTTCAGTTTATTCCGTCTGTCTTATAAGGTGTTCTTTTCATGAGTATGTAATCAGTGTTGTGCTTTATTAATTGGGTAACTAGAGAATTTTTATTTTTTAAAATGTTAAAAAAATTAAATGTAGTTTCAGGTTTTAAGTTTGAGATTGGTGATTGAAAATCTATTTCACTTTTTAATTCAGTTGTTTAGGATTGACAGGGAAGAGTCTCTTTTCAGTGCCATTTCTACCTTAAAATATTGAAGCAGGAATGCGTCTGTGCAAGCTGAAATTTGGACCAGTAATTGGCCAACAATACTATAAAGGTCTACACTGATTATAGGTGACTCAGATGTATTTAGTTTGTGTGTCATGTTGACAGGACTGCAGGAGCTGTCGAGACCAGTGCATCCTTGTGTGTTCTTTAAGCTTTCTCAATCTTGTGGAAGTACTGTGCATGTCCTAATGAGTCTGAAGACAAGTGTTTCTCATTCTGTGATTCTACATAGATGAAAACTGTAAGATATGAGTGGAAGTAATGCTTTTAAATCTGGCTAGGACAACAAAGGATTAGTTTGCAGTTTAAATAAATCTTTGTGTCACTGTCTAATACCGGATGTATGTAGCAAGAATGCTGAAATGAGCAGTAAAAATTTCAGCATTTCTGCATGGGCAGGAAAGGCATAGTCAGGACCAGACAGATAAAGCTGTGAAGAAGAGCACAGTACAGAACTGCACATTTAGTTAGATGAGTATAGAAACGGTGCAGCAAAAAAGGAAACCTTGGAAAGAAAAATCTGGTATTTGTCACTGTGCTGCTAAACAATTCTGTTGACACAGTGGGCTTTTTGAACTTAATGGAAACTTGAGAGCTATGGAGTCCCTTGGAAAGGATTCTTTAAACTTTAAAACTTAGCTGTACACCGTGTGAAGAAATACCTCATTTTTTGGTTTGTTTTTGAACCAGCAACAATCAATCATTTCCTGTCATGTTCATAATAAATGTACACCATAACCCTCCTCTGTCATCACTCATCCAGTTTGACAAGTCTAAATTGGTCTAATTGTCACTTGTGGAAACTCCCGATGTCTTTCCTATGTGTTTTTATATCTTGCCTAACTCATCTAAACCATTTTGAAGGAAGCAGTGGCATGATGTGCTGTATTCCTTGCCTAATGTTTGGTTTGCCTTTGTGACCACCACAGATCATTGAGATGATAATGTCATAGGACTGTTACAAGACCAGTGTTTCATTACTGTGTAATAATAATTGAAAGACCATAATTTTATATATAAAGTGAAGATAATTTTTTTCTTCCGTGTCTGTCACTTTACATTTCTCTACATTGATTTCATTTACTATTTTATTACACTAGTCAGTATTAGGTCTTTTTGCAATCTGTTGATTTTAATCTTTAGTACTCTGAATAATTATATACCAAAAATCTTGTTCTCTCACTAACCACCACCTTTTTTCAATCATTTCTGGCTATGTGGAATAGTTCAGGCACTAATACAGGCTCTTGCTGCATGCCATTGCTAAATTCTTTCTTTGAGGACCATTTTTGCCTTCTTTTCCTTGGCCTGTCAGTAGTTCTTTAGCCTTTGGGTGAGGGTTGCAACCTTCTGTTCTGTCTCAACATCAGGTGTCTTTACTTTAGGAGATGTGTATACACTGCCTTGTTTCACTTGGATGTTTAAGTAGACTGTGTCAGTTGGATTTCCTTTGTCCAAGCCACTAGTTCAGTTGGAAATGGATTTTCCAAGTCCTTTGAGGTATCTGGACCATAAAGATAATTTTTGTCATGACTTTAAGCAAAGCAAAGTTTTATTTGTGCACAAGTTTCTGTGTTTGTGTATGCATTTCTGCAGGTATTCACATATATTGCCTGACCTGTCCATTGCACCCCAAATGCAGTTGTAGCCTTAATTCTGAAATAACTACTAGGGAGTGGTTTATTGCCACTTCCTGGGTAGATGCAATGGGTAAAAGAACAGGATTTTTTTTCCTATAGCTTGCTGAAGAAGAAAACACAGAGGTTTTTCACATTAAAAAATGGCTTGAGCGTAACTGATTTTTCTCTCATTTTCTTACCAAAATAATTTCCATGCCCACAGAGGTGAACTGTTGCACTTGGCCTGAGGTAAAATCTCTTTTAAGAGAATGGAAAAAAAAAAAAAAACAGAGGAAATTAAATTCTAAGTCTGCAAAATTATTTGTTCCTTTAGCCACTAGTGTGGTGATTAGAACAGTAAATGTTGCAGTTTGGGACATTCTCTTTACACTTTTCTTCCCAAATCTGAGGGGAGTTGAATCAGTGCACCTTAAGCAGGCTACCTGGTGTTGATAGGTGCTTTTTCTCCTTTCCGTAAAGAAATGCTAATGAAAATTGGGGTATCTCATCTGCCAGGGTGTGGTGGAACAATTCTGCTTTCGAGGCTTTGCCTGCTTCTCCAGTTGCATGTTTTATATGGAAAAGGAATGCAAAGGATTGAGAGGAACAGAATCACCTGCAGACTGAGGGCTTCTGCTACTGGAAAACACAAGTTCCAGTCCACACTGATTTCTTCTTTCCTTTTGGTGATTTATTTTGCATAAAATTACAGCTGTTGAACAGAATAAGAGGGCAAATTCGTCCCTAACTTTGACGAGTAAGATACTTGGCATCCAATCTGTGGTTCGGGAAATTTGTTTATAAAAGTCTGAAATAATTTCAGCAGGATGGAGGGAGAACAACTCTGTAACATCTTTCACAAGGCTTTATCCTTGTCAGAGTCCTTTTATGAAGAGGGGAAAATTTAGGTTCAGACAGATTACAGAAAGGTGAGTGCTTTAATCAGGGAAGTAGTCATCTCCCTTTCACCATCTGTCTTGTTTAAAGACCTAGCACTAAACGGCTTTCTAATAAAAAAAACATTTTTAGAAATACTTATTACTCTGTCAGAATTTTAGATACGAACCCACTCTCTGAACCAAGCCAAAGTAGCCGATGGTAAGTGTTACAGTGCAGATACTGCAACACACATATCAAACAAGGAGGACCTTGGAAAAGAAATATCTATGGACTGGTTCTTGATAGATGTTTCAGAGATGTTTATTTCTCCAGCTGCATGGCCGGGGCTCTGCCGAGGAACTGAGGCAATCATGGGACTCGAGGGTCCTTGCCTGCACAGGGGAACACAAAACAACCAATGGGGAGCGGGGCTGACCCAGGGCAGGGAAAGCCCGTGTCTGTCCCCCAGGGCCCCTCTTCCAGGACCCCACAGCAGGGGAGGCCCCCAACAGGAAAGGTTAGAAATAAAGGCAGTTACAGAATTGTCAGAGAATTGTATATTGATATTTGACAGGGAAAAGTCATATTACATCAGCTGCTGTGTTTGCTGGTCCAGTGATAACTACTGATGTGCTGTGCATATGAAGTAATTTTGAGGACAGTCCAAATGCTCAGGTAGCAGTTACCAGCAGTGAGTTGGTTGGCAAAGCCTGAGCATTCCCTTATAATTCCATGACATCATTCATGTCTAGTTGCTCCAGTAGAGAGCTATGGGCCATACATACACTGAGTTAAATATTCCCTAACATATGACATCCTAATAGTACAGGTGCCCTGTAATATTTGCCCTGTTGATGTCAGAGTCTTTTTCTTGTAGAGATGGAAGTGGTGGGGAGGTGGGTAAAAAAACAAACCACAATGAAAAATGAAGTACCCTTTATATTGTCTCCCAAAAGCAGCAGAAGGAGGTGCATACAGCTGTTACACATAATCCTAGTACCAGAGTTCACATGTTCTGGCTTGGAATCCTGGGAGTCATGAGAACTTCAACTAGTGTTTGTAAGACAGACTGGGAAGTACTGGAGTATTTTGGCCTTTCTTCTCTTCCATATCTCAATCCCTACAGCTCCATAAGCATTATCTGGCAAACTGGAAATAAATTAGCTCAAAATTAGCCTGTCTTTGCGTTTGAAAAGGGACAAGAATGAAAGGTCAATGGCAATCCTGCAGCAAGGAACGAACTTAGCAGGGTTTGGGCGTTTTTTGTGGGAGCTAGGAAGAGAGGCAGATCGGGATATTTGCATATCCAGTCCATGTTACATTCACAGCTTTCATTCTAGTGTATTTTCATAAATTAGAGAAACAAAACCACATAGACTGGACTACCATGTCTCACAGACAATAGTAGTTTTGAGATCACTATAATATTTATTCAGCCATCCTCCAATTTAGGATTTCTTACAAACAGACAGTTGAAAAGATTTTATCTTATGGTTAGCATGGGTCAAGGGAAGATACTTGCCTATGCATGCTCTTAGGTTGTTCCTCTTCAACACTTAGTGCCAGTATTTATCCACATGCTTTCCTGCCTTCCCATGGTGATTCTCTTAGCACTCAGAGCGAATAGCTGGAGGGAGGCGTAAGGGAACAAAGCTGAATTGTTGCTTCTGCCCTAATTTGAGGATCCCCAGTCATCTTGAACTTGTGAGTGGCCTGTTCTCACTCTGTGTGATGAAAAGTCAAAGTACAAAGGCAGATTTTGGGAATGCAGGCAGGAAGGAGTGAATTGTCTTTCTTCTTTGCATGTTCAGATCTGTGTCAGTGAAACCTGGCAAAGCTGACTTCAGCCTCTTGTGCTTTGCTTTCATCTGCAGAGGGATCCAAGTTACTCAGTATCCCCTGTGCTAGCACAGTTTTATTTCCAGGTGCTTATCATGTGATGCAGTTATATGAAGGAATTACAAAGTTGTTGTCAGCATTTGTACCAGAAGCGCTCTCTTAAGAAGATAACTCGTGTTTAATTTTGTATTTTAACTCACGGGTTTAAAAGTGACAATTCTAGCGAGATAGTATCACTGAGATGAAACAAAGTTCAAATAAAGGATACATAGAGCTTCACATACCACATTTTAAAAAGAGAGCTATGGAAACAAATTCATTCCGCTGAGCACTTAAATCCAGCTAGTTTAATGGAAAACTTTAACTATTATTCATTGACATTTTGCTCCATAGTTGCATTTTATAAAACAGAAATATTTTCAGTTTTTAAACTTAGTTTAATGTCATTTTAGTAGAATTGCCTAATGTCTTGCTTTTGTTGTTTTAAACTTTGATGTTTAATGTAGGGTTAGACTGACCATTTTTTTCTTCCCAAAAACATACATATAACACAAAAAAGAAAATACAATGTTATTATTTTCTTTAACACTTAGAGAAAGAATCATCTCTCTGAAAATTCTGATTAATGGGAAGAGAATATATGAATGCCAGCTGACTCTCAGCAGTCAGAGTTGCATAATATCAACTGTTAAACAGGTAAAGCAGGTGGTGTTTTTACATGTATATAATCTAACAGAACTGCCTCCTCTGTTGCGGCAGCACATCATACCTTCCCTTTGCAGCCTTTCCTTCTTTAGCTCTGGCAAACTGTAAACTATGCTCCACTCGGATCTATCCAGACAGGATTTTGAGGGGTCCACTCCTACTTTCATTTTTTGAAAAACTATTACAACCTTCATAGCTTCAATTAACATAATCATCTGAAACTTGTGTGTGTCTGTGTAAGAGTCAGCTAGCTGCAGATCTAACCTGGATATTTTACATCTATGAAGGAAATTAATGCATAAAGTGTAGCTTAACTCAGCATTATAAGGTGTACTTTGGAGTTGTATGAGATGCTAAGGTACCATTTTCTCCACGATCCTGTGTTTTTCTTGTAAATTTTATAGCAGTCATTTTGTTTTCTTAGGTTATTACAGGATCTGTGTAAAAAACCTGAAGTTAATGTTTATTTATGAAGTCTAAGTTATGAGCTGTTTCATCACAAGTAATGTTATGGAGCAGTTCAAGCAACAAACATCTGAAGATGCTCATTCAAATACATCTTCTATCTCTTCTAGAACTGGATGTAGTACAATATGGTGTCTTTTTTGATACATATGTGTCTGTAAAGCTGATAGAATTGATGTTTGTCTTACTGCCAGTAGAAAACATACTAAGTAAGTGCGGGGAGTTGTGACACAGGAAGGGGTCAGACCCTTGCTTCATTCAAAGAGGAAGCTGCTTGCTCCTCAGTATTTGTGTTGCAAATTGTTCCAGGCTTTTAAAGGCTCTATTTCACCCTGCCTGACCCTTCTTTTTTTTTTTTTCCTTTCTTTCCCTTTCAAGTAGGATTCTTTTTTTAGTGCAATTCACGTAAGACATTTGCACTGGATGAAACAGCATCATTGTTGACCTAAGCTGGTTTTACTGTTATACTTTGCCTTTCCCATTTTCTGATATGTTTCACTTTAAAGCTCAGCTTCAGCTCACCCACACAGATCTGTCCCAATTGTTTTTTTAAATATTCCATCTAACAGTTAGTTTTAGGAATGTCAGTTTGTTCTTAAATAATTGAACCCTCCAAGTGGAAGCAGAACCATGGTTATAGCACAAGCATGTTATGTTGTGCAGGTAGTAGCTGACTTCTTTGAGATCCCCTTGGTTAGCAGGATGTATACTGATCTTATTTGGGAAAAATGGCTTGGGGATTCTAAGTCAGCAAAGTTTCTGCCAAGAACCTCCATGTAACTTTTCTAAAATTTGAGAGTATAAAGTGTGGTCAATGTAACATTAGCTAATTCTACTTTTTATGCAATTAGAAACTGCAGTTGGATATCTTAACTGTCTCATTCAGATCACCTGAAGATATTCCTGGGAATTTTGAAACATTGTCTGTTTTTTTATTGTTATTAAAAGAAAAAAGTATACATATTTAAAAGAATTTAAATTCTGCTTTTTTTAACTAAGAACAAGAAATTTCTTTAGATCATCTAGAAATATGCATGAGAAGTCTTGCTGGGTAAAGCTGTAATAATTAATAACTTGTTTAAATTGAAGAATGACAGCTACGGTAACTATAGGAAGCTGTACTGTGGCTTAAAATGTTTGATTTTCATGTAAAAAGGAAGAATGATGAAAGTTTGAGAGTCAGTATTATTACAAAATTTAAGATTTTATCATGTGGGCTTTGCACATATTGTCATGTAGAATGGACATGGAGACCTGGGCTTAATATTCTTTAGATGAATACAGCATAGACTTCTATGTGTAAGAAACTCATTCAGTATTAGCTTTACAAAAGGAAAGTAAAGGGAATTTTCATAAGATTACACTGACATTTAGCAGTTTATTTTAATTATATTAAAAAAATACTACAGGAGGAAAAGCTGAGCAACGTTATTTGTTTTACTGCCCTATTTCTTTCCCTGCAATACAAGAGTATCTGTTTCACGTTCTCTGCAAGTGTTCCCTGGTATGCAGTGCCTCCCCCACACTGTGGGACTGAGCTGGCCGAGCAGCGCCTCTCCCCATTAGTCATCACTGCCTTCCCTGATGCTCTCTGCAGGAAAGTAATTCTTTAAAGCAGTTGCTCCTAGTTCATTTTTTTTAAGATTATTTCATAATACATCATTGTCGTAGTACCTTCTTGTATGGACCAAATCTGTCACTAAGCACAGGCATTTTTATATGGAATGAAAAGATACACTGCAAATAAATCACTACTTATTTCCTTTAATCTAGTTTCCAAATTGTTTGACTTTTGCCATTCAAACACAGCTTCCATTCATGTGTTCGGGAAGCTTTTGAGAGCATATGAGTGGTAATTTTCCCAGTTTTTCTGGAACTTTATGTAGTTCCAGCAATGTCTGCAGCTGGCTGCCTAATAAAAATGACTTGCGTTCCTAGAAACATTGGGTTGTGCTGATGGATAAAATGACTAAACAGTTTTAAAATGTAACCCATGCTGTTACATTAAAATATATTTTGGCTTAGTTGATATTAATCTAAAGTAAATTGTTACCTGCAGTGATGTTTAGTAGTGGTTTTATTAATGTGGATTAGCCATTTACAGAAAAGGTCTCATCTTGTAGCAGTTTGCTTTTTTAACATTGATCGTAATCCATCTATTCGTACATTATTGAAAGGCTTCCACATGTCTCTTGCTTTAGTGATTTTTCTTTTCCTGATGTGTGGAATATTCATATAGTGTTGTAAGAAATGCAGTAATCGCTTTGCTTGTGCTGCAAATGAACATTACTAACAGTTTCACACTGTCTTTCACACTTTTTTTTCTTCTGATGGGCAACCTATGTTTTATTTATTCCATGTTGACTATTTTGGTATAGTGAAACTTTGTTTTAGTGTAGAACTTCATTTTAATGTAGTGAGATTATTTTTCTTAATTCCTTTATTTTTATAATTATTTTAATTAAAAGATGAGGTTTGAGTAACTAAGTTGGTTTAAAACTGAGATTTGGAAAAAAAAATGGAAGTTCAAAACTAAGTTTTACTAAGTAAATACTGCAACTGTTGTATTTCTAGTTCATCTTTTATTTGCAAACTTGGGGCAAATTAAACGTGCAAAATGCTTTTATTTTTAAGTTTAGGATATAGAGAATTTTCATTGTCAGGATTAGATTTTTTTTTTAATAAACTGTATTATTCTCTCAAGGAAGGTACTAATATTATAATAGTGTTAAGTCCCAAGTCATGGAGGACCATTATGACAAATTCCTCATATTCTGTATTACTTCTCTAATAGTCTTTTCTTAGATATGCAGAAGTCAGTGATGAAGTAGGTCTGCAGTGTCCAGTAGGCTCAGCAGCTCTAAGTGTTTTTAGTGTTTTGTTCTTGAAAATGAAGTGTGCTTTTCCTTGGTGATGCACAAAGATAGTGAGTGAAGTTTTCTCTCGTTTTACAGACTTTTTACAGACTCCTGATCACATTTCTCAAAATATTAGAGTTAGTTACTCATTCTTACTATATTTGTCACATCCTCTCTGCTGCTATAGCTGAAGGCGGATAGGTTAACTAAGACCAGTCAGTGTGATACAAGTATCAGGTTATTGGTGCCAGATTATCACACTTGCCATTGTTTTCCAGAATAACACTGTTTGAAGTAGCACAGTGGTCAGTGATTTTTGTGAGAATAAACTTTTGAGCCTTGATTGGTAAAGATTGGAAGGGGACAATATGGGTTGGAGAGTCAGCTATGAGAGCAGCCACAGGTCATGAGGTACAGAGGTGCTGTTTTACAGCAAGGACTGATAACCAAGTGACAATCATGGTCCTTGTAAAATAAGCAAGAACCTGTTTCAACAGCAGCAAAACCTTCAGTAGCTTTAACACATTATCATCTCTCTGGGATGTTTTCTCTGTTGGTGACATCAGTGCCCCTTCTAAGCTCTGTTGACTATCACTGTGGCAGGGTGTCCCAAATGGATCTGAAGGCATGCTGCTGCAGAGGGCAGAGCGTGCTCTTCACACCTCACTTTTTCTACCCAGTCCAGGGATCCTCTTCCCCACGGCTCATCTCACCCTGTAGTGACACTATTCAACTTACTATCAAATAGTAGGAGAAAGCTATTCACTATTTGTTTGTGATTTAGCAACTTTTCACCCTTTCTTTGGTTAGTTTCCTGCTGGTTTAGCAAGCTAAGCTCATCCATCAGGGTAGCAGAGACAGTGCAAGGCAAAAGCAGGGATAATACATGGTTCAGAGTAGCACTTGCACAGGGAACAGCAGCCACAATTAATTATTAATTCAGCTCTGCTGGTCTTCTCTAAACTACGCTCTTAAAAGCATCTTTTGAAAAGGACACCTGACCTTGAAGATGAAAGATTTACCATTTGAATTTATCTTAAAGTGGTCTTTTTCTGGGTTGTGCCTGTTCAGATTTGAGTTGTTTTTTTGTTTTGTTTTTTTTTTTTAAGTTGGTACCTACAGACTGTTGACATCAATATATTGATATATTGGCAACCATATCCTCAGCTGCATAAAAAGGAGTGTGGGCAGCAGGTTGAGGAAGGTGATTCTCCCCATCTACTCTGCTCTCAGAAGACCCCACCAGGAGTACTGCATCTAGATCTGAGGCCCTCAATATAATGTGGACATAGACCTGTTGGGGCAAATCCAGAGGAGGGCCACAAAGAATGATCAGAAGGCTGAGGCACCTCTGCTGTGTAGACAGACTGAGAAAGCTGGGTTTGTTCAGCCTGGAGAAGAGAAGGTTCTGGCAACAACTTGGAGCATCTTCCAGTACTTGGGGGGCTACAGGAAAGCTGGAGAGAGACTTTTTACAAGATCGTGTAGTGACAGAACCGGGGGGAATGGCTTCAAACTGAAAGAGGGCAGGTTAAGATTAGCTATTAGAAGAAGTTCTTTAATGTAAGACGCTGGCACAGGTTGCCCAGAGAAGCTGTGGCTGCCCCATTCCTGGAAATGTTCAAGGCCAGGTTGGATGGGGCTTTGGGCAACCTTATCTAGTGAAAGGTGTCACTGCCCATGGCAGGGGGGTTGGAACTGGATGACTTTAAGGGCATCTCCATGCCAACCCAAACCATTCTGTGATCTAAGAATTGGTGGCAACATGATAATTTTTTTTTTGCCCAAAAGGGCTGTTCTCTAACAGAAATTCACAGCCCTAGAGAGGGATGTGGTGAAGAGTAGGTTTTAATGTGTGAAGTAAGCCTGTTAAAATTACCAGAAGACATAGAAAGTCTAGAAGACAACTCTAAAACTTCACACATTCTGACTGATTAGGATTAAAGTAAAAATTGTAAATTACAGAAAATGAGATTTAAGTGGGGAAAAAGTGGTGAGGACTGCTGGACTGCATGTCCGGAATATTGCCTTCTGCAGTGCTGAATTCAGGAGATGAGGGAGAACAGATTGAATACAAGTTCCTGCAAAAACTTTGTGAACTTTACAGATTGCTTACGGATTGCTTTTCTTGTATGTTATCTGAGCAAATGTATTTAATGAGACTGCACAGATGTTACAGTTTTTCAAAGGCTGAGGATCAGAACAAAATAAGTAAGGAAATCTTTAATGTTTAAAAAACTTTTTACAAATATTTTTTAATTTTAGAAGTATTATTTTATAATATCCATTATACAGAGAAGAGAATTCTCTAAGTCTGAGGCGATACATGTGGTCATAGAGTAAATGATGGGCAAAAGCTGCAGTGTTTGATTCAGGAATTAAAAATGTAGCAATAAAACCTGTATTTCTTCAATGCATGGAGATGACTAAAATGTGTTTTCTGCATGTACTTTTGTATGTTCAGATAAATCCACTCTGGACTATTTTTGAGGTACATGTCAGCAAGCAATTAAATACTGGTTTGACGGTTTCAATCAACTTCTGTGCAACTTGCAGCACATTCTTGCAGTACTGTCAAAACATGCATACCCACAGGACATGAAAATTATGTGAATTTAATTTAAATCTAAATCAGTGATTCTAATGTGAGACTAATTGAAATAAACCCTTTATTATCAGTTGAATTAAGTCAGTAAGAGATACCAACTAGTACCTGTCATTGTGGAATTTCACAGCTAAGAAATATGATGTTGGGGTGCTTGTGAAGGTGTATGCAGCATTGCACACATCACGCAACAGATTTGCTCTTGTTTGCTGTAAGTAGTTAAAGGATACATCTGAGGCCCTGTAACACCTTAAGGAAGTAGCATGTGTATGAAGACAAAAGTAATAAACTTCGGAAACCACTTCAATGTACAGCAGCATTGCTCCTGTAAGAAATACTATTTTTGCATCATTTACTTGTGAATTCATTAACTTCTTGTGTATCATTTAGCATTATTAAATTACTAAATATTACACTAAATTATATTAGTAAATATTATTTTTAAATACTCAAAAACTTCTAGAGCCATAGAGCAGTGGAAAATGTTGTATGACAGAAGTACTAAAAAATCTGTTGTCTCCATGAGCTCACTTGAAGATTTGCAGGTTTTCAGTGTTGGAGGAGGGATGTGTGTTCCTTGCTGGGTTAGTTTAATTTGTTATCTTAGAAGTGCCTAAGCACGACGTGGACCTAAATGAAGTACCTGAGCCACCTGCAGTGGTACTGCTGAACTCATGGTACTGGTGAGGTGCCCAAGTGTTTGAAATCATCATTTATAAGCAATTGAGAACAAAGACTGGGTTTTACATGGTTGTACAATATTAACTCTAGCTATTTTGGAAGGACTGTGGGATCACTTCTTGTTACTTCAACTTGCCTAGATAGTTTAGGTTAGAAGGTTTGCGGCAGGAAAGCTGTGTCCAACTTAAAATGGAAACAGAACTTTTTTCTTAATTTTGTTGTTATGATAGTCCAACTTTACTAAGACAAACTGGTCTTACCCCTAGGGAGCCTGACCAAGAAACAAGAAATCCTGTGCTAGACATTAAATAAACACTTTCTGAAAAGATGGTGTTTTCCTAAGAAAGCAGAGGGTAGGTTATCTTTTCTTATGCTGTTAGAAGCTGGTTTTAAAATGTGATTTGCTTACATTTTGACACCTAAATGAACAACACCTTCTTGGCCTGGATAGAGAATGCAAAGGGAGAAAACCCTGTTTGTCATAAATCTCTGTATGAGTAGGATGGAGCAAACTTCATGCAAGGACTGACTGAAATCAAGTGAAACGGACTGGAATAGCTGTTCGTTGCCTCAAATATGGACAAATTCTGATACGTGGAGAGGATAAGCAGGGAAAAAAGGGACTATCTCAGGGTATGGATATACCTCAGTTCTTCTAGGATTTCCCAAAAATAATAGTCTAATTTAGGGATTTAGGAGTGGATTGTGCAGGACTAAGGCACTCCTCAAGTAAACCAGCATTCCTAATTTTTCCATGAGATTAAATATGAATCCAGAATCCCATGGGGTTTCTGGAGGAGCTGCTATGAAAAGTTGGGATTGCTGAGGCATTAGTCTCATCTGTAGAGTAATGTAAGCATAACTGAGTGTCTGTCAAGCACCACTTGTTAGTCAGAGCTTCCTCAGTACAACAATTTGATTTATTTATGAAGGTCTGTAATACTTCAAGAGTAAAAGGATTGTCTTATACGCCCCTAACACAGCTTTGTAGAGTGTGTTTTAATCAGATGCTTGATCTGTTGGAGGAGTTGAGTCAGGATATTCGGAATTCATAGAAATCTGGGTCCCCTCTCTTCTTTTCTGCTGAAGGTAAGATGTCTGCAGAAACGATCAGTTAGAGCTTCAGAGATTTTTCTGAAATAATCTCTACAGGCAAAATCAGTACAATTTTGGCTGTCCCAAGCATTCTGACTTGCATTTCGCTAACACCCCTCTTCTGTCCTTTGCTGCTGAAATATCCATGGTACTGAAACAAAAGAAACCTGATTTGGGGTTCAGAGTGAGATTAATGTACAGATACAGAAAAAGCTGGAACACTTCATACAGCTGCCACTCAAATATACATGCTGGTATTTTATTGGGTTAAAGTTTTTTGCCTGAAGTCTCTTCTGGTTTTGTTGGTGCTGAATTGCCGAAGCTGTAGCCTTGTTTCTAGGTGGGGAAAAAACCCTGCATGTTGACCTACCTAGCAGTACAAGGAAACAAAATTAATTTTAGCACTATTTTAGGCCCGCACAGCTTTAGCAAGAAACATGTATACTCCCAACAGATTGGACTCTTGTTTCTGCATTTTAAAGTTTTAGTCCCAAAACACATTCCAGACTAGGCGGTTTCTGCGTGCTGGGTACTAAGAAATGTTGCTGGCTCAGGTAGCTTAAATGTGCAAGCTGCCTGATAATGCCAGTATCCATCAGGAAAGCACTTAATATTTAAATTTGGGGCCTCCTGTTGAAAATTCTATGGAAGTATTCTGATGCACAGCATAAGAGTCTCCATAAACTGCTGCTTGCATGTCACTTTTTTTTCTTCAATAGAGACAAACCCAATTTTGTCAGTCCAAAACTTACTACAGAGATTAGATGTTTTCTTTTCAAGATAGGCTTAAAAACACCCTGATATCCTAACTTCTTGCTGACATCAGGCAAGTTAATGTCTGTATCTAGGCTTTGCTAAATAGGCAGTCTCATTAATGTTTTTTTATGTATTATTACTATAACTAGAAACACATTGATAGCCTGAAAACATCAGGTTACAAAAGAATCGTTCTTAGCTACTCCTTATTTCATAGCCACTTAATTAAAGCTTGCAAGATGAGCAAAGAAAGTGATCCTTTACCAAAAAAAAAATCCTTTCCCCCATATCACCTGCAATGAATAGTTCTTTTAACTATTGACTAGTTTTGTTCTTAGCCTTTTTGCAGATTGTGGGTTCTGTGCAAAAAATTCTGTATTAAGAATCTAGAGTTAGAAAATAATTATTTACTGTGCAGTTTTCTCAATATGATTGAATGTAGAACTTGTCTGTGAATTAGCACAAACTGTCTCTGTTGGTATCACATTGTATAAAGAAAACTGCTTACAGAAGTTAGTCTATAAAGTAACTGTCTGTGGTCTTCAGCTCAACTGTAGAAGACCTTTCCTATTTAAATAAATGTCTTAATATTGTTGATAAATTTCCCTTTTTAGATTGAAAACTAAAGTATTGGTTATCACTTCCTGAAATACTTGGTTTAGGTGATTTATTGATGGATCACTTGAGATGCCCAATATTAAGATACAGAAAACTGTCAACATCCTGATTGTGCCTTAAACGAAAGCTAACATCATCCTTGGTTTTCAGATGAATTTTTATTTTCAGATAGTGAAAGCATCACTTTCAATTTACTTCTGCTAGATTGTTTGCATGGTTACTATGCATATTCCCCACCCCCCCTCAAATACTGATGTGTTGTTTTGTTTCTTTGTAGAAGTTAACCTTTCCTTAACATTACCGTGGTATATTTTAAATATTCACGATCACTCAATGCTTTATGGCCATTCAAGGCCTGTGATATGACCTTTATCACATGCTACGTGAGGCAGCAATCACCATTCACTTTGCAGCAGCCTTGCAGCCCCGTGGATCCCCAGGATTATGTGTTACAACATGCTTTGACAGCTGCTCCACAGGCATGAATCTGAGATGTACAAATAGGTATTAGTGTGTAATGTCCTTGCCATAAAGTGATGGAGTTACACAACACAACCAGTAGTTTCTTTCAGCCTTCTATTTCTCAGCTTAGCTGGAGCTTTTTACAAGCATACATTTTTGCTGGGGGTTTTTTTCCAGTCAGCTGTAAACTTTTAACCTATTTGTCTTATTTATTTGCATGTTGATATTACTTGCCAATTATTTTTATACCTACTATTGTTTCTCTTCTGCTTATTTATACTTCCATATTTTATTGTGTCTCATTATTCCTTGGCTTCAGTGGTTGCCTCTTCTGTGAGGCATGTATACTTGCAGTGAATTATTTCCTACACAGGAATCCCAGAAGCATTCAGGGCTATTTTATTTAGGTAGACTTATGTCTCAAACATACAGTGTTTTATTTTTCACTTCACCTCCTATGTTCAAGTTAAATTTAAAACAAAGCAAACAAACAAACAAAGCCACAAACCAACTGGTTATGCACCTTCAAAGATCTGTTGACTAAATTTCTGGGCTCTGTTTTTGGGTCCAGTGGGTCAGGATGTCTTGAATCCAGTTCTCTCTTCTGTCCAATTGAAATCACTGCCAGAAGGACCCATACTGCCCTCTGAAGAGCTTACTTACTGTAACTAATCTTTGAGAATTCTGGTTCTGTTTTCACACTCCCTGTCTTCTTCCAAGGCCTCAGGCAGAAGATTCTGTGATTAAGATAGAAACTTTAATAAATTGGGGCCATCCCTGTTGCTGCCCCACTGGGATCCCTGCATAGTCAGGAGGGTGTGCAGCCAGGGAATGCAGCATTCCAGAGGACATCTTCCAGCTTAATTTCCTGAGGAACACCACTCCATGTATGTGTTCAAATATATGGAATTTAATCCTAAAACATTGTAAAATATCTTGCAGTGTGAGCTTGCATTTGTTGGTGTGTTTTGTGTTGGACACAGCTGTGAGAATAAATTTGCATTTAAACTGAGGTCCCATGCTGGTGTGCTGCAAGTTGCTGGGTTTGGCTGGGTTCAGTGGACAATCCAACAACTACTTGGCTGCAAGAGGAGTTGCATGTATGTGAGAAGAGCTGAGTGGCTGCCCTTTTAAATATAATTGAAATGAATTACTTGTAATGGTATCAGGTAAACATTAAACATACTGTCATTGCAAATCTTGAGAGTTATGCCAATGGAAGTATTTCTGGTTAACATGGAACCCACCATTTCCAGCAGCAGTCAGCTGGCTGAGGGTTTGGCACAGAGATGCTTTAACACGTAGAGCTGTGCCACAGCAAAGCTCAGCTTGTTGACTGAACCTCTTATTTTGGGTGGTGACACCATAGCTGTGATATCTGCATACTTGTGAGTATGAAGTACTTGTAAGAAGAAAAATAGGTGATAAAGACCTTGTGTTTATCCAGCAGCTGACTGTAACAGGATCTTAATCCTAGGTCCGCTTGTACTCCACTGTGTAAAAATCAAAGATAATCAGATCCTCAGAAGCTTAATTTTTTGTTACCAGTTACCATACATTACTGTGTGGCGTTCGGAACCTGAGTTTGGAGCTCACGTGGACAGCGTGTGTATCCTTGCCGGCAGCGGCTGAAGCTGTGGCAGTATTGGTCGAGGGACTGGTTCTCCCTAAGCCTTCCAAAAGTAAATTAGAAGTTTGACAAGTTTTCAGGAGAAAAACCGTGTGATAAGTGAAACGAGTTTTGCATTTAACTCTGCCGATCCTGAGCTTTTCGCTGTTGGGGCTTTTCCTGCTCGGCGCGTGCTTAGGGACGGTACGGAGCCGAAAGACGGGTGGCGGGTCCGGGAGGGGGAGCTCCGGGCCCGCTGCTCTCCCCCTCCCGGCCTTCTGCTCGCTTCCTCCCGGCCCGCCGCTCTCCTCCTCCCGGCCCGCCGCTCCCGGCAGCCTCCCGGCCGCTGACGGCGCCTGCGGCCCGGCGGCCCCCGCCGAAGGACGGCCCGGAGCCCCGCCGGCGAAGCTGTCAGCGCGCCAGGGGAAGGTGCTGCTGGTGGGTTTTGCAGCGGGAGGCTGAATGTGAGTCAGGATGGCTACAGATCCTGCCTTGCTTTGTTGCTACTGTGATCGAGCGGCGTGAGAAACCTGGTGCAGGAGCCGCAGGAGGTTGTAGGACACAGCTGTTGCTGGAGAAAAACATCCCCAGCCTCACATACCTGCGCGGTGCGGAGGGAGGTGACACGTGTTTAAGGGCTGTCGGCAACACCTACGGTGCCCGAAGTAGCGAAGGCGTTCCAGGGTGCAAGGATGCCGTCCAACTCCCGCCCCGCTCCGGGAGGGTGCTCCTGGGCTGCGCCTTGTGCAGGAAGCCTGAGCACAGCCCTGGCCTGCGTGACTGATTGTGGCAATGCCTCTTGTGGACCGAAGACCTTTTAAAACTGGCCTAATGGTTCACAGTAATGTAAGTGAGAAAATCAGGTACAGATCTATGAAGGTGGGGAGAGAGTAGCAGCTCATTACTTTAGCAAAGAAGGACAAAATAGATTTAATTATGAGTATTTTAGACTCAGAACAGGAAGTGCCAATACTGAAACTTCATACATAACCAGAACTTTGACCCTTGGTTATCTGTACTGTGATTATTTTTACTTTTTTTTCCCAACTATATCAGCATGCTGTTGTGCAGATATGATAGTTCGTGTTGCTTACAGTCTTGGCATCTAATACAGTCTGTGATTTTTATTTTTATCTGCACAAATCTAACACCAATTATTGCAAAGATTTTTAGCTTGAGAGCAGACACTAAGCTCTGTTTGCAGCAGTTTCAGACAGGTTAAAGAAAAATGGATGCAGGTAACTAGAAACTTAGCAAGACCCATATTTTCAAGAAGTCACCTTGATTTCTCCCTTAAGTATGTGATGTGTTTTTATGTTCTGGGTTTTGTTTTGCCTTTTTTTGGGTATATTTCACATGTGACAATGTGCTTTAAAAAATAATGCAAACTATGTCTGATTACATTGGTAATAGGTAGTGTTTTAGAAATATGTAATTCACGGGGTTTTTTTAGAAATTTGATTAGTAACATGACAGTGGTACCAAAGTAGTTTAAACAAAACGTGCTACTATAGTGGGAAACTGCTGACTCTTGAATTGGCAGCTGTCAACTTTTTTATGCTCTCTTTTATATGTATTCCATAGAGCTTTTAAAATCATGAACAAGGCAGTTGCTGAGTGTTTGCTTTTGGAAGCCTCAATATGGCTCTAGATGTCTAGGCTTAATTTAAAAGGAAGTGACTGCTTTCATGATACTGAATTATTCTTTAAATATATCTGATTTCTCTCAGTGTAGAGTTCTTGGAAAGAGAGGGATTACCTGCAAGCTTTAAGGGCTAAATAGTATCAGGTTTAATGTCGGCATTACCGCTTTACCTCTGCTGTGCTGTAGTATGAATTACAGCTGGATTACTTGCTGTGTGCATGGATTACAGCCTCCCTCTATTTGTCCTAATGAACTTAAAAGGAGAAAAATGTAAAGTTCTGTATCTCTGTTACATTTTTCTAAATGGTTATAAATCTAAGTGACACTAGAAAACTTCCTTAGAGTTTTCAGAGGGAAAAAAAAAACCTACTTGTTTACTTGAAACCAATGTTATCTGATAGAGGTGTCTAAGTCTGTGAAATACTTGGCTGTTAAAAGAGCTCTGATTTCTGTAAAGCGAGGAATGTCCCGAGGTATCTATCTAGTGTTGCTTTATATTTAATTAAAATAGAAAACCAGCACAGAATGATTTGTTTAAAACTCACTGTGTACCAGATTTTGACAGGTAATTACAAAGAGGAAGACAGAAGCCATACAAAATAATACAAAAGTAGTCCATGTAGCTCTGGTGTTTAGTAATTTTACAGTTAGCCAGGAAGGGGTGGGGGAGCATGTAATAATTGTAACTCATAAATTGGCATAAAATTGCTAACAAGAGAGAGGTCCCTGATACAGGATGAATCAAGATTCCTTGTGAAAGAGGGCTCAGCAGGCCTATTTCAGTATAGTGAACCTATGAGGCTACATCTGGAGACAACAATACCCACTGTACTTGCAAGGTGAGAGCAGCCTATTCTAGGAAGCAATTGCTGAAAGACTCAAGGTTATGTTATACAATGTACCCGGTCTCCATCCATACACTGTAATTCAGCCATGGGTTAATACCAGGTTGAAGCCAAAGGTGTGCCAGGAATGTTTTTAAAGGGAAGAAGAGCAGAAAAAGAAATTGCATCTCTTTTTGATTCATGGTACGACTGCAGCTATAACATGCAATGCCCTGTGCCAGCTGCCACACTTTGTTCTGGGGCCTTCAGGCCATAAAAGTTCACTGTCCTTTTTTAAGTGCCACCTCTGATGTTCTCTGAAAGTGTTTCATAGTCTGTTGCTAATCAAGTTCTTGGCTAGAATTGATATCTTGGCGTGGGAGGAGCAGTAAGGGAGCAGAAAGTTTATGTAAGTGTGGTTTGCATGTATGTGCTTGACAGATGTGCAGCCAATTAGCTGGAAGTTACAGGCTGAAATTTACTGCAGCAGTAGCCCCTGATACTTCGGTATCTTTCCGATACTTTGAGCAGGGCAGGGAGTTTCTTCAGTGAGTGAAAGAGTTAGTGCAGTCGTTTTATTTTTATGGTCTCCCCTCTAGCCCCTGTTTTGGTGGGGCTAAGAGGCAGAGGGGAGTGTTGACCTAATCTTGTTACAGTAAACAAGTGGTAAAGACTTTTAAACCTGTTGATGTGATTGTTGAATGTTTAACAGTCTTTTGTTCCCAGTTGTTTACAGTAATTGAGTCTTTCCCCTTCTAGTGCTTGTGCTGCTGTCCTCATTAGTGTGTATTCTAAGATAAATAACATACATGAAACTTGCAAATATTGTACAGCAGATCTGTTCTCTGGTTTTATTTGCTGAATGTTACACCTTCCAAAATATGTTAGTCCCTAATACTGAGAATAGACTTCATGTCCTTAGGTAAAACAGCAAAGACTGACAGCAGACCTTTTGTAACTGCCACTACTATCACCTTTTAGGCAGTAGGCATTTAGGAATCTGAAATGTAAGGAGAAATAAGAGCAACTAAAACTTCCAGAGTTCTCTACTAAGTAATATCTATCATAGTGAATTTGCTTTTGAAGCGGTTTTTTTCCTTGAATTACTTTTTTTTCAGACCTTAAGCGACTTGGGAAGTCAAGGCATTTTAGGACTAGGGAGCAGGAAAGGAGGGGAGTAATGAGGTCATCGATTTAGGACCTGCAGATTTCCTCAAGTGTTACAATGATCTTCTGGCCTCTTCCTCTATCTCATCCTGCACTCTGTGACCCTCCATTTCTAGCTATCATTTGAAACTACTTGAGCTGTTCAGTGTAAATAAACCTGTTTCTCTCAGTATTTAGATACAGTAGACAAATCCCAGGGATGATAGCTCAGGCATGGTTAGTTTTGGTTCACTTGTTAGCCATTGCTGGTTAAATCTGCTGTACTGTCTAGCTAACAATTGGCAGACTCAGCAAAAAGCTTTAGAAAAGACTTGTTCTGTGATCCATTTGCCAAATACAGAGTTTAGTTCCTCCTCTGTAATCAAGCTGGGGTCAGTTGATTATAGCTGAGATTCATCATGCCAGTATCCTCCTTGTTGTCCTTTCCCTGCCTCTTTGGTCAAGTGACTCCCATTGCTGGAAAAAAATAAATTAAATCTCAAATTCCTCCAATTTAGAAGTATCTCTTATTATCTCTAAACAGTAGGATTTCTTTCAACTATAGAACATGAATTTGATGAGAAGGGACAACTTCCAGAAGATCATAGTCTCTTCTGGAGTTTGCTGTCTCCTGACAGATGGAGAAGGGTTTCAGTCCTTGAGCAAGAACACAGATAGTCTCATTCAGAGGAAGCAATTGGTAGGTAAGAAATGTAATGTTGGATTTTTTCCATTTCCTTCCTTTTTTTTTTAATCTACCTTTGTATTTCACTGTCAATTTCACTTTTGGCATTGTGGCCAGGAAAACAGCTTCAAGCTGGGTTAATATCGCTGTGGCCGTGTTTTTCTTGACATTAGAAAAGTACTTGTTTTAATTTTTCTCTTATTTAGAATACCTGGTTTAAATTACTTAACTTTAAGTTGTAATCTCAAGTGATCTCACAGCTCAGTCCCTCTGCATGGAGGCCACCCCAGCTGTATTTGAGGTGCCTGCTGTTTGCCATGCTGGCTGGTGCCTGGCTCCTGCCTTGTCACAAGTATCTGGTGCTTGTCTGCACCCAGCTCCCTGGCGGAGGCTGCAGCCCTGACACAGAATGCAGGAATGCACACAGCCAGCTCAGGCTTGACGCTGTGCCTGAGTTAATAAAATTTCTTGGGACCCAGAGCGTGGGGGTAACACTGCCAAGTGGTGGCTTCATCTGAAGTCTTTGCCATTTTCCCCAGTGCTCTTTCCTTTGGAAATGCTATACAGAAACAACTGAAGTGACTAATTTAGATTGAAAAACGGGCTTCAGCCTTACGCTGAAAAAAAGATGCTGCATAATTTTTGAACCCACAATGTCCCTGGAAGTGTAGGAACATTTGCACCGAGCTGCACCTCTGCTAATGAGCCCAGCTGGAGCTGATTTGTTTCTGCATCTCTGGTACAGATAATCTGACCGTGGATAATTGAGTGTTGACTCTATAAATAACCCACTTTGAAATCCTTGTCTTAAAATTGTTCTCTTCTTCCTGTTAGCTTCCAAGCTTACTCTTTGTAGTCATTTTTGGCTGACCAAGGGCTGACAAACATATGTCCTATTCATTCTTCCCACCTGAAGTGAAATGTTACACCAAGCATGGATGAAAGCAGGTTCTAGGACTATGAAAAGCCAGCTAAATCCTGGTAGGAAATAATCATCCTAATGTTTTACCTATGCTCCAATTGACTCTTGTGGTTTAAACTAAAAATTACTGATACACATGAAACATTTGATACCTTGGAAAGATACTTACTGCATGCTTCTTCTCAGAGACATCCTGTTGCATTTATAATAGTTAAATGTCTTCAGGTAAAACTGATTCATTTGTATGGACTTGCTTTAAGTTGGACTTTTAATCATCTTGGTTTGTTTGCTTACTGTCCATGTTAAAACTCACAAGAATTGTCCTGAGCTATGCCTTATTTTAATGAGATTTTTTTCCCCAATGAGCTTGTAGAAGTAATTATAGAGAGTAATTAGAATGCCTCATAGGAAAAATATCCTGTATCTTCAGCTGGTCAGCACCTACACTTTTCTTTTTTTTTCCAAAAGTTTTTCTAAAATATGGTATGTGTATGCTTCTGAGAAGATGCATGGAAAGTTGGAAGCACCCGCACTGGATGACAGGTTGTTCAAGGCACTGGAAGTGGGAGAAGGGAAAAGAGAATTGCACAGCTGTGCTGTCACAGCAGTTCATGCACTTTGGTAGGTAGTTGGACTGGAAATCACCTGTCTCTTTCACCTGTGCCATTCCTGCCACATTAATCTATAACAGAGACAGCATCAGTGGGTGAATGAACTTGGAATGCTTTAATGTAAGATCTGCATTCTAATGGCTGTGTGGCCTTGGAAAGCACCTTTCTTCACACAGCATCTGAAACGCTGACCATGCTTCAACAAACTTGGGAAGTCTGAACTTGAAAAAACTGCACAAGTGCCTATCTGAGAAAAAAATATTTATATTTATATTTATATTTATATTTATATTTATATTTATATTTATATTTATATTTATATTTATATTTATATTTATATTTATATTTATATTTATATTGGTATAGTAGACATTTAATATTGTAGACATAAAAAACTCTCATTCCAAGCAATGATGGGAAATTTGTTAAATTATGAATGGAGAAATAGTTTACCCAAAAGAAATAATTTGTAGTATGGGAAGTTCATTGCAGTGATGAATGGTCAAGAGGTGCATGCAGAGACAGAATATGAAGCAGTTGGCCCTTGTACTCTCAGAGGTTGATTTGCATTTATTTCATTCGTGTGCAGTTATGTCTGAGTGTCTTTAGTTTGCACAGTTAGAAGTCATAAATGATGCAAGTTAAAGTGAAAACCAACTTTAGAACTGAAAAGCTGTATGCAAATATAGAACTGAAGAGTTTTTTAAAGGGAGAGGAACAGATTAAAAATGCCCTACAAACCCACTTTTGTATTTGGGTATGGTTTTCAGTGTTATCTCTTGAGTTTTTTTCTGTAGAAGGTTAAGAGTTCGGTTTCTTGTTTGTAGGAGCTATTGTATGTAATGAGGGAAACATGAACAAGTGACCTCTTCAGGATTTATTTTGCACATTCACTTTAGCGGCTGCATTTTAAGGGGTTATCACTTGTGGTTATTCATGCAGCATTCTAAATAATAGATTTTCTTACCTTTGGCAAATAACATGCCTGAAAAATGGGTGAACTGATTTATCTAGAATGTCTGGAATGAGGAAATACTCTGAACTGACAGTTTTGCTGCTTTTGTAAAGCCAATTGAAACTTAAATGTAAGCTTATTCAATTTCCAAAACAAAATAGTGTCCTTAGTTGGGCAGATCTGTATGGTTACCTGGATTTTGAAAAGTTGTCAGAATGTTCCAAGGGAATAAATTTGATGCCTGGGAACACCCATGAGGAGTGGCAAACAGAGAAAAGCAAGTAAAAAAAATCATACATAGATTTTAGCTTGGATTTCCTAAAATATTATAATTATTGTAGTAATGCTACTAGTAATAAAAATAATAATAGCAATAAACCTTATGTGATTATTATCTATTTTGTCTGAGAATTTTTAGCTCTTTGCTAATTTGGTTCAAAAATCTGAAGTTTCAGCAGTCTTGTGAAAATCAGCAACTGTGAGGAGACGCTTTAATAATGTGGCCCAGAGAAGAGTATTCCATGTGGCAGTAGCACATTTGCAGCTACTACTGACAGCTGGCACATGTCTACCTGCAGACCAAACAGAGCTTATCCTGTCTCTTTGGGGAGAGGGACAAAGAACTGTGGATACAGGATGAAACAATGAGCGTGCTGGGAGACAAAGAAGCTCGGGATAACAGAAATGGAGCAATTTAGCATTCAAACCTGCATATTTTTAGAAAAAAAAATTCCATTATTTCTGTGCTTAGAAAACAGCTTGTTAAGAAATACATTGATTCACTGGGTGCTGGTTTTAGATCCCAAGTAACAGAAAAAGCCAGGTTTAAACAACAGATTATATGCAAGTCCTGCAAAGCTATTATTCTGGGCCATACTGTTTCTCTTTAAGTTATTTGTAGGGAATGATAAAATGAAATAGTGATATGTGATCTTGATATTGAATAAAATCTGATGTCTTGTTTTGCACAAAGCTGGATTAAGAAGATGTCACCTAAAAAGGATAGCCTGTTTTCTTGAAGTCATAGTACAGCATTGTTTTTTCCGAACCAGCTCAGTAGTCCCATCTCACACTTGGATGGCTTATCTTTTCTTATCTGTAAAAAGAAATGCCATTATATATTTTTGGGTTAAGTAAAGCATTAAAGAAGTATCACTTTTCTGGTTTATGATAGATGAGGGGAAACAGTTCTTAAAACAGTGATGTACATAAATTACATTTTTTGTTGTTATTATTATGTAAATATAATTAAAGATGGAAATAGAGATACAGTGAAATATTTTACCTGATAAGTATAAGTAAATAAATAAAAATATGTGTCATTAGATGGTCTTGAATGTGAAAGATCTGCTTGGGGAAACTTGTCTGTTACATGGTATAAAGCATGAGGATGACAATACTAAGTTTTCCTCTTTCTTGCAACAATCTCTAGTGTAATTATTTAAGTCATGTATTTGAATAAATGAATAGGTGAGTTGTTTGTAAATTTGTACATTTAGCCAAATAAAAGATTTCTCTCCACATACAAAATCACCCACAAAATTCTGATTTGTTGGCAGTATTTACCTTTGAGAGTACCGTGGCTTGATTGCTAGAAATATTTTAGAATTTCACCTGATGTGTCTGACCTAAGTTTAGGGCTGATAATACATTTCCATCCTCTGAGTACAAAAATGGTGGGAATGCTGGTCAGGGGCAGTAAGATGCTGGTGCAAAAGGATGGTGAGGGCTGTCCTTGTGGTGTAAGCTCTGGACATAAGGTTTGAGGTGCTGTTTAGCTCAAACTCTCATTTCATGTTGGACTTACCTGGGCATTGCCTCCAGCAGAACATGAAATTTCTGTGCATAAGCTTCCCTTGCTTTTCTTTGGTAGGCTGTCACTCAAAAAAGTGTGTAGCCAGGATTCGCTAGCTCTGTTATTTCTTTTTTGCCTGGGGATTTTTGGCCCTGCTGAGCTGAAAAATATGTATGACTTAGAGTTGAAAATTGTAATTTTTTCTGCAGTAGCAGTGTGTCAGGTGGCAAGTGCTGGTTACACGTGTGGAATTGTGTCATTACAGGAGTGATGAATTCCTACTTAAGTCTTCAGTTCCTTTTTTTATCAAGTATAATACCCTAAATCATTAATATCCCCTTTTATAGCTGCAGAAATAGGCCTTGGCACTACAGTTAAACCCAGGTCTTCCTGCTCAATTATGTGAAGACTGACATTGTCACCAGGGCAGGGTATTCACACTTCTGTTGTTTTCCTGTCTCTCTGATACTTCAGTGATACCTTGGAGCTTCATACTTATATCTCAAAATCCTTGTAAAAGAAGCAGGCAAGTACCCAGAAGCTTCAGTTTACATTTAGGAAAATTATTGGCACTATTTGAAGCATTTTTTTGACATGGTGGAATTCCATTTGACCCTTCTTTCTTTTCATGCTTTTTACTCAAGAGGAATGAACGTGTTTTGGGAAATGCTTGTGTGTGGCTCTTTATGGAATTTTGCCATTTTTAAGATACTTGGCCACATTAGTGTAAAATAGTGATATTCTAGGGATTATTTCTCATGTCTTTTATAATTACCCTGACAAATGCCAGGTTATCCCCTGAAATACAAAAACTTCCAGGAAAACATCAGGTTCATCCTACTGTGTTATAAAAAACCACTCTTCTTCTTTCCTGGATCAAGGAAGTAAAAATTCAGTGCCTTCCTCTAAATATACACTTATGGGTTTTGCTGCTTTTAATTTTGCACTTTGGTTCATTTCTGCAGTTACTTGAGTTGTATCAACAATTATAAAAAAAAAAGGAGAGAGAAAAAAAAAATCCCCTGCAGCCGTTTTCAGCTCGTGTTGTTCTTGGCACAGGTTCAGTTCTGGTGTCCAACTGGTAGGACCGAAACTTGGTGCTTAACAAGTGCCTGTAGTCAAAACAGTTGGTGTGTGCGAGCACTGATCTGGTATTTGCTGCGGCAGGTCATCTGCCGGATTTTTCCCCGTGTGCAGAATACCTAATCACGTTGCTGTGTTTCTCTGACGGCATCTGTGGCAATGTGAATCGCTTCACGTTCCAAAAGTACATGTTTACAGTCGTCGTAGAATCAGATTAAGTTGGCAGCCTGCTCCTCTCTGTAAGTGGCTCAGTTTACATTTCTTCTTCTAGCAGGATGTTTTGCATAATTTTGCTGATCCTACTCACTTGTAGACTTTGTGAAATGGAGAATCGTTTTAGTGGGTTTCTGTCAGAAAGCGAAGCTTGTGTTTATTGTAAATAAACACCAGCAGAACGGTGGTTATTTTAGCACTTGATAATTTCCCAATTATGTCATTTGACCTGGAATGAAGCTTGTGATTGTTGAGCAGTGTTTTGTGCAGCGGATCAGTCCGGGGGTTGGAGCTGGCAGTTTATTTCCTTTGTCAGTTTACAAGAAGTATCAAAATGAAACCGACTGTGCTGTTTCCTTTCCAGTGCGCAGTGCAAGAAGGGTGGAACAGTTTGCGGATATTATTTCCAAACTTTTTCAGCTGGACTTGGAATAGTGTTTTGTCAAAAAAGCTGGTAATGTTATCTTTCAATCTAGCAACATTATGCTGTAGTTTGCTAACTTCAAATCCAATTTTATTTTTGTTTAACCTCACGTACTGGGTTTTGCTAGTGTTTTTTCAGACCGTGGCTGCAAAATGAAAGTGCTTACAAGGTGTTTATGAATTCTTGTTATGAACCAGCTGCCAGTTCCTGCAAGATGACACATTTCTGCAAGAGTCTAGGTTGTTCATTTTCTAGTTGCTGGCTGTTGCTTTTCGGGCATGTGTGGGGTTTTTTTCTGTTTTTGGTTTTATTAGGATTAATGCCAAGTACATTTGCAAACTTTGAACTGGGATCAGTACAAGGTGGTAGGTTTCATTTACTGTTTATTGAAATTGTTAGTATACATTGCTCAACTTTGCACAGTGAAGGGCTGTGCAACAAAGCACCTCAGGATATAATGTAAATAGAAAAACTGTAATTTATGCATAGATGGTGTATGAGTTACCATGAGTAACATATTCATCAACAAGACTATGAGATACTAAATTTCATTACCATCTGCTTAAATATTGTAAATGGGGAGTAACAGTATTCATATTGTGTTAAGGGCAGTTGGATCAGTTACTTTATGCTATTTTAAGTAAAAGGGCTGTGAACTCAAGTGTTGTGATGAATGCAAGCTTAAAAAGGAGTTTTATTATTCTATAAATGTTTACTAGCAGCAAATAACTTTCTTACCTTTCTGAGTTTTAGCAATTATATTTTGTTTCTTTTTACCAAGTATAATACCAAGCTATAATCCATAACACAGGGTCTCTGAGTTATTCATGGGTCAACCTAAAATTGGCTTTTGCTTTAGGCCTCTTGTACGCAGGAAGTCAGATCATGCTAGAGTAATGTTTCAAAATGACTCGTGCTGACAAAGTTTTAGTGTCTGTCTTCAGACAACATTAAGAGTTTTTTTTCTTGTTTTGTTTCAACTATCTGAAAAAAAAAAAAAGCACTGAAAGACGAAAAGCATCTCTTTCTCTATGCTCAAACTATATAATTACTTTTTTCCTTCACGATTGTCTGTCATATTGATGGAGAAGACACTAACTGGGCAAAAACCATTCACTTGATCAATTTTGAGTAGCACATGTTGGGTGAGAATGTGGATGTGGGTGGGATATACTAAGAAATGGGGTTTTGTTTCTAGTCCAAATTAGATATCTGCAGTTTCAGGATCACATAAAGATCTTTTTTGGTAGGAAACTACTATGTTTGACATATTTTACTGGCAACATACTTGCTGTAGTGTCATTGTAAGGTTTGCTGTGAGCTAAGTGAGTGATCGATCTTGTGTGAAAGAGTCGAGGCAAAAATCTGAAAAGAGACTTTCTACTCAGAATGTGGTTTTGCCTCATTTTCCCACACACTGTGCTTGTGGCTCTGGAGCTCATGTTGCCCCTCTCTTGCTTTGCTTTTTTTGCTTATGATTAGAAGGAGATGTGGCGTTTCCTGCAAAACAGCTGCTAGTACTCCCTGGTGACCCATCAGAGAGGATCCAGTGGAATTACAGATTTAAAGGCAGACCTGGAGGACTTTGGCAGCTGCAGGAGAGATTTGGGGAAAGGTAGGGGGTTGTATTGTGCAGGATGCAAGAAGGAGGATTAAAAATGGAGTACCAGGGCATAGGAGAGAAGCTCTGGAGTTTTAGGGACTGTTAGGTCTCCAACAACATAAGGACTTCACATCTACAAACAATTCAGATTTGGCTGAGAAAGTTGGACTATATCCATGTTTCCATAGGACATGGAGAATCTCCTGGAATAGTTAAGGATCATTTGCAATGCCACTGATGCAGAGTTTGCAATGCACATTAGAATGTAGCGCTGGGCTTTTAGACTCTTGCTATTAAATAGAAAAAATAACAGATATTGATCTGAAATTGATTCTATAGAAAGTGAAGTAATTCAGTGAGAGTGTTAAACTTTCCTCTGAGATTAATGCCATTAATACATTAACTGTTGTCAGCATAAGTCAGATGTTGCTTGTCACTTGCCTGCAGTGGCTGTGCTGAGACAGCTGAGAGGTTGCAGAAGGATTAATGTGGTAAAGAGGATTGTAACTTTGATTGTGCTCTTGTGCTCTTGGATTTGACAGCACCTGGTATTTAGAAACAAAACAGAATATGTGCTGTTATTTATGGGGAATGTAAGCATCCATTTAGAAGTATTTAAATGAATCGGAAAAATTATCTTTTAAGCGGGAGCACACATTCATAGCATTGCTGAAAAGTGTGCAGAATTTAGGTTAGTATCTTATCAGTGATTACTGGTTCTCTAGTTGCCTTGCAGTGTTTTATCATTTCTAGGGGCAAAAACTTTCATTCCTCTTTAGTTTCATTCATGTCCACTGATTGTATCACTGGTGTATGTGAACAGGGACAGCCATGTCCACAGCAGTGTGAATACAAGTTTACCTCCTCAACTAGCTCTAGTCTGTCTACATATGAACTGCAAATGAGCATAGAAACTGTTACACAGATAGCTGATTATCTCCTGGATATGTTAGTATGTGAATATTTATTATTTAATATTTGATTAATCAAATATTTAATATTTGATTATTCGCACATTAATTTATTGCATAGGCTGTATAATAGCAGATTTGTACATTGTGTGTCATTCCTTGTATACACGTAAAATAGGAGCAGACAAGTTAGTAAGAAATTTTAAAAACAGATGTGACCACAAAAGTCAGTTTGATAGAGGATCCACCACCACCCTGGTATAAGCAGTTGATTCTGACAGCTGATGGTGTTCTTCTTTTGTCATATATTCCCATTACTTCTCTGAAACATATTACCAGCATCTAAGGGTGATTCACTACCACATACATTGTAAGGAAGGAAGAAGTGAGTGGCAACTTGGTAGTTCTTGAGAAGGAATATACTAATATTTAGTTAAAATTTATGCCCTCACCATCAAGATTTGTCTGAGAATTCACACCTTTGTCAAATACAGCCTCTTGCAACCATGCTTGCCCAGCTCAAACAGGGATTTTCTGTGCCTTTGGAGGGAATTACTCTTCCAGCTCTCCACTGTGCCATACCTGCAAAGTGTTGCTGCCATCTTCTTCTGCTGACATTGAAGTGACATTAACTTTTGTGAGAAAATGTGCAGATTTTACTTGTCCAAGCAGTGTCTTAAAACACCAATGGTTGTTGTGTCACTGGTTATTTACATTCTTTCTCCTGTATGACTTTACAGAGGTCACAGTTTCCATTTCCATTCCAAGAAATTTGGAGAAAAGCCAAGTAATGCTGATGATACTCAAATGTGTATTAGAATCTCTTTAAAAGGTGGAAGGCTTTCTGTAGCCATGTTTTGGGGAAGAGGGGAAGTAGAAGGAAATGCTAATTATAGCAGTTGGTTCTGATCTCAAGAATGACCACCAATCTGACACACTCTGCTAAAATAAGTAATTTTTTCCTTCCCTATCTTTTAAGTAAACATCTGCTTAAAGTAGTGGGATGCACTTTATTATATTGTCATATTACAACAGTGCCTCTTCCACCATATTCTATGTTAGAGTAAAAAATCCAAGGTTAATGTACTGGTTTGCTCTTGGGAGCTAATAAATTGAGAAAGTTGCCTAGGGAAAAGCACCAAACATTTAGCTTGACTAAAAATCCAGTACAAAAAGACTGTTAGAAAATAGCTTGCTATGGCATGTGATACTTAGATGACTTTAAAATATAAATTTAGATAATCAGTATCTTGAATGTTCATCTTTCCACAAGATGAATTTTAATAACAGAGTAATATATTTCATTTCCAAACATATCCATAGGGCTGATATCGATGACACAGTTTACTAGAAGGCAGTCAGGCTTGAGAAAACCAGTAGCTGTGGTGAAAATTGGAGTAATTAATCCTAAGGTTTTATAATATGTGTGTGGAAATCATGTTTTCTCCCAAGTTTTACTTTATATATGGCTTGATTTTGCTGGTTGCATAGCATTTCATTTTCATCAGTCCTCAAGTAATTAATGGGAAAGTTGCAAATTAATCACTTAAAATTGATTAAATAGTTGCTGAGAAGATTGGTAAATCTTGAAACAGTAACTATTACTTAATAAAATAAATAGTCTGTGAATGGAACTGTGCATTTTAGAATCAGATGTGTAGCTTACACAGGTGTTACCACAAATGTGAGGTGAAATGAATGCATCCTGCAAAGGACTTTTAAAGGCAGGGACTGCACAATGAAGTGTGTGGTGGGGTGGAAACTGACAAATGATAAGGGGACATTTTGGGAGTGAGAAGAGATACTTTTGTATTTGAAAAAAATTGACACTGTTTTGTTCATCAGTTGCAGGAGAATCTGGAGGGAATTTCAGCATTGGTAATTAAAGCTGTGAATGTGAAGATATGGAAGTGCTTGATCTTAAGTAGAAAAAGTCTCTGTTTAGTCATTGGAGATCTAATAGAAACAGTTTTTTTTAAGCATTTCTCTTTGTTCTTGAGGTATTTGCCTATTGCAAATTAATCATGGATGAATCCTTCTGCTACTGGCAAGTTTTTACTTGTGAGGATACCAGACAAATTGTCATGTTTTGATTCTCTGTGGGAAAATTTTTCTTAGTTGTCCTTGAAATATCAAACTTGCAAGTGCAGGGTTGGTGATGCAAATACAAAACCTTCCCATGTATTAGCAGGTCACTGGTGCTTCCTTAACCTGCTCTTGGCTGACTGGGTGATGCTGTTCAAGCTCAAAGAGTAGCGCACCCACTTGTATTCTTCAAGTGCTGAAGGCTTTCGACGAGGAAAAATTGCTGCATGTTGAACTTGTCTGAAGTTCTCGGTCTACGATTTCATTCCGCTTGCTACATTTGGTTACCGTGTTGGTTGTGGGGGTACCTGGCTGATGCCTGCTATGGAGGCTCTTGGTGTTTGGGCACCAGCAAGCTGGAGTCAGTGCCAACGAGCCAGGCCCTGCTGACTGGAAAATTCCTCTTCCCCCAGCCCGTCTGTGCTGCCCGCTGCTGCCTTTGGCTAGGGAGCACCAGGGCTGGCTTGCTGCAGGGTCAGCGGGCTGGGGAAAGGGTGCTTCACAAATAGGGCTGACAGGACTGTTCAAGACCTACAGCACCCCTCAAAAATCTTATAGCAAAAGTCAGCTCCTGTTTCTTGTAGTATTTTGTAGTTGTGCTGAAGTTCGCAGCACAAGCCTGTTGCTTGCTGCACACTGATGCAGCCGGTTGGCCAAGCATTGGCACTTCTACTCTGGAGAAAGATATGATTTGTAAAGAATGGCCAAAGCAGTCTTTCTACTTAACAATATGAGGGATAGGACATTTATATTTTAAAAAATAATAATACCAACCAAACCAAACCAATTTCACTGAGGCCTGTCTGTCTTGTGTGGGGTCACTCAGGCCTTGCATTTTTGCAGTGCTTGAGAGGTCTCTGGTGCGAGTGCGAGCAGTGCTGACCTCCGGATGGCACGTTTGTTACTGAGACAAAAACTTCCTGGGGTTTTTTTTGCACGTGCCATTTGCTGTGTGTGGAAAAAAAAAACCTTTTACCTTGAATGGTGCTTGGAGATAACCAAGTGAATGAGGCAGAGCCCACCTCTCTGGAAGGGCTGGGAGCAGTAGACCTTTTGCTACTTTTCAATCTTCCTGTTGTTTTCCTTATAGTTTCTCATTAAAATTGGAACAAGTTAGTAATAAAGAAAACTGCCCAATAACCAGGTCACATGAATTCATCTTAAACCATTGTAGGAGCAATCTCATGTCTGTCACAGAGCATTTTATTGAGTTGTCTTAGCTGTTACATACTCTTCTTTCTTCGTGGCGTGAAGTAGCTGGGACACCAAGTGCACCTCACACAGATTTTCTGGTAGATTATTGCCATTTATTTTACTATTTTTTACATTTTTTTCAGAGCACTTCATAGAACTGATTTTCTCTAATTATCATTTGGCTTGATTACATTCACAACAGTAATGAACTGGTGTTCTTTGGAGTGATGCAAATCGTTGTAACTAGCATAGAGAAGAACAATTTCCTCTCTCCTGACTTATATTTTTAATTTTAGCCTATGACATGTTGTAAAATTAATTCCTTTTCTGTTACAGAACGAAGACACGGTTCAATGTGTAAACCTTCCCCTTCTCCAGCTTCTCCAGCCTGTAATTCCAGGACATCCCTAGTACAGATGAAACCGAAATCCTGTATCAGCGGCCATAACCCTGTCAGCAGCAACTCAAAGCCATTCAAAACGCCCAAAGACAATCTACTTACCTCCAGTAGCAAACAGCACACAGTCTTTCCTTCAAAAGTGTCACGGGATAAACCATGGTAAGTACCAAAATAATAGTTGCCAAAGATATTGGTGTTCAAAGTATCTCTATGTATATATCAGAATCATCAAAAAAATCCATATTCTCATTTTACCTGAGTTTACATTTTAAGCCTCTGTGTTTCTAAGGGAGGAAACTGGGGTATTTTTAAATGAAGAAAAAAATTATATCTAGGAAGAGCAAGAAGGACTGGATTACTTTTTCAATGTTCCATCAAATGTGTTTTTGTAAGATGCATATAGCAAGTGCGGTGTTGACCCAGTTTGCTGTCTTTAAGGTCCATCTTCCATTACACTATCAGCACTTAGAACTGATGCTTTTAAACAGTTTAACAGGATAATTTTTGCTGAGTTCTTAATGTTGGCTTAATTGATGTTCATGAAAACTTACTGGTTATAGTCAATTATCTTCAATAGCAGCTGCTGTTGGAGTTCATTCTGTATTTTGATAATGTTTGGTGCCTTATAAGATGACAAGAAAATTCTGGCTGCAAAAATCACTATTTTTGGGGTGTCTTACATCATGTACTGTGATATATATACACATACAGGCTCCGAGACTGCCGTGCCCATCCTCCCGTGACTGTGATGATAGCAGCAGAGTTGCAAAAATATAAATGACAGCAGAACTGGGTCACTATTTTATCCCTTAAGAAACCATTTTGTCTTTATTATCTACAGGAAAGATGCTTTGAGATTAGGGCATTAGGTTGGTGAGTTGAGATCTGGGTTGAGTTCCTGGTTCTGTTACACCTTGGTCTCTTCAGCATCAGTTCTCTGTCTGTAAATTTGAGATAGTGAGACTTCCTTTTTCTTAAGATTTATCTACTTACTTTATACAGATCCTTCCCTTTTATATGTCATATCTAGCATAAGAAGGTCATGATTTAAGGTACACAACTGCCTTAAAACAGTAAACCATTTAATGCAAACCATTCACTCATGAGACAAAGAATAAACTCAAATTATGTTAAAGGAATAGCTCATGCTTTCTGCCTGATAAGTGCACAAGTTGGCATGATTTCAAAGACAGCAGCCTCTGCCTAGCTGTAGAATTTACCTTGCACTGGAACAAACTTGATCAAAATATATTCTTCCTATAAATCTGAACCCACCATCTTTTTAAGCATGATGAGCCTTGTGGGAAATTATGGTATAAAATTCTGTAAATAGAAAATCTGATTGTTTAGACTATGCACTCACACGTTAACTAGAATAGCAGAATAGCCTCTGTCTCATCTGTGTGTTAGTGCCTCATTTACTACTTGAAACCAAATATTATTGACTGAATAGTGACTTTTTTTCTGAATGTTGGAGGGGAATTTTATACAATTTAATAAATTTTATAAAAGAGGATTCTAAGTCTAATTAAAAGAAAATCAGAAAGAACTTCAGAGTATTAACAGTATTGACTATAAACCTATTTCTCCTCCTGTTACAGACAGCAACTTATATATCCACATTTCAGCAGACTAACTGAATCTATAAACAATATCTTCCGTTCTGGCAACAGATGGCATTCTGGCAGTCAGTAAAAGCTGGAAGGGAACAAAATAACTGAGCATTTCCACCAATCCCTTTTCCCTCTATTGGGAACATCCTAAATATTTACTGATGATTAACAAGGTAGATTTAACCATTTAAAAGTGTTGTATTGCTCTGTTGATTGTTTGGCAATGAATATGACAGTAGTTGTACCCAAGAATTGCCTAATTCTTGCAGCCCTGCTGGGAGATAGTACTGCAATTTTGGTTTGTTTTTGGGGAAAAATTAGGCATGTAGTAGTTAAAGATACTGTAATTACCACATAGCAAATCACAAACAATCTGAAGTGAAGATCAATGAAATTGTCTTGCAAAATATAGTGTTAAGTGCCTTAGATTACATGGCTTGTTAAAGAATAAAATCTGTCTGATAATTATCACAGGTTATAGAGAGCTGACAGCTGTTACAGAAGAAAGTGTTTGTTCCAATTCCATAGAGGATTATAATATTTATTAAGAATCTTAGCAAATATTCAGCGGATCTGATTTAAGGTGAAATTATTCATGAATTTATTATTTTTTAAGATTCTGTCTTCCATTCAGCTGCCTGTACAAGCCATAGAATTTCCTGTCTTATCTTTCAGAAAGAAATTCTCAATTGACTCAGAAACATTTGTCTCAAAAATGCAAATAGCATTCATGGTGTATCCAAGTGTGTTGTGGTTTATCATCCTCAGAAGCTTCCAGTTCTTCAATGCTTTTTTCTGTTACATTGTAATCTCATACCAAGCATTTATTTGACATAGGTTCTTCCAGAAAATTGTCAAATTAGCTTATTTCAGGAATTATATCACTTTAATGATTTCTTTTCAGACCTGGAGCAACCTTTGTTAGGCTTGCCTGATTCTTTTGTACAACATCTCCTTTAAATTTTAGTTGTTGCAATTAGAATTTTGGGAATGGCCTCTGCAACAGCAAAGCCCAGTAGATCTATCTGTTGCTGTGCTTGCCTTCATGTAGATCCAACTTCTCTTGTTAAATTTGTTATAGTTTTGGTTGAGGCACCATCTTAGCCATTGACCAAGTAGCTCTTTCTCTTGTTCATGTCCTGTGTTGTTCTAAGATGTGCTACAGAGATTCAGGTTGCTCCATGGCTAATGCTTTAAAAATCGTGATTGGGATGATCAGATAAAAGAAATCTGGAGCAGTTTCATTTTTTAGCTGCTGTTTTAATACTTCCCTTCTTGTAGTTGGAATATAAAGTATTATTGTGAATACATCATCCAGAAATATCTGTCAGTTCTGATTTTTTTCCCCCTGTATCTCTACCATCGTTGCTATTAATACAGCAGTGTTTAAAGATGGAGCAGAGCTGGAGCACCACTGCACTGTGCACAAGAGAAATGCAAACCATCATTTTTTGTAGTTTGGAGTCAGGGTGGTAATGGGTATAGCAGAAGGGTAGAAAATGGGGAGAAAAAGAATTAGTAGTAGTAACAGTAATAATGAACAAATGATAATAATTAGTAAACATAGCTCAGATGCTTACCCTTTATAAAAAGTACTCCTGCAGCCAGGAGCTCTCTTCCTCATTGCTGACCTGCCTGAAGGATGCTGCCTCGCTTGTGCCCTAGCACGCTTCTGGGTGCTGCCATGGAGGATTTAGATGCTGTGATGCTACAGGATGTTCATTTCCACCTATCCATGATCCTAAGGCAATATAAAATTAGGTTAAAGTGTTGAAGCAAGCTAGCCCTGAGATACCAGATGAAGCAGGTCTCCTTGGCCACCCTCCACAAAGTTTAGCCTGCCAGAAGTTCTGAAAAAAAAAAAAAAAGAGATGGAAATGATGTGGTTTTCATCAACACAGAAAAAACTGACTCTTTCTGTAAACAGAAAAAGGATCCCAAAGGTATACCTGTGGGCAATCCTTTAAAATTTATATTGTCACTTTTCAAAGTATTTTTTAATTATCTCTTGCTCTTTATTTCTTTGTGTTAAAAAATACCATTTTTCATACTGTGGCTGAGAAAGAGAAGATAGTCATGATTTAAGGATATTCCTACTGCAGCATGGAAGCAAAACTCAGCAGAGTTAACTTGGACCATATAATCTGACATTAAATCACAAACACTTTGTACATTGTAGAAGCAATCCCAGCAATGCAGAATAGAGCAATGTTTTATGTTTTTCAATGTTTGTGAATTTCTTTTCTCACAAATTTGAAGAGTTGAACTAGAGGCTGAGCTTTTAGAATTAAAACAAATGAGCAAAACATAAACCCTGAAAAATTGCGTAACAGGAAGGAGAAATAATTTTTAAAGGCCAGGAGAAAGGAAGTAAAAGGAGCTGCAGGGATGAGAAGTGTTGTGACATACTACAATTATTTTTCTTGCTTGCTGGAAGGGACCTACAATGATCATTTAGTCCAACTGCCTGACAAAGCATGAGAAAACAGAAGGAAATGTTACCTTATTTGAAAAAGAGAATGAGCTTCTAAAGCCTGTCATGATCATGCACTTTGTGTACCCCTCATTTTTGAGCCTTTTTCTGGTTCCCTTCTAATTCATCAACATTGGTATTGTACCACTGGTCAGCAACACTGGAAGCCATATTCCAATATCAGTATAAACAGGGATGTGGGAAAACTATTTCTTACCTCCCATATCCCTTTTTTGTTATAAGCACAACAATACAATAAAGCCTCATATTGCTTATTCACTGTGACCACTAAGTATTTTTGTCACTATTTTCCAGGGTGTTGTTTCCCTGTATTTCGCTGCAGACTGAACAGCTTGTTATTTCATGTGTAACTTTACATTCCATTGTATTAAAATGTCTCTTTGAGTTAATGAACTTTACCAAATACTCCATACTGCTTTTTATAACTTTGTCTCTTCATTATTTAATTCCCCTCAATCCTGATTCCATCAGCAAATGTTATCACCAGTAATCTTATCTTTATTTCTCAAGCCCGCTGAAGTTTTCGTTCATGTCAAACTTGGTAATGATGGCTAAAAATGCCGCTAGTAATGAATCATAAATCTCAGAAAAACTAGGTTTGAATTTCGTATTGTTTAACATTTGCTTTTAAATTGTTCTTATTTGTGTTTTATAATGCCTTTCAAAAATTAGAACATTTTCATAGTTATGTTTGTCAGCTAAATTGGTAATCTCATCAAAAACTGAAACCATATTTCTTTGCCAGGGTGTGATTCTCAGCAAAACCATGTCAACTTATTGTTTATTGGTTTATTTTTATTAGCTTTTCCGTTATTTCTTCTGAGACACTTCAGTGTGGGTTTTCAGCATGGATGCAAGAGCAGCACTCAGCTACCTTCTCCAAGATTCCAAGATTCAGTTAGAAATTAAAATGCTGAGACCCAATATCTCTCCAATTCTTTTAGAACCCATAGCCACATTATGCAGATTCCCTTATGTAAAAAGAAAAAAAGCAATCATTATTTTTCAGCTGGCACTTTGCACTTACTGAAAGAATCAAAAAGCATTTTTATCTGGCTGGAGGGAGGTATCCTATTTCCTTCTTAGTACAGAAGAAATAAGGAATGTTTCTGACATGTTTGCTTTGGTGGTAACTGTTTTATTGTCTTTTAGGTAGATACTGCTATTCTTATTTGAGTTTCTTTTGTCAAAAAAAGTAAACTTGTCTGTAGTGAATACAGATTTTTTTCAGCCCGGTTTCGAACCGAACCCACTACACCTCACTTTTTATGTTCGTTGCATGTTGTTTTCCTAATTTTCCCTTTCAACAGCTGTCTTTAAAAACATCTAAACAAGCTTTTTGTTGAAAAATACCTTTTTAAATGTAATAAAAAGACTATAAACCTGATTTTTATTTTTCTAACAAACTTTTAAAATGAATCCTCAATTTTAACTCAAAAAAAATCTGCTTGGGAAAAGAATTCTTTCTAACCATCAGATATAGATATAAACATTGGTGATTTGTTTACTTTTTTAGACCTTAGTAGTTGACTATAGTCACTGGTCCTGTGGACCTTCCAATTTGCCATTTGGTTATAAATTCATCTTTATGTTTTATGCTAAGATTAAACTAGAAATCGTCACTGCTGAATGCAGCAAAAGAGAGAGAGAAATTATCATCTGTAGCTTCTGAAATCATAAATAATTTACTATAGAGCGCCAGGAATCCTATAGAATGTGTGTGTCCACAAATACTGGAGTCTTTTTCTATTTTCTTCTACACTACAATGAAATGCATAATGAAGGTTGACTTGTTGATCTGTAACAAAATGAAGCAAAAAGCTTCACTCCCCTGGGCATTTTTCATTATCACAGTGATCCATCCATACGTGCCCTAGGATTTGAGATTCTGAACACTGCAAAACAGAGAAACCCTGTTCGTTTTTATTAACCCTATTTCACTACTAGACCGGATAATACACTTGATTTTTTCAGTGTATCAGCATTTTGAATTAAGATTGATCTTAGAAACTGGGCATGAACATTTGTTCGTATGTTTTTGTATAGTTTATGTATGGTAGAACTACTTAATGTAGAGTAAAATTCTCCTATTTTCAGAAAATGTAATTGCCATCTGTTTAAACACAAAAACATAATAATTCCCATGCTGAGATGTTACAATTTTTGCCTGCCATTTAACTTAATAAATTCAGAGCAGTTTAAAAAAGGAGAGGATCAAATCCTCCCTTTCATAGCTACATGTTTGCATTCAGTGAAATACTTAACACAGTTCTGATTTTGAGAGCAAGGTAGATTTTTTGCTTAGTTACTGGCCACTGTTCTACACTTTACTTCATCTATATTCTGAGTAACCGACTGCTATGTTTATGGTATCACAGGAGATAGAGGTTTTATATCATTTAATTCCACCTCCAGAAAATGTCTTGGTGTCTGAATCTTCTTTGTAGTTGTGTATACTTATTGTTTCTATCAAAGTTTGTACATTTGCCTATGCTAAAATACCCTTAGAATAAGGTTTATCGTCTTCAGCAGCTACAGAGAAACAGAGGTTTGTAGGAGCCCAGGAAAGTCAAGACTTGAGTTATTTTGGACCCTGCTCAATGTTTCCAAAGTGTGTCCTATGGAGAATGCCATCTCAAAGTCATCTTTTTCTGATTGTGAAAACTCCACACCTGTTAAACATTCCTTCTGTAGAAAGGTGCAGCAAAGGTGCCATTTTTCAGACACAAAAGACTGAAATTATGTGTGAGTTGTGAATGGGGAGAAGTCCCTAACCATACATGTATTATGTAATATTTTTTATTTGGGTTTGTTTCAGTAGGGAGGGGTATATAATTTATATATTCACTGGTACTCACAAGAGATCCAGTTTTGGAGCTGTTGAGTAGATAAAAAGCTATCATTGGATATTTCTTCATGCAGATAGAACCCAGAAATGTTAAAATGCCGTTGTGACTTGTTGAAAATCACTTGTCTCAATCTTTTTTGCTGCCAAATTGAGAAGGTAGTGTTTGTTAGTGTCACAAATAGGCAGTGGTGGTAGTTAAGTTAGAGGAAGTTAGTTACTGCAAACTTTAGTCTGAAAAGAGCCAACTAATTTATAATAATTACAACTTAATAATTATATTGAGAATTTTTATTTTTAAGTCCCTAAGATTTTATTAAAATACACTGTAGTAATGCTCAAATCATCAAAGGTTTTAATACTTTTAAAGGGTCAGCTGTGAAGATTTCTGTGCTTAAAATCTCTTTTGTCCTTGTTTCCAGTACTTATATGTCATTCAGACACATCTGAGCAAATTAACTATTTTTGTGTTTGTTTAAAAATATTATTAGCAAACTGCTTCATTATCATGGTGAGTTTGGTATACCATACACGTATCTGGTATGTGCTTGTGTTAAAGGCATGAGACCATATTTGTAAGGGCTATGTTTTGCTTAGTACTAAATACTGATTTTGCTTATGAATAGTAGGGGATTGGATCTTAAAGAAAATACAAAGGTTCATTTTCATAATTCTCTACATTGCCAGGGTTTACAGATGCCTGACTTTGTAAACACCTGATTGAACAAAAATAGTCAATACTGGTACCAAGTATTTAATTTTAGCCTGGTCTTAACACACTATGTCACTTGCATCAAAATTTTTGTATCTGTGGAAGGGGATTAAGTGACCATAAATATTTGGTACAGAAAATACCACTTGAATATTTTTCTTTGATCTTTCAGCGTTCCTGTTCCAGTAGTCAGTCTAGAGAAAATTCCTAACCTAGTGAAGGCAGATGGTGCCAATGTTAAAATGAATTCTGCAACCACTACCACCATCACCTCCTCCTCAGCTTCTTCATCCAGCATAACTGCTCCAACTTCGGTTAAATCTGGTTTGACATCCAAGTCAGTGCCACCATCACCAGAAAAGATTCTGAACGGCAAAGGAATTGTAGCTCCATCAATAGACAAGAAACACCAAAATGGCACAAAAAGCAGTAACAAGCCTTACAAAAGACTTTCAGGTGAGTGATGTTGTAGTTCACCTTTTGTGGTAGTCTGTCTTTCTTTGTTAATGCTTCTATAGCTCATAATGCAGATAATAAAATTCTGGGTTTGGTTGGATTTTTTTGATGTAAGATGCTGGTTTGCATGTATGAAAATGAAAGCTTTCACACTCTTAGCATGTGTAAAGTATTTTCAAAGTACACATTCTGTTTAGCTTGAAATTACTGGTAAACAGGCCAAATACAAATTTTTAAGGAAGTAAATTCATTAAAACAGAAGGGCAGTAGACTTCTTCAAGCCATTATGGGATTTGGTTCTGTTTACAACAAAAGAAAGTATGCCTTGATTGGGGGATTTTGGTTTGGTCATGATCAAGTTGAACAGTTGAACAGGTTCAAGACATTGGTTTATCCTCCAAGTCATGATTTTTTAAATAATCTTTTTTTTTTTGGTTTTAGATACAAGAAAATTCTTAAGGAGATATAGGAAATGCTGGCGAAGTGTTAAAAGTCATAATTTCCCTTCACCCCTCTCCCCCTGCAACTCACATATGAGTGGCAATGGTTCTAGCATGAAGATCTTGATCTTTCTCAGGAAGACAGGACAGTGGAGTTGAGGAAATGGCATTAAGTGGGAAATGCCTTGAAATGGCATTAAGTGGGAAATGCCCTGGATGGCCTTAGGCAGGGTAGTTTTGAGGATGCAGGTCCCTGTCTCAACCTGCCACCAAAGCACAGAATGCCACATTGTGGGAGGGCAGAGGCTCCATTAGAAAGGTTGCCATCCACTGGGAGGAAGAACTATTTTCTGTGGAGTTCCCCAGAGGTGACCCATGCCAGCTGTTTGGCACTGAGGAGAGAATTTGCACCCAAAAGCTGCAAACAGATTTTTGCTCTGAAAGGAATGAAAGGAAACAAAGTGTTTTGAGGGATTTTATTTTACGTTTTTTTAAAAGCAAAAATAACTGACTCAAGTTTATGGCTGCAGAAGCTGTGCAGGGTCTATTCATCAGCTGGCAGTACTTTGTGACTCGGGCAGGAACTTCTTGTGTGTACTGAAAGGCTAATTTTGCTAATGGCAGCATGATCCACATTAGATCGTCACTTTGGCACAAAGTTAGTTCACATGATTTCTAAATGTGCACTAGTTATGAACCAGCATAAGTTGTACAAGATAAATGCTTTCATTTCCAGTTAATGAGTGTGTCCTATTTTTTGCCCAAATATCAGGTTTATTTTTTTCATTTTCTCAAATTTGGCAGTTAGCCTATGGTACTGCTACCCTGGCTGGATTTCAGACCAGTGTGAGGTGTTTGCTAGGGTTGTGTGGGGCATGGAACAATGCCACTGCCTGAAAGGATTCAGTACACTGATTGCTTTCTTAACTAGTTAAGGTGGCATATAGGAAAACAGTCCTGTTGTTCATTTATAGCTTTTCACAAAATGAAAATTGTTACAAGAAAGTAGCTTAAGATTAGACTTTAACCCTTACATTTCACTTTTTAAGATCCAATATATTATTCTAATAAAAACTCTCTTTATTTTACAGTTAATTTAGAGTATTACTTCCTTTTAACCTATTATGTCCTGTAATGGTTTAGATGCTTAATTTAGCTAATCAATTCAGAATTCCTCCTTGAGCAGTTGAAACTGTTAGTGGTTTTCCTCATGTCACCACTTACCACTGCAGGGCTGCAGGTGATACTTGTACATTTCTGTGCAAGTGCTTGCAGAAATGCATTCATAAAGGAGAATCAGTTCTGTAGGGCATTCCTTCAGCTTGCTGGCTTTTTCTGGGGAGTTGACTCTTGCACTGTTCTTTCTCTAAGCTCTGACTTGCAGTGTCTTCCAGGCTAGGGAGCATAGTGGAAATCTCTGCACAGGACTGATTGAGCACCTGGATAGCCATGTGTTTACTTTTGTATGGTTAACAAATACACAGAACTGAGACCTTTTTTTACTGCTCCTCTGTCATGATCAGATTTGTGATCTGTTCAGTCTTGGTACCATTGCCTTGAGTATTGATGCAGGAACACAGTAATTTAGGGATGATGCAAATCGTAGAAGTCCTGAGAGCACTGGAGATGAATTGCCTGTAGATTGTTTGTCACTATGATGGATTCCTCTCCATTATTATACAGGACTGTGCAAAGGCTGAGAGAAAGATCTTGGAAGGTTGATTGTTGGAGATGATTATTGGAGAGATCACATAATTTCATTCATTTCACATGAAAAGGATGAAACTGCAGCTCAGGGGTTTAGGTTTCCCTCAGTCTGCTGCCCTGGAGCTGTACAGATGTTAATTTTTGAAGCTCCATAATAAATTTGGCCAGTTTGTATCTGTTTCCTTCCCTTTTTAGCAACCTCTACTCTCTCTCACACCATTTCCCTGACTGTGATTGAGGTTTGTTTTTTTTCTTTGCTGAGAGCTTGTGGTTGTTTGGGTGATGAATGAACCTGCCCTCTTTTCAGGAGCACTGTCCTTGTTGAGAGAGAGGAAACAGCTTGCAGAACCACAAAAGACAGTCTGTAGCTGCCCAGCATAAGTGGATCAGTGTTTCCTAGTAGCAAACTACAAAAAAAATTTTTTTTTTCCTAAATCTCCCTTAGTTCTTGTTCTCTTTGGGATGACATTAAAGAATGCAGATGCCCAGCTTACACCAAAAAAACCTGTTATGTTGAAAACAGGGGTTTGTCACAGCTCAGTTTTGGCCCTTGCTCTTCTCTAGGTAGGTTATAACAAATGCTCTTCACTTTGTCCACTGAACATGAAGAAGTGGAATCCATTCCAGAGAAACAGCTTTCTCAAGCTGTGCCTGTGCATAGGGATCTGGGGGTTCCCACACTCCACATTTCCTAACACAGTAGCCAGAAGCTGCATTTTGGTGTTGAAAAGAAGGTGTTAAGTTTTATGTAGTGTGGTGCCCAAACCAGGCATGTCTGTAGCTGGCAATTAGATGTTCATGAATTCTCTGGAACAGCCACGCACACTTCAGCCAGGAGAAGTGATTCCCTGTTTGCTCAGTGTTTTCTGTTTCTCAGGGAAAGCATGTTATTTTGTTGTTCAGTCAATGGCAGAGGCTTCCACTCTTTCCTCTTGTAATTCCTTATGTTGATTTTATCTGTATATGTTTTCTTAATAACTGGCTTTGCTATTATCAGTCCTCTGGTTGGGCCTCTTACTGACAAGTACCAATCCGGAGCACTTTTGATTTTTGATGTTTCCCTGTTGGTCCAAAGCAGTCCTTGCTTGGTGACTTTCAGAACGTGTTCCATAGCCTTATAATTGCCCTCAGGACTTTTTATTTGAAGGCATATTAATTAGTCCATATTGTCTCTTTAGTGTGTTTTTTTTTAATTTGCATTGAAGATTTTCAGGGGGTGATTCAGGAAACTGTAATAGGAACATCTTACACTCAAATCCCAGGAGTAACTAACTCCTTTAGTTTATGAACATGTGTTTTCATCTATTAAGTCGAAAAAAATAGTTATTCTATTAAGTCATACACAGCTACATTTGTGTTTCTGTTGTGTTGTAAATGCCAAACAAACTACAACTGCCTATAACATATTTTAGTCCCTTTGTAGATTTCACCAAAAAAACTGTGCCAGCTGGTTTTCCCAAGCTCACTTTTTTGTATGGCTCTGCTAATAGGTTAATAACATAACCATTTAATGTTTGCATAAGCATTTTAGGTCTATATAGCAGAATACATAAAACTGCTAGTAATTGTGAACTCTGGAGGACAGTTGCTGTCTAACAGAAGCTGCTTGTCCTTACTTTTCTTCTTCCAGCTGTTCTGCTTGCTGTGATGCTGTCAAAACATTGTAACACAGCTGTGAATCACTGTCTCCCTCTTAGCTCCCATTTGTTTGTTTATAAAGATTTTTTAAATCCTCTGATTAAATGTTGTATTTGAGTACAGGATGTTTATTATATCTGAATGTACCACCACTGTATGGTTAAAATAGGATTTGGCAAATAGTTTATATTTCCTTATCAAACAAAAGCAAACCAGTCTGCCAATTACACCATAATTTGTCAAGGTGTATGAAGGTAATGGTAGAGGGTTTTGATGGCGTAAAATGAAAAGTCTATATCCATTGTTTTGTTACAGCTCTTAGTGCAAACCCTAAAATTACATTAACATAACCTAAAGAAGGTGATGCTATCTGTGGTATAGAAATAGTAAAATATTAATGAAATTAAATATGCAAATATAGCATATTAAATATTAATGCACTTTTAATGTTAATCATGAGTAGAACTCATGTAAATGCCTTTTTTCATAATCTCTGCAAACTTTAAATTCCATCCCTCCCTTCACTTAGGGAAATAAAAACTAACATACATGTTATTTTAGGGGACAGATTTAGATAAATTTTATTTTAAAATGCCACCAGCAATCAACCATGGGTTGTTTTGTAGAGTTTGTAAGTATGTCAGAGAAATGTTGTTTGAAGTACTTGTGATACCATTTGTGTGTTAGCCCAGCTCAGGAGCCAGATCTGCAAATGCTGTATTTCATGGCCTTGGAGGCAGCCAGAGTTAGAGAGGAAACTGAAGTCGCAGGGATTTGGCTTGGTCCTTTGTTTGGGCCACTCCACTGTAATCAGACTTACTTTCATGAAGTCTTTGGCTGAAATCATGCTCTAAATGGCTTTAATCATGCAAAGACAAAAAAATGCACAACTATATGAGTGATGCACACAGCACTGTTATGGGATGCTGGGGTTGGGATCAGTGGTTCAGGTTGAGCCTGATTAAATTAAGTTCTAACAGGCAAAAATTGTAAGCTACTCTGATTAAAACTTCTGTAATGATCTATTTTTTTCTTGTTTCTCATTCTCCCATCAAACAGAAAGAGAATTTGACCCAAATAAACACTGTGGAGTACTGGATCCTGAAACAAAGAAACCTTGCACAAGATCGCTCACCTGCAAGGTATTTTTCTTAGAAGATAACATATCAGATGCTTTGTTATAGTTTAAATCCTACCACAGTAGTTTGAGAGGTCATACCTGCTCCTGTCTTACAGACAATGGGTATGGTATTCAGGCGCTGTCTTCAGGTAATTCTTTTGTGTAATTCTGTTTCTTTGAATCAGAGCATCTGCATTATTCCACTGATATTTCTAAAAAGATTTTTTTCTTGTCATTTTATTATGCAAAAAGCATTAACGTTTCATTTAGAAGCCCAAGTATTATTTTAAATGCTCCTTCTTTGGTTCATCTGTGCAACAATGTTGAAGTATAGTCAGTTTTTAGTAAAAAAAAAATTACCATATTTTTGTATAATAAATTACTTGGAGGCTGCCCTTGTGATAGTAATAACTCCCGTGTCAAAAAGTAGCTACAATGTGAGACATTTCTAAGGAACATTTGTATGTGTATGTGCTGCCTGTCAGTAGAGGTGATCAGCTAAATTTGCTTTAAAATGTATTCATGTTTTTCAATCCAATGAAATAAGTTTTTCATTGTAAGTTAAAAGCTACAATTATTTTCTTAATATCTTAAAATTACTGGAATTCTATTTTCCGTCTTGGAAAAGGTAAGTCAATAGTCTCTATTATATAAAAATTGTTGCAAAAAGTAATTTTAGCCTTGACATTGGCATTTCTTAAGAATGACTATAAATTATCAAAGATAATGTGGAATAGCAGTTTTATTTCCTTAACTGTGGCTAAAGTTGTTTGAAGTAGATTTTATCTTTTAGAGTATTGGTGTATCAGAAGTGTAGAGGACTCACAAACAATGTCATGCACACACAAATGCTTTTTAACCACCCTATTTTTAGACTCATTCACTTAATCATCGACGAGCAGTTCCAGGCCGTAAAAAACAGTTTGACATCCTTCTAGCTGAACACAAAGCTCGATCCAGGGAAAAAGAAGTTGCAAAAGACAAAGAGCATCCACCATCTGCAAGGGAAAGCTATCAGAGCCAGCCCACACCAGCACAAGACTCTCTGTCAGGATCCTCAGTGAACTCTGGGCAAGAATCTAAAGTAACATCTCCTGCAAAATCTAGACCACCAAATTCTATACTTCCAAGGTAAGCAGTTCTCCCGTGTGAAATGTTGCATTCTGAAGGTGCTGTAAGACATTTCTTAGTCTTTCATACAACTCATTTTATAAGCATTTGATACTTCTTTAGCCTATTGCACAATAAAACATACTAATATAAGAATTTCTGCTAGCTTATGTTAACCTAACTCTGTCCATGGTAGCCTGTGATCTGATTGGGAATGAGGAAAGGAATAGTGTGCACCTTTGGCTCAGAATCTCAGACTAACTGCATTTTTTGGCTAAAATTGTCGGTAATAATTAGGAAAGTTTATATTCAAGTCATTCGGTCACAGCTGAGAATAAAAGTCTATTTAAATTAATCAGTATAGGTATTAGTAGTAAAACTCTGCACATTTACGTAGAATTTTTCTCCAGAAATACTTTGCTAATTGCATCAATGGAATTGTTGTAAAAAAAGGTGTAATTTAGTGTGGATTTTAAACTATTGATATGAAACTGTCCATAGCATGTCTTCCCTTGTTTTGAAGATTTTTCTTAGAAAGGACAAAAACAGTCTTCAGAAGGACAATGAAAACTTCTGAAGGCATCCTTTTGCAAAAAACAGTGTGAGGTGTTTGAGCTACTGAATTCTGATTATCCTCTGGAAAACTTCCCATATGTTTTCTTATTTGTGAGATTTTTTGGTACTAATTTTGGCTGGAGTGCATAGAGCTAAACTAGTTGGCTTTGTTCATATTTACATTTTTTCATCATTCATTTCTTGCAGAAACCTTGGTCAGGATTGGGTGCTCGTTTTGGGACTTTTCCTACCACAATAGTCCCTATTTCAAAGAGATATTTCTTGTATTTGTTGTCTCAGATCTTACAGAGACAGCTGTTTCCTATGTTTTCTGTGTGGCCACCAAGTCCTAATGAAGTTTTATTCCTTCAGTGGCAGAGGTGGGCCTTGCAGGGTTTGAGTGAAAAGACAATGAAAGAATAGCCACAGATGAATTGTGCTTCTCTGCCTAATTCTTGTAAAAGAGGTGACCTTACACAGCCGTTTCATAGAGAGGAGCACAGACAGAAAGGTACAGATTGGGTTTAGTAGGTGTTACAGTCAAAGTCGCAAAACTGGAATGCAATTCCATGAGAGTCAGCAGCAGAAATTACAGAGGTAGTAGTACTCAAGGAGGAGGATTTTAGCAGTCGTATGTTGTGTTTGTACAGCCTGCATTTCTGTTTCTGCTGCAGTGCCTCTGTTGGGTTGTCCTGCCTGGTTTCAGAGCAGCCGTGGCAGCCTTGCTGCCTCTCTGTGGGGGCCAGCAGGCCTGCGGCTCTGCTGCTGCGGGTGGCCCAGCCCGCCGGGGTCACCGCGGGGGCTCAGCCGAGCCCTGCGGGGGCTGCGGGGCACTCACACATCCCAGCAGCTGCAGCCTCAGTCCTGTGCTCATGCCATCCGTGAGCAGTCCCAGCGCAGGTCAGGAGAGGGCTCCTGTCCACAGGCTGGGGGAGGACTGCTCTGTCCTGAGAGCAGGAATTCATGGGATGGAAGAAGATCATCTGTAGATACAAAAATGCTGCTAGCAAGGATTTTCTTGCTATTTTCTAAGTCCGTGAGAGACTTTTCTCTCTCACAGAAGAGGTAGCAGAGTATGTAAACAAGCAAGCCACCTGCAACCTTGAAAAGTCTTGTTTATGGTATAGTAGAAAAATATTTTGACAATGGATGTTTTAGGATTTTAGCCAATCACCCCAAGGGGTGGCTGATCCTTTGTCCAATTAGACTATGAAGAAAAAAGTCTATAAAAGAGTTTGTAAAATAATTCAATCAATCAATCTTGCTGCACAGTTCCTGCCTGCTGGATCTTCTCTCCTCCTCCTCCCTATGGCTGCGGAACACGGTGATACACCCTAGGGCCCAGGCCTGTGGTAATAATCATTTGCAGAATTTGCCCAGTGTGGACATCTCCTCCAGCTTCAGAGCACTCCATACAACCAGAATCTTGGTTGTACAGACTGTAATTGAGAACCTTTTCCACCCCACTTCTAATCTAATCTAATCTAATCTAATCTAATCTAATCTAATCTAATCTAATCTGTTTTCAAACTACTTTTGAAAGGCAAGGCACCATCACACCCTGTGGTGCAAAGACATTCCTACTTTGTTTTATTGCATTTTAGACAAAGGTAAAGAAAACCTACACACTGTGAGGAGTTCTCCCAGTTACTTCACTCACTAATCTACCTGTAGAGAGTGTCGGCTAAACACTCTTATATTTAGTACATTAATTTTAGTAGGATTTTGGTATGAAATATAATTTCATAAGTGGACCCTTGGGATTAATCAAGTAGCAGAGTAATGGTTCCATGTAAGAAGATTTTATACACCTGATTTTTATTTGTGTTTTAAATATACTTTGCCTCTTTCAAGATCTGAAATCCAACTTCATGACAAATTTAAAATTTCAGGCAATAGAAGGGTGCTTCTGCTAACATTAACTTGATGACAACCGTACAATATATTTCTGACAAGACCTAATGTCAGCTATTCAATGTCTTTTACTGTCCTTCTTTACATTGATAATTTCTGGCATCTTTTGCTTTGATGCTTGATGCCAGCAGGTAGGTTTATAGAGCCTTTGACTGCTGATGATTTAAATGTATATTCTCCTTCTAGACCTTCATCTGCAAATAGCATAAACAGCAACAGTTCTTCAAACCACAGTGGGTATGTACCAGAACTGCCACTGCCTTCCATGGGAGGAGATATCACGAGCAGATTGTCCAGTGATGAAGGAGAAGCGGATGGAGCTGAAGAATCTGATAAATTAGACTGTCATTTTTCTGGACACCATCCCAGACCTCTTGGGGTATGTGTCAGTCTCTGGCATGCCTTGTCATTGTTCTTGCATAATTAGAGAGGGGAGAACAAATAAGTAAATTTAGTAAGAATGAATAATAAGGAATGAAGACCTTACATTCTGAAAACTGTTCTAAAGAGAAAAAATACATTTAACAGAAAATGGTAAGGATGGGATAAGGTAGGAGGAGACCACTGGTCAGTACACACGATGCATTGATGTAGGACAAGATGGGCAGCAGAAAATCAGAAGTTCTGTTTTTAGATTGTCTTCTCAGTAGACCTCAAATTGGGTGTAGTTCTGCTAAACTGAGGAAAGTTGCATTGCTTTAAATGTGACATGAGCAGATATTCTCTTGGTTGTTGTCCTTCTTATGAAATTGTACCTTGCAGTTGGTGGCAAAAGGCAGTGCTCTGTTCATTTTTGTAGTCTGGTTTAAAGCAGTAATTAAATGTCATTTATGTGAGTGTGTGTGGACTTAGAAACTATTGCTTCATTCATGTCAAAATGGTGGCTTAAGTAAGTGTTTAAGCAGCTGGTTTTGTCTTTCTTCTGTGTTAGTGAGAAATTTCACTGTAAATAGTAAAAGCTGCTTTGTGATATTATCTCTGCAGTGTGAATTTATTTATGCTGTTCAAACCAAGAAGCAAAGGAAGAACTCTTGAACTTCTTAGGAGTTGGTTCTCGTAAAAATTGAGCCAAGGAATACACTTACATGTTTTCCATATGATATGCAGAATAAAACAAACATTGGGATAACTGGTAGCATTGTTTGTATTCCCTAGAGCAAAGGAGAACTTGTTACTGTCAGACACCAGGAAAAAGTATGGCCTGAACATAAAATGACTGTCAGATGAAATCCTGTATTTGGTTCTTACAGAGAAAATGAGAATTACTGTAGTCCATACAATACTGTCATATGCAGGAACCTCCTGTTTCCTTGGTACTCTTGTATGCTACTTTGGTTTTGCTGACTGCTTCTCTATGAATTAAAAACTAAAGGTTCACTGCATGGGTGCCCACACAACTTAAAACATAATCTAAGTGCAGCCAGTTCTTGCACATGCCTCAGCAGTGAGGCGTGGCTGTCAATAGCCATTTTGATTTAGGATCCTAGTTCTGTTTCAAGGCAAACCCACTGACTCATCTGTTCTTTGAAATCTTAGCATCACTCAACTGAAACAGTTACTGGTAGTGAAACTTCTTAGTCCATATCAGCATGAAGACAGAAAAGATGGTGTAAATCACCTCCAGCTCAGTTCATGCTAAATTGCTGAATTTCATATTCAAGTAAACTTTTCCTTACGAAGTCCCTCTCCCAGCCAGGTGGTAATAATTGATCAGAGAGAAAGTCAGTAGCTACTTTAATTACCTCGTGGTGGTACCTGATGTTAGTGTTAGCTCACTGGGAGATGAGGCGAATTTGTCAACTTAGGTGGTGGTTTTAATTAACCTGTCTAACCTCGTCATGAAACAGATGTAGAATGAACAGTTGCAGTCACCATGCAGTCCCTCTTATGGAGAGTTGTATTGTTTTTTGAGAATGATTTGTAACAGGTTTCTCTCCTACAAACAGGCATTGTAGCAGTTCTCTGCATCATGTAGATCAGTAAGACTGAGCTGAAGCAAGAGCATATTCCTGATTGTAACATCTCAGTGTTGTAGGACTTTGCAAGAAGCTCTCCAGAGGAAGTAGTGCAAGTACTCCTGAGCTCTGCAGAATTCTCAAAATATTTACTATTCCTCCAGTTGATTTTCATGCGCTGTGAAGAGTGTATCCCATGTTGTGTTGTAGCACAGATGCCATGAATGATAATTTACTTTTTTACTGAAATTTCAGTGGTTTGTTTATTAAGTAGATACTAAAGATGTTCCTGTTGCACTTTTTTCCCTCTTCAGTTTTATTTTTATTGCTGTCATGCAGTTATGAGATTTAAGATGCACAGAACAGTGTAACTTGTCTTTCTGAGGCAGTAAGAATTTTTTCTTTATAAATACCTCAGCAGTTACATTCTTTCTCTGGCACTGATTCGTTAATGAAGTATGAAATATACTTTACACTAAGTTGAGATATTATGCACATATTTCATAATTCGTAAAAAAACTATTTATGCTGCAGATAGTGAAAACCACATTTAAAAATAAGTTTTATGTTCATGATACAAATTACAACGGTTTTTCCTTGATCTATCAATAAATCTTTCATAATGTAGAAATACATTTTTATAAGCAACATTGAAATACCTTTTCTTTCAGTTCTGTTCATATGGCAGTCGCTTAATGGGAAGAGGGTACTATGTCTTTGACAGAAGATGGGACCATTTTCGATTTGCGCTGAACTCCATGGTAGAAAAACACTTGAACTCACAGATGTGGAAGTAAGTGGGATTTTTACACTTGGTGGATCATTTAACATTTTTAATTCTGTAAAATTAAACACTCCATGGCCAGCGTTTGTAAAATTACCTCTGTACTAAGGTATAGCAGTAACGTGTACAAATCTCTTCTCTATTAAGGTATATACAGCCCACCAGAACAATCTCCTAGTCTGATGTAAATTTCTGCCAGATTTAGGACTCTTCATAGCCCCTAAGAATCCAGATTTTTGCTTAAACTTTTATCATGCCCCTGCATCACCCATTCAGGCTTCACTGTGTTAGGCTCGTGAGTTGTAAGATAAGGAACTTGGTCCACATTTGTCTGTCCATAAGATGGAATATGATAGATTTTTAGTCCATAGTGCCCTTACTGCCTTTGGGATCTTAAAATTCTGATTATTAGTCACTCTTGAAGCACCTCTGTATCACATATGCGGGTTCCAAGCACCATAGGCTTTGACTACACAGATCCATTAAAATGGACTGCATTTCTAAAATAAATGTTAATTCTTTTAAAAAAAAAGTAATTGAAAGTTCACGACATCTGCAGATAGGATTGATTTTTGAGGGGTATTCTGCTACAGAATATGCATTCTTCTTCCAGTGTAATGACACTAAAGTGCAGTGTTTCATGTCACTGTTTATTATCAGGACTGTGTTATATTCATTGGATGCCAGCCATTAGATAAACAAGGTTTGATTTTTATTTAAATATATTTTTAAAGCACTAAAGCTTGGCTTGTCTGGCTAACCTGGTATCTTAATGATGACAGTGCCACTGTGCTAGGAGATATAGCTTGGAAATGGTTGGTTCTGCCATAAAAGGGCCAGTTTCATGTCTGTTTAGAGACTGATCATGCTCGATCTGCTTTGTAAATTTATAAACTAGTGTCTGTCACCTTCCACAAATAAAAATATTTTAGTTTCCTTAAATAGGAAGATTAAAATTTGTTACCTATTGGCTTTGTTTGTCAGGAGAAAAGATGCTTGGGCATCTGACAAAATGTGTACCACTACAAGTGCAAACTAGTACAGAAAACCAAAATAACCTCTACAGTAGTTATTTGATACCAAAAGTAAACAGGCCTTGTCCTGCTCCCACTAAATCTGATTTCAAACGTTTTCCCAAATTCTAGCTGTTTATGTAATCTCTAATATTTTAATGAACTCCAGCCATACTCACTTGTCTGTATAACACAGGGAGCTGACAGTGCCTAACCCCTGTTTTATTTTTCTGTTGTCCTCAACCCTCCTCTGGACTGACCTTTGCCTGTGCTCCCCAAGCAGGGCTGGGTGCGAGGCTGCTGTTCTATAGCTCTGCAGCTGTGGCCAGAGGTACAGGGGTGCAGGGCCGTGTTTTCAGAACTGTGACATTAACAAAGCACTTTTATCCCTAGTTCTCAAAGTACTTTGCAAAGGTGGGTGTGAATTGTTGGTCCTTCTTTAAAAGTAACCTGAGGAACTGCTCTGATGGGCAGCTTTGTTTGCATTGCAAGTAGCAGACAGTAGGACTTCTTCATTTCTGGCACCATGGACTGTATGTAATCCCTTATGTAACTGTGCCATAAACAGTGTTCTGGCCAACAGTCTCCATAGGAGGAATACCTGGAGAGAACACTCATAATTAGGATTTGGTATATGATAACACAGCACACCCAGGGCTGCTCTTTTACCATGCTATGTGAGGGCAAGAGTAAGCCTTTAAAAAGGGGAAAGGTGTCAGTAGGAAGGATAACAGGGACAGAGTTATGGGGCTGTACAGCTTCTTAGCAAAGAGAAATAGGATTAAACTGTGAATTAAATTTAAGTCTAAATAATGGGAAAAGCTCACATAATAGTTTTCCAAGAGACATTATGAAGGTCTGGTTCTTTGATAACACCACACTACATAAAATAATAGATGATGGCTGAATGGAAAGGAATTTGAATACATCCTACTAATTTCACAGGTAATATTAGATTTTCTTCTCAGAAGAGTATTCAGCTGTTTATAAAGCTTATCAAGCTCTGTTTAATATTTTGTCAGTTTTTCAATATCAGTGAAAATTAATCAATCATTTCCCTGTTTAATCTCATCTAACCAGCTCTCAAATGAGCTGTTGGGAATAGCACTGCATTTGGAAAGGGATGATCTTTCCTCTTTAAACTCAATGATTAATTGCTTCACAACCCCCCAGACTGGCTCATTTACTACCTTATTGAAATCTAACCTATGAGTTTAGGTTGATATTGAAACTGTTCCGCAGCTTGAACTTTGAAGCAAAACATATGCAATTAATGAAACATAGTGACTAGGATACGTATAGGTGCCACTGTCAGGCATTTTAGTTGCATTTTTTAATTGTTTGGTAAAATAAGAGAGGGGGAAAGGAAATGAAATTTGTAATAATGTGTTTAAATTGTAATCCTGTGCACTTAATTGCTGTATGTGATTGGTAGAATAGAATAGGAATCAAAATTATAATGAACTAGGTTTGCCTTTTTGAATAAGTTAGTCCTTCATGGAAATTATTTCCTATCTGCATTGTTTGGATGGAATATTTTATGTATCTAAATCTCTTCTTCTTTTTTTTCCCCTCTTCCTTTTCTATTTAGGAAAATTCCTCCTGCGGCAGACAGTCCCATGCCTTCTCCAGCAGCACATGTCTCCACTCCTTTTCCAGCATCAGTCTTACAGCCCTTCAGCAACCCCAGTGCGGTGTATATTCCTTCAACACCTATCAGTTCAAGAATTACTTCTTCTTACATAATGACATCAGCCATGTTATCAAATGCAGCCTTTGTGACAACGGCAGAGACAAATTCCATTATGTCACACACCACAGCTTTTCCTCACGTGGCTGCAAGCCTAAGTATCATGGACTCAACTTTTAAGGCGCCATCAGCTGTATCACCAGTGCCAGCAGTCATCCCTTCCCCATCCCACAAGCCATCCAAAACAAAAACCAGCAAATCCTCAAAAGTGAAAGACCTGTCATCACGGAGTGATGAGTCTTCAAGTAACAAAAAGAAAAAGCCGCAGTCGTCGTCTTCATCGTCATCATCGTCCTCATTATCTTTGCAGACATCTCCCTCGTCTTCATTTTCAGGGTCCCACAAAAAGAACTGTGTCCTGAACCCCAGTTCAACGTTGAACTCCTATCAGGCGACATCCTCCTATAACAGTGTGTCTGTGCACAATACCAATAATGGAACAAGCCCACTCAGTGCCAAATCGGAGCCCTCAGGACGGACTTCATTGTCAAGTAGTTCAACAGACTCAGTGAAACACATGAGCATGGTAGTGAGCAGTATTGACTCTTCTAATCTGTCTGTATCTTCTCTCGTGCACCACTCAGGGGACCACTCCCTGGGAGCACATAATGCAGTGTCTTCTCTTCCCCTTTCTTTTGACAAATCAGAAGGAAAAAAACGTAAAAACTCTAGTTCTAGTAGCAAAGCCTGTAAAATCACTAAAATGCCTGGTATGAATAGTGTTCATAGAAAGAGCACTGCCAACCTTATTTCTGCGGTGCCAGATCCTACAAGCAGCTCCATCTCTCGGCAGGTAAGGGACTCTTCCAGTTATTTTTTTGCAGATCATGTCTGACTTCCTTGAAATGTTTCATGCATTATGAAAAGAAAATACCACATTTGCTTCAGATTGGTTTTCATCACACAACTTACTTTCTAGATAATACAGAAACGTATTTGTATTTGTTTTGTACCAGTCATAGAAAGATGTTTTGAGAGTTTAAAAAACTATACATATATATATATATACACTTTCTCAAAATATTTTTATGAGATTTTTATTCAATTATTGAAGTAGCTATTTGTATATCTGAAAGTAAAATTGAATGTCCAGAATGGATAAATAATTTTTAGAAAAAATATTTTTTCTTAATTCTCATCTCTCTGAAATAAATTGTGTTATTGAAACAGGAAGATGAGAGTCAGAATTTCTGTTTATTTCTTTTCCCAAACTTGTTGCTGGTTCATTTCCTAATGTTATGCAAGTCTCTTCATGTCTCTTCTGTAAGATACATCTACCTTTCTCCTGGGGAGAGTCTGAGGTGCCTGAACTCAGATGTTGTTTCCTGTTTCAAACTAGAAAAATTAAGAAATTAAGATCTTAACCAGATGACCTTTAGTGGACATTTGGTTATCTCTTTTAGTGTACATGTGTTCACAGAATATTGAAGTCAGTGCAGCAGATAAGGTTACACACGCTTGCTTCATTGACAGCAACAGAGCTTTGGCTTCTCTTTCAGTGGTGCCATATAAGGACAAAAGTATATGTGAAGTAAGATCTGGTGGGAAAACTGCCAATATGATCTTTATAATGATCTACTGTTTCATTCTGCTACCGTGTCCAGTGCTGTGCAGTGCACACAAAACAACACTTGGCCCTGGTGTCTGGAAGACAAAGCTATAGAAAACAGGATAACTCAGAGAATCCAGAGAAGGTAGCTTAGGAATTTTTTTTTTTTTTTTTTTGCTTGTGAAACTCTCATTTCCTAAGGATATTGCACATACAAACAAGTGGAATTTGGAAAAGAAGATGGTAAGGGCAAAGCAATCCATAAGTAATCTAGCAGAAATGGGAGAGGAAAAAAGGAATAAATGAACCCTAAAGCTGGTATAGGAGACAGAATGAAGGTCTCAAAGAATGGCCTAGCAGGTATATTTTCACTTTCCTACTTCCAGCAGAGGTGCAACAGAGATGACTCGTTTGGCTTTTTAAAATGGGTAGTGGCATTGTCTTTCTATTGTAAGCCTCTTAAATGTGTCTTGCAATCAGAACTGATCTTCAAGTAACTGCAGTGAGCAGAGGATGCTGTAAATTCTTCCTTCTGTCACCCAATCAGATTTTTGAAACGTGTGCCCAGAAAGATTAAATTGCTCTGAGGTTTATGGTGTCAAATGGAAAGAAAAAGTAAGTACAAATTGGTGCTTTGGTACAGACATGGGTAATAAGAAATGGATTGTGTCATCTTTTCACAGGACATAGACTGTATCTGTAGCTAATGCAGTGTGAGGAATCTTATGGCTGCGTGCAGGAGGTTCTGAGTTCAAATTCTGAGCCCCCTTGGGATCAAATCTGTTCCTGTGTGTCATTCCTGTTTCAGTTTATGTATTTCATCATGTTGCACAGTAATAGAAGTAAACAAACCACAAGGAATCAATCAGAGGTCTTTGCTGAATATTTGTAAAAATGTTAAAAATTCATAACTAATATTTTTTTCTTAAGTAAGAGATTAAATATTTGTAATGAGTGTTGCCATATAAAGATATTTAAACATGTTTTATATAGATATATGTCCAGGTGTATACATATGTATATATATATATATGTATACATGCATATATGTGTATGTATATATGTAAAAGTTGATCACACTTTCATCTTATACTGCTGGTTTTTGGAGCTACAGCAGTAGTCAAAATTAGGAGGTAAAATGGAGTTAATTGTATTTCAGAAGTCTGTCTGGCAGCTAATTGTCTTTGTGACAAGGATACTGTATGCAATACAAAATAAATGGAATTTGTACCCATTTAAGCATATGGGTCAACTAATATGACACACTCTACATGGGTTTATTAAAGCTCTGGAGAGTACAATACTTAAATTCCCTTTTAAGCTGTGCTGTTTGACTTGCTGTGTTCTAGAAATGCAGTTACAGTAAAAATCCACCCCAAAAAATGTCATGGCTTAAAATCTTGCTCCTGTTCCTTCATGTAATATGGCAAATTGAAGAGACTAAGAACTCAGCAACAGGTGATAGGCTCAGGTATAGTTTTCTTACTTAATTCAGCTCTGGACTGGGTAGATAGTAACTGGAAGTGTTAACCATTGGGTTTTGAAGTACAGTTTATTTTTAAAAGAGACTGGGGAAAAAAAGAGGATTTGAGTTTTGGCCTCACACTAATACTTTTGAAATGGTGTTTCCCATCATTGAAGACCCAAGACATCTTGGAACCTTTCTTTCATTTCAGAGTGCTGTACCTGTTCAGCCTGTGTGACTATTTCTCCATTTAAAAGGAGGACATGTATTTATTATGAAGGGGTTTATGAATGCTGTAATAGTGTTTGTAGAGAAGAAAGGTTTGCAGGTGTATCCCAATATTCTGAATGGCTAGGAAAGATACAAGGTTGTGTAGTTAAGATTTGTATGTTGAAGAATGTTATCTTCTAGAGAACAGCTGTGGAAGGCAAAACAACAAGCTGAAGGGAGCAGGACCCATCCTTTTAATCTTTGTGCACCATGGGAGCACCTTCAAATGACTGGCTGTAAATAAAAACTTTAAACATTTATTCCACATAGAATGTGAACAGAGAACACTGTTTCAAAAAATCTCTGTGTGAGAAAGGGCAAATGTGGAGAGGAGGAGAGAGGCTACCTTTCACTCTATGTGAAATGGCAAAATAACAAACAATGTGGAAGGGAAGGAGAAAGCTGCTCTTGTGAAGGCCCTGCCAGCCAATGCCACAGCCCCACCAAGTCAGTAAGAAACTGGCTGCTGCATTTCTCACTGTTTAGAAGACAGGTCCTTGCTACCTCTCCATCAAAGGATTAAAGTGATGTTACTTGAAGTCAGTGACTTTGTAAACAAGTATTCATGCTGCAGTTATCTGCTGTTTGTAGACAGGTATCTGTGGTTAATTTTTATCAGTCTTGTAACCCCTGAGGAACTACTCCTCTGACTCAACAGCCGTGTCCCCTCTTGTATCACAACAGAATTATCTACTCCATGTTTACAGGTCATTGTAGAAAATCTTATGACAGGCTGCTCTTGCAGAGTGCTGTAAACTCACTAACATTGAAACAAGCAGATTGAATATAGCAATATTACAACTAAGTACTTTTAAAATGTATGTATGTGTGCTACAATTTACACTCATTCCCAAAGAAATTCTCTGATGCAGTAAATGAATACAAATGCAAATTTTAACTTCTGGAGTTTGGTTCTTGTGATTAATATTTCTTTATTGAGCAATGATATGTGGAAGAAAATGGAATAACTTAGGGCATGCTCTGGTGCTTGACCACTTGGTTTAAGCTCCCCAGGAGTGGGGAAGGTCTCCTGGGAAGGATCCCATGACCTCGAGCACTCTGTGCTCTGAATAGCTGCTCTAAGTGACTCCAGTAACTAGAGAAACCAGTATTTCACTCTAGAGAGGTGGAGGGTTACAGTTTATATTCCCTCAGCAACTGTTTTGTATGTTATTTTCTGACCTGTAACAGTATTTATGTGCCTTTTAAGACTATTTAAAGTATACAGGCTCTGAGAGATAATGATGATTCTATCTGAAGCATATCTTTTGCAATAGCAAAATACTTGTGTTCCAAATGCAGCATGATTAGTACCACGCTACATAGGAAAGGGAAGGCCATCACCAGCATCTGAATTCAACTGACAAATATGCCTCTCAATACTGCTCAATTAATGTTTTTCAGATTGGAAAAAATAGCAGTGTAGCTTTGTCACAATCCAGTCCTTCGAGTACATCAAACCCAGTACACAACAGACAAGTAAGTTGCTTTAAAAAAAAAGTGTACTTAAGTAGTCTGATACAATTTCTTTATAAATACAGTTCTTTATAGAAGCTGCCTTTCAGTGAACTAATACTAGATTTCTCCTTCCATGTAATTTTCTTCCAGCTATTTTCCCCTCCAGGAATTATGAATTACAAATTTTTTGCTTGTTTTTCACCCACCTGTATTACGGCTCAGGCTGGCTCATGTGCTGCTCACTGGCTGTTGCTTTGGTGATAGAGGCTCAGCAGCAGCAGCAGATCTCTGTTGGTCTTTTTATCCAACTTCTCCTGCTGAGCAAGATGGCACAGCAGAGTCCCCAGACTGGCAGAGGAGGGACAGCATTTAAAAATAGGCCAGAAGTGAAGCAGCAAAGGGAGAACAGAAACAGGATAGAGAAGATGAGGCACTTGACTATTCAGAGAAACTAATCTAAAAGGATAACTAACCCATGTGTAATGCGAGTTCTTCTTAGTCTGCAAGTTGGATAATGATAAATGCTGTAACTCAGCTTTTTTGATCCAGCCCTCATCTGTCTGGAGGACTGATACACTAGTTTGTTTTAATATGGTCCCTACTATTTGACTCTCCAAGTTGAGTGCTTTATCAAGAATTTAATATCAAGTTATTCCAAATGGTTGTGCCTGCTTAGTTTCATGTAGACATGGGAAAAGAATGGTAATGATAACCCACCACTGTATGCCCATTCAAAATACTCTGAATCACTCATATCTTGAGATGAACTGCCAAACAGTAAATTTTTTCTCTCACTGCTGAATGCAAAGCAATATATGAAAGAACTACTCTGAAGGGAAAAAAGTGGAAAGTTTCTTCATATTTCTAGGGAGTGGCATTTTCCTGTGTGAGACACTGTCATCCAACTGCCAGTGACAAACTGTTCTGAAGTGCAAAACTCTTTTTGTTGTAACATCTTGCTCCTGTGTTAGTATAACATACACACTACCCGAGGAGCAGAACTTGTTGGGATCTGTTGCCTAGATCCCACTGGAAAAACCTAAGGGTACAAAACATTAATTTTGTGTCAGGTCTATGTAAACTGAGATTATTGCAGAGCTTTTCAGCTGCCTGTTTTCATAACTATCAAAAATAGAAGTGTTTGCTTGTTTTAAGCCCCACAAACTCTTTATTTAAAAAAAAAATGTTTCTGTCAGTTTGGTAGTTGAATGTGGAGCTCAGAGTACAAATACAAAAAAAATCAAGTTGATACTAAGTTTTACTAAACTTTTTTTTTTAAAGTTATGCAGGATTTTAGTATTTGGAACCATGAATAATGATTCCCTATTTAATAAATGCTTGTCACTGTCAAATCTGAGCTGCTTTGTTGGCAGCTTTCATCTCCAATCTAGCAATTGAGTAGTCTCTAAATAAAATTTCTGTCTTAAACTGTGCTGTAATATTTCATTATAAAGCTGTTAATAATTAGGTAACAATAAGTGGATCTACAAGTACATGCTGTGTCAGTAAAGATATTACTGTGGAAGCTGAGCTCTCTTGTTTTGAATGTTAGTGCTGCTATAACCACGATAATCAGGGAGTCCAAGTGAAGCAAGGTCTGTAGGCAGAGACAATCTCTGCTACACACCAGGGTTTATAGTTGGAAAAATCTGGCAAGTTTTCATGAATACATCACAACAACAGACTTCTAACAATGCAGTTGGAAGCAGAGTTGCAGCTGCCAAGCTAAATGTGCATATGGAGCAGTTCCTCTGGACTGCCTCCGCTGTGTTCCCTGGCCAGGCAACCTGGTGGGGCTGTCTGCTGGTGCAGAGGGGGAGCCAAAGGGAGGAGAAGATTGTTGTTCTCAAGAGAAGGGAGAGAGGTCCATAACTCATCACAAGGTTGAGTGGCTGGGTGAGAATGTGGCATTTGGAAAATTGTGTAACGCTGTAAACCCGGTCTTGTTTGCACCTGTGACCGCCCGGGCGCAGTCTGACTGGGAGAGCTTCCCGCCGGCCTTCCCAAAGCAGCCGGTCAGAGTGAGAGGGCACGCAGCAGTGCTGTGGAAGTCACCTGCCACCCATAACTGAGTGTTTCTCACTCAGTGATGAGTTGTGAGCTGAAGGTGGCCTGTAGTTGGTTTGATGTCACAGGAGTAGTTCCTTTTGGTCATTTGCTCCATGTGTTGAAGTTCACTCAGGTACTTCTGTGGGACTGGTGGATCATGAGAATTGTTGTGGGCCTGTCAGTTCTCTCCCATTGCATTAAACTCCCATCAGGTTAAACTCCAATGGATTCTTCTCAATTAATGTTTAATATGAATATTGCTGCCTCTCTTTGAGGCCTGAACTAGGGATTGTATACATAAAAGCGTGCCTGTTTTTCCAACTATTTTTGCTTGAGTGAAAGAAATACTACTTTTCCCTATAAAAACTACTTGATCTTTAACAAAAATTAATGGAACGGTAGTTTTATAGTGAAATTATTTGTGCCTATATGTATTAAAAGTTTGTTTTCTCCAAATTTTATATTTGTTCTAGGTTTTTTACTAATCAAGTGTTTTTGTCTTCATAGTGCTTTTAGGTGCCTGAAAGTGTTAACACTTCAAGACCTCAGTATGCGGTGGTTTTTAAATACTGAGTAACTAGATCATTTTATTAAGGGAAGGTGACAACGTGTATGCTGTGTGAGGATTCCTTGTGCATGAAAACATGCTGTGTAGAGGAAAAGATTCTTCAGAGTTGTCGTCTAATTGCTGCTCTTTATTTGTAATGATAACCAAGTTAATGAACATGAGATTCACCAAAGCTTACTAAAATCAGACCGTCCCAAAAGGAAATATGCTGTTTATTTAAAGCAGTTCCTTTTCTTAAAGGTCTAATGTCAGTAAACAGGGAGGCAATTTAGTTCAGGAACTTGAAATAAATTCCTGCTTTGAGTACTGTCAGCCACAGACTTTATTGAAGTGTTTTATACCAAAAAACATTGTGTGATTTTGAACCTGGCTCTGGTTTCTCTTTTAGAAGACATCAAACCGGACTGGTAGAATAAGGACTCTTCCATAACAAGGAAAAGGAACCAGCCTATAATCTCTAGCTCTCAGCAGCCCTACTCCACAGGGTTTTTCTTTTCTATGTCCTGCAGATGGATTTAATCTTTTATGAATTTGTGGTTTTAAAGAAAATTAAATTTACAGAAAACTGTAATAGTGATTTGTTTAGTTTTTCCACTTGTATTTGCCACTGATCTGTGCGTTCTGCTTGGTTATGTTTCATGCCTTTTAAAGCTGTTAGCATTGCAATGCTCCCTTTGTTTCCTTACCAGAACACAATGGACATTCCAAAAAAAAAAAAACAAACCAGATCATGATATGAATTTATTTAAAGAATCTCCAAATTTTTTCATTAAACAAAAATTACAGTAATTCTGTATTTAAGCTTGCCCTATGGATAAAAATTGAGTGCATTTCTTAGTAATTTACAAACAGCTGGGGCACTGTAACTTTAGGGACTAATCCTGATTGGTGCTCTGTACCTACAGCATTTAATAATTTCAGTGGGAATTCTAAGTGTTCAGCCTCTTCCAGGATCAGACTCTTAAGGAATCTATACTTCAATCAATGCATAGCAGAGTTTTGCACCAAACTGTAATTACTGTTATCAGGGGCCCAATGTGTAAAATCCCCATATCTTGGGGGATTTCCAGACCCTTAAGAACACAGCACTTGATAATTTCAGTGAGCAGTTTGGGTTTGAGAGGACAGGAGTTGAGCAGATTGGCTTGCATTAATAGAATTGCACTGACAGTGTTTCTTATAGGATTACAGAATAATTTTTTAATAAAATATAGATTTTATAATCAGGAAGCCAATACTAGGTACTGAAACAATAGTACAGAGGAGTTAATTTTTATTTCTACAGTGTTAAAAGTGCACTTATATGCTGGTTTATTTACATCTTGGGGAAAGGCGAGAGACTGCAAATAGGGAGATTATTACTACTTTCTTTTTTAAAAAAAGAAGGCTTAAGGCAAATTTTAAGACTAAAAATGTTTAAGCAATTATAAACAAGGCTAGACCCTTTGAAAAAAGTTTAGAAATATTCTTAAAATAAATTTTTATAGTGTTAATTTTGTAATAATTTATGTTTTGCTATACTTCAGAGCTAACTGACCGGTATAGTTTCAGAAACAGTATGAAACTTAGGAAAGTTTAAGCAATGTTTATATTTTTAAAATGTTCTTTGAATTATGTTTTTATTGTACATTTCTTCAGACTGAAAAATGTGTACATATCTTTGTTATTTTTGCACAATTTTTGTCTTGTTGAGTTTTAGGAGCAGTACTATGTTGATTTTTTTTAATTTATTTTGAGTTATAAAACTGCAGGATTTTAAAAATCTCAGTAACAAAGTCATCCTCTGTAATCAATGAACTGCTATTTCTAGTTGTTGAGGGAAAACAGTGGTTGTGAGATTCAGTGGTTGCTTCTGAGAAATAATGCTAATCAGTGACTGAAGGAGCAATTTTGTAGTTTTAGGAAGCTTTAGCTGTTTCCATGCATCTTTTAATTGGAAAGCTGAATTATGGAACCTGTCCTTTGAATGCTGCTTAAATTTTGTTTTCAACTGGCTTACACCTGACAGCATTTCAGGAAAGTTAAGCACGAAGTAAAATCCCGTGGTGTTCTTTCATCATCAAAGAATCATTATTTAATTAAATGTATCGGAAATTTTAGCCTGCAAAATGAAATGGAAGTAAACATTTGGAAAAAAATGGATACAAACTGGACCAGCCTATAATGCATTCTTAGTGTAGCATTCACTCGTTGTTCTTTTTCTTCCCCATTTGCCTGAAAACCTTGTGATTTGTTTCCAGCAATAGAGGCTCAGAAGCTTTGGTTGTTACACATACGCAATGCATAGGCCCGTCAGCCATAAAAAGCGACTTGGATAACTTGTATGCCTTCTTTTGTATTGATGTAACAATTGTAAATAGTGCTGATCGACCTTTGTAGAGAATAGTTTATACAGCATATTCTATTATTGCTGATTCTCAGTGAACTATTGTTTTAAAAAAAAAGAAGAAAAAAAGAAATTTTTCTATTTACACCTTATATTTTGTTATGCTGTTGACCCATGGCACTTTAACAAAACTCTGTGGGTTTTGCATAGCTGGTCAGTCATGGGATATATTAAATAACTGTTGTTGCACAGAAATGAATTTGCACCTGCTATATTGTGCTTTCCTACTACAGATTTTAGAACCTTTTCCAGAAGACTTTTGAAGAAAGCATGTCCAATCATTCTAAGAAAAAAAAAAATGCCATACTTGTACAGCCAATTTCTTTTCTACAATCCATATTTTGTAACACTAAGTATTTTCATTCTTTGTCCTGCACCTTTATGTATTAGCAGTATCAAATAGAATTCATTCCATGCTTGTGATAATTGTAAGCAGAATAAATGTCTAAAGTAGGTGTAAATAGTAAATTCTATGGCTTACAGTTTAAAAAAGGAAACCAGAACAAACATGTATCTGATTGATACTGCCATGGTTCAACACCGGGCCTGGAGATATTCTCTAGTGAGCGATTGTATTTTTTTGTTTTTTGCTTTATTATTATTTTTTTTTTGTAACATGGCTTTGTAAATAAAATAATTTATATGTTTGTAAGAAATAGATGGGGCTTGTCATTATTTCTCTTTGCAAAGCAAAAATGGTGTGTATTGCAAGACTGCCCTTTCTCTTCCCAGAGACTGAAATACACTGCAGTGGATACCCTGCACTGAGATTTCCACGGTAGTTCAAAAGATCTGCCCAGCTTTCTGCACAGGGCTGAATTGCTCCGGGATTATTTTTGGCATTCATGTTTAAAATATTTCTGTATTTACATGTCAAGACACGTGCAGCGATCAGCTACTGGGGTTTTTTGCACTGATAAACCATTTATAAACTCCTTTGCTTAGCTGAGTGCATTTTCTCATTCCTTATCAGTGTAAGAATTAACTTTGTTACAGCTGCTAGATTTCGGAATTCTCACTTCAGTGGGCAGTACAGATTTATAACCAGTCTTTTTATCATCGTTAATGCTAAAAACGCAGCTCTTATCTAGGCATTAAGATTCTTGTTCTGTGTAAAGCCTGTTCCAATTACAGATCAAATGAGACTTAAATTGTTCATTGGCTTGACAGCTCTGCAGAGAGGATTGCAATTTTTTTCTCTCACAGCCACCCTCTTCTGCAAATATGGGGAAGATGTACATTTTTATGCTCCTTTTATGAAGTATCTGGAAACTGTCTTGGAGATGCTGTAGGGAAGATGCCCACAATTACAGTATCTTTTTTAAAAGGAAGCAATTTGGACTGCAGACTACATTTCTGTGTGCACACAGAACTGGCAGAGGAGGTAGGAAGCTGGGCTGCCTTGCAGGAAAAGGGAATTGAAGGAGGGATATTTTACATCCTGGTAAACAGCTTGTTGTGTGATGTCTTGCACCTTCTGATGTCACAAAAGCTAATCCTGAATTTTGTCTTTACTGTCCAATTAATGCCTTGATCTGAGATACTCTGAGATATTTGTATTTTGAAAGCTTTTTTTTAATCTTTAGTTTATCTTTTCCAGTATAGAAAAAATGCACATCATGAAGTAGCAGTAGATGCTGAAGTTTCATCTGATACAAGTGGTCCCCATGTATGGCTAAAGAGTGACAGTGTTTGTAAGATGCTTTGCTATTTCTAGCAGCCATTGGAAATTAAAACTACAGCCAAGAAAACAGAATATTGCTGATGTATTAGTTGCTTGCCATCATTGCCTGTCGCCAGCAAAGGTTGAAGATCACTGACTTTACTTCCCAGATATGAATCAGTCATTTTTTAGCTCCTGTGGGTTTGTTGGAATGATCTAAAAGCTGTTCTCATATTTGGAGTTGGGTTTCCCCTCCTTTTCTTGGTTATGCACAAGTATTTTGCTCGTAGCACTCCTCTCCTGCTCATATTCTCTAATGTGCTCTAAATACCATCAATTTTAGAGGGAAGCAGATCACACTGTAACTTCTTTATTCATTGCACTCTCGTTTTTATGCTTCTGTTTTTACCATGGAATTATTTATTTTAGAAGAAAGTCATTGCTGTGTGTAACCAGGATCTGTTTTATTTTTCCAAATTTGTCGGGATTCACAGTTGGAAAAAATGCCAAATACTGATTCCAGATATATTTGGAAGAGTCCTACAACAGATTCAGACTTCAGAACACAAGAATGTTTATTTCATGCAAATTTTTCTATGCTGTTTTGCTCCTTGAACATTTCCTGAAAGCAACTACTCAAAACAAATGCAGATCTCTTTTAAAAGATACTTTCCTAAGTAGAAGAAAGCTAAAGCTGATAATTCAGTAGCAGGTCCCAGTCTGCCCTTTGACTGGAGCATCCATGGCAGATGGTACTGAGCTCTTGTTCTCATTTTGTAATGCACCAGAAATGACACAGGCTGGATTCTTTTGTAAGGGGGTTTTGTTGTTTATGCCTGACCCAGAAATATTTAGCTTTAGTCTGTGATCTCTTCTCCCTACAGAAAGGAGAAGAGAAGCTTTAGGGGAAGTTTGCCAGCAATAATAATCAGGATCCAGGAGAACTTGATTTGAGGGTAAGGACACCGGCAGGGATTTGAGATGGGGCACTATCTTCAGCTGTGCCCTTTGCAGATTTCCCAAACCTGACAGATTTACTTCTGAAATTCAATCTGGTTTGAGTAACTTGGAGCAGTTGCTAACATGGCTGATGTGATACCACAAGGGTAGTTTTTCAGAAAAGCTGTCTATCATGGACAAAATGCATTTACAGAATCCACAGGTGTGAAGGCCTTTTGGTGTAAGTACAAAGAATGGCCCGATGAACACAAGTGCAGCCCTGGGAGTCCCATGTCTGTGTCAGCTCATTTCCAGCCTGGCCCTACTGAGGCAGCAGATGAAATGGTGATGGAGGAGACATCACTGCAGAAGAGAAACCATCATCCCTTCCCAGTGGGAAACGTCCTCAGTGCGGATTTGGAGAGCTGTGGCACAGGTGAGTGAGATAGGTCACTACTGGCAAATGACTAAACAGGCTCAACCTCTTTGCCTTTCCCACCACAGGTGCAGAATGTATATATATATGTGTGTGTGTGTGTATATATATATATCTATATATATATATATATAACCTTAGTTCTAAAACATTCTCAACAGTCTACACAAGGAACTTTCTTCTCTGGTCAGCTTTGCTCTTAAATTGCAATTATTTGCCTTCCTTAGTTTTCTCTTATTTTGACCCATAATCAGTTGAGGGCTTTTGTGGTGTGGTTGCTTGGGCGTTTTGGGTTTTTGTTGTTTTTCTAATCTTGCCTTGAGCTACTCCTTCTGTGTTGCTTTTCTTTAGGATTTGTGTTACACAAATACATAATCTGAGCAGTAACACCAACAAGGACTCTTACTGGTAACTCTGCTTTTACAAAGTACTGTCCTTGTGACTACTGTTAGAGTGGATGTGTGGATTTGCATTCAAGTACAGGAGAAGACTCTTTAGAAACACAAACCTTTGGAGATGGATAATCCATACTTACCTCTGCTTCCTAACTGCGTGCCCACTTTTTTGTTGCTCAAAATGTCTGTTTGGACTGTGGGGTGTCAGAGACACTGCGGCGATGGAGATGGATCTCTGATCTCCCCCACCCTGTGTAGTGTGAACTCATTCTACAGATACTGCTAGAATAAAAGCATCTGTGCTTTGAAGAGCGATGGGCTCAGAGCCACACTTAAACAGACAAATATACTGCACATCTCAAAAAATGCAGGCTCCTGCTCAAGTAACTTCTTTTTTCCCCTTTGCCTTCAGCAGGAGTCCAACCATAGTCCCAGGAAATCAGTTTCGTGGCTTTTCAGCCAACTGAGAAGTGGACAGTTCTGCAAGACAGCAGAGTCCCCTGATATTAAACTAGCCTTTTTGTGACCTATTCTTACTTCTCCTTGACTCAGAAATGTAATTCCTGATTCATTTTTTTTCCCAGTACATGATTTCTGATGGTAGGTTTAGCCTTTATTTTGCAGCTGACTGGCTGCAAGAAAAAGCCAACATTCACAGCTTAGACTGATGACTGCAGGCTCTTGTTCTTGTGGAGAGGACTGGGATGGCACAAGTGCTGATCCAGCTACTTCTGTAGTACATCAAGGGCAATTTTTTGACAGAAGGGCTCAACAAGCCGAGTGGGGCTATGCTAGACATGCTGCTCACACATAAGGAAGGGTTGCTGGGAGCACTGACACTGGTGGCAGCCTTGGCAGCAGCAACTACAGGATAGCAAAGCTTAAGTTTCTGAGGGAAGTGAGGAAGATAAATAGTTGAATTACAACCCTGGAATTCAGGAGAGCAAACTTTGTCTCCTGCAGACATTTTGCTGGCAGAATCCCACAGAAGACTGCCCTGATGGGCCCAGGAGAGCTAGCTGAAGCACAGGAACAGTCCATTCTGATCTGCAGGAAGCTGAGCAGACATGGGAGAAGGCCAGCATGGCTGAATGGAGAGCTCCTGACTAAGTCAGAGGCAAAAGGCAAGTACACAGACTGTGGAAGGAGGGGTGGGCTACCCTAGAGGAATAAAGACTGCCTAGGCATGCTGAAACAGAACCAGGAAAGCCAAAGCTTAGCTGGAGTTAGAATTAGTGAGGGATGTGAAAGACACTTCCAGTACATTAACATGGAAGGAAAAGTAAGTAAAATGTGGGCCCCACTACATGGGGTAGGTAACCTGGTGACAGAGGACAGGGAAGTGGTGGAAGTATACTCATTGCTGCCTTTGCTTCAGGTTTTAACTGGAGAGGTCTATGCTCAGAGCTTTGGACACAGTCTGGACAGTGAGGTACTATCCCCAGGATGTCTGAGGGAAGGACTGCTTATCCTGCATTTATAGAAGCCTGTGGGAAAAGATGGGCTTGATTCAAAGATGCAGGCTGATACCATTCCCATGTAGCTGAGCACTGGAACACAGACCAAATGATGTTGTGGAATCTCCATTCTGGAGACAGCAAAAACTTGACAAGGCTGTGAACAACCTGAGCTGGTCTTTGAAATTAGCCCAGTTTGAGAAGGAAAGGGAGTTGACCACATGATCTCCAGAGGACAATTCCAACTTAATTATTCTGATGATCTATACAGTAAAAACAACAAAAAAAAGTGGCTCTGGCTGTTGACTTAATTAATACTCAGAAGCTCAGTATTTCTGTAGTTAAGCACTTTCCTCTGTAAATGTATAGTGTAAAATCCCCTGATGAGGAACTCACCTGTATCTTGGAAGTCCTTGGGGACACAGAGAGGGAAGGTGCAGTGGAACTTTTCCAAAGCAGGTATAGCAATGGCAGGACCTATCCCTACAGCTCACTGTTTCCCAGTGTCCATGCTGAGGAGCAGCAGAGGCAGGTAAAGCCTTAAAGGAGCTGCTCTCAGCAGCTATGTGCATGTGCAGCTATGTGCTACACTTTTCACAGGAAGCCTATGACACACCTAGGGATCTTTCCCAGATCATATTGCTCCTGTCTTTCCCACAGCCCAAGACTTCAGTCTTCTGACATTCACATTTGAAAGAATATGTCTTTCTGCCTGGTCTCCCCTGCAAGACAAAATAGTTGTTCTGGAACCAGCTGCATATCTGACCTGCAGTCCCTGTTTCTCTTCATGACAACTCTTAACAACTCACTGTAGTCTATTTAGTCCTATTAAATTAGATAAAAGGCTTAAATTACTAATGATATTCTGTAGAAGGCTCAGCTTCTGTCACAACAGGTATTAAGCCTTTTGAACAAATCCAATTTATATAACCAGGACACTTTAAACAGATGAAAATAATTTGGTCCTTCAGCTCTTTATTAAAACTCATTTAGTAGCATCTCTATAATGGAACCAGAATACTTTCAGATGTTTGTCAAATCCTGTTTTTCTCAGCCACCAGAAGTTCAATTTCTCCTATAATAGCCCATTAGAGCTCCTTACAAATTATCCTGGACTATCATACTTTTAGGATTCATACATATAGCTGGTACTACCATTATATGAACTGAGGATAATAATTTATTACATAAATAATAAATACATGATTCATTATCAGAATATTTTTTCAAGTAAATAAATTGTGCTTCCTTAATAGTGAAATAGAATTTTTAAAAATACATTTCTAGTTGTAAATCAATTGGGGTTTGCTCTGTTTAGTGATTTTTTTTAAACCATTCCTCAGGGAAACACATTTAAATCTGTAATTCCTGTGCTTATTCTTAAAATTTTAGCCTTAACGTGTATTTCATACTGGTTATCTTTGCTGACCACTAAAGGAGAAACATCCTTTGCCAAATGCTGGTTTCCTTGACCCAAACACTGACCTACCTACCAGTATTTCACTTGCTCCTTCTTTTCCTGTCAATCTTTCTATCCTTAGGTTCTCATTTTCAATAATGTATTTTCCATACCTTTATTTCTCCTCTGCTGACCATCTCTTCTCCTGTTTGTACTTCTCCACATTTCAATCTACACTTTCTCCTATGACTTTTTTAGGAAAAAATTTTGCTAATGCTTTGCATACTCTGCAGAAAGGCATAAAAAGACAAATGGAGGAATGGATTGAGTAACTATGGGATGTTTTACTTAGGAAAAGGAGGTTTACATCACTGCCTGCAATTGTTAGAAACCTACAGCTCCTCTAGCCCTCATTGAGACTCAAAGCAGGTAGCATAGTCAGTTTAAAATACTAGAGCACACAGACAGCACGTGGCTGTACAGTCTCTGCAGCTTTGGATGCTGCCTTTCTCCCACTTTATCTAAGGAAAAATAAGTGAATTCTATTAATGTCTTATGATATTTTAGTTTTGGCAAATAGTTAAATATATTTAGTGCTACACTTTTCACAGGAATACTATTCTTCTTTACTATATGCTCATTTATCGTTGCCTGTTTTTATTTGATGGCAGATAGTTATATCTTTGTAGATTTCCTTATTTTTTTTTAGTGGGATGCTTTACTTGATTATCTTTCTCCTACTAATAATGGGTAGTACAGTCAAAATCTTCTTTGATGTCTCTTCTCTGTTTGCATAGGCTATGCTGCATGGCTCAATAGTGGTTTTAAAATGTCAACTCTCTTACTCTCAGTTGCTGGCCACTGTTTTTGCACCTTGTACGGGTGTGGAACACTGGGAACATCCTGGCATCCCCGCACACCTCGGGGATGAACCAGGACTGTACCTGGGGAGCGGTGAGAAGTGAAGAAGGTGGTACCGCCGGTGGAAGGAAACGTGACTGGAGGTGAGAACACAAAATCACAAAATCCTTAGGGTTGGGAGGGACCCCTGGAGATCATCCCGTCCAGGCATGCCAAGGCGGGGTCACCTGGAGCAGGTGACACGGGAACGCCTCCAGGCAGGTTTGGAACGTCTCCAGAGAGGGAGACTGCCCGACCGCCCTGGGCAGCCTGTTCCAGTGCTCTGCCACCCTCAACATAAAGAAGTTCCTCCTCATATTGAGGTGAAACTTCTTGCGTTTTGTTTTATGGCCATTGTTACCCGTCCTGTCGCTGGCACCATCGAAAAGAGTCTGGCACATCCTCTTGGCACCGGCCTTTGAGATAGTTATATATGTATTAGGAGGGGATATCATTAGTCTTCTCCAGACTAACAGGCCCTCAACACCGGCATACCTGTTAAAACCTTCCGCGTGTAATTTGCTTTCCCCACGAACCAACGTTGGCAGAGCCGGTGCCCTGCCGGGAGCGAGGTGTGTCTGTTCCGGTGCTAACGTGACGACTTCCAGGACGGTCAGTTTTCTCTTCCCCCTTCCTGCCCGCCTCAGCGGAGCGTCCCGCGGCAGGAGCCGCTTGAGGGAGCGCCGGCCCCCCGCGTCCCGGTTCTCTGCGGGCTCCTCTGCTCGCCCTCCTCCCGCGGGTCCCGCGGGTCCCGGTGCCGCCTCACGCCGCCCCGGCACCGCGGGATGGCGGCGGGCGAGGAGCAGAGCCGCGAGTACCTGCGGCGGCACCGGCTGCCCGAGCTGCTGCACCGCCTCGGAGCGCTGCTGCTCTTCCACCGCCCCGGTGCGCACAGGCCCGGCCCCGCCGAGAGCGGGGAGGCCGCGGGGGCAGCGGGGCTGCGCGGCCTTCGCTCCCCGGCTGAGGGCCCGGTGCCCGCGGGCAATCTGACCTCGTTGCAGAAAAGCCACGCGAGTTCCTGATCCAGGTGCTGGAGAGGGTGAAGGCTGGGAGACGAGCCGAGGGCGAGTACCCGTTCCTCATGGACGAGGCCAACGTGGACGCCATGTTCAGCCTGCTGGATGTCCTAGGCCAGGGCCACATCAGGCCAGCGCAGTACAGGGAAGGTGCGTCCCCCTGCACCCCAGCAAACTGTTCGCCTGCACAGAATTATTCAAATAGTTTCAAAGTTACCTGTCTGTACACTTCAGAATTATCCACACACCTCCCCACAGAACCTGGAACTTGGATAGTTTAAGAAGTTACTTGTGGTTAAGTTTCCTACGTTTAAGTTACATGTTGTTAAGCTACACACGTTTACCTTTTGTTAGATCTAGGCACCTTTACATTTAAATTTTTCTTTCCAAAGGCTCGCATAAGAAATTTTCTTTTGTTAATTTTAGCTCTTAAAACTTTGGGACTGAGCACTGAGGATTTGGAGCTAGATGATGATGTGAATATCACACGGGATGTATTCAAGGAAGGAATGTAAGTTTAATTGAAGTTGTGGGTGTTTTGGTTTTTTTGTGGGGTGCATATGCATAGGAGATATTTTACTGAGATTTATTTTTTATTTACAAAGCTACATAATTAAAGGACTTGCTGGTTTAGGCTTGACTGTGTCACTTTGCATTGCAAGATTAAAAAAAGGTCAGTTATTTCCTGACCTTCTTGCCTTGCTGTGATTCAAACTCCATGCCCTCCACCACCTCATTTCCAGGATCCTCTCGCAGGAGACCTCTCACAGTACCTGCCCCTCAGGTCAGTGAAGGTCACCAGGCAGCCCAGGGGTTAAAATACTGATCTAGAAATGTGGAACTGTGAGGCCCTGTTGTTTTCTTTGTCAGGGCTGGTACCACAGCTGGAGATGAAATAGGTTCGCAGTTCTAATACTTTCTCATAGTCAAGGTATGGTTCTAGGAGCAATTTTTTAGTAACTGTTGCAATCACTGAAAGGTACTGAACTAACTATCCTCCTTATCTAACTAGAGATTTTCTTTTTCTGTCTTAGGAGGAAAAAGATGCTGGAGAGCTGGTCTGTGTATTAGTTTGAGCAGTGGTCTGCTATATATATTAAAAATAGACATCTTCCCCAATTTTTCTTCTGGTTTGTCAGCTGTGAAGTCGATTTTAAGCAGTACTCTCTTTTTCTCATCTTCCCCGCCCTTCAGAGGAGCAATCAGCTGAAAAGGACAAATGACAAGAACTCATTCATGTCTAGCAGGCACTGAAGGGAGTTATCATTAAGAACTGCTGTTCTTAATATAATTAGATGGTTAAAAAAAAAAAAAGTAGAGCTCTCTTATGCAAGTGAAGTAGTATTTTGGAGTTTCCTCCTTCAGGTTACAATTTACAGTAAAGGATTTTTACCTCTTGGCTCATTACCACTGAATAAAATTAAATTGATTTTTGGGCTTGTGCTGTGTTTTGGTTTTTGTTTGGTTGGGTTTTTTTGTTTGCTTGTTTGCTTGCTTTTAAAGAAAAAACAACAAGTTATGACAAATGTCCACAGGTAAGGGTAGGTAGCACTTCCAACTGGTATTTTCAAACTTAGTACACACTATGCAATTTATAAGGAGAAACTTTAAAAAAATTTAGGATATAGTCTCATATAGGAAAAAAAACCCTTAATTTGTATGAAGAAAACAGTGACATATTCCTTCCTTCTGCATTGATTATATACATTTTAATACAGAACATCCATTACCTGGAATTTGGAGATGTAAAACATCTGTGTTTAATTGAAGGCTGACCAGTTCATAGAGAACAGTAGCCCATGTTGTACAAGAACGCATTTACACTGTAAATACTGTGTGTTCCTCAGAAAGATACAGCAAACACTGACAAGGCAGACTATTCATTAGAAATGAACACAGTTTCAGCTTCCAAATGCAATGGCAAGGTGGCCATGGAAAATAAGATCTGCACAGTTCAACACCAAGGCAGTAGCATTTGGAAATTTTTTTTTGAACTGTACAGAATAAGGCATAAGATTAGATTAAAACAATCTCTCAGTATACAGAAATTAAAGAAATAAGTATATTACAAGACATTTGCTTTGCTTTTGCTTGGAATAAGTAATCTAGACCAAGTTATTAAACGTTTCTGAAGAAGTCTTTATTTTCCTGTATTTGGCCAACTAGCTCTCAAATTAAGAAGAATCTCAACATCCCTTTGAGCCAGTTTATAAAGTCCAAGTTCATTTAGTGCTGCTGTTGCAGATGGCTGGCTTGGCTTTGATGGTTCATTTTCTGAAGCTGACTGTAGGACATCCTTCAGAAGCAAGGCAGAGCCAATATTCAGGTTCAGGATAATGCAAGCTTCTTTTATGCTAGAGGAAAGGTTACATGGATTAATGTAAGCAGCACAAATTTAAGTATAACAAAAAAACCTTCCATGCTCCATGTTGGTTTAAAAATATTCAGATTTCAGCCCCAATTAGCCAAGGAGTTTGATGCTGGACTCTTTAGGAGACTGTGGGCTAGTGAAAAAGACCAACCACGAAGAAAGTAGCAGCTTCTCATCCATGACAGCATCTAGACTGCTACACAAGGCAATCCTGAGAAGGAACATAGTTTATAGTCCTTCTTCTAACAATAAGTTTGTTGTGTTGTAACTGTATCTTTAACTAGTTTCTTTGGCCCCAGTTTCAGAGCTTTGTGCTAGTTAATATTCCTTCCACAAGTTAATCTATCTAGACATCCTGACTGCACAAAATACTCCAGGACACATGCCACAATCTGTTGCTGTCTAAGCACATGCCGCAGAATCAACTTTCCTAGTTGAAAACATCAGAAGCATGAATGATCCATATATTTAAAGTGTGGATCAAAACTAACTGTGAAAAAATCTTGGTTTTAAGTAAAACACTTGTTTTTCTCTGGACACTCACTTTTGAAATACAAATAGATCAGAAGTTTGCCTACTTACTGCTTGAAGTAGTTTTCTGGCCTCTTGCAGTAGTGTGAAAACAAGGGGAACAAATTCCGACTCATGTCAAACTGGAGTTGTGCTGCTCCTCCTTCATTGAAATGATTTGCCATAATGATCTACAAATACAAAGAGGGGCATCTGCTGTTTAAGCCAGTCCCTGACACCTACACAGCATTGCACAGGTCACACTGATACCCACTTCCTGATAGATGTACAGATCCACTTTCTCTGCAAGCATTTGCCAGAAAGTTTTGAACAGGGAGTGGCAGAGCTGCTGCTCCAGTTGTAGCAAACGGTCTCGCAGTGTCTGCAGCATTGGGCATGCCGTGCTCGACAAAGACATCACTGCTTGCTCTGCTTGAGAGGGCAAAGACAACCACCTGAAAGAAACCATTGCACTGCAGTCATTAGAATGAAATAACTCATATTACAACAACTGAAGCTAAAATTATCCTTAAAAAAAAATCTTACCCATTTACAATGTTTCAGAGGCAGTGCTTTCCCATTTCTAATCTAAAAGTTATCAGTCTAATGCTGTGTTTGAATTTCATTTAATATTAAACTCATGCTTTAGTTACAAATCTCTGAACATGTCATTCTAGGGAATCCCATCTAATCTGGAAATCACTGAGTTCTATTCCTTTTAGGAAGTACTTCAGAAACTCTACTCAGGAGAAGATACTCAAGAAGCCCTAGGAGTCTGTGAAGACAGAATAGTTGTGACAGGCCATTTTGCATAAAATCTTCAATACTACTACGAAGAAAATAATTCCTGTTCAAAATAGAAAACTAGAACAATCCAGAATTTTTCCTAGGGTTTTTAAGTAATACTTTCACTAATTGTGGAACTACTTTAGAAAACATATCACGACAACAGTCCTAAGGTAAGAATCAGGAGAATTTTCCAGAACTTACTGCCCTGCAGCTTTCCTACTCAGGAAAAAGAAATATTGCCTATTACTTATTCTTGCTTTTACTGACCTCAATATTTTTAACACGAAACAATACTGTAATATGGGAAGAGATTAAACAAACAGAATCACCTCTCTTTTTTGTAGAGCTTTGCAGCATCTTTGACCTCTCTGAAGACATGATCTACTTGTCGCGTCAGCATGTCGTGCTTCAGGCGCTCCAGGAGGTTGATCATGTCATCAAAGACCGAGCTCTCCATGGACGCCAGCTGTCCCAGCTGGAGCTGGCTCACGGTGTCACTTTCTGCACGAACCTCCAGCTCAGCCTGCTGCAGCTGCAAGAAGAACTAGGTAAACAAAACCAGAGAGGAACACCACAAAAATGGTTATCCCTTGAACTTTTCAGTGGTACTTTGTTAGGCACAGCTCTAGAAAAGACTCTCCTGGCACATTTATAAAATTAAAAACATAAGATTTTGAAAACATTTTCTTATCTTTCCCTGTGGTCCTGACTTAGTCAAAAACAAAACATGGTGGTTTAATTCTAGTGATGGAACTGATACAGGTTTCAGATACAACAACAGATTGGTAAAGGGAACAGATCTAAAGAAATACTGAAAAGATATTTTAATATTGACAGCAGCATGCTTTTAGAAAACCCTACCTAGACCTCTTTAAGATTTGCAAAAGTAAACTTGAATTGTAATTTTTAGCAATGATTATTCATTGAATCATAAATTTACTGTGCTGACAACAGCAAGAAAATGAATTGAGTTTAACAAGTTTAATGTGACATTGTGGTAACAGCTTGCTGGTTTTGCTTTTAAGCAGATCAAGACACTGTAGTAGATGCAGTTACACAATATGAAGGCTGCTGTCCTACCACAGCAAGATTATCCCCTGCTAGAGCCACAGCTTCCTGTGAAGACAGTAAGAATTTGGAGGTTGGAGGCTGCCCACAGCACACACAATACCTTATTCTGCACACTCTGTGTGTAACAGGTTTTTCAAACTTTAGTACCAATATCCATAGAAAAGCTGGAATTCTGCACTAGGCCGTGCTGCCACCAGGCTGTTGTACAGCAGTCACTGATTCCCAGTTATCAGTGTGGCCTTTCTGGGCCACACCTGAACCATGTTGCAACACACATAACCCACACTGGATCTGTCTAAGCTCTCCTGCCAAGGGAGGAGTTCAAGGACCAGGCAAAGGCTGCTGCTCTGGTTCAGAGATCTCCAAAATCAATTCACTTTTTTTTTTTTTTTACAATAAAACACATGTAAAAGACACTACTTTTTTTTGGCCTCTTCAGATTATTCCATTTTCCAGGCTCTCTCTGCATTTCCCTAGAAAGTTTATAATTAGCAGCTTAGACCTCAATAACTTGTCCTTATTTATACATCTTTTACTAAATCTGAATTTATATCTCATTTTACTTTTTCAGTAATTCATTCTCCTGAATATACCTAAAAAGTGCTGAAAATAAAATGTTTGTTACAAAACAAACATCCAAAGTCCATTTTAAAATCTTTTTTTTCCTAAAGAAGAATAATTACTTACTACATTGTCAGCCCAGTCTGCCAACACTGTTGCTATGTAATTAACAGCATTAAGGATTGCACAGTATCGGAATCCTAAGGAAGCTCTTGTCTCTTCCTTCATTACTTGAGTTAATCGTATCCTGAAATCATCAACTAACTCCTTCTGTAGGCCCAGGAACTGTAGTTTTCTGGAAGCTGTTGGAAGATTCTTATACCTGTCTGGAAAGACATTAATTAAATGTTTTTAGGCTTTTCAAACTAAATAAAAACTTTTCAAAAAGAAACATTACAGGCATCTTATTGTACCACCTTACATCTATGAGAACATCATAGAGTCAGTATTTAAATGTCAGTATTTAAAACAGCTGATATATCAATGATTTCAGGGAAACTGCTCATGCACAAGCTAAACATGCAAAGAAACTACTTCCTTCCCCTCCTGATTCCACGAGCAGTTTGTATTCTAACACTTGAAGCAATGTGTGGTTATACCACACCCTCCAGTGTGGCCCCTAACAGCGTCCTCACAAGAGAAAGCAAGCCACGTGGGGAAGAAGCAATTTAGTGTCTCCTGAAAACATACCTGCTCTTATGTTCTGTTGCAAAAAGGGAGAAATTATTTAATAGCTTCTGAATTGTTACAGATTCAAAATGAATGTCAGGATTTATTAATGAATTGCAACAAATTATATTCTGCCAAGCGAGAAAAAATATGGTAAATATCACATGTATACTTTTAATTATTATTTTGTAAACATGTCACTAGCTCAAGATTATTCATGTGTTAGTGTCCAAAATACAAAACAAACAGGATGCTTTTATTAAACTGCAAACATCACAACTTTGCAACATTATTTGGTGACTGCTGCTGACAATAAATATTTAGTAAAGAAATACGTTAGCTGAAGGTTTTTACTACTCATTACAAACAAGAGGAATGCCCATAGATACAATTACCTGTTATAACTAACAAAAGAGTCATAAAAGTTTCAGCACAGTCTGGAACTTTCATTTCATCTACATCAGTGATATCTTCATACTGTGATATCCATGCAGCCTCTGATGAAAGCATAGAGTCCATTTTCTGAAGAGCAACTGAGATGCATAAAACTTGGAAGTTAAGTTTTGAATTTAAAAAAAAATCCAACAAAAGCTCCTCTAAAATATATTAACATAAAAGCCTTACCTCTATTAAGTTAAATATTGCATTTTCAGGTTATAAAAACTACTGACAACTCATTTCATACAAAACCAGCTTCAATGTATCTGCATTTGCAACACTATTAACAGAGTTAAATGTCAGAATTGATTGGGGGGTTGGTTTTGTTTTGGGGGGTTTTTTTGTAATAGTTGCCTTGCTCCTTTCCAATGTATTTCTTCTTCATTTCTCAAAAACTAGTAACTCTCCCTTATTTCAATTTAATGTCCCTCTCTGTTTGCACACACCTAACATTTGTCTAAAAATAAGCCTACCTGATAACATACAGCTTAGGGGCAAGAATCCTACAAAATACAGAAGCACTGTTGAAACCCAATCAATTTTTATTCAGAATAATTACAGAGCATAAAAATACATATGCTTTTGGCAGTAGCCCTGTCCAAGTGACTTATCCTACTTGAGAAGGGTAGCTGTGTAAGCAGACACATACTTTCTGATTGTGCAATATAAAGGCCAACAAAATCCACTGGAAGTCTTACATTTTTTTTCCACTGTTAGCCACCTCTGGAAGCAGGATTCTTCTGACAGAATATGCATGCAACTGGGAAAGCTGCTGAGATAACCATGAACGCTGTATAACTCTCTCTCAAACAGAAGTACCTCATCCACAAGGTGACAAAAGAGTGTATCATCATACAACAGGCAGGGAATATCAGCAGCCAACTTCTCCAAAATCAGCATTACTAGAGCACGAGAGAATTCAAGCTTTGGAAAGGAAAAAAAAGTCAATGTCAGAGATAGGAAATACTGACACATGCAAACATACACAACCAACTGCTACTAGACTAAGTCTCACCACATACAGATTTCAGTGGAAATGGGCTTACACACATATCTATCGGAAGTTGACTTAGTTATTATATTCACATTTAAAAAAACATTTAATTGCTTACCCCAGCATTCACTGAAGATCCTGCCTTTTCCAGTATTGGCTGGATTTTGTCATCAAGAAACTTGGAATGATTTCCAATCCACATAAGTACTTGTGTTAAATACCACTCAGGCTTATTTAAAAAAGAAAAAAAATATTAAATGCATCCAAACAACATTTATTCAAGTGCTATTAGTATTTTAGGACAAATTTCTAAAAATACCGCTCTCTTTCCCTGCCTTCTCTTGATCTCAGGTCACACAAGTCTTTCACTGTTTTACTTAGCTTTCATTTATATAAAAGCATTATCAGAAAAATATTTCTGGATTTTCATTGTCTTAAATGTACCAAATATTGTTTCTCAAGCAAAAGTTCCATTTTTATTTCCCCTTTCTCTACTGCTTTCTCAGTCACGAGAGCCTTGTTTCTGCTTCATATACTTCTGTTCTCCCATGTGGCCTTTATTTCTTGGTACATCAAAAAGGATGCTCTCCTGAAAAAAGCTCTGCTCTTACTGTTATTGTACCTAACCTCAGCCCCACCCTCCCCCTAGAAATGGGGAATCTATCACCTTCTCATTTCATGTTTTAATGCCTTTAAGCTTTTTCAGTTTCCACAAAAATTCCACAGGCTGCAGGTTTTGATGAACGCTTATTTCAGTGTTAGTGCAACTGGAAGCAGTTCCCATTTTCTTCATTCCCAACAGCGAAGTGAGTGTTGAGGTGCACTCACATTTTTTGTGTCTGTTTCTCACCTCTGTATTCATTTTCATTTGTGTCATTAATTTTAGCATGCTTGGGTTGTTGGGTTTTTTTAACACTCCTTCCCCAACTGGGCAGGGTCATGGTGAACTCTGAGCCTCTCCTCTGAAATACCTGTAACCCTGTCCAGGTTGCTGTCTTTCAAGCATTTTACATTGGTATTTTCTTTATTGCATTATCCATGTAATAAACCCAACCCAAATTTCAGCAAGGCCCTGTTGAAATACCTTTCTGATCTGACACTAGATTACCTGTAACCTTTTCTTGACAAGTTCTTATTTTTAAAATAGTTGTTCACCTATTGTTGTTTGCAAATTTTATGTCTTGAACATATTTTTTCCATTTGTTTTTTAAATAATTTTGTTCATATCTAAAACACCTCTTTCCCACTAACATACACAACAGTATTTTTAAAAGCTCTGTAGTAACATCTATCAAGATTGCAAATGTATTTAGATTTACACAAGATGGTGATCACAAGCAGATTTGTGCAACTGGACAGTTATAAAACAGGTCTCAAACTTTGCTCCAGATGTATTACGGTGGCATTAATGCAATGAAACCCATTCCAACAGTAATTCTCAGAGAAAAATCCTCTGTATTTGAAGGCAATTCACACAAAAAGTGAGTCAGTTTCCAACTGGTAAACTCAGCATCTCTTGTTTTATGTCAATTAAAAAATTCAACCCATTAAAAAAAATTATTATTTAACAGTGCCTTTAGACTAATCACATTTCATATCCTACCTGCAGAATCCAACATTTTCATGAAGTTACATGAAGGTAGGCAAAACACAATACCAAAACTCAAAGCCACAGCCTTTGAGCTCAAGAAATGGAGAGCAGTGCAAAACCGTTTGCAACAAGACACGGGAAATTAATCAAAACTTGTGAACTGATGGGAGTCTGTCTGAGATTGAAATAATGCTTTATTTAGAAGGATCTGGGCAAGAGAAAAACATTGCCTCGCCCAGAGAAAACGCCTGTGCCTCTGGCAGGTCTCGAAGTGCTATCTCGATGTCTCTCCACACTTAGGTAGGCACAAGAACCACACAGTTTTGAAGAATCCTAATTCTGGAAAGTGTGAAAGCTATACAATTTAAACACAGCAATCTAACTGTTGATTGCAAAACCATTTAGAAATGTCAAACCACTTTCTCCCATACCTTGTTTAGAACATTGGTTTGTTTATTTCCAGTGAAATGATACTTGAATCTTTTCTGAAGAGGATTCAGCATGATCTGTATCGGGAGGACAACTGGTGGTGAAGGGGGTAAAGGGTACTTCTCTGGCAATTGTTTAGGTTTGGTTAACAGCTCATCTCTAAGTTTGACAGTCAAGGATGGACTTAAGTGTTGAATTACCCCAACATCATCATTGCAATAGAATGTGCTTATAAAAATGAACACTGCTTAGTTCGACACCATTGACTGAAGGCAGTACTATGAAAACAGTGAAATTCCTCAAATATAAAAGATATTTCAAAATATTCCACTTTACGTAATATTTAATATAACTCAGGCCTTTAGGGATTATTTATTCAATGACAATACAAGTCCCTTAAGTCAGTTTAATTTGGGAAACTTTTAAGAATCCAGCAAACCACCATTCTCAGAAACCAACACAGTGGCTGTCCAAGAGACACACTTACTCATATTTGTTAAAGGAGGATAAAGACTCCTGGGATTAATAAATGCAACACATGATTTCCCATTTTCATGTAATGGATTTAAGTGAGCCACTCTGCCAAACCAAAATTGTTACCAACTCAGGGTTGTGTACAATGGCCCTGCATCTTTCTACTACATGATAAAAGGGAAAAAAAAAAAAAAAAGCAGCCACAGTCTCACACGCACACAAAAAAAAGGCTTAGTTGAGCTTTAATTTTAACTAATTTTTGTGAATTATTTAATTCATAAAAATCAGGGACAGATTGAGCAGCAGTGCCTTCTGAACAACCTCAAAGTCTCCTTCCAAGACATGTATCTTTACTTTTCCCTCTTTTCCTTCTGCAGTGGGACACATTAAAGTGATTAAAGCTGATTTCACAAAAGGCTATAAAACAAAAAGCATTAACTGTGTGTAATGAAACACACATCACCATTTTTTAATTAACACGCATGGGTAATGATACCAAGCAGGGTAAGGCCTGATCCTCGTGCAACTTGAACTGCCAGCTACCATGAGAGCACTGGATCTGATGACTTGGAGTGAAAATGTTGCTACTGCCAAAAAGGACAACTTTGGTACTTGGCATTTCTAAATGACAAAAAAACCCAAAGAAAAACCCCCATAACATTCTAATGTTAATACAAAGTAACATAAATTATCTTCCATCTTTAGGGAGAACAAAATTTTAAATAATTCTCCTTGACAATGGGCATCTGTTACAGTTTTTACCCCTGCTAAAATACACCACAACAATTTAAAAGGATACGAGGTTTGCAGTTTCAGAAGCTGACAGAACAGCATCTCCAAGTTGTTGTACACATCAGGAGCGTTGGCTGGTGCAGCAAGGCCAAATGCCTGGGACTGAGGTGGTCCCACAAAGGGCCAGCGGAGCTGCGCCAGCACCTCCTCAAAGTCACTGCAACACAAAGTAAGCACTTGGACATGAACTTACAGTACAACGTGAAGATGAAGGAGCCACAGTATCTCTCTCACCTCGTCAATTTGTCCTTAAGGATTTTATGCCAGAATTTAACAGTGGATCTCACAAAACCAAGAAGATGAGAACAAGATGACTCCTGAAGTTTAATATCCAGTTCTGCCATGCATGCTAGAGTACTGGCTGCCTCTGGAACATTGTTGGTCATCAGATACTGCTGAATGCTATCACTATAAAACACAGAGAAGTCAAGGCCAAATATTCATTAATGATAACAGAAAATAATCACTTGTATATTGAAAAGTAAAGACAAAACTTTCTTGAATTTAAAATACTTTAATAATGGGATAAACCAGGTTACCAGTCTCAGAACACATATACAGTACTCAGGAACTTTACCTCAGCTCTTCTATGCGACAAATCCATTTGAGGTAGGCCAGGTGTCGCTCGAGCTCTTCTACTTGACCTATCACTACATCAAGATCCTCCATCCATGGCTGAGCTTTCAGCAAGTGGCTATTGATGGACTCAGACAGAACAGTTTCTTCCTCTAGAAGCTGACTCAGAGACTTTTTGGAATCTTCTGCTTTCTTTAAGGCATTCTGAATTCTTTTAGGGACTTCTGATGAAACTGTAAGTACCTGCATTAACAGAGAAGTATTAGGGCAGACATAAAAACACTGCACTGTGTAGAGCAGTACCATTGAGATACTGATACATTTCATTTAGTTTCATATTCTTAATCAGTCATGCAGCATGTTCAGAAGAAGAAAAAAATAAAATAGAAAGATGCTTACCTGTTCTTCTAACTGCTTTTTGTTTTCAGACAGCTTTTCAATCAGGCTGTCTAGCTTCCCCAGGGAATCATAGTCATTTCCAAGTTCTCTTTCCAGAAATTCAGAAACATAGTATGGAATATCACAGTGATCTAGATCTCTAGTGACTTCTTTCTCTCTAACAGCAATGCTTGCCATGTTTTCTTTCTCTGCAATACTGAGTATACAATTTCTAATTAGCCCACAGTAAGACAGCACAAACAAATATTACCTATTTAGGAACAAAACTCCATGAAAAGCTGGAAGTTCAATATAAACTGAGACTTAAACACCACATTCATGAATTATATTGCTTTAAGTGAGACAATTTGCTGGCTTAAGTCTTATCTGAGACCTGATAAAACCTTGCTTACATATCCAACTGGTGATTTATTATATATTAACTACTTAAGAGAAATACATCTGGATATTTCTTCCTTCCCCAAAAGCATTCATTTTATTAAAATTAGTCCAATAGATACGTAGTTCCTACATATATAATATAGAAAACTTAATGAAAACTACAAAAAAAAATTTTTTGTTAAATGCAATGGAAGATAATGTTCCACTTTACCTTTTCACAAGTTTAGGACATTTCAGAGATACCAACTCATGACTGATGTGTTACTAGCAAAGTATCCATGTGGGCCTTACAATGATTTGGAAAGTAAATGCATCACTAAAATATTTACTAAAAAAACCCACACGGTATAGCATAAAAGACACTTGCTGATCCACACATTTGGCAGCATCCAGAGAAAACCTGACATATAAAAAAGGCAACAATGACAAGTGTTTGGCTAGTTCAATCCTCAATTTCTTAGTATCACTTTCAAAACAGTATTTAAAAATAAAAACCTATACACTTACACTTTATCTGCTACAAGCTTTAATTAAGCTAACCCCCCCTATTAAACTGACTACAGGAGTGAGAAAGTGGTGCAGTAGATGAGCCAGAGTTGCAGAGGCAATAGAGAGCACCAGGAAGAACAAACTGGGTGACCAAGGGTGCTGCAGAGGAAGACGCGAATAAAGAAAACAGAGTAGTAAAACTCCTGTTTGCAGCAATATAGACATAATACGGCAGGAAAAAACTAACCAAGCGGTGCTCTTTTCATACTTAGAGGAAAGGATCAGGTTACAGTAGAGAGGAACAGGAGGAGTCTGGGCGCATCCCTTCCAGCAGCTGCCAGCTCAGCCCCGCGGCTCAGCACCCACCTCGGCCTGAGGGCCGGACCCTTCCAAGGGCCGGCTGAAGGCTCTGCGGGCTCCGGGAGGCTGCGGGCGAGGCGCCGCCGACCACGGCCTGAGCTGGGAGGCCAGGCAGCTCCTTAGCCCTGCGGCAGCTCGGCGAGCCCTTCCTTCCCCGCCACGGGCGCCGACCGACGAGCCGCCGCTTCCCCTCGCAGGATGGCGCCGAGGGGACGGGAGGACCGCAGGTGCCGCCGCCCGAAGCCCTCAGGGCACTCCCCGCGGGTCCCCGCGGCCGCAGCACCGCCCCCGCCGCGTCAGCGGCGCCGCGGATGACAGAGCGCGGGGCGCAGGCGCGGCGCCGCTCGGCGGCCCCGGTCCCTGCCCGCTCAGCAGAGCCGCGTCCCGCCGCCCCGGGCAGGGGCTGTGCCCGCCCCGCGCTCCGAGGGACCCGGCCCGGGCAGGGGCTGTGCCCGCCCCGCGCTCCGAGGGACCCGGCCCGGGCAGGGGCTGTGTCCGCCCCGCGCTCCGAGGGACCCGGCCCGGGCAGGGGCTGTGCCCGCCCCGCGCTCCGAGGGACCCGGCCTTGCCGAGGCCCCTCACGGCATCCCCGCCCCCTCCGCACACAGCCGCCGTGGCCGGCGTCAGGACTTTGCATTTGGCTGAAAATACCAGGTCATTTTAGAACAGCGCCACAGTATATTTTTTTCCCAGCCGGAACCTCGGATCGTTATTCCCGCCCCCAGCAGTGGACAGGGGACAGGCGCAAAGGAAGCACTTACTGATACACGCTCAGAGTTTCAGGTTAATTTATTTTTAGTACCGGTTCTTTGGTACAGGTACTAGCTGGAAAATACAACTGTTTTCTCAATGAAAAGTCGAACTGTTTAAAAGAGCTGTACAGCTTTACAGCACACAAAAGCCTTGCTAACAGAATCTGCAAATGCTACCAGCAAAACTCCTGCAATACATATATTCATCAGTATCTTGATTTTGTTGTAATTCATCTTTCTCTATGTAATTCCTTGTATTTGAGAAGACTTCAAGGTGTGTTGAACTCGTGAAAACATTCAGTGCTTGCCCAAAGAAAGCAAGCTAAACATTCTTCCAGGTCTGATGTCAGTATAAGCTCAATTCTAAAGATGCACCCATGTTACAGCAACTTACTCATTCAGTAAAAAGCACCAGTCACTAATATCTATATTATATTACAGCCACCATCTTGCAAAGGACTACTGAAGTTAAATGCTAGCACTAAAAAAACTTAAAAAAATACAAATCTGTTACTGTGACTCTTTAAAGATTTGTACAGAACATGTAAATAAGAAAACGCTTTGTTAAAATTAAGTAATTTTGCAGTTCATTCAGCGCAACCAGGTTGTATTCAGTTGTGTCTGGTTTTTTATACTTGTGTCCATTTTCAAAACTTCTCGAATTGCCATGGTAGCATAAGTGGATGGGGGAAGGGAGAACTCCATCTTTAGTGCCCTGAATTTACCATCTATGAGAAGGCATAAGAGACAAAAAGCAAGAACAAGTGGTTAAGGGCATATATAATGCTTATTCTGGATACCATCTAAGCTGGACTAACAGCTTCCACAACCAACTTCCCCAGCCCATAAAGCAAAACAACCACCACCATCACACTCCCATTTATAATCCACAGTGAAAAATTTAATGAAACAACTTTTTAACATTTTCTCTCAGCACAAAGTAGTGGTGTGAGAGTTTTATTCTTTTAAAAGCAAACATCTGTTCTTTCAGACTGAATTCCTAGCCTGTCTTCACTTTTCTGGAAAAGAAGTGTCAAAACACCTTGTGACCAGAGTTAAGTATTTGAGTCATCTCCTGTGTTTAGCACCAATAATACAAGCTCAATATATAGACAACTTGTGACTTAATTCCACCTTTGTTAGTTGAAGATATTTACTGCTAAGCATTTACTTGATTTTACAGATGCCTGTAGGAAAATACAACAGTCAATACAGATGTTGGAGGAATGGCTTAGACCCTTGAGAAATAAGGGTCCTTATTTAGATACCTGGCTTTGGAAGTCATTACCATTGCTTAACAGTCTATAGTTAAATGAAAGCTCTTCCTTAAAGGAGCTTTCAATATGTAGCAGTTGAAAGGAACAGCCAGATCAAACTTCCATTTAGCAAGCCAGCAGAAAAATCAACTTACCTGTAGGGAGAACTGGTAATGGTTTTCCTTCCAGTTTATCCAAATCCGTAGTAAATAATGGGATTTTAGGATCATCGTATGCAACAACTTCCCTTTATAATAGACATAAAATTTATTATTCTAATTTTAAATTATTTAGGTTAACATTTTGTATAAATTTGTATCTATTATAATATTATTTTTTATTATTATTATTCCAATTTGGCATTTACAACTGAAATTGAATTGATTACGTAATAAAAAAGTTATGTGGCATTTATGGCAAAATAACAGGTAGAGCTTTATGTAGAAGGCTTGCCTTGGCTTTATGAAGATTATTAAAAAACAGTTGAAAGTTAGTGAGATGTTTCTTTACAGAACTCATCTGGTTTGCCCTTGTAGGCTGTCAGAATTTCCAAGTATACAAGAAGTATAGTTCATGAAATTAAGTGAAGAATGGTGTCAACTTTAAGAGTACCTCGCAGGAGCAAAGCCTTTCAATACAGTCATCTAAAATTTAAAAGGGCTTAAACACATTCTACGGTTTCTGCCGTTCATTTAACAGAAATCCCGTATGTAACCATGAGCCTGAAAAACTAAAAGGGAAGTAGATGAGCTTCATATTAATTAGTGCTGATGTTTCAAGTGTATAAATATTTGTATTTTGGGGCTCCCTCCTAAGCCCTATATATCTTATTCTATGCATCAGTGATCAGATTTCTGTGTATTTGTACAGTTCCCTGTATAAAAGGTATTTATTCAGTTGCCATATGAAAACTAGGTTTTATCGCTAATGACAGTGATTTAGTAGGATTAAGTGATACAAATTTTTCTGATCGACAGGTAATAGGAGACCAACTTTCTCACAGCAAGACTACAAAAATCCCCTGGTTTGAATACTATCTATCATTGTTTCAACATAAGTAATTATCTATGAAGTGTTCAGGCAAGCCCTTGCAAGGAGTGAACAACTAAATAGATGTCTTGATACTCCTCCACCACAGAACCAGAGAACCAACGAAGAAATAAGGGTATAGTTCCACTTCAACTGCATTAAAAACATGAGAGAAGTGCAGAGAGATTCCTCTCTACCTATTTTAAGTCTGTGTGGATGTCCCATGGATCAGTCTCATTTAAGTTTTGTACTTAAATAAACTCTATGTTGTCAATTCAAGTGTAACTTCCTTTATGCTCCCACTCACCAATTGACATTCTGAGGCCGAATGATAATCTTTCTGTATGCTCCAGAAAGTGAGTAATCTCTGATTTTATGCCTCATGTTGTTGATATCAAGATTGTCAGCTACCAGCATCTCCTTGTAGGCCTCACCAACTGCAAGAGAGGAAAATATTTAATAGGAGAGAATGTAGTGTGGCCAATTTAAACAGCCTGTTTACATGAATTGTTCCCTTCCGTACATTTAGTTGTTTACAGCATATATGGGATAAATGCTACACAGAAGTTTAAAATTACTACAAATCTTGTTACCTGTTTGCTTCCACACCCTGAGTAGTAGAGGCAGTAACAAAGAAAGCATCAAATCAAATTTCAGCTGAAAACGAAATTTACAATATACTTTGACAATGGCTTTATTGACATTTAATTGCCATCTCATATATGCTTTCTAATTTTCTAGACTTCACAGGACTAATCTCAGGTATATGGAAAAAAATAATTAAAAATAAAGGGCTAGACTACCCATTACTCTCTCATTGAAAAGCAGCAGAGAGAAATGAGTTGACAATTTGACAACCAAGTACAAGAACAGTTCAATCCAATATTGAGGAAAACGTGCAGGGAACCCATGACTGACCTCGTATATAAGGACACATAGAGCAGGTGAAAGCTAGGGCCAGCTACAAAGGGGGACTATACCAGCATTGTCCAGGCACACAGAGATGGTGTTAGGAAAGCCAAAGCTCAGCTACAGTTGAAAGCAGCAACAGACATCAAGACCAGCAAGAGTTAAGCTGCAACATAAGGAATGAAAGAATACAAGGAAAGCATTGGTCTGGTGCTAAATGGGGCAGCTGGTCTAGTGATAGACATAAGGCTGATGGTCTCAGTGCCCCTTTTGCCTCAGCCTTGACCAGCCAAGTGCCCCAGGCCTCCCTTCTTAGAGGCAAAGTTCAAGAAAGAGAAGGACTACCAGTACAGGGAGAAGATACAGGCTGAGAGAGCTGGCTCACATCATGGTGATGTTTTTCTCTATCATCTCTGAAAGATTGTGCAGATCTAGGGATGCCCAGACAACTGCAGAAAACCAAGTGTTGCACCCAACTTCAGAAAGAGAAGGAAAGATAATTAGGGAACTACAGACCAGTCAGGCTCACTCTGGTCCCTGGGAAAAATAGTGGAGCTAATCCTCTTTGGGCACACAATGACTGTGGTTTTAATAAGGGGGAGGAAAAGGAAGAGAAAAAGCAAAAAACCCACCAACCTTACTGTCTTCTATGATGAAATTATTATACCTGTGGATGAGGGGAGAGCAGGGACTGTCGCCTGCCTTGCGTTTAGCAAGGCTGTCAACATATTCCCACAGCATCTTTGTGTCCAAGGTTAGAACATTACAGTGGGTGGACTGATAAGTGGGTAACAGCTATCTGGCTCATCATCTCAAAGTATAGTCACTACTGGTTTGAGCTCTAACTAGAAGCAGAGTTCCTCAAGGAACTGGGATGTGTCCTGTGAAATAGTGGAGAAGAGCTGGAATTTACCCCAACCAGTCTGTGGGCTAAACCAAGCTGGAGTGGCATTCAATACATGCAAGGACAGGACTCACAGCAGGTGGTGCAGAGCTAACTCCAGGGCTCATCTCCCAGGGCTACATGGCAGGGGGGAGGGACCCCAACAAGGACTGCCATTCAGAGGGAACGAGGCACACTACAGGAATGGGCCAAGAGGAACCTCATGAAATTCATCAAGGACAAAATCCTGTACCTGATTAACTCCTTTGCAGTGGTATAGGCTAGTGAGAAACTCTGCTCTGCTGACAGTCATCTGGGATTCCCAGTGGGAAGGAGACTGAACAGAGCGCCCTGGCAGCAACAAAAGGCTGACATTAATGTATCAGAGATCTGAAGTAATGTATTGCTTTAAAAGTCACCAAGGTTGAGTAGATCCAATCTTCCTTTTAAGAACAATCTTAACGCAGACTTACATTTTCAGAGTAAATATGTCAGTTAAGAGTCAGACTTACTTTTATGCTTTGGATAAATAACATCAAATCCAGGCAATGGCATCACTACATCATGGATAGTATAGTTATCAACATCTCCTCCTTCAATGTGAACAGCTGTGGCTACAGTCAGGACAGAACAATGAAGTTACCAGTATGGATGTCTGTGACAGTTAACTTCAGCTAAATGTAAAATGAAGCCTTTGAAATAAGCCTGAAATAAGCTTACTCTGAGAGGGATAACTACCATGTTTTATCTCCATTTAATAGACAACATTTCCAAGAAAAGAAGTAACAGCCTCCAGGGCTGTTGCAGTTATTGGCAGAATCACAGCCTGGCTTCCAGTGACTTAAAGCTTCATGAAGTAAGGACTGCTAGAGGAACAGCCCCCTTATATGCATCAGGCACACATAAAGGAGATATACTGTAGGAAATGCCAGAGCAAATCCAAGCAAAGAAAGTTTTAACTGAGTGGAGCTTCTGCTTTACAAGATACTAATGCAATCAAAAACTTCTGTGGTTAAAACTTCGTAACATCCTTCCAGACTTCTTCATAGCTCAACTAGGTTTGAGGTAATTTTTGAGAACAATCAGTCCTCCATAGTCTCTCTATCCAGTTATTTGAAAAAAAACAGACAAACAGCTCATGGAAGTGTAATACCTAACTTCCAATTCCTTGCACAATGTGTATAGAACAGACCAATGGATTCAGATATCACTGGGCCAAAATGGGTGAGAAGAAAGAAACTAGGTAAGCAGTATCAGACAAACAGCTATGTACCTTGTTTTCCTAGGAATCTGAACTACACAGCATCACTGTCTTTGTCTGATTTTACCTCCTTTAAGTATGAGATCTCCTGGTACAGCTCTAAGTCCATATTCTTCTATTCTCTTGCTCACCATGTTATTCCACACATAACTCTGGTAGCTATGAATATACATTAAACGATTATTTCTTGGTATCTAGAGGTAAAGAAAAAAAATCAAACAGTAGAAAGACATTTTTTTTGTTTTTTCCTCACAATCATAACCAAAAAGGTGTATATTTGAAGTGTTACCTTATCTGGCAACAAGACTTACACAATTTCTTAGTATACAGATTTGATTTTTGTTTATTGTTTGGGAAAAAGATGTGTGAAGAAATAATGCTTTTATACATTTGAAATCTGCACAAAAAAGAACTGTGCTTAAATTCAAAAAAAAAAAAACAAAAAACCACCACATTTTTTTTAATTCTACAGCTCAAACACATGGGTCTATTATAAAACACTGAATTCATACTCAACCTCCTGAAATCTTAAGTAAACTTTGCAGCTGTGAAAGCACAGTGTTATTCTAATTATCTTCTTCATAAACAAGAAATTATCCCCAGCTCCTACAATGGGCCCAGTAGTTTGCTGGTGATGAGGTATTTTCTCCAAAGATTTGATCTTGATTACAGCACTTGAAAATGACAAGTGAATCCATCACCTCTATACCAGGCTGATTCATTAGCCCAGCATCAGTTTGATTTACACTGTTAAAGCAACAGGAAAACACTGAAACTGAGCATTTGCACAATTATCAGATCCGTATTATACACAGCTACTAAGGATAACTGTATTGCTTCCCACATACCAGGGAGATTGTTGTATAAATTGGAAAGATCATTATGCATACATTAATTAGAGATGTCATCAGTTACTATGCAGCAGTACTTCCAGCAAAAAGGCAGGATAAATGTGAAGATTTTTAAACTTAACCTTCTACTCATCAAGCATCTATGAGTCTACTTTAAATTCATCCTGATACCATCAAAAGAATGTTTATTTAAGTAAATACCGCCCAGCACTTTTACACTCACTATGCCAAATGCAGAGATTATGTTCTTCATTCCAAACTTTAAGAGTCCACGTAGAAGCTGTCCTTCCACGCACCTTTTTACAGGTAGTTTCTTGAGGGCTGCTGCTGGATCTTTAGTCTTTGCCCATTCTTCTCTGCATTTGACTAAGTATCCCTTTTCAGCTAGAGCAAGGATGTAAAATAAAAATATATTAACTACATACCAAAAAAAGCATCCATCTCACCTTTTGTTAAAACAGCTGAAAAACTAAAGTTTCAGTCATGGTAATCAGAGATGAACAGAATCATAGAACACCTGAGGCTGGAAGGCTTCACATGGAGCTTGAGCAGACACTAAGTATTCAGGTCCCTTTTCAGCCCCACTGCAAGAAATTGCACAGCAAGGAAAGTGAGGCAAAAAAGGAGTCTGAAGATTGCTTCTCCATTGCTAAACTGGCTCAAGGTTTTCCTAAACACACTTCTTGGAGAACAGGCAGATGGGAATGTGATGTATCGTTTTTCAGTTCTCACCTCCCGGTCGTGGTTTTAATATCAAATCCATTACTTCATTCCAGTTGTTCTGTAGAATAGCTCTAGGATTCAAACAGTAACATGTATTAAGAACTGACTAAATACATTTGAAAGGGAATACATTCTAAATACATTTTAGCCAACTTATTAAAAAAAAAAGTATTAGTGTTTAGACTTACACAATATTAAAAGTAGTGCTATTATGCAAGATAACTGCTGAAGCAAGTTCAGAAACAAGATCTTTCTTGAATCTAAAATTAAAGCTGGTACATGCAATGTGCTAGAAAAATGTTCCCAAAAATACATTAAGTTACATGGTGGTAAGAATGAATTTTTTTTAAAGAAAGGGGTGGGGGGGGGAGGATGAAAGCAACACATACCTGCCAATTTGATAAGTAGGAACAGCTGTGGTTCCAAATCTTTGCATTCCATAGTAATTAATGAATCCAATTTCCCTGAGTGAATGCATTGCTTGCTCTATCTGGTCATCAGTTCCTGTTATGTTTCTAGCATAAAAAAAAAATTATAGACAGATTAAGGGTTTATGCTATTTTGAGATGCCCATTATATTAAAGTTCAACATCAATATTATATAGCATGCATCAAATTCAACTGTCTCCTGCCAACAGGACTTCTTTTTCATAACACAAGTTGCACTGATATTGCTTACCTATTTAAAGAAAAAAAAATTCTAGCAGAACCATCAGAATACTACCTGAGGACAACAGTGAAATGGTTCCCTTGCAGTTCTCCCAATTTTAGTGGATGGTTCTTGTAACTGAAATTTCCTAACTTGAAGTTCATCAAACATTTATTCAAATGAGCAAGTCTTTGTGCAGTGATTCTAAAAAGAAACAGACAACAGTGACCAATCTATGTTTAGAAAAGCAGATAAACATAGAAACGCTGGCATTACAAAACAAAAACCAGTGAGTCTAGTTTTCCCCAATTTTCTACTGTTGCCTTTTCGAAGTATTTTAATGAAACAGCTAAAAGAAAATAACACATAATGCTTAAGGGTACTCATACAAAAGAAAATGTATATTGTGACAGACTGTTAGCACTGTCTTTTGACATCTATGTTAAAACATGCACTCCAAGTAAAATATATTGCAATATTGATGTATACTGCACCCCGCAAGCTGAACTCTGCGTTATTTGAGTAACTACTTCATGAATACACCCCAGTTAGCACAGTCTTAAACACAGAGTTAAGTAAAATTAGCTTCTGTGTATGCTTAGTGCAGATGAAGGAACACGGAATTCAATCTGTCTCTGATACCTACCATTTTTGTTGCTAGCATTTTTGGAATCGTACCCTGTTCTTTGCATCACCAAGCTGCTCTTGGACACTTCTGCTAAAATTTTACCAGGATAGTGAAGTTTATGAACCACATTCTCAGCTCAGAGCAGGCTGGCAACTGGTAATGTCCCCTCTCCTGTGCAGGAGAGTCAGGTGCTGTGGCACCATTGAGCAGACACTACACAATCAACACTTAAAGCACTCTGGAGCTCTTGGGCACAACATTGAATGTGATGATGTTAAAAAGTAAATGGAACAGCACCTGGGATGGTTACACCATACATTTGGTTAACTGTCACCCCTTTGCAAAGCTGCTTTGCAGCAACAAGAATCTGGGGCTTCTCACAATTCACAAATCAGTATTTCCTTTTATATGTGCTAACACATGCACATACAGAACACTGGAAGGAAATATATGAACAATTCAGTAGTGGATGCCCTCCTTTTAACAAGGATTTGATCAAAATTCTGGCTTTCAAATTGTGAATTCCCCACTCAAGGAGTGTGGTTTTCAAAAGTTGTAAAAAGAAGTGCAGACAGGATATTCCAGCTACCTAAAATGATATTGTAATACATAACTGGGAGACATCTGTCATTCTCAGTTATGGATCTAACATTAAAGCGCCCAGAAACCATATAATTGTCTTAGAATATGACAAAGTAAATTTTATTTACTCTTAAAAGGTGAGTTAAGAGAGTAGGTTAAGGCAGGAAAAATTCCTCATCTTTTTCTTTCCCCTTCTGGCTACTCACAGATAAGCAAGGGCAGTGTTAGCCTTCTCTGGTGCTGTTCAGAGAGTTCAGTGAGAAAGAAAATAGGATTCTAGCTGTAGAAAGCGGGAAACAAAAGCCAGGAAGGAAGTGGGACATAATTTTCACCATGTCATTCTGTTTTTCTGCTGTTGTATGAGATCCAAGCAGCCTAAGAGCACGTAGGCAATCTGTCCCACTGCCATAGCGAAGTACACGTAACCAGCCTATGACTCAGAGCACCACTGACTGAAAATACCAGCAATCACCACAGAATACAAAAGGATTGTGGCATCTTCATTAACACCTGTGCTTTACAAGGTCAGGACCTAAATGTGCCATTTGTGTCCTGAGTCTTTTAGGTATTTAGTGAGATATCCAAGCTACCACAAGTGCAAATACAGATTGTACTTTTACTCACCTGAGAACAGCAATCTCTTGAACTGTTATAGCCCTTTTATCTTTAGTTCCCATGTAGGAAAATATGTTTGGCTTCACTCTTAAAAGCAACAGTAACACATATTATGTATATTAAAACAGCAAGAGATCAAACAATTTTCAGCATAATTACCTAGAATTATTAATCTCAAAAATAGAAAAATATACCTCCATTCCTCAGAACTGGGTTACAATTTGACATTTTCTAATCTCATCCAAGAGTACATAAAACACAAGAAAACTTCTGTTTTAATTATATACAGACAATTAATTTCTAACACAACAGTACTTTCAAAATATGAGCTTGGAAGTACTTCTTTATATACATTCACTCAACGTAAAAACGCACAGCCACCACCAACTTCACTAAAAAAAAATTCACGTCCACTTCTTCCTTAACTTCAAACATGTCTGTTTGAGTACCATGCCTGCACATTATGAGAGAGTATGAGAAGTTAATTTAAGATATCATCCACTCCTTTCCTTGAGAGGAAAATTTCCTTTCCTTTCCACTTTGTACTTTACAGGCTGTTAGACAGGGGAGTATTTCCAGTTATTCCAGTTAAGGGCACCAGGGGGTAGCAGGAATGCCATTACACAGTTTTCCACCTAACTATGCTCTTGCCAATCTGTTCTCATTACCAGTACTAAGCAGTTCACTGGTTACAGTCTCAATTACAAATTTTTTTTTTTTTGACAAGAAGGGCAAAGGGAAAAAGGAGGAGAGAAGTGGGGAAGTTTCCCTACCAGTGAATCACTGGAATGACCCAGTTTTAAAACTGCTCTTCCTCTGCAATTCACTGTGTTCGTGTCATGCCTTGGCAAATCTTTTTGTTTCTGCACTTGATGGGGTGAAAGGAACTAAGCCTGTGTTACCATGGAGAAATTAATACATGGAACAACAGTTTATCAACTGTAACTTCTTAGGAACTGATCAGCATATTATCACAACAATATCTGACAGGTTCATAACATACTTGCATATATTCACACACTGGGGAAAAAATGGCTTTTAATTCAGGTTGCGCACACTGAGGCTTTGAGCTGCCAAGCCTTTCTCAGATCAGCCAATGTCAATTGTGGACTTTTTCCATTGAAGCAGTAATCTTCTAAATTTCTTAGGCTCCTTTTGTTCCATCCTCACCTCTTCACAATGCTTCTAAGTTTTACATTAATGTTCTAAAATAACTTTTCATTTTAAACTGTTTACAAATTAGAGAATAGCAATCACATGTTGCTCTTACATAATTCTGAAGCACAGCATTTACAGCAACAAGAAGCATGGAGGGGGAGGGCTGCATGCCAGCCAGGATGGCAGAAACAACAGCCTTACCTTAAAAATTTGGACAGGACATTAATGGCATCCATAGTGTCCTTGTTCTCCTTGTACAGTACAAAATGGCAGTAGCTTCCCCTAGATTTTGGCCAAGAGTGCTTTCTTGGATCTTTAAAAGCAAAAAGGTTAAAGTGTCACTTTAAAAAAATTTAATATATTTGCCATTGCAGCTACATTTATTTTAAATATGCAAGATTCAATTTCTGCTAATCTCCGTCTGCTTTAAAGAAATGAAAAGGAAAGAGTTAATTACTGACAGCAAAAGCAGTAAAGCACATTGAAAAAGACCTCCCCTTCCACTGGCCTGTAAATTTCTCCTTAATCAGTTCTGTCACCTAGAAAATCCTGAATGAAATAGTGACAGTTCCTTTGTCATGAGATTATCTGAAAATATACCCTAGTCATTTAATTGCTGTATCACCTGGTTAAATTTCTCAAAAACATTATCATTATACTGACTTTCAGCAATAGAAGCTACACCACATTTCTTCTAGCTCCTTCTATAATTAATAGCTGAGGACCACTGGAGCCCTGTTTGTGGGAGGACTACCATTGTTATTTATAGTACAGACATATTTTTATTTCTGTAGGATTTTTTTCTGTGTCATGCAAAAGAATGAATCTTATTGCTACAAAACCCTAAAAAATCATACTCAAAAAAACTGCTTTAAAATGATTCTTTTTCTAAATCCAAAGGGAGTGAGAAATCTGCTACAAGAGAGACATTAACATACAATCCATGGCAGGTACTGTGCCATGCTTAGAGAAGGCCAGAGGTTGAAACAACTTCAGATCCCACAGACTAACAACTGATTTACAATTTTGTGCTACTATTTGACATTTTCTGGAGAAGGAAGAAGACTGTCAATGATTTGTCAAGCTTTTTTTGCATGTAAAAGCCCCCAGAGGTAAAACTTTACTTTTCCAATAATCCACTGTCAATGGTATTATTGGGAAGGGGGACTGATTCTATACAGGTTTAGCAACCAGTTGTAAAGTTCCTTCAACTCTGACGTTTATCAATTCCTTGGTTTTTACGAACAAAACTAAGAATTTGTTTTGTTTTAAATAAGAAGTCCCTTATCTCTTGCTAGCCACTAAGCAGACATTCCTGGTTTTGTAAAAAAAGAGCATAAGCATCTTTCATAACAGCAAAAGCTAACTGAAAAAGCCAGCCTTATTTCAAGATACAAACCCCATGCAGTAAGGAAGTTCTTGGGAAATACTGCTCTTTTTTTTCGCATTAGTTTTATAATGTCCAGATATCCCACACAGATAGTAAGTATGTTTAATTCTTGCTTGTTTTTGAGAAGCTGCCATGCCTGCACACACTTCTGCAAAGATAATTTTGGATGCTACAGTATAAAACACTGCATGTAGCGGTTTTAGTCACTTAGAATTATTGCACCACTTGCCTTGCACCACCAGTTTCTAAGCACAGCCCCTCTCTCACAGAGTTTCATAGGACCTGAACTGGAGACCTCATGCTCCTGCTGGTCTCCCCTTCTGAGCCACCACTGCTCTTAAACTCAGTCAGTGAAACACTGCACTCAGCTGGAAGAGCAAGGCTCTCCATGAAGATATCGGCAATTACAAGGGAAGAAAGTAAGACAGAGCTCAATTCACAAGGAGAACCTTCTCCAGCTGGAACCATTCTTTATATTTAACTAACACATCTTGCACATGACCATTTCAACACACTTGAAGAAGTGAGCCCTAATGTGACCTACACCAAAAGGATTTGGTAGGTGCTATAGAGACCAATGGACTCCTCATGCCTTGGGCAACATAGCCATGAGCCTATCCAACAGAGGCTGCAGCCACAGTCCTGATACTCAACCATTCCTCACCCGATACTTCAAAGCATTCAACTAAGTAGATCGACCAGTGAGACAATTTGCAGTTCTTACTGCTGTGCTTCAGAGTCATGTTACAATTTTATTGTCAAAAATGTATTTCCAAGCCCTTTTTCCAAACCTTTTGCTGAAACTCAAGGGGTGGAAGCTCTGTTTTAGTAGCAGGATGCATGATTTATGCTTTTGAAGTTGTATAAAGACAGATAGTAGTGTCTGAAATACAGGCTGACAGGCAAAGGCTTGGCTAACTGAAATCCATGAAAATTTTACCATAGTTGTCAACATGTACTGTCAAAATTGATAATTCACATCACTTATTACTAGCAGATTTTCTCTGCACCAAATGAATACTGCCTATACTGCACTGCACAAAAGAGGTAGAACAAGCCTAATTCTTGGCTGTTTCAGAGCATTTTAAGCAATACTTATGTGTAGGGATTTTTAAGAAATTGTTACTAGTTTGGCCAGTCCTGTTGCTATTTAGGAGGTCATAATGGTTGGCATTTCATTTTTGTTAGTATGAAATGTCAACATCTCTTACCTGTTGCAGTTCTGACCTCTGTCCCAATGCAGAGCATAAAGAGTACAAAAGAGTAGCATTTAATTTTTAGACTGTCGAAGGGTTTTTAGAGGTGAACATGCAGGTTTATGGTTATGGGATTGTTTATGCTTCAGGGAGCATCCAACAGCTAGGTGGTGGATGACAGCAATTTAGACAGTTATGGAATGGAATCGTGCAGAGGCAAACAGTGAACATACGGAAAGCTTCAATCGGAGATGCAACAAAATTAATTTGTGGACAATGATGAAATAACAGTTTACTGACAATTTAGTAAGACAGTATTTTAAGTATTTGGGGGGTAAACTGACTACAGACATAAAGCAGCTTCTGATTTTAAATTTAAAGAAGTACGTTTGGTAACGTGTTATGTTATCAACAAAAGTAATCAGGTATCTCGCTAATAATCCGATATTCTACACTTCTGAAATGTTTCTTGCCTGGGAAGCCCATTCAGGACTAAGACGTGTTTGTGGCTATATAAACAAGAAAGATAAATATGACTTAAAAGAACTTCAATCTTACATCCATAAGCATTTGCACACACTCACAGAAACATCTCCACCAACATGCACAGGTGCCTGCAGCATCACAGCTGGGGAATCCAAGTTTAAATAGATGATGCTTCTCTGCATCACAAGATGGTGCTCCACATAATGTTTTAATCCTAGAGACACACCACTAAATTCTTTTCAGCATATTTCAAATACTTAAATTATTTTATATAGTATCCCTTAAATCAGCTTAACAACATCCACTTGACTGTAACAATCGTTAAAGAATAGAAGCAGCAGAAGGAAAAGGTGGAGGAAACACCATTACAAACCAAGAAAGAACAAAACTGGCTGAGGAGAATTTTGTGCTGGTTAAGTATACATACTCCATGCATAAAGCATGCAAACATACACATTTTCTAAACATGATTAAATAAGACACATAACACATTATAATTGGACCAATAAAAATACAACATTCCCATATTTGTTTACAACAAGCCTTAAACAAACAACTAAATTAAAGGGGAAATTATTTTATTTCCCATTTTAAATTACTCTGTTTCCTTATCCTTCCTCCATCTCCTTCATCTTTAAAATTAAAGGGTTAGGTTTACATACCATGCTTGTAGTAGGTTGAAATGGCAGAGTAATGCAACCAATTTAAACTAAACCTTAGTATCTTTTGTTAAATGTGCACCATTCTGCATGTAGGTAATCCTCTAAACTTACAGTAGCAACAAGTTTTTAGTAACATTAAAAGATGTAAAACATGTTAATTTATTTCCAGTATCCAAAACAGTATTTTGCAAGATTAAAGTGGGTAACACTTCATTTTGAAAATCCTTCATTACTTTGACTATTCCAAAAGAGTAACTGTTGTCTATAACGAATAAAGATCATTTTCTGCAAATATAATTAGCCTTGGAAGCAGAAGTGACGATCACGGTAAATAAACTATGTTCATATGAAACTATAACTCTGAGAAAACAAATAGATGTTTGTCTCTACTCAAGTCATTGAGAATTTTGTCATGAATATTCAAGACAATCAAGATTACACCAACTATAAATGTAATGCACACATTCCAACTACAACCTCTTACTTCCACGAAGTACACTTACACACACAGTCAAGATCAAGAAAGTTAAATTCAAAAAATACTGAAAATAAAGCCTCTGTTTTGCCTATTCCCACTGAAGTAGAAGATAATGTTCTCTCTTCTAATATGGTTATACCGGATGAATTATTTGGAAAGAAAAACAAGAAGAAATTTAAATTTAAAACATTTCTTGTGGTCCTAATCATCTTAGATGCACAGCATCAGCTGCAACAAGGAAAAAGTGAAGCCAGACTACATTAGGAAGCACACTCACTTGAAGTACTTACTAACAATTCTTACTTTGGGGATAATTTTAGCATTTACTTTACCCATCTGCTGTGATACTGAAACTCACTTGCCAATGCTTTTTTCCCAGCAGCATGATAAGCAATGATGTATTTCTTTCCATCTCGATCTTCTGTTTTAGTCTCCAGTCCTGGAAACAAGGACTTCACAGCCTGATGGATGACAGTTCTCTTTTCTTTGCTGTCTTCAATTACCTGTGTTAATAAACATACATGCAGAAACAAAATATATTAATACAAAAGGGGACAGTGCCTTAAAGGGAAAAAAAAAAAAAGCTAGATAAGATTATTTAATGTGTGAATGCTTTTTTGAAGCTACCAGATTTAATCCTACTCATCTCCGTGTTCCAAATTTACCTTAACAGTTATTCTTTGAATATGTGGAATATTTGAATGTTTAAAAATATCTAGGTTTTAATTTTACTTTGCACTTTCTTACCTTTCTTGTTACAGAAGACCATATTTATCTTCTTTTCTATTAAACCCCTGACCTTGAAAGTAGTGTTTCATCAGGATAGATGTTTTATGTAAACCCTCTTATTCTTTAAAACAATACTAGATGGGAAACCAAAATACTGCAAGATAATTTTAACACCACAGGAATTAAAACCTATATTTAAGTTCCTGTGTACAGTCTCACCAAAATCAAAATGACAACTCACACATGCATGGATTTGAGTACATCTGTAAGACTTTACAGAATTAAACCCTAAACTGGACACAGTTTGGTGTTATCTGTCACATCACGTTCAAACTGCTCTTACACCCTACGTGCATTAAAAAGAACGTACCTTCCACTCACTCCCTCCTTCCCTCATCCTCCCTCTGCCCTCACCCCAAACTTCATATCATTTATTGATTTTACCTCTATGGCAACACTAGTTTCCTTATTCTTAAAAAGCTGGAGCTCCTCTAAACGCTGCTTGTCTTCATCTGACAAAACTGTAAATGTTTCTTCTGATGGGTCCTAATATATATTCAGGGAGAAAAAACAAACATCCAATAACCCTCATGGAGCAACTCACAGTCTTTTAATGTTTTTGCTTCAGGAGCATTAAGAAGTATAGCCATTACCAAATCTTTACCTCAAAATTTACCTCATCATCCACTGGAACAGAAAAGTCATCTAAATGGCTCACACGTCCATCTTTGCCTATTTCGTGGACAACAAAGTCTGAGTATCTGATAGAAAGAAACATGCATTACATTTGTAATAAGTCCCACACGACATAAAGTCCTTTCCTAAAAAGCTGTTTGTTAGCAGAATCCACTGAACAATCCTGAATTCACATAAAACAAACCTAACAATGAGAAAGCTGTACCTATTCCCACCCCTCAGAAGGATACACAACAACACATATCTAAACACAGCAGACTTCTCTGCAGATCACCAAACACCTGCTGTAGTTATTCTGAGTCATTTTCTCACTAGCTTGAAGAGATCAGTAATGCTTATCCTCAATCCCAGTCATTACTGGCAATTAAGACTCTACTGAATTGCCACAATGTGGAGTGCATTAACTACTGCATTAACTCTGCCACTTCAAATAACCTGCAAAATAAAGTGCATTTTAGCCACTATACAGAAGGCAGGACAAATTCAGCTTTGTTCATATATTCAGTTATAGAGAACATCATTCAAATAAAGTTACTCTGCATACTCTATGACAACAAGAAAGAGTTTTACTGTGACATTTTCAATCCAGTCGCTTGTGTCCAATAATAAAACAGCCCAGCCATAAGAGAGGACACTTTGCTTGTTTTGCAACTCTTAAATGTTAAGTACCACTTGCTAGCAAAGTGGAAAAAAAAACCCACAACAATTCCTATTCTATCAATGTTGAAAGATCAATAAAACTTCACCATGGGAAGCTTTTTACTGTACCTCCCCCGAGCCCCCTTTTGCCACCCCTCTGTGCAGATACACATCATATTTGTAGCATTCCCTCCTGAGGAGTGTTATGTGTCCTCTCTTGTATTATCTGTAGCTGTCTAGACATGCTAGCGACAGTACCACAAAAATGTCAAGAATGAATTAATAATAGGTGTTAAAAACTAGGATCCAAAAAACCCCCACAAACCCACAAGTTTTCTACCACGTGGCTACCTTTGGCCAACCAAAATTGGCAGATTTCCCAGAGAAGGATCCCACTAGCTGCTTAATGCTGCACATAAAGATTAAATATATACATAATATGTACATATCATTTTATTATGTAAAATTATCTATATATGAAGCCAGTATTTAAAGACAGGGACTTTTCAGTGTGTAAACAAAGCAACCTTAACTGTTTTGCTAAGTCAGGAAACAGTGATTCTCACTCCAGTGAGCTTTTGTATTTGCATTTTGTTTTAGTCAAAGATATTCTTTAATTTTAAAAACCTAGAAGTTTCATCAAAAAAAGCTACTAAACCCAAATCATCTTATTAAATATATAATATGAATTTTAAAACTCCCTTCTATGTAAATGACATTACACCTGATCAGACAATAATTTAAAGCTTAATTATACTTGTTAACAGACATTAGGACAAAAAAGTCAGAACAAAGCAAAGAACCAAAGAAGGATGGTTTTGATGCCATTGTTCAGGGCATCGTGTATCAGCTCTGAGGAGAGGTACAAAAGGTGGGTATACTGCATAAGGTTTTATGTGTGCTGCTGGCAGAGAGCAAAGGAAACAGCAAAGGTCAGTGTAATCATGTATCTACTCATACACAGCTTCCTTCTTCAGAGCTCCATTTGACAGGAAAATAAATTAAAAAACAAAACCAAAAAACCCCCAAACAGCCCACAATCTAAAAAAGTCCTGAATTAAACCTTTCTTGCAGTCTCAGCAGTAAAAAAAGTAATGAACCTCTCTAGGGGCCACATGTAATCCAATTGCAATCTGTGAGTCCAAAAAGGAAAATGGGGAACTACAGCTGTGTTACACAAGGAATTAACAATAATATGTAACAAGACAAAGAATTACCTCTCTTTTAAGATTCCAGAAAACCCTTTATGAGAGCTAACAAATTTAGTTATGCCAACATCACTTTCTGTCAGTCCATGCTTCATCATGTCTGCAAAGCTCTCTGGATCTCCATCGTCATCACTGTCCTCTAGCTCCTCTTCTTCCTGCTCCTCACTTTCCTCATTGGGGATTATTTCATTTTTCGTGTCCTCAGGTTGTTCTGTTACAGTGTCAATACTCTGCCCAGAGTCATTGCCTGCCTGAGACTTCTCCAAGATCTTCTGTCTTTTAATTTCATCTGCATTGGCCACATCATCCTCAGAACGAGGACGTTTCAAGGATACACTATTCATTTCTACAGTTTCCATGTTTAAGGCACAGGGTAGGATAGAAAGCCCTGAGAAAGAAGAAAAAAGGCTTATTTTCTGTCTGCTAAGAACAATATCAATACATAGTCACTTCATTCCAAGGACTCTGCCCCCTGCAATTCTTCAGGAAAGCCATAAATTTTCTGCATTTAAGTTAAACATCAAGTAAACATTTTGAACACCTAGAAACAATATGTACTTGGGGGGAGAGAAGCAAGATATTATGAGGGTTTAATAGTACCCACCCAGGGCAGCATGCATGCTGGGCTATAGCTGAGAAGGATTCAGTACTACACTGACCATTTACCACCATCATCACTCTTGCCCACCCTTACCACAGCTGCCTCCAGGCCTGTGCACACACAGGCTGTACTGTCAACAGCAGTTTAGTGCCTAAGAATCTTTTTGTTTCCAAGCTTTCTCTTAAACATGACTACTCTCAATTATTGCCTTCTTTATCAAGATTCCATCTTGCAAAGACTGAGAGAGAATGGCTGAGTTCCCCCAAACCTGCAATCTTCATGTCTTCCTTTTTACATTCTTCCAATACACACAATGCCACACAGAACTCAAGGTGGCAGTAAGTCAGCCCAAAAAGGTAAGAGGGACGAGATACCAAAATCATTGAATCAGTGGGACAAACAAAACAATAAGGAAATGAAATGATCTCTGATAAGAACATGACTACTCACGCTGGTGGAATAGGCCTCAGAGCTGCCACCTTTGTGTCAGCAGAACCACTGCCTTCAGATCTGAAAAAAAGAGGAAAACTTAACTCTTGAGAAAGTTTTATTAAAAAAAAACCTTATGAAAACATGCATGAATACAGTCATTAGAGAAAGCAGCCACCCCCGACTCAGGTATCAGCATAGGAGCAGACACAACTACTGAGACTACTGACACATTAATAAATACAATTGCAAAAGTATTACCATTTTAATGACACATTATTGCTATTTAGCAAGCTATATGAGAGAACTCTGGTTTTACTTCTAAGTGTATAAAAGGAAACTGGAGTTCCTATAATTAGGCATGGACGGGACCTTTCTTCCAGCATCACTCAGCTGGCACATGAGTGTACTGGGGATAAAGTGCAGGCTTTGGTAGCACGGGTTGCATGGGAGGAGGCCATAAACTGCCCTGTGTGGGCCATGGCAAGTTCCAGCTGGTTCCACAAACCCACTGCCTGCCATCCTCCAACTCACTGGATGAGCACATTGTGCCTCCACTCCGCTTTATTTGAGAAAGGGAGAAGCTGCCGGTGGCAGCAAATGCAAAAGAAAGCGCAGGAGGAGACATGTGAGAGTGCTAAAAAAGGCACAGGGAAGCATGAGGAAGGGGACAACTGTTGGGGACGCAGCTGGAGATGCATTCTCCAAAGGCAACTCTCCACACTGGAGCAGGGACATCCCTGAAGGGACTGTGGCCTGTGAAGGTGCCCACGCTGGGACAGGGACACCCTTGAAGAGCCCGTGGAGAGGATCACACAGGAGCAGAAGAAAGAAACATCCATGTACCAACCCCAGCCTCCTGTACTACCACTGCCTTGTCCGAGGGACAGAGCATAACCTGAGGGGCCAAGGAGAAAAGTAGAGGGAAGGAGTTTTTCCCAACCCTGTTTAAGCAGCGGTCTTCTTTGTATATCACTAGCCAACTGGTAATTAAAAGTTAACTGGTAATAAATTAAATTTCCCATGTTAAGTCAGCTTTGGCCACAACAGCCGAGTTTCTAAATTAATAGGATTCAGCTGTTACTGAGAAATTAATCTAGGCATGGAGCAGCATTTTAGAGCTACATACATCACCCTATATTATTTCTCCTGAAATAATGAATAGCATAATCTATACAATTTAAAGGGCATGCTTTTAAAGGAAGTCCCACTACTAACTTATAATCAGCACATGCTGGGTTGGTAACTAATTGTTAGCTATTAGCCACTGTTGACTTCATGGCCTGGACTTCCCATTGAAGAGATCACCAACTTAGGGTAAAGAGGCAGGAACAACTGTTTTAGAAACACCTGAAATGTTTTGCTCAAATGAAGAACTGAAAATGGATGCTACAAAAATAAATTAACAAAAGGGAAATAAGGAGAGACTTATAAAAGTAATCCTATGGCCTGAAGAGTGACAAGATAAAGAAGAAAGCAGAACAATCAGCAAAACAATGTACCTTCGAGCTGAAAGCACCAGTTTTAGTCTGTCTTCAAAGAAAAGTTCATAAAATCCTTCTTTCAAGAGGAACAAAAACTAAAAATCATGGCCAAGTGAAGCAATTCACCACTGTTTCCAGATTCTCCTCCCATGTACCAAAATTTACAGAGGTTGGGTTATAAAGCACTGAAGTGGAAAAGGCTTTTACATGGCTTGTATCTTCACATGGTGAACAAAACAGCACTCAGCACAGTGGAATCCTCTGAGACACCTGCCAAAGGTGGTAACAAGAGAAATCTCATGCTTCTTAAATAAAACTGTAATACGTAGTTATTGAATCATACAAACTGTTAGACAAATTCAATGTTGGGCACAAACACTCCTAAGCTGTCACACATAGACTATTCTCACAGCAGAAGAGTGACTCACATACTACAAAGTACTATCCTGTGCCCAACGGCACCATCATCTGGGATAAATTCTGCAGAATAATTGCTTGAAGGAGCACGTTGAAGTGAGCGGGGCACACATGGCCTCACTAGTGCAGATTGCTAGTGAGAGGCGCCTATTACTTTTTTGACAGCTGCTCAACTGTCTCGGCCCTTTTCCTAACAGGTGGTTCCATAAAAGCCAGAATCTGCATAAGCATCAACTCCGCAGCAATTTCAGTGTTTTAACAGAGACTGAGTTTACTACTACAAATAACAGACTTGATTCTCCGCAACAAGAAACGCCGAGCAATTACTCGTGGCGCGGTACCTGCCAATCAGGCACGGCGGGCGGTGGGGGCTGCAGGGCGCTAAGTAACAGAGCCGGAGCACGGCAGCGCTGGGTACGAAGCCACTTTCTCATGACACGAGGCACGCGGGATTAAAAGGCGACCAAGGCGAGGGCGATGATGCAGCAGCAGCGCCCCAAGGCCAACCCTTGCGGCAGGGGCAGCGCGGAGGGCGCGGGCGGGGAGAGCAGCGGCCCTCGGAGCCCGCGGGCCTGGCCAGGCCGGGCCATGCAGCCGCCACAGCGCTCCGGGCGCCGAGCTGGGCCGGAAGAGCCGCTGCCAGCGCCAAGGCTACCGGGGCAGGGCGGGAGGACGCACTGGGGCCGGGGCAGGCGGGCACGGGGGCGAGACAGGAGAAAGGGCTCTGCCGCGGGGTCCCAGCAACACGCGGCGCCCGCCGGGGAGCGGCAGGGGAAAGCCCGGCACTAGCGGGGGGCAAAGTTGCCCCGAGGCGGAGTCCCCCCGGCCCCGCGCCGGGAGCGGAGAGCCGGCCCCACCGCGGAGCCCTGCGCGGCCGCCGGGGGAGGGCGCGGCTCCGCCCGCCGCCAGGCAGGAGCCGCCGAGGGGGAGCCACTTACCCGCACGCCGGCACGGGAGGACGGCCCGGGCGTCAGCGCAGCGGGGCGGGAGGCGGAGGCGGGAACGAGCCCGCCCCAAGCCCGCGCGTGCGGAGGCGGCCCCAGGCTGTGCCCGCCCCCGGCCGGCCCTGCCGCGCTGACGCCGGGTGGGTGCGGAGCCGGGGCGGGAGGGGAGCCCTACCTGTTGTGGGGCTGTTCCTGCCCGCGCTTCCGTTACCGGCGGCCTGCTGAGGCTTCCTGTGAAGCGGCTAGGGTAGGCAGGCAGTGATTTACAGAAGAACTGCAGCTGTGCAGAAAAAAAAAGTTTAATTTCCAAAAGACGGCTATGGCCAAAGCAGGGAATCGTGTACACGAGATGGTGGCCTTGCTGAGCCGCCCCGGCATCTGAAACACATTGCGCTAATTAAACATTAGTCCCAGGACAAGGGAATGTTCGAGTACCATTTCAAAACCTACACTGTACCTATGCAAATCACTTTAAAAATCAGGCCAAATCTGTGCTATCAGTCTTTTCTGACATAGTCAGAATGTCATCTTCTACCCTCTCTTCTATTTTAAGCACTGGTGCAAGGAAGGTATTTTCATTAACTTCAACACGTAGATTTGTCCTTATTTTTAAGACCCTGTGTGTCATGTCCTAATCCCAGCCTGTCTCAGACTTCCTCTTTGCCAGGCTACTAGTACCAGTATTTAGTGTCTCATACTTCTCATTCTCTAATTGTATTGTATTCACAGTCTTCTTACGTGATGAGAGTTACAACTGGTATACATATATGGGTAGCTTATTTTTTCATCTCTTGTACTTACCTTCCCCCTTGGAGTAGAATAAGAAAGTAACACAATGGAGTGCTTTGCACTGGATTGAAAAAATCTCAGGTATGCATATATTGCTCAATGAGTACCTTATAAAAGACCCCATCAAGGAAAAAATGAAGGAGCAAAGATGCAGCTCTCCTTAGTTCTGAGCAGAGATGGATCTACAGAGATTTATTTTATATAGCACTAGGGGATCAAATCTTTGTCTTTTCCACAGAGCTTTAGTTTACCCCTTGTCTACCCTTCACACTTGGAATTTAATTAACCTACTAGATACCAGTAGGGGTATCAGGAATGGGTTTAGTACACTTCTGAGAAGAGTGGACTGCAAACAGCAATGGGGGTTAGTGACTGACAAGGTAGATTATGGCACTTCTGACGGCTGTAGTGTCATGGAGGAAGCTAGGACTATCACCCAGCTCCAGGCTGTCCGAGTGGTAGGGGCAACAAAGAAAGAACTATGGGTCATTTGAATATTGCTGTCATTTGGCCAATGACTATGACATTGGTATGTTGAAAAGTCATTTCTTCACCTCTCCCAGGCAAAAACATCTAGCTGAAAATATCTGGCTGGGGGAAACCTTCGGCGAGACTTCTACCATGCGTTGGTCCAGCTTTTTTTGTCATGTAACTTCTTGCTTCTTCTATTTTGTGCAGGAGAGCTTCCCTAAAATACTTATTTTTCCTCATCCAAATTCCTACATTAAGTATCTCCTTGTCTTCAAAATCCTTGTGAGTAATTAAGTAGCTTGTCTGTTACAACTGTGCATGGTATGATAATTTCCCTTCTCTTAGTTCTCCCTGTTGGCTATGTGTTCATCTATCATCCCTTACCATCAGCTCAGATAGAATTTGGAGAATTCTGTTTTAGAATTTGAAGGACCTGCAGGTGCTACCACAAGGTAAATAGCTTAATAAGATCATTCCTAGGTGTTTCCTGAGTCTTCTAATATATTCAGCAAGGTTTATTACTCCTTTCTCAATACCAGTAAGCATTCTCTGACATATTAAAGAACTGTCTGCCTATGTCTGAGAATCTACAGACAAAATCCTTGAGACCACCCTTCCTATGGTTCAGGGGATGGAAGGAGGGAAATGCTGGTTCTGCTTCAGAGATAAAACTGATCCGCTCTGGCAAGTAGAGACCATCAGTAGAGACCACTGAAGATGGCTTCCTCAGTCACCTTCTGTTATGATCTACCCTTAAAATGGTTTCCAAGTGTGAGCTGGCAAAGCATTTGCAGTCATCACCACTTTCTCTTTCCATTAGTCAAGGGCTCCTTTTACATACAGAACTCTAGTGTAAAATATAAAAAGAAAATAATAATATGGCTGCAACTTGAGCTTGATTTTTTTTCCCTCTGGTTGGTTTAAAAGCACCTCTATTATAAATGATCTAATATGTCCATTGGGTAGTATCATTAAAATATTATTTTAATCTCTATTACAATGTGACTATTAGTACATTCCCATAGAAACTTTGTTTAATGTAACAAAGTAACAAATGTAACAAGGAGGTTTTGTGGAAAAAAAATATGACCGACCATAGTTATGGTCTGTAATAAGTTTGTAATGTCTTCCTATTCTCAGGCTCCCCAGGAGGGGAAATCAGGATAGCGCATCTCAGCAGATGGGAGCATAAATCTGGCTAGGAAGAGAACGCAAGTGAGAAGCATGTTGAGTCAGTCTCCTTCAAAGATGCTCATCAAAATCTTAAGGTACAAAGTTGAGATGTTCCCAGTCCATAGAAAAAGCAAATAAAATAGAGCAGCAATAACTGTTCTCGCTCTTCCTCAGTTTTATGCCTCCCAGGGGCACAGACAATCAGGCAGATAAGTTGTATTTTTACACCCCTTTGCACCAGCTGCACTTAACTAGTCTGATTTTTACCTGTCACTAATAGCACCACAGAGAACTAAAATGAAAGAACTATTAAAAGCCTAATGTATTTTTCATATGTAGGTTGTTTGCATTTTTCATGCTTATTTTGAGGCCTTACATGAAGCAAAAAGTGGGGGTGATAACTCATTACCATGCAAAATCTACAAATAGAATATGATGAAAATGGGATTTCTTCGAAAATACAGAATTTAATTCACAAGGCAATTTCAACAAGAAGGTTCTTTGAGGAATTTTGAAAACAGTCCAAAATGAATCATATAGATTTTCAAAATAATGACAAAAAAGGGTTTTCAGAGAACACAAATTATCAAAGTTTATAGCAGTTTAATAGGCCATCACCTTTAAGTTGATTCTTCCCCTTTTCCCTTCATGCATTATTTTTTTAAAATGAAAAGCTGCTTATTTTTCAAATTAATCTCTAAATCCTTTGGTCAATTAGTTGGCAATAGAAGGAAGGTGGAAAAGCATCTTATCTAGACAGACAAGGAGAATTTTAGGCAGAGAGGGGTTTTTTTGACCAAGTCTGTTTGTCTCTAAAAAAATTAATGTGCTCTACAGGGTGATTTTAGATTAGGAATGTATATGACTATAGAAGATCAACCTTAAGCCTAGGATTGGGAGGTAACTGTGAAATATATTTTCTTGTTTTACCTTAATTTCAAGGTAAGACATTTGTTACACATTTGATTCAGGGATGTTGTAAAGCTTTGCAGCAGTGTAACAAAACAGGATGCCATCACCCACAGATCAACTGAGTGACAGCGTTCAATTTTTGCAAAGATGGTAAAAAGCAAGTACAATATGAAATAGGGATCTGAGCTGGGGAAATAATTATATATTTCTGCCTCTATTCACAATTATCTGAGAAGGCCTTTAAGGGGTGAAAGACCTTTCTGTGTATTTGTGCAGAGGAGGAGGAGAACAGCTGGGACAAGACAGAGGCTGAAGTGTGAACTGCCTGCAGGGCTGACAAGGGCCACGAAAGAGAGAGTGTGGGGAGTGATGCCAGGCAGGACCCTCTCCTGCAGCAAATCTGCTGCCTCACACATGGCAGGAAAAGCGAAAGCTACAAAGGTGGAGGGAGAAAATGAGCTCTCCTGTCAGCTCATGCTGGTGAGTGCTGGCCTGCGGGGTAGCAGTGTGCTCTTTACATGCCTGCCTTGCCTGTGCCTGCTGTCACACTGGGTTTTCCATTAATTATTTTAGCTGCCTTTGATCGTTGTTATTGCCGTGAAATTTTGTACCCTATTAAGCTCCTGATAAAATGCCTGTTTTTCTCAGTGCAACTGGATCTGGCCACTAAAAACTGTTTAGAAGTCACAGCACTTGTATCAAAGATTCACAGATGTGAAACTGAAATGGACTATGGGAATACCTGGGGTATTTTTTACTCAAAGCTGTGAATGGCTTTAAAATCTCATTCCTCATCATCCATACAGAAAATCTTGGTACCTGAGTTTGGTAAATTTCTAGACTATAAGCCACAATGTAGTACTCCTTCACATGCCTGATTTTGCATGCAGTTAATGGACAATAAAATCTAGAATACAAATAATCCTTCACCTTTCTATCACCCATCTCTTTCCTGCTGTCTGAAGATACTGGGATATATAAAGGAGACCTCTGGTATTCATCATTCACATATGGAGTTGTTCAAACTGATTAACACTGGCAAAAGTAATCCCTGGGTCCTCCTGGCTGCTTGACAAGAAGAGCACAATTGACTTCAGGCTACTCTGTAGAAGCAGTACCAAAAGCATTCATGATTTCAAACAGGAAATAGATAATATTAAATGTATCATTTCACAGCAGCTTGTTTATCTGAGCATTCACTGGGCCAGTGCATCCATAATAGGAGCACACAAATAAGCCGTCCTGTGCAGGCAAGGATGAGGAGCAGAATCCTGAATCCTCTCAGATGCCTGCTAGGTGGTCAGCTGGGAACTGGAGTATGTTCTGAGAGCAACCACCTTCACTGTATTTTTCAGTGTACAAAATTACTTTGTAGCTATGAAATAGGTGCAGTGTTAGGGATAACACTAAGCTTGGCTGTGGGGCACAGTGGAAGCTGGATAGTGGGCTGGTACAGTGGTTTGCCTGATTCTGTTTCTTCTGTTAGATGCTTGCCAATGCTGCCTGATGAATATTAGGGAGAAAAGAAATCTGAAAAAGCCCTAAACCAAGTGAAAAATTAGAATATTAGAGTCATATTTCTGCTGCCAGTTTGTCAGACAATCCATGGAGTTACTGCACAAGGTTTAAAAAGTAGAGAGAATTCTAAATGTAATTTTTAGTATGCAGATAACCTCTGAATCTAATAAAGCTTTTCACCAAAATGGGATGTTACATGCAGACTTTTTTGTTACATTTACTTCTGCAGAAAGGCAACCAAAACCTGTGCTATTTGTGCTACTCTGTTTCTGTGGAAACTGGGTGTTGAAGTGAAATAGAAAAAAACAGGGGAGAGAGAATGAGAGGTGAAATGTTTTTGGCTGAAGTCCCGTTGGCCAGTCACAGTTTGAGCTGGGGTAAGTCAGACAAGCAAGCCCTCAGTATTGAAGTCCAGAGTTTTCTTTCCTCCTCTTCTTAACTTGTGGTGAGGGAGGAGCCTGGTTCAACAGACACCATTCAGAAAGTGGTTGCTTAAGCAATTTATCTGGGTTTTCCCCTGATTTTTACTCATATTAAAGAAGTACTATTTACAAATATTTTATGCAACAATAATTTTAGTCAATCAGGAATGTTAGAGAATAGCTACCTAAAGCGGTAGAGCAAGATTTGCTCTGAAAGGAGCCTTCCGTTGGTGGACATGTTACACAGTCACTGCTCTTCTGAAAAGCACCATTGTATCCTTGAAAGGGCAGTCTCCTCTTCCAGGACTGAAAAGATACCTTTTCATCTTTCTAGGGCTTCCAACACATGCATGTTTTTGATGAATTGCTATGAAAGACAGCCTTGACTAATAAACTCGGCTCCTTATTTTCTGCTCCCTGATAACTGATTCACTGCCAATCATACTGCTTTTCCCAAGAATAGAAACCTTTCTTTGAAATAATATCTAAATTAACATCTTTATATATTGTGATTTTTTTCTGTTGTTGACCAGGATTTGCTTGCTGCCTGTGGGTGTGGGTCCAGGTAAAAATTCTACAATGTACAGTTGGGACTGATGGCTTTATTCTGTAGAAATAGAAGCAGGGGTGGATCTGTTTCTACCACATACACACAAAAAATGACCAGACTATCATTGCAGTCTGGTGCTCCAGGTTGGAAAGCCTGGGCATCTTCCTGTCTAGCCTCAGTAAATGCTGCTACAGAAAATCAAATGGAAATGTGCAGTACATAACATTATGTCCAAAGTAATTCTGGAACAGATTCTGCTGGAACAGATAAAGCAGTTTGGAAGAATGGAGATTCTGGAGGAAAAGTTAACTAAGAAACTGACATTATCTTTTCAAATTCAGGTATAAGTATGTGAAGACCCAAAAATTTCAGAATAGTTTCTTACAGATAGAAGGGAGAAGGAAGGGCCAAACTCCCAGGGAGAGTACCTGTACATTTTCAGGTTTTTGCATGGAGCATGAACATCTACTTCTTGCTCTGGTGCTGCTTCAGCTTCTTAGTAAGACTTTAAAATCTATTCCAGTCTCCCTCTAATCTCTATGCATGGGAGTTAGCAGTCAAACATGAAGAGAGTTGACTGGAACAATTCAGGGAACCCTGTAGCCCTTTTCTTTTATATGCATGTAGTGTGTTGCACTGTGCATGAAAGCAGCAGAAAGAGAGAAGAGAAAAAAGCAGAAAAGCAGGGAATTGTTACCAGGCACTGGTGCTGCCTTCATTCTTTTGTGTATTAATGTTTTCATAAACTACAGCTGAGTTGCAGGTCAACCTAACTTTTCAGTTTTATTTTACTTGTAAGCTAGTCTGCATTTTAGAACAGTGTTTATTGTTTACAGTTGGCAGGCCTGATTGCACTTCTCTTTAGATTATTCAGGCTTTGAGTTTGACAGCTTAAGAAATATCTGTTTGTTGAACTGCTTACTGCTGTTCACTGATTTGTAATGAATAGGAAGTTCAGGCCACACAAAGACATTATGGATACAGACAGAACATGCCAGAAACACAATACATTGAAGCAACACTCCATTAACCCAAGTTAGGTAGTGCAGAAAAGTGATCACATTTATATCAATATATGCTTTAGGAGACAAATTAGCCTTTTATTCACTGTAATCCATAAAATTCTCCAGGCACAGAACAGAAGGCATAATCAGCAGCTATTTGGCTCTACACACCACCTTACAATAGGGTCTGGAACTGCCTTTTACAAACTGAGAAAGTGTGCAAAACTCTCTCCAGTGCAGTATGAAAGTCCCATTTGAAAATCATGATAGCTGAGCTAGGTATACAGCCTCCACGGAAACACTGTGCTCACTGCTGCACTGTAACACCACACAGCAGCCCTGTGTGGGCAGTTTCTGTACAGAGGCTTTCCAGAGACACACTCCTCTGTAGACAGAGTGTTCTTTCATAGGTCCATTAAGTTTTCATGCCACTGTTAGTCACTGCAGGTCTACAAATAATAATTCCACTCATTTTCTTGGTGCTAACTTTTCCCATTACAGAAATGCAGTTGAGGATAGAGTGGCAATTACAACGTGAACAATCATGTAAAAATACATTGTATTTCCAGTGCTTTCTCTCTTGCTGACAACCATACAATCTAATAAATCACCAAAGCTTCTTAACACATTTTTGAAGCATCCCTCTACAGAGCTGTTCAATCACATACTTCCTTAGATACATTCAGAAGAGATCCCTTAAAAAAACCTTCCTAAGTGTGTATTTTTACAAAATGCATTTACATAGTGTGTGAACAGCATCCGCATCCTCTAACAATACAAAGTATTTGTCATTGATCTGATACTGAGAAAAGATGCCCTACAACACACTGCAGACAGATTTTTAGAAGGGTTTTGCTCCAGGTATCTGGAGCAGCTCCAGGTAGCTCAAGGTAACCAGCTCACAGTGCTGTACCAAGTTAAAAGAATTTAGGTTCAGGATTTTTCATAACTTTAAAAAAAACTGTAAAAATTACAAGGGCAAGTAGCTTGTATCCCCCCATGCTCAATAACAGCATATTGATAAAGGTATGCTCAGTTTTTGTCAGCAAGGCTTGCCAGATAAACACACACTCAACAAGCAGGCAGCTTGAGTCACTGCATGGCTGCAGCTGAGACAATGTGCCTTAAGCAAAGCTGCAGCTCAGGCTAACAAATCCATGATTTGCTTTAAAGAACAAGATGGTGAATTCTGATTTTCTGCTTTAAGTCTAGATGGTTCACATAACTGACATAGAAACAGGTGTACTTTTGCAGCTAAGAATACCTACAAAAGATCTTTATTTATTTTACTTCAGATCTATTTGTACACACTGGTAAAAATATGAACAGATTTAGACGTTGGGAATAATGCAGTTCAGCTGGTCCATGAGAAAGTGAACAAGATGATCTTGAACTTGGTGCAAATGAGAAAGTATTATCTTAGAATCCTAACTTTGCAATTTTTCTTGCGTCTCTCAATCAGAACGAAGGCATAAGATTCAATGTCTCTTTTAAAACCTCTTACGTATAAATCACAATATGTTCATTAGCTGAAAATAATTTATCTGCAGATAGGTTCCATTAAAAATAAGACAATGCTGAACTATGAAACCACTACTGTGTTTCATGAGTAGTAAATCCAATGTAGGTTGGTTTTTGATAAATTTGTATTCTGTGTTCCTTACAACTTCCCACCATGATGCCGTCAAAATATTCTTCCAGTCTTTCTCTCTGCTTCCTGTACTTCCTTCCAATACCCTCAGCTCCCTTCTATATCTCAGATGCCTTCCCCCCACCTTGTAATTCTAGTAATTTGTACATGATTCTAGTCACTTGTACATCATTTGTACACCCTCTGCTTGCCTTTTCCCAGCTTGTTGCCTGGACCACAGTAGGAGAATGGGTTGACTCATTCAAATCCTGCCAAATAGAGTAGAAAGCTTCTCAGTTCTCCTTCATTTGCTGTCAAGAGACACATTAGTAGTGGCCATCCCTAGTGTCCTCACAGTAACTTTGAAACTTAATAACTGGCAGACTAACCCACTGCCAGCTTCATTTGAAATCAGGCAATTATTTAAAAATATATTAGAGGGAGACCAACTCTTCATACAAACCTTGTTTTCTTGGAAAATATGCTTAAAAATACCAATAGAAATACTACTAAAAATTAAAACAGGAATAAAAAACCAATTAAAGTAGTTTTATGGATGTTTCATGTGGATATTTTAATTAGCTTAGCACATAGGATTGCTTGCACTTAGTAGAAACAAATAATTTTCCACTTCAGGAAAAGAAATTAAGAAGGAGATTAAATGAGTTATGAGATGAATAAGTTATTTAGCATGAAACCTCTAAAAACATAACAAAAAATTTCTGGCTTTTCAAATGTTCTGGTGATAATATTTCTTGACATTTTAAAATTACTGTCTTGCGAGCTGTAGTACTTATTCAAACGAGAGCAATTTGATATATATCTCTGTTTAGGTTCTACACTTTTGGCCCTACAAAAGGATGATTTTCCAATTTAATTAAATGCTACTTGATTAAAAAACTGTGTCTGTGGTTAACTGAGTGTCTGTTCTTCATTAATAGATGTCTTTGTTGTATTGCTTAGGAAACAAACATAAATGCATAATGACAACAAACGGGATACTTTTCAGATAGATTTTTTGCAAAGTCTTTGGACATTGCAAACAGAAGTTGGGAGTTAGGGTACCATAACCTCTTTAGTTAAACTTTCCTTAGAAGATGAGTGTAGTAAAATTAGAGATGTTTAAAGTCAAAGTGCTTAAATACAGGGGGTGAATTGTTGCTATATACAAAGAGGAATGATTATCCAGAGGTCAAGCCAAGAAACCCCCCAAAAGGAACTCTTAAGAAACAGGAAATTAATGGTACACTACTTTAAGGAAAACAGGGAAAAAATCTAACGTGTTTATGCTCTTTTACTGTCTGCTGAGGAAGCATGATTAAGCAGTGATTAAATTTAGAAAAAAACCAGGTTTTTATACACACAGTATTCAACAAACACATTATTAATCTAAAACAGTCAAAACTTTCTCAAGTCCAGTCTAAACTGCAAAGTGTTGTGCTGCACAGTATAGCCAAACTCTGGTTCATTAGTTCCTCCAGATCAGAGACCATACCACAGCACAGTATAGCTGCTTTCTGGCCTCATGCCCAATTCTTATTCCACCCATGAAACCAGGTGGTGGACAAGGTCAAGCCTGGCTGGATTTCATTTCAGTGTAAGGCTGAGAAATAGCTGTGGATTCCTGAATTTCAGATTGACTCAGCGGTCTGCTGGCCAGTGAGACTGTAATGTATTGCTACATGGCAGAGTGTAATTCAAGGTCCAAGATCACAGATACCGTTCTCAGCTCTGTAGATCCTGAGTAACTACAGATTGTCCTAACAAATTTAAGCTAATTTTAACTAGTTGGCTTGCATTTATTCAGCAGTGTAGCCTGCTAATTTTCTAGGTTACTAGTTCATCAATTCACTAATTTAGCACAGAGTAACCACAGGTACCCAATAAAAAGCTGCTGCTATAGTACCCAGACTAGTTCATTTAGAGCTAACACAGACCTGCTTGTGTAAGTTGCACCTGGATCTTTGTCTGCAGAGGGCATTTAAAAAAATTCAGGAAGGCATGTTTGTTCCTGACAACAAAAAACTAAAATTACTATGATGCAACTCTGAACCATTTCTTCTCAGAGAGGGGAAAAGTTAAGATGATGTCCACTGATGTCCAAAAATAGGATGGGAGAGGAAGCATGGCTTATACTTTTATTCCTTTCAATCTCTTCCTGAAAAAGTCATATTCGGAAATGTTCTTGAGGTCCCCTGAGTCTAGTCTTATCTCCCTAGCTAAGCAGATAAAGTAACTTGATATCCATCCCACCTATTTAGTGGAGTGAACATCAATTGCAGCATGTGCACTGTGACATTATTCTGTGGCCTTGTACACTTCAAGACAACTTCTATTTCTGTCTGTCTGCTTACTCATTTTCCATGAGGGACCATATAGCAGTTTAAGTCCCTGTTTTCGCATTACTTTCTCCATTTCTGAACAGCTATTTCATTTAAACAATACAAAAAGAGAGTTCTGGGACAGCTGTGTCCAGGCTTGCTGTGAGCTAGCTGGAGACTTGCACAACCTTCTAGTGGTCCTCTAGGATGAGCACAGGAAAAAAGATAATTCAGGGTGCCAAACTCTTACAGATAAACACTTTTTGTAAGTTTGATAATGAAAGAATCAAGCAGGGAGTCATTCAGTGCCAGAAAAAGAAAATGAAGTACATCAGCTTGTCCATTCACATTGGACAGCTTTTGAGGCAGAACAATTTGTATCAGATTTTAGACTG